>NC_138030.1:30430833-31030833 GCF_964106645.2 Podarcis pityusensis
GCATTAAATGTCCCGACCACCTTCCATGCCGCCCCAAAATCCAAGCAGACTCATTTTGCACCCAGTGAATATACGACATCTATGCCAGTGCATCATGCTGAACAGGAAACATATGACTTGGGCATCTGACCGATGTATCAAAAATACAAGGTCAATTATAGTCAAATAACTGTGAATTATATTTAATCTTTGTTTATAGTGTTTTCAAAACATACATATGGAACAACAACAGAGAATAACCGTACAGCTTGGTGCAAGCCCAGCTAAACAGAGAACCCATAAAGAAGAGAGCATCACTAGAATCAACACTAGAAATACCATGGTAACAGGTTCTTCCATAATTTGTTTTTTGTGACCAGAGAGCACCACAGTTCCACCCTGTCAAGTCACAAACACTATTTAAGACATTAATTTATTAGAACTATAGCAAATTACACCAACTGCAAAACAAAACAAATTTCTCTAAGAAATGGACGTTTTCTATTGGAAATAATTTTCGAGAAATTTTACCTCTTCAATTTACACGTATTGGCACTGACCTCGAGAAAAGTTTAGTGCAGAAATACTGCAAATCAAAAACGTGCATCAAAAAAGGTAATTATAAAAAATCCCTCAAGGCAGTCAGATTGCCACCAGATGTCAAGCTGAAATCTGGAATTCTGTATCAGAGGATTCCTATGGCAGAGGGATCCTCTGCAAAATGCGCACCCTGTTGAACTTCATAAGGCTGAAGGCAGAGGTGCAAAGGGCCAGCCAAAGGAGGGAGGAAGAGGAGGAAGTATTTCTGGGGTTCTCGTGACTGGCTAAAAATCATACCAGTACACACCTTATAAGCCCAGACACCTAAGAAGAGTCAGCAAATTGTTCAGTTTGGTTTTGCATTTTTAAATGTTTAATTTATTGTTTAAGACTACTTTTGTTGCATTGAGGTTATGTATTTTTTTCATGTTGTAAGCCACCTTGAGCATGTTTTGAACTATGGAAAGGTGGCATACAAATAAAAATTTGTTTGTTTGTTTGTACAGTGGTACCTCGGGTTACATACGCTTCAGGTTACATATGCTTCAGGTTACATATGCTTCAGGTTACACACTCCACTAACCCAGAAATAGTGCTTCAGGTTAAGAACTTTGCTTCAGGATAAGAACAGAAATCATGCTCCGGCGGCACGGCAGCAGCAGGAGGCCCCATTAGCTAAAGTGGTGCTTCAGGTTAAGAACAGTTTCAGGTTAAGAACGGACCTCCAGAACGAATTAAGTACTTAACCCGAGGTACCACTGTATGCATAAAATACCTATTTTGTTCACCATCCTCTTTCATACAGCAGCCAACTAGAAATCTTTTGGAAGCTGAGAAACAGGAAATGAGACCAAGACTGTTGTTGCTTTCCAACAGCTGATATTCAGAGGGATGTTGTGTCTGAACCTGGAAGCAGGTAGCACATAACCATCAGTATCCATTCATAATCTTAGCTTCCATGAATTTGTATTCAGAAATCTGTCAGAAAGCCTTCACTCAGAAAGTATTTTGTTAATGCCACTCAAAGTCCTTGCACTATCCAAATGTATATATATTATTTCTGTTATACAGAGCAGGAAGGAGCGCAGAGAGAAGAAACACCATGGTGCAGAACCGGATGCCTTCATCTGCCCCAGCTGCAACAAAACATGTCTATCCCATACAGCAGGCGCTGAAATCTTCCAACAGTTTGACTTCACCCCCCAAAAGCGCAACTCCTCCATTGTCTCCCGAGAAAGACGGATGCCAACAATAACAGAGCAACAAAGAGGATCCCCATAGGATCCCGAGCACATACAACAAAGTGAGGGAAATATGAACTCATCATCCCAGTGGCATGACCTGGACAACAGATCAGGCTACCAAGGGAAGAGGCTCAGAACAACCACAATTTTCTCCATCTCTCCAGGAAGTTCAAGACAAGGTGCACGTGGGCAGCTAATTGCCATCACACCAGTTTAGCAGCTATCTGAAACTAAGAACGGCAATGATCTCTTGTCAATACTTACCTAAATTCTTGGTGAGAAAACAGATGTGCATCAGCTACACACAACGTACGTATCTACGTTAAAGAAAGAAAAGTCCCCTTTCTGCACAAACCGTAATCTTTATCTAAATACAATGTTTTGTTTATCTTGCCTTCCCTGTGAGCCAGCCATTTGTTTGGACAATTTTCTGAGTGATGGAGTAAGTTTCTGTATTTTTATCACATTTGTGAAATCAATCAACTGGCTTGAAAATACACAATTCTTTAGTTTTCACACTGTTGTTTTTGTTTATTTGTGCACTATTTGGCTTTTCAGTTACTGTTCTGCCATTTCTACAACTGCCATTTTGCAATGCATTTGGCTCAATGTAAAAAAAGGTAAAAAGTAACGGACCCCTGGACGGTTAAGTCCAGTCAAAGGCAACTATGGGGTTGCGGTGCTCATCTCGCTTTCAAGCCGAGGGAGCCGACATTTGTCCACAGACAGCTTTCTGGGTCATGTGGCCAGCATGACTAAACCGCTTCTGGTGCAATGGAACACCGTGACGAGTGCCAGACTCCACAGAAATGCCGTTTACTTTCCGCTGCAATGGTACCTATTTATCTACTTGCACTGGTGTGCTTTTGAACTGCTAGATTGGCAGGAGCTGGGACAGAGCAACGGGAGCTCACCCCGTCACAGGGATTTGAACCACTGACCTTCTGATCAGCAAGCCCAAGAGGCTCAGTGGTTTAGATCACAGCGCCACCCGCATCCTTTGGCTCAATGTGCCCTGGATGGCACTGTATGGAAACCCCCTGAGTTTCCACACAATCTAATCTGTGCCTGCTGTGTTTCCCATCAACACACCTGTACTGAGACACATTCGGCATTAAAAAATGGGCCAGCTACTGAACACATGGTTTGGTTTGGTTTTTAGTTCACCCAACAACCAGGGAAAACCTGAAGATGAACTAAAAGGGAAGTTAGTTTTTAAACACACAAAGATATTTTTAATGTTGTTGTTTTTTTAACATATTTCTTATTAAAGATTTCTTGGTTCACAAAAGTATGTGCAATGTCTTTTTTCCCAAGTTACATTTTCTACAGATCAGTTTCATTTGTTGAGACATTAGTGTTACATTAGGAAGATAAGGGGGAAATAGGTGGAGGGGGGCTTGGTGAGTGGGGGTGGGGTCGGGTGGCAAAGTTTCTATTCTACTTAATGTATGTGTGGAGTTTTGTGTCGGTGTCGCTTGTGCGGGTTGTCTTTACTATTCACTTGCGTTCCTTTGGTGGTAAGAGAAGGTTGGGGTTGGCCTAGAGTGTGGTTGTTTGTTTGTGATTGGCTGTGGTGAACTTTCTATTTTCATGTGTGAGTGGGGTGTGTGTGTTGATACAGTGGTGCCTCGCAAGACGAATGCCTCGCAAGACGCAAAACGCGCAAGACGAAAGAGTTTTCCGTTTTTTGAGTCGTTCCGCAAGACGAATTTCCCTATGGGCTTGCTTCGCAAGACGAAACGTCTTGCGCGTTCTTGCGAGTTTGTTTCCTTTTTCTTAAAGCCGCTAAGCCGCTAATAGCCGCTAAGCCGCTAATAGCCGTGCTTCGCAAGACGAAAAAACCGCAAGACGAAGAGACTCGCGGAACGGATTAATTTCGTCTTGCGAGGCACCACTGTATTTATGAATAGATATTTTTAATGTTTAGATTTTGAAACACAATTTAATCCATTTTAAAAACATGCAACTGCTCCACATGTTATCTCTCTGTCACACACACACACACACACACACACACCTGCAATTAGACCATGCACACACACTTGCAAACAATATTACAGAAGAGCATGCGTCCTACTTTATACAGAATATAAAGTACTGGTTCATTTGGCCTAGAACCATCTTCTTTCCCAGCAGCAGATTCTTAGGATCTCAGCTCCCAACCCTGAGGCCTGAAATCTTTTAAAAAGAACTAACACCAGGTAATGCCATGAATTGAACCTGCATGCAAAAGATGCGCTTTACCATTGAGCTATGGGCTTTTCCCAGTGTTACACATGTGTTAACATTTATCACATCTCCAAAACTTAGCAGACTTGAAAACTCCTAAATGATACCTTGTTTAGAGAAGCAAAGGTTAATGTGTAAAATAGGTACAATGACTGGAATAAAACTGAACAGCTGCACAACCTGGGCTTTGGAAGTCTCATTCAAAATCCTGCCCATTTCCGATTAAATCTTCAGGTCACTGAAGGAATACTCACAAGAGTTTTAAAGCCTGTTTTTTACAGGCTGCAAAGTTAGTTGTGTCCATAAAACCGTTGCCTTTGCTTTATGGCAAGGATTTTAATGCCAATTCATGGGCTCACAGATGTTTTGCCATCCAATCAGCAGCTAGAAGCATCCCTCCTCAATTGCCACAAAGCATACTAATTTCCTTCAAGAACCAAGGTGTCCTTTCAAACACATCACCATTTAACTGAAGATTGAAGCCATGCCCCTGACTCCATACACCTGACTCCTTCCCAGCACCTTTTAGTGAAAGCTATACTTCCAAATGCACAAACCACCCAAACGAATTGTTTATATTGAGTCAAAAACAAGCCTGAACTAAGCAGGCTTCCCAATGAAAAATATCACACAGAGAGATGGCAATTTTACAGACACAGCAGAGTCTCTCTCAGTAGCAGTCATCATGCTGGGACTGGTCAGAGGTTTTAGCTGTCTTAGAACATGGCAGCATCAATCCTGACAGATATGAGTCAATGGAACCACATTGTACTAGCCCTCCAGAATCCTAATACACATATTGTCCCAATGCAGATTTTGGACAGTTTGGGGATACATACCATGTTATTGCAGAAAAGCTGTGATTGCTAATACTATCAGAACTGTCATCTAGCCCAACCCCCTGCAATCACACACACACACACACACACACACACCCAAAGAGGACAATGAAAGTAATCTTGCAAGCAATTCAGCACACTTATGCACTGACTCTAATGCTCCCAGTGTCACAATTCAATGGATACCAAGGATTATATAAGCCGCTCTGCCAATAAGCCACTCCACTTTTACATTCTAACATCCTGATAGCAGAATAACAGAATAATCTTATTTTAAATTCTGCCTTTTGAAGCAGCAATTTCAGAGTAAGTTTTGCAGTTCAAGCTAAGACCAACGACTGCTGCTCCATGTTCACTACACCAATATCCAAAACGACATTAGTTACGTGGAACTAAAACTCTGCCACTGGACTATTGTCTGGGATGAGGCAAACAGTACCAGAGTTATATGTTCTATCTGATCTGTGCTGGCTACCTTCTAGTTTCTGAGCTAGATTCAATGTGCTGATCCAAATCTTTACAACCCTAAAAGGCCTGAGACCTGGGTACCTTAAAAACCACCTTATGTTTCTTCCTTAAGCTTTCCACTCCATATTGGATACTTCTTTTCCACATTCCCCTGCTAAGTATAATGCAGTGGCTGGGCACATGAGCAAGTGTTCTCTGTTGTGGTTCCTACACTCTGGAATACTGATGAACAACCACCAGCTCCCCATTAACCTATTTTTTGTCATGGGAAGGGTGGCATTTTGGCTTTAAATTTTGGCCATGGCTGGTTTTTGTGTATGTGCCTTTTTCATTGATTTATTTTATCTTCTGTTATACTGTGGCCATTTTGGTGATGACAGTTTATGGGGGTGGGTTTGTCTTATGATGTTGCTGTTATGATGGGTCATGTTTCCTCTCACACTTATTTCAGTTTTGTAATTTGACATTTTGTTGGTGCTTTACAGTGACTTTCCTAGAAGCCTCAGACGTTTAGGGAAAGGAGGGCATTGTTTTTAAAATTAAAATGTGTTTACTTGCAAGAAAAATGGGGGAAATATACTTAAAAGCAAGTAAGTAAATCACACGTTTACACATGCCATTTATGACTTGCAATGTATTTCCAATACAACCCACAATACTGGAAAGCTTGCTGAACCTCGGTCTATATGCAAAACAGCAACCTGGACAGGTTAGGGCTTTTAACGGGAACCTGCAGGTATAGCTGCCATAGAAGAGATTTTGGCTGGCAGCAAGGCTGTTAATTGATGTACATGACTTGAAGCATCGCCACCTGTCTTGTTGCCCTTCTCCAATTCCACGAAGTAAGCAGAGATGCACACAGCATCTCAGGTCTGCGAGGAAAGCTCGCAGCTTTTGTTCACAGCTAGGGCAGCTCAGCCGGACATGTCTTGGCCAGCAAAAGCGGCTGCCACTTGAAAGCAAGGTATCTGTGGTGCAATCCAGTGGGAACTCAAACAACAACATTCCTGTGGACTGAAGGGGAGTGGGGGGAAGGGCTTCTCTGTGAAAGATGCAGCCAGCCATGCCAGGCAATTCCACAGAGGAATGTCTCCTCCCCTTCCCCGGAATTTGCTAAGATGCTTGAAAGGAGAGAGGGACAGGTGCGTTTTGCAGCAGAGAGAGATAATTCAGCGCCTTCAGATATGGAGGAAGCAAACCTCCTCTCCACAGCATTCTGCAGCAAGTTCTGTTTACGTCTACACTGCAGCTGCTGGGCTCTTGTACGGAGTGGGGGTGTGCATTTGCTGTGGGAAACCAAGCTGAAACTCCAGCGTGGCAGCTCTGTTGTGTTCTCACTTCGCTGCCTCGGGAATCAGAACCGCAAAGCCTAGCAGGATGTGACCTGGGCCTCCTAGGAAGCCAACAGGCCCCGCTTTCTCTGCACTCCCTTCCCCAATGCCCCACCTTCCTTCCATTGTTGGGGCGCACAGAAGGATGCAGGGATTTGTGCCAAGTAGAAAACAAAACAGCAGCTCAGTAGCAAGGGCAGCAACGCAATCAAAGCACAGGGCTCACAGCCGACAGGCATGCAAAAATGTGCTGGCCCAAGGGAAAGTGGGCAGGGGCAGTGCATCTGTGTGTACACTGCCCTTTAAAACAAATCACACTGAAATTCAGCAGCAAGGTAACCCAAATTCTGCACCAAAAGAAGCTAACTGTACACATGATGCACGTCTATTTTGATTTAACTACTGAGGTATGTAAAAGAAAGCAGGTTTGCATGGGGATGCTGTGGCACCTGAAAATGTTTGTTGGGCTTCAACCCCCGTCATCCCTGACCACTGACCATGCTGGCTGAGGCTGATAAGAGCTGGAATCCAACAACATCAGTAGAGCCACAGGTTCCTTATCCCTGCTTATTGGAAGATCAGAATTAAGAAAGAGGAAATTTTTGAAATGGGGATATTGAAACAGGGCTATTGTTCTGTGTACATTTTTTTTACTGCATTGTACATTGCTTTGGGGGACGCGGGTGGCACTGTGGGTTAAACCACAGAGCCTTGGGCTTGCCAATCAGAAGGTGGCCAGTTCGAATCCCCACAACGGAGTGAGCTCCCGTTGCTCGGTCCCTGCTCCTGCCAACCTAGCAGTTCGGAAGCATGTCAAAGTGCAAGTGTAAATAGGTACCACTCCAGCAGGAAGGTAAACGGCGTTTCCGTCCACTGCTCTGGTTCACCAGAAGCGGCTTAGTCATGCTGGTGACATGACCCAGAAGCTGTACGCTGGCTCCCTCGGCCAGTAAAGCGAGATGAGCGCTGCAACCCCAGAGTTGTTCGTGACTGGACCTAATGGTCAGGGGTCCCTTTACCTTTACATTGCTTTGGGGTGCTTCATGGGAAACAACTCATTAATATAATAAATAATGAATCAGAATGCAGTGGTACCTCGGGTTACAGACGCTTCAGGTTACAGACTCCGCTAACCGAGAAATGGTACCTCGGGTTAAGAACTTTGCTTCAGGATGAGAACAGAAATCGCGCGGTGGCGGCGCAGCAGCAGCAGGAGGCCCCATTAGCTAAAGTGGTACCTCAGGTTAAGAACAGTTTCAGGTTAAGAACAGACCTCCAGAACGAATTAAGTTCTTAACCCAAGGTACCACTGTACAGTCATACCTCGGGTTACAGATGCTTCAGGTTGTGTTTCTTCGGATTGTGGACCGCCGAAACCCGGAAGTACCGGAACGGGTTACTTCCAAGTTTCGGCAGTCGTGCATTCGCAGAAGCACTAAATCGTGCTTTGTGCATGCGCAGAAGCACCAAATCGCAACCCGCGCGTGCACAGACGCACATTGCGAACTCTGCGGGTTGCGAATGTGCATTCTGCACGGATCATGTTCACAATCCGAGTGTCCACTGTCTATCAATGGACAAGATTCACCTAATCAGCCATGTCAGCAGAAGCCCTGCACAATGAGCTCTGCTTGTACAATGACGCTTCCCCCCTCCTCCTAGCACCCCAAAATTGGGTTGGGGAGCAGGGTCAAGACAACCACCAGAACATGGATGGAAGAGAACACTGTTGAATTCCACCCTGTATATTTATCATAACCTTCCCTAAGTTCAAGGGATAGTGCTTGCTTCAAAGACTCCATCAATAAAGAAATCTGCAAATGTGATGAGCATCCCCTCAATTCCTTCATCGATGTCATTTATATACACACTGAACAACAACAGGCCCAGGACAGAACCCTGTAGCACATCACCTATCACGCTTTCCCCAGGATAATCAAGAATCATTAGTGAATGCTCTTTGGGTTTGATCAGTCAACCAGCTACAAATCTACCTAACAGTTACCTTGCCCTGTCCACATTTTACCAGCTTCTCCACAAGAATATCATGGGGGCCTTTGTCTACAGCCTTACTGAAATCAAGATACACTATTTCCACAGCATTCCCCTGATCCACCACGTTTGTAACTCTATCAGAAGAGAGAAGGCAGGCTGACTCATTTTCAGCATGTATGTATGCATGCACCTCAGTCAGCTAAGTTGCACAGATGCTGTTAGAAGTTGCCAGAACAGGAGAAAGCAACAATACACAACATGAAGAGTGGAATGGCAACTGCTACAAAATCAAAATCCCAGCAATGGATTTGAATGCCCATGCCAAGGCCACAAAGCTGACAAAAGTGGGCTAAACTTCATCTTCAGAGATGCACCAAGCCTCTTCCTTTGCTCCAGGGATTCCTTTCCTTTTGCTTTACCTCCAGGGAATCCATTCCTTTTGCTTTATCTCATCGGCTTACCTGAAACTAGGAGCTTTTCCACAAAGGGACATGAATCAAGCACTGAAACCGCAGGGCCAGATCAGATGGTAAAGGAAGCTAGAGCAGAGCCTATGCATGGCATAACTGATTTCCACTCCATTTTACCCAGAGTTCTTACATGTTATCTTGAACAAGAAGATGGGGTAGGAGAGGCCCCTTCAAGATGCTGCAACACCATCCTCAGAGGCACCCCTGAAAATATCAACCACCACCATTCTAGAATGCTCTTGTAAAAGCGCAGCAGGTCCTCCATCATCAACAGTATTAAAGGCCGCCAAAGATCTAAAGTGATCAGTAGGGTAAAATTACAGTTACTGATTTCAAAGCAAGCATAATCAATCCATCAAGGTTGTAAAATAGCATCTCAATGCCATACCAAGTACAATATCTAAACCAGCAGGAGCTCAAGAAACAAGTGTCTCAAAGTAACAGAGGAAACTCTTTTTAAAGGAACTTGCAAACCAATGGCCACAACTTTTGTTATTCAGTTTAAAAAGTATTTTTTTACAGAGTATTGAATTTAATCATTTGACATAAATGATTAATTGGTTCTGCCATATTTTAAAAATTTTCCAGCACCTCCGCCACACGTTCTGTCCTCATTTAGCAGAAAATATAGACCATTCAAAATTTCTCACTCATTCAATTCTCTGTAAATTTAGCAGAACAATTTTCGTTATGTAAATTATCTAAGTTTTCTTCAAGGGTCAAAACATGAGGATTGCTTCTCCAGCTATTTGCCATATGGACAATAGTCCTTCATTTCAATGAGAATCACAAGCGAGTTTGCAGCTACCAGATAACTTCTTTTCTCTAAACCACCAATTCTCCAGGCCACTTAATAAACTTTTTTGTTCTACAAATTGAAGAACACACATGATTCATATTTTAATATAGTTTTTTCACTTTGGATGCAATGGATGTGCCTGTTTTGTGAGCAACATTATGTGCAGTTGATCTCTGTTATCGGGGGGGGGGATGTATTTGTGCAGGGCAAATTCCTGTATTGCAGGGGTTAGACTAGATTACCTTTGTGGTCCCTTCCATCTCTACAATTCTTCAATTCTATGAAAGTGCCAATATGCTCACTGCTCCACAACCTTTCTGCGGATCACCTGAATGAAGCGCTTGTGCAGTGGTCCATGGATAGCAATGTGGGTTTTCTAGAAAATTTTGAACTGTAAAATATAATTCAAGACATTTCCCCCCGTACAAATTTGGCTAATTTGCACTGAAAATTTCTGCTGCCCTGGAGAGTGATCTAGTTTAGCATGTTTATTACGTGTGGTTTAGTAAACCATGCTTTAAAAATGCCCCAAATTTTTGTCCCAATACAATACAATTTGACCTGAAATATTTAAGGGAGGAAATTAACAGTGCACTTAATGCGATTTCAATGCTCTGTTAAGAATAATGTCTTTTGGAATGCAAAAATTCAAAGACAACCAAATGTACATTGAATTTTCATTGCATTGCTTGTATCTGGGGGGAAGGAAGCACTGAAAACTGCTGAAATGTTAGTATCCCCCAAAACTGTGGATGATGTTCTGACTTACCTACTTGCTAGGGATAATCACCTTAGAAAAACATTAATTATAATTTTGGAAGCTGCCAAACTTGCCTTTTATTATATTTGCCATTGGCATCTATTGGTTGCTACTAATAAAACTTATGAAAAAGACATTTTTCTATGGCAAAATAACGCACCAGAAAATTTCCCATAGACCACAAATTTAAAAGCATCTCTTCTATGGTGCTCTTAATGGCAAGTCCAATTATTCCATAAACAATTTCCCTAAAAACTGATATCTTTACATCTTTACCAAGACCTGGCTGATCAGAATAATTCAGACACTCACTGCCCCTCTGAGACAGAAAGAGAGATTTGCATATAACATGTACAAGCATCTCATGCTCAGAGCCATTGTCTACAGAGCCATGAAACATGTTTATCTTCCCCGTGGGATTTTTCTTAAGCCTCAAGTGCATACATGGCGGACTACATGAGAACAAGAAGCTCACATGAACATTTCTGTTTTGTTCTGGTTGTCCTGAAAACTGCACTGAAGGTTCAGAATTGTGAGCCAATCTGTCTCCAAAATGCTGCTGGCCACAAAAAGGGAAAAAATAAAGGTTTATATTTTCACTTATGGTGTGTCCCCCAGTGGCAGCTTTTTGGGCAACGGTGTTCTCAGAAATTATTTTAGTAACAAAACAAGAATTGTAACCAGCCTCTTTGCCAGCATTATTGGGGATATGGGATGGGCCAAATGAAGACGGTTTGGATAAAGAATTTATTCTATATTTATTGGCAACTGCCAGGATCGCTATTGCAAGAAACTTGAAATATTTGGAGGGATTAAATAAGCATTTATGGTACAGTCAAATGTGGCCCATGCTGCTGCAGGAAAATTAACTCAAAAATTAAGGCACACTAGAGGACAAGCAAAAACAAATTAACTTTCAACAATGTGGCAAGAAATATTTTATACATTAATGATGGCAGAAATGTTAAAACGTTTACTATGAAATATGCTGCTCTTTGGAATTCTTAGTAACTTAGTAACTTTTCAGCTTTAAGTGAGACTATCATAAGACCCTCAAGGACAATATCCTTTTATATATATATAACACTACTACCCCTGTCCACACACCAGGAACTGTGAATGAAATGACCCACATTTGCATTTGTGTGTGTGTATTTCAATTTTCGTTTTTATTTAATTGCATTGCTTTCCTTTATTCTTGTATGCCACTGAAGTATAGGTTCTTGCTTAAATCATTAAAAAGCTTTTCTTTAAAAAAATGTGTACTACAGATTTTCCACATTTTTAAGTATGCAAATGGATATAATATGCAATATATTGAGTTGTATACCGATTCAAAAATAGTTTAATATTTTGGTTACAATCATAGCACCTGGTGCTCTATCATAATGGATATATGTTGGTTTATAATAACTCTGAACATTGTATGTATAAAACATAACCATAAAATCCAATTTCCTGCTGATCCTTAAGTCGGTACTCTGTTTAAAATTACACACGTTCAGTTCCTGAGTTTCGCTGTTAAACGCAACGATGCCTTCTACACCTGCACAATAATGTGAAGACAGTTTTCCTTTTATAGCAAAGGCTGTAGCTTTGGTTTGTTCACAACGACATTTTCTGTGCAAACCCTCCCACCCCCAGGCAGTAGCAGAGGAATACGGTATGAACAATTCGGCAGACTGCACTAGCTGCTCATTCATGGTAACCCAGGTTTCTGGCAGTGTTCACTAACCTAGTACCCTCCAGCTGTTTGGGATGACAACTTGGGCGTGCTGGCTGAGGCTGAGAGGAGTTGAAGTCCAAAACAGCTGGAGGGCACCAGATTGGCAAAGACTGACTTAGAGCAGACTTCTTGTTTGAGCACAGCCATTTAAAGCTCAATAACGTATACTTTAATTCAAGAAGAGACCTAACAGAATATGTGTTTATTACACTTCTAATGCTTTTAAGTAATCAACGTATTTCTTTGAACAGCAACCAATGTACTGTTTGTGCACTGATCGCCAAGATTTTTTTTTCCCGGAGGGGCAGAGGAGTATTATTTCCTCTTACTTAAAAGTTAGTTCTATCAACAAATAATTTATACTAAAACTAATTTATACAAAACTACGGAATAAAGAGGAAGGTATTTTGTGGGAAGCAGTCCAAACAGGCCAGTCACATTCTGTAAAGTAACTTTAAATGTGCCTGAGACTGATGAATCCGTAATCAATGGCTTTGGAAAATCACTAGACTTGTTGCAGACAGGCAGACAAGTCCTATTGGCATTTAGCATTGGGATGGCAAAGACAAAAAAAGCCAGACGGCTACCAGCTGAATATTCAGCTCCATGAGGACACACATGAATAAAGACAGGAATGGACTACAGCACTACTGCCGCTACCAGAACTCCGTTAATGCAGTTGAGAACTGAGTTTACTGACCAGCCCTCTGCTAAAGGTGCTGTAGTCTGCAAACAGTGTATATAATAATCCAGCATGCAGACATTACCTTTGGTTTTAACAGCGCACTCCAAGGAAGCTCTACAGAGAATCATCAACCCCTATTGCTGCAACAAATTCAAATTAAGACTAAAGAAACTAATATTTGGAAGCATAACAACTAGTAGCAGATCTGAAAAAGCTAGTAGTGATAGTTACTAGCTAGATGCCCTTAGAAAGGGCTGAGACAAATCCATACGGACAAAAAGCCTGAGGAAGAATTATGAGGAATTTGAGCTTGCTTGCTATTTTGTGACATTTGGGTTGGTTATAATAATGGTATTGCCCAGATATAGTTTTTGGAATCATATAAGATTGCCTCTCAATTTGGAGGTTCCATTTCATTGTTGTGGCTTATAGGGACATCATTGGCTATGTGCTGGCAGAACATCATCTGCTGGAGAGCATGAGTGGGGTAGGGCTGCTGTCCTCAAGTCCCACTTTTGAGTTTCCCATAAGCACCTATTGCTTCAAGGTATTTTATGGGACATGGTCAATAAATGGGATAAAAAATAATAATAAATCAATCTAGCTGTGGGAAAGAGGTGAGTGGACTAGATAGGCCTTTGGTCTGATTGGGCTTTTCTTATGCTCTTACTGCACTACTAGGTGGTCAATATGTTATCATGCCCAAATCCTTTGCCAGCAGCAGCCCTGATTTCCTCCAAAAACAGCTGTTATCAATTTCTCGACCTCAAGCAACTGTCGAGTGTTGAAATTCCAAGTGTACAATCCCTCAAGCAAAAGTGTCCCTTAATCCTATTTGTGAGTTATACATACTTCATCACCACCAACACCATCTTTTTTTAAAAGAGTAACAATCAAGTTATTTAGCAAATGAAAAATAAAAACAAATCAGCAACATACTCCTACGCTGCAAAGTAGGAAGGCTATTTTTACCTAAAGGTAAAGGGACCCCTGACAATTAAGTCCAGTCGCGAATGACTCTGGGGTTGCGGCGCTCATCTTGCTTTACAGGCCGAGGGAGCCAGCATTTGTCTACAGACAGTTTTTCTGGGTCATGTGGCCAGCAAAACTAAGCCGCTTCTGGCGAAACCAGAGCAGCACACAGAAACACCATTTACCTTCCCACCGGAGTGGTACCTACTTATCTACTTATCTGCTTTCGAACTGCTAGGTTGGCAGGAGCTGGGACCGAACAACAGGAGCTCACTCCGTCGTGGGGATTCGAACCGCTGACCTTTCGATCGGCAAGCCCAAGCAGCTCAGTGGTTTAACCCACAGCGCCACCCACTAGAGGCCCTTAAAATCAAGGCTGCCTCCAAAGCTCAAACACCATCAATCTGACAAAACCCATGAGGCAGCATGGAATACGACACTCCTCCGAGTTCAAGGTCACACATGTAAGATCAGGCATGTGTATTTTCCAAGTCTGAGGATGCAGGACCCATTTTGCTATAAATGCACACTTTACACCTTGCAAGGCATTCTACTGAATTTAGCACAACTCACGGAAGTGTGAAAAATCAAGCACGTTATTAAGTGTTTGCTTTAAAACCACAATCTTTCAATATATGACAACTTGATCTATATTTATAAAGATTCACCTTGAAATCTCGTTAAAGCTGTTCCTTACTACCGCCTGAGCATCGTATAAGAAGGAGGGGAAACAGCCTGCATATAAAAAGTCATTAAAGTTTGATGAGGGCTCATTGAGTCAGCATATTTCTAAACTTTATTCAAGTGACATAATAAATTGCACTAAGCTTAAGGTTTAACATGGGTTGAAATAACGTTAATTTCAAGTAGATTTTTTTTAGAGCACTATCATTTTTCTTCATAGAAAACTACCATTCATGTCTTTTAAAAGAATTGTTCAATATTTTATTCACCTTTCAGGTGCACTGCAAAACCATGGGCATAATTCAACAAGAAGGTCTCCTATGCGAGCTCTGTTGCTCTTGCATATCTCCCATTCACTTCAAGGGGGAAAGCACAGGAGATCATTCTCCTGGACTGTGCCCTTTATGTTCCGAGAGGCTTAGATATCACAGTCCTCTGAGCTCCAAGCACCCATTGAAGCAGGCGGACAGTGGTGGGTCAGCACTTGATTGTCTTCACATGCAGGAGAAATGCCTAACTCACTGAGGTTTAAGATCCATCAGCTACCCTCACCTGGTTTAGACAGCCAATCAAAGCCGTTCCCAGGGTGTGGCCACTGTCACATGCTGACAGCTTGTAGGAGCCACAGGTGAAAGCTGAGTGTAGGGTGGGGAGCAAAGGTGGACAAACTACCTTAGAAAGAGCATGACATGTCCCCCAGCATAGGTACTACCCCTCCACAAACACCCCAAAAATATATACAGACACAGATCAACACCTCAGTCCTGTATGAAAGAAGCACTATGACACATTTCATAGGTTAACTTTTAAACACACCAAACCACAATGTGTTAAGTTCTGCATAGTGTACATTAAGAGTAAAAAAAAGGTAAAGGTACCCTTGACTGTTAGGTCCAGTCGCGGACGACTCTAGGGTTGCGCACTCATCTCACTCTATAGGCAGAGGGAGACGGCATTTGTCTGTAGACAGCTTCTGGGTCATGTGGCCAACATGACTAAGCCGTTTCTGGCAAACCAGAGCAGTGCACGGAAATGCCATTTACCTTCCCGCCGGTACCTATTTATCTACTTGCACTCTGACATGCTTTAGAACTGCTAGGTGGGCAGGAGCTGGGACCGAACAACGGGAGCTCACCCTGTCACGGGGATTCGAACCGCCAACCTTCTGATCAGCAAGCCCTAGGCTCTGTGGTTTAGACCACAGTGCCACCCGCGTCCCACATTAAGTGTAGGGGGCCTTTTTTCAGCCAAGGGCTACAGTCCCTTAGGCAATCTGTTGAGGGCATCCTCAACATCCCTGCATTAGATCATGGGTTGTTAACTGTCTTTTTGCCTGTCAAAACAAGCAGGGCCTAATGGTCCAAGAGAATGAATTGAAGACCCTAATGGTGCAGCTGCACAGAAACGTAATATCTAAATAACCTTCTGTCTGTCTGTCTGTTTGTTTGTTTGTTTGTTTGTGGCTAATGTCACAACCTTCCTAAGACCCCAGGAACACCTATGGGTACAAATACAAAAATTTAAATCACGGTATATATTTTCTATATAATAATATTGTATTAATTTGTTAATTCAAAATAGAACCCTGAAACACACTGATCATACAGAATCTAGTGCAAAAAAGCAAGCTTTCAGCTGGCGCCTAAATCTATACAATGTTGGCACCAACTGAACTTCCAGAAGGAGCGCATTCCTCAAGCAAAGCACTGCTGCTATTGTAGCCACATTTTTAAAAATCTGCACACAAAGACGTTTCCAGCTCATTTTGCCTTTACAACACAGCAATCACATTTCCAAGCTTTCTCCATCACAATGAGGACCAGAAACACTTTGTTTCCAAAAGAGGGGCTGGCCTTCACAGGATTCCAGAGATACGTAGCACAGAATCTGCAAGTCAGCCATACGTTTCCCAAAAGAGGCTTATAGCCCGTAAAAGGAGTGTTTCGGTTCTTTGAAAATCTCTGCCTCAAAAACCACACCCACACAGGCACTGTTACTATAACATTAGCGTTACAGACCAAAAGCACAAGATAGAACTGTTCAATTTGGGGGTGCCTGCTTATTCCTTAGAAGACATGCATATAGACTTGTGGTGTTAAGACTGGCCCGTTGCCCTCCCTTCCCTTTCACAGGCTCTTATCTTCCTTCAAGCTGCTTCCACGTGGCTGTAGTTGCTACTTAAGTTGAAAAATCAGTGGACCTAAAATCGCCTGCCTACAAACAAATACATTTTCTCCTGTGATTTAAATTAATTGAACTATCTTCCATTAAAACTGTAAGAAGGTGCGCTAAAGGTCAAAACAACAAATGCACAGCCCAACTATATACACCCCTGTTGCTGTGGCTGCACAAAGGTGCAAACTCCCACCTTTGCAGTAACTACTAGAAACATTAGACCTAGTACTAACCATCTTATATCATCCATCTGCAATTGCCCAGGGGCTCTTAAGATCTAGCATTAAGAGAACTATGTCCCCCTTCCCGATGCACCAGTGCAGGATAGAGATAGCCTTTATCAAGTGGAAAAATGAGACAGGCACCTCAGATAAAAGAGAGGGGGACAGATATCATCGCCACCGGGAATTTTCTCATGTGCAAGCTCCAATGAAATAAATAGGAACTGCACAGGAGTGTTACTGAGCTGTTGCACAACTCCTGTTCATTGCACAGGAAGTAGCTGCAGAGAAGCCGTTCCTGACGGATTGTATCCTGTGGTAAGCACATAAGAAGAGCCTGCTAGAGAGACTAGTGGACCATGTAGTCCAGTAGCCTGTTCTCATAGTAGCCAGATGCCTAAGGGAAGCTCATAGCAGGAACTGAGCACAAGAGAACTCTCCTCTCCTGCAGTTTCCAGGTGCTAGAACACAGAAGCAGACTGCCTCTGACAGTAGAGGAAAACATACATGATCATTAGCATTTGGATTTTCTGCCCCAGGCACCACTGTGTCTTGGGCTTGCTCTGGTTGAGTCCTTGCTGGGCACCAAGAACTATGTGGCCAGTGTCTATAGAAATAGAACAGGCCACTAAAGAAAACTTCAGAGAATTCTTTATTTTTACCCAATTCCCCTGAATATACAACAAAACAAGTTCACTTTCCTTAGAAACACAAGCTCTATATTCTCTTATCATACATAAACACGCACATAAAGCAACTCTTAATTTAGAGGATTTAAAAATAAAGCCTATACCCTAAGGTTCAAACTAAACAGCTGCCATCATCACCCACACAAAGCCTCGCTTGTTTCACAGGTAAGATGCCTTCTAGTGCTAGAGCTTGGCTGTGAGTAGGGATATTATTATTATTATTATTATTATTATTATTATCATTACTGAACTGTCCTTCATCCAAAGATTCCAGGGCAGTTTACAGTACTAAAAGGGCAATTTACAATAAACATTAAAAGATACAGAAATGGTCTAATAACAATGAAATAATAGCAGCACACAAAAGAGAAAATGTATTAGAGCTCTGAAAGCTCTTGCTTAAAACATACAAGGCACAGGTGGGAGAATGATAAGAGAATGAGAATAACTATCAAGGGTTAATTGACTTTCAGTTGTGTTATAATGCTTTCTCTCTGCAGATTTAAATCCACTGGCATTTAGGGATATCTAGGTCTGACAAAGTCGTATAGAAATCCTGCTAAGACTAAATATGAAATTTCAGTAAAGTTTTCATTGCAATCAGTTTTCATTGCTTGGGAACTTGGCCAATTGTTACATATTTTGCAAGCATTCAAGGCATGGGCAACTGCTGACTTGCACGCCATTTTCAGCCCCAGAAGGGGGCAGAACAGGGCAGGGTGGGCTTATGTGTGCCCCGCCAACACATAGTATGACCTGAAACGCAGCACCTGCGCAAATGGGGAGTTGCCTGTATTGGAATTTGCTACTCAAGCATTTTGTGAAGAGTTTGATGCTCTTGAGGTATAAAAAGGATCAGTGCTGTGATGCCCTTGAAAGATGCCCAGCTGTGCTAATCTATAGGCTAAAGGAGTAAAGAAAAAGGGGAATTTATGGCAGGCCAGTCTGGAGGCTACGGGGGGGTCATCAGATGATGACCTCACTTTTTTCTCAAAAATAGTTGCAGACCACTGAGTGTAAACTGTCAGAAAGATACTTAATAATTACATATATTCATGTAAGAGGATAGGAGTTTATTCTCCTCACCAGTATGCCCCATTTGCTTTAAAAAGCAGAGCTCCCCACCCCAGTTTATACACAACAGAGGCAGACCCAAGTTTCAGCAAATACTGCTATCACATGTAGTTTGTGTCTCAGAGGTCATACAAGGCACAGATGCCTCAAGCTTGTGGTTTCTGCAGCTGTTCTTAAAAAGAAGTTCACATTCTCAAGCAACCTTCCTGACAAAAAGAGAACTGGCCAAAGAAAAAGAATTTGCTTTGCATAATCCACCTGTACATCTTTACAATGCCTCTGAAGACATAAAGGGAAAATACTGTCAGAAATATTATTGGCATACCTTTTGACAAATCAAAATTATTAAAAACTAATAATACTGAAGCAGGAAACTCAGGTCTTTGTTACAAAAGTAAAGCACCTTGTAGCATGTAAAGGTTCGCGTTTTTGGTTATGCATGGAGTGAGACAAACCATGAGTCTAGGTTCGAAAAGAACGCTAAACCAAAGAAAGGCTTAGTTCTAGGCTAAGGAGAAAAGGAGGAGCTGAGGGGTAGCTATTTTTCCTGTGAGTATCCACATGATAGTGCAATTGCTAACGTAGTAGAAAAATCAGCTAGAGAACTAGTACAGCCTAGAGCAAACAGAGGAAGCACAAAGGCAGCCTTTTAATAAATGGCTTACACCAGAGTCAGACTTCATTTATCACATTTGTATTCCATTCCTCCTCCTAACAGCTCAGGGTACATGGCGTTATCTCATGCTTTCCTAATATCAGCCCTGAGAGGAAGTCTGGGACTGGCCCAAGGCCACCAACTTAGTGGTCAAGAAAGAATATGAAATCAGATTCAAGTCTATTCTTCCATCCAGCATATGACTTGGGCTCTTCAGTCAGTACAGTGTGATCTGGGAAAGAGCTAGTCATCATCATCAGCTACGTGCAGCAAGAATGCCTAATAACAGGAGAGAGAGAAATAAAATTTGTGGAATACAGATGAGAGAGGAAACTGTTTCTAACACAAACATGCAATGACCATTGTCACAGTACTTTCCAGGTAGTATTCTGGTCCACAGCATGATGAAATAGAGTACAGTGGTACCTCTGGTTACGAACTTAATTCGTTCCAGAGGTCCATTCTTAACCTGAAACCTTTCTTAACCTAAGGAACCACTTTCGCTAATGGGGCCTCCCGCTGCCACTGCCACGCAATTTATGTTCTCATCCTGGGGCAAAGTTCTTAACCCAAGGTACTACTTCCGGGTTACCGGAGTATGTAAACGGAAGTGTTTGTAACCCAAGGTGTTTGTAACCCGAGGTGCCACTGTACAGCTGCACCCCACTAAACCATGCAAAGCTTAGCGGCACATTGCATGATGGGAAAACACATTGTAAAAATGTTTGCTCAATTTATGATGCCACACTAGTTAATATTTACCACAAAGCCCTAAAAGCAGTCAGTCACATTCTTCAGCACCTTTTAAAATGTGACTTTCATCTTACATGTAAGTATTTCTTGAACCACACACTTCTATAATAACTGGCTTGATTATTTTAGTTTAATGTTTACTACTGTATCATTTTTGTGTATGGCACCTAAAGTACTTTTGACAGATGGTTGGGATGTAAATTATGAAAATAAACAAATAGGGGGGAACTTGCAAGCCGTACATATTCATCTGTTCTTGCTGTGCATAGATGCACTGGAAAGCCACAACTGAATGGTGCCTCTGAGGGCATGTACACCAAATATGCATCTGCAGACATCACACGCACCTAACGTATGGTTTTCCTCCTTTCCCCCATATACTTAGCACTCACATGACTGAGAATGTGTGTTTTTGTGTGTCTGTTTCAGTCAATAGCCAGTAGAGAATGAATGTATATGAAGTGTCTGAATACTCTAAAATGCTATTATTATGATTATGTTAGTACTATGATATGTGAAGGAAGACTATCACCTTTGAAGTGGCTCTTAGAAAGCAACTATTGGTGATTTTCTTTCACTTTGATACAAATAGTTGAAGAAGAAATAGCACACATTTCAGGATGTTTGAATGTAAACAAGAGAAACACTAAATCAACCTTACCCTCTTAGTTTTGATTTTCTGAAAAACATTTTTATTCTTTTTAGACATCAGCAATTCATGTGTGCACCAGTGCTGAGATTTATAGTATGATACTATGCATCCTTACTCAAAATTCAACTATGTTTAATAGGGTCCTAGTAAGTGTTCATAGGATGGGCAGATCACATCACAAACCAGTACCTGTCTATACCATTATTTTAATAAATTTATTGCTCTCTGTTCCACTAAAATAAGTTCATAAAGCAGCAAATTTCACATACAGCAAAAATGTAAATTGAAGCAATCCGTAATAATTGAAATACAAATGAAACTGAAAAGACAAAAACAAATTGCATCAAGATAATCACTTAATAGCCAGGAAAAATCTTTCTATAGCAACGTTGTCCCAGGCCTGGCAGCAGAATGAAAGCAAAGAAGCGGTTTGATAGATATTTCTCAGAAGAGAATTCCAGAAGATAGTAGCCAATTATTAGTCCTAGTCAGAGCAGATGTGTTGAAATTAATGGGCATTAATTAATTCAGGTCCTTTAATTTTAACAGGTCTACTCTGAGTACAACTCAGTAGAACCCAAAGACTGAGTACAGTACAGAAGAGTCCCTTTTCAGTTGACCTAGCCAATGAACCCACAGTACTTCTGTTCCAAGCCTCTTTGATTGGTCCACTGGGAAGAAATTCTTCCTGTGCATTTCTATATAAGCCAAAAAGCCCTTCCAATAGGTAATACATCTACTACAACAAAGGTCATTATTTATATACCGCCCATCTGCCCCAGCCACTCTGGGCAGCTCCCAACAAAATAGTAAAAACATCAAATGAACATAGTACAGTGGTACCTCGGGTTAAGTATTTAATTCGTTCCAGAGGTCTGTTCTTAACCTGAAACTGTTCTTAACCTGAAGCACCACTTTAGCTAATGGGGCCTCCTGCTGCTGCCATGCCGCCGCTGCATGATTTCTGTTCTCATCCTGAAGCAAAGTTCTTAACCCGAGGTACTATTTCTGGGTTAGTGGAGTCTGTAACCTGAAGTGTCTGTAACCCAAAGTGTATGTAACCCGAGGTACCACTGTATGCATGCGCATTCAACTGCCTCCCTAAAGGTATCCGTGTCACCCAGGAAATGGCAGCCGCAGTCTGGAAAGGTCCCTTCCTGGTTGACATGGAGAAGCTGTTTTCAAAAAAGCCCAGTGACGGAAGCACGCAGCTGTGTTGAGGCAGCATTGGGTGTTGAAACTTTGAGCCTAGGGCAACTGCTTCTGTGCCCCCACCCCCACGCTACACCATTGGCCTGAATTCTAAAGGGAGACCTCGCAGAACCAGGTGATAAAATGTTTCCTGCATGATATTGGTGGCAGGGAGGAAAGTGACTATGTTTGAATTGTTCTCAAAGAAGCTACCAAACCATCCAGCTCATCACTGCGCCCTATCCTAGCCACCAGGACCTCTCCAAAATCATAGAATCGTAGAGTTGGAAGGGACCCCGAGGATCATCAAATCCAACCCCCTGCAATGAAGGAATATGCAGCTGTCCCATAGGGGGATCGAACCTGCAATCTTGGCATTATCTGCACTATACTGTGACCAACTGAGCAATCCATGGTCCCAGACAAAAATTTTTTTTGCTTGGTGGGGAAGAACTCAAACATGCTATCTTCCTACTTGTAGCTTGAAGTAATACCGCCCAGGAAAAGAATTACCACTTGATATTTACTGGTGTGACTAGCATACCCAAAAACCAGCGCATTTTTTTTTTTTTTTTTGCTGTACTGCATGCTCTGCTTCCTTACTTCTTTCCTTTACTTCTTCCTTTACTTCTTTACACCCCTGACCATTAGGTCCAGTCATGACCGACTCTGGGGTTGTGGCACTCATCTCTCTTTACTGGCCAAGGGAGCCAGCGTACAGCTTCCGGATCATGTGGCCAGCATGACTAAGCCGCTTCTGGCGAACCAGAGCAGCACACGGAAACGCCATTTACCTTCCCGCCGGAGCAGTACCTATTTATCTACTTGCACTTTGACATGCTTTCGAACTGCTAGGTTGACAGGAGCAGGGACCGGGCAACGGGAGCTCACCCCATCGCGGGGATTTGAACCGCCAACCTTCTGATCGGCAAGTCCTAGGCTCTGTGGTTTAACCCACAGGTAAAAAGGTAAAGGTACCCCTGCCCGTACGGGCCAGTCGTGTCCGACTCTAGGGTTGTGCGCCCATCTCACTTAAGAGGCCGGGGGCCAGCAAGGTCCGGAGACACTTCCGGGTCACGTCGCCAGCATGACAAAGCTGCTCTGGCGAGTCAGCACCAGCGCAGCACACGGAAACGCCGTTTACCTTCCCGCTATAAAGCGGTACCTATTTATCTACTTGCACTTAGGGGTGCTTTCGAACTGCTAGGTGGGCAGGAGCTGGGACCAAAAGACAGGAGCTCACCCCGCCGCAGGGATTCGAACCGCCGACCATACGATCGGCAAGTCCTAGGCACTGAGGTTTTACCCACAGCGCCATCCGCGTCCCGCAGGTACCTGGCACCAAATCCAGGACCATTCTTGCTGCTGCTTCTCCTTCAGATAAGTTTTTTTGCTTGATAATTTTTTTTCTCCCAAGCATACAATATGTTAATTTGATGAAACATTTATTGGCGCCTTATTAAAAAAAACAAAAACTTTTTTTAAAAAAAACAACAACCATTGAACTACTCTTGAACGGATTACGGGAGTAACTCTGCAATTGACATGACTGTCACAAAGGTGAGCCAATCAGCAGTCTCCACAGCCAGATTATCATGGAAAGAGAAAGAATTGGTTGTTCCCACCTGAGGAATGCTAACTTACACACACACACACACACACACACGAAAAAGGCAATTGTGGATGCACACCTTATGCAGCTTTCAACAAGAGATTTCAACCTATCCTGACAAAATCTCAAGCCTATTTCCATATCTGCCTCTTTGAATGAAAGTCTACTGCCTCTAATCTCCTCCATCATTTTATTAATGATTTCTCTTCTTGCATTTGGCTCTCCTTTCTACCACCAAGTTTTGCAAATGCTAAAGAAAATGAAGAGATGCATAATTGTAATGATACCAGCTTCATTAGCAAAGATACATGAATTTTAGTTTTTATTTTGTAAATTTGTTTTTTGTGTGGATTCCAGTTTAATCCACACAAAAAACAAATTTACAAAACAAAAACTAAAATTCATGTATCTTTGCTACTGAAGGATGAGTATGAAAGTAGTTTTACTTTCCAAGGAAAATGCTCAGCGAGTGGGATGATGGACAAATACAAATAAATTAAGTTTTGTAGCAAAGTCTCAGAGCCCCGTGCCTTCAAGACATCAGAAAGGAAACATCCCAAAGAGATTTAGTGATTTCATCAAAGGTCCCACCAGGGATTGCAGAGATAATCTCTCACCAGGGAATACAAGGAACAGGTTGTTCAATTCCTGTTTGGTCCCAAGAGACACGACATCTCAGCCTCTCCCAATACTAGGGTGCAACTTTGAACAATATTACTTAAATTTCTCATTAGGACTGCTCAAAACAACTTAGCAGTACCACTGTTCCGCCTTGGAACTTTATGCAAAATGACAGGATAATACATGTATTATTAAAATATACAGGCAACACCTTTCAGTAAATGACAGCTGTCATTCTATGCATCACTTACATACTATGAGTAAACCCAACTGAACAAAGTGGGACTTATTTCAAAGAAAACAAGAACAGGACAGTCATTTTACTAAAATATGGTGTTCCAAACTAACAGCAGTCGACAAATACACGCTACTTTTTTAAAAAAAGAGGGACCTCTTTTTCAAGTTAAGTCAAGAAGCGCTGTATCACTGACACAACAATCCTGCACATTTCCCTTGCAGCATCAGGATAACATCACTGCAATGCTACCAAAGCATTGCAGTAACAAGGATACAATGGAGAAGCAGGCCATGATTCTTCATCCTAAGAACATGTTTTTGGCTCAGCTAAAACCTAGTTCTCACTAGATGTGGTAAATCTGTGTCTGGGCTATAACTGCTTTAGATGGGTGAAGAGCTGCTCATCACTGAATGGTTCATACCACGACCAACAAGATCCCAGGCATGCTCCTCCAGATGGTGGAGACGTCAGGCACCATCCTGGCACCCAGGCATCTTCACTTGGTCGCAAGTGGTCGAAAGCCAGGTGCAAAATGCGCCTGGCAACCGCCTAATTTTGAACACTGCCAACAACAACAACAAAACCCTGTTTCCACATAGAAAAGCTGATGTCAAAGGGTCTCCCCAGTTCTAGCTTTGTCAAGACATGGGTTCACAACCACAGTAAGAAATATGCCTAAGTCTAGGGATCAAACTAATAAATTTGAAAAATCTATGCAGGCTAGCAAATACTTACTTACTTACTGTTTTCATTTATTACACATTTATTTCATATTTCCTCCAGGGAGCTCAGAAAAGCATACATTCCCCACATTTCATCTTTACAACCATAGTGCAATGTAGCCAAAGCTGAGAGGCTGTGACTGATCCAGTCCATCAATCACATTGACACTAGACTGGCTCTCAGAACATCTAACCCTGCTGTCAAGAGTAGCATTGCAAATATCAAATGCCTCACCAGTCTCAGACGTTCCCAACTTTATTTAAAGTTTTGAGCAATTATCATAAAGGCAAGTCAATACAGAGAAAACGCTTGGTATATTATAAAAAATGGTTTCACCAGCCATCAACAAGGTATGATTTATCCCCTCCCTTTTTTTTTTTACATTCTGTTTGGGAGTGTGTGGGTTTCCCTTTGACTTCTTATAGCATTTAGACCGAGAAGCTTATTGATCAATACGAAGAAATCCATTCCGATTACCAGTAAAAAGTCATTGGTACAAGACATAAAGAATTCCCCAAAGAAGTGATCAAAATGATGAGGATTAAGGCTGCGTAATGAGACTACAAGTTCACAGGGAGACAGCGACAACAGAGTGAATGAGAAGTGACTCTAATGTGACTTGCCATGCCTCTTCTATTGCGACTACCACTGCAAAGTCACAAAAGATCTGTGTCTGCTCTGCACACAGCAAAAGAGAAGGAACGGATCAGCTGGCAGCAACGATAGTTGTCGCTTTTACACCACAGAAAGCCTTGCTCATTAATTGCTTTCATTAGCAGATTTCATTTGTGTTTTCTAATCCACTTCAGGGTTAGAAGATGCCCTTGCTTGCCCTAGGTCAAGAAGCTGTGGGTGATGATTTTCCAGATTTGAAATTAATGAGTTGTTTTGCTGGTTGCAGTGTTAGGAGACTGGCAATGAATTGACATTTTGCTACAATAGTGGGGGAAGTACAAAAATGTCATCAAAATCACAGCTTGTATAGTATCAGTCTAACGAATGCCAGTATACCACAGCAGAGATGCTTCTTATCTGCGGTGTTTCTTACCATGTACTGGTAGCAGACCAGGTCTATAACCATTCTTTAGTATGTAAACTTCATACTCCATGTGGAATCCCAGGTTACTGGAAAACACTTCTCTCAATGATAAGTCCCATTTCAGTATGCATCACCCTGTACTACACGTACACTTTTTAAGTCACTAGTCCACAGGGACAGTGTACACAGTTTGCAGGTTCCAAGTCTCCCCCTCCAAGACAGACACACAAACACAAAGCCATGCAGGCTTGCTGTGTACCATTTTTGTAAACTCTGGAATGCTTACCGAACACGTCTCATAGCTCAAAACATACAGCGCTGTGGCGGTCACAAAATCAAACAAGATGGGTAGTTGCTCTTTCACCCTGGGAATTCAGGGCCTCCCGATTTGCTTTTTAATCGGCAAATATTTACAAGCCCTCTGCAAAACATCACTACCTCCCGGCGGCATAATTCGGAAGGTGGCAACACGGACGCAAAACAATGAAAGGAGGAGTAGAGAGAGATGGATTGAGTTTCCAACTCTCCTTCGATGCTAATCTCTCCCTAGCCCCGGAATTGCACCAAACTTGGTCATGGTTGCAGGAATGCACATGACTCATGGCCGTATTGTGGATGGATCTGCAAAAGAGGCAGGTGGGCTGGACTGTGCGTTGTGTGTGTGTGCGCGCGTTTCTGTGCGTGAGCGCCTCGGAGGGAGGGCTGGGGGGGGGGAGAGCGAAAAAGCAAACTGCAGTGCGTGGGACTAGACCCAAGGGGAGTCGTAGCTGGGGTTGGACGGCGCATCCTCCCGATCGCCACCCATGCAAAACAGTGGGCAGGCGCAGAGAACTTCTGGGGGTGAGAGGGTCAGGGGCGGCAGCCCCACAGCCTGCCTGCACACAGGGGGAGAGGGAGGAGCTGCAGATCATCTTCCCTCCCTCCCCCATCCCCCGCTTGCTCTCCTCCCCGAGCCTTGCCCTTTAAGGGGGATGGTTTGCGCTGCAAGGGGAACCTGCGGGGCATCCCTGCTCGGCTCCACATGGGCATCCTCTCCCTCCTTGCAACTGCGCAAGGGCACCATCACACGCAGCACCCCCTCCCCCGGCGCCCAGCTCTGCTTCCCAAGGACAGAGCCTCGCCAACGCCATGACAGTGTCTGAGAGGAGAAACTAAGCGCTTTGCAAGACCCCCCCCTCCCCGCCCGCCCGCCGGCCGAGCCCGGGCCGCCTGACCAGCCGCCGGCTCCTTGGCCCCTGCCGCCTGCCCTGCCCGGCGAGCGCAGAGTTCATTCATAGGCTGGCCCCGCGCCGCCTTGCGCACCCCGCGCACCCCTCACTCGCGCACGGCGCGCCAATAAAAAGTTCAGAGCCCAACTTACCTAAAATGGCTCCTGCAGCAGCCAAAATACAAACAGCTATTATTTGGTGAAGTTTAGCCCAGACACCCTGCAAGGACAGCCTAGCCTGGCCCCGGCACGCCCCCGCGCTGCAGCCACTGGCCACCCGCAGCCCCCCGGCGCCTGCCATTGGAGAGGCGGCCCGTCAGCCAAGCGCAGCCCGCTCCAAGCTTGGCTGCAGCGCGCTTATTGCTAGCTCCATTGTGCTCCTATTTGCATTGATGTGATCGCTGCCGGGATTGGCTGTGGCGAGGACCGAGCATTCCCCCCCCCCCCGCACCCTCCCCGCAATTCCTTTTGCCTCCCGGATCTGCAGCCCCGGTCCTTTTCTGCCCTGCCTCCCGCCCCCTTCCAGCTCTCCAGCTCGGTTGCCCAACGCAACTGTAGCTGCAACTTTCCAAAGGCTAGCAGAGGAGGAAAGGATTTCGCCCCCCACTCCCGTATCCTCCAATCAAGGGGTTTTTTACTTACTTCAGCCAGCATTAAAAGCGGAGGAGAAGAAGGGAGGGGAGGAGAAGCGGGGGAGAACCTCTCCCCCTTTGCATTCCACGTCTTTGCTCGCTTTTCATGTCCCGGATGTGAGATTTCCTGCATTTAAAGCACAGTGTCTGGAGGTGGAATGTGCAACCTCCGAGCAGGACGATGCAGGTCTTTTTTTGTCGCGTGTGGGAAGGAGAAATGGGCACAATACTGGGGTGAGGGGAAGGATGCCAACTTTCCTTGTTCTAAGAGATGTGGGGTAGCGCCAATCTAGACGAGCTATTCCTTAGCGTAGTTTTCCTCTCCTCCCCCTCAAAAAAAAAAAAAAAAAATCTGTTGAGTAATGGCTGCAGTGGGAGTTAATCAAACACATTCTGAAGACCTTTCTTTTGCTAACTGGTTTTAATGTTCTTTTATTGGTTCCAGGCTAATGTGCGCAGTTGATACGCGGGTTGAATGGTGCACCTATGGAACATTCCTGGAAAAGAAACATTGAAATAAGACCTCTTGCCTTCTGCCAGTTACGTTATTTTCTTTCCCCCATATGTAGGCTGGTGAGTAGGGTGTTACTCTTTGGAAAATATGAACAAGCTGATACAGCACGAGCAGAGTAGATCCTTGCCAAACATCTGTACTCCGATTCAGTCATGGAATTACTTCACAATGTGCCTACTGCCCAAATTCACCCACATTTACCACAGGGACAGCTCAGTGCAGCTTTGTTGTGGCATAGCAAAAGTGGATGGACTTAGCAGATGGGGGGCATGGCACAAAGCAATCACACCAAGTGCTTCCCCATATGCTAAACTTGGTGGTACGGCCCAAGTTTTGCATGAACTAAGTTTCTGGTTCAATTTCTGATACAGTGGTACCTCTGGTTACAGACGCTTCAGGTTACATACGCTTCAGGTTACAGACTCCGCTAACCCAGAAATATTACCTCAGGTTAAGAACTTTGCTTCAGGATGAGAACAGAAATCGCGCAGCAGCAGCGGGGCAGCAGCAGGAGGCCCCATTAGCTAAAGTGGTGCTTCAGGTTAAGAACAGTTTCAGGTTAAGAATGGACCTCTGGAACGAATTAAGTACTTAACCCGAGGTACCACTGTACTTGCTTAAGGTGCTGCTACCTATTTTTGATGACCCAGCTGTAGAAGGAATGGTTTGCTGCAGTTCTGATAGAGATACAGCAAATGTATAGCCTATATAGATGAACATATATGGCTCACCAGGTCCAGCATCCCGTTCTCACAATGGCCAACCAGATACCTGTGGAAAGCCCACAAGCATGACCTGAACGCAACAACATCCTACCAGCATTCAAAGCTGCTTTGCTAGAATAGATGGTCAGAAGCTGACTCACCATAGTATGCAGATGAGGAGAATGGTCAGTCAGGGACACAATACCGTAATGTGATTCCCCGTCCTATCTTATATGGACAAGTCACTTTAAACCACCAATATTCCAAAATCTCTCCTTTTGGAGAGATGCATTATTTTGAGGGTCAAAGGAATGGGTAAGATGTGAGGTGTTTAGACAAGTCGTATAAAGACAGTGAAGGGTTCAATATAAGAAGCTGCCTTACACCAAGTCAGAACATTGGTCCATCTAGATCAGTATATTCTACACTGACTGGAAGTGGCTCCTCAGGGTTTTGGACGGTTTTTTTCACTCCTACTGAAGATGCCGGGGACTGAACCAGGGAGCTGTATGCAAACCAGTTTCCCTGCTACTAAGCTAGAAGCCCTTCGCCAGTATGCATATGTTACACAGTATGCCTATGGATACACACACAGAAAAATGACGTTCTAGGTGAGAAGTTGGTTTCTTGCTGCAAAATTAAATTCAAATTATATATTTTTTAAAAAAAACAACAACTGTGTAAGACCTCCAACTGGAGTACCACTACCAGCTGGGAGTAGAAGATCCTAGACTAGCATTCATACCCATGCTAACTAGGGAGTTGCCCACTTAGCTGTTCAAGCTGGTCCTTCTGCACAGATCTGTTCAACCAACATTCTGAATATGTCCATTTGGTCATATAAATCAGTCCTCAATCAAATTAAGAATAGACCAAAGTACCAAACAAAGCTGCAACATTTCCAAAGTCACGGAAGCATGCTGTTACCCACATGGGAAATAAATATGTCTGCTACACTGATAGAAATTGTAGTAAGGAAATCTCAAAATACTAAAGTTTGCAAACATTTGACTAAAATGTTATAGTTCCGTGTTAGAAGTTTTCTAGTTTTCTAGTTTACATCTTCAGACTTACATCCTCACACCTCCCTTTTTTGTATTCCAGTTCAGTTAGTTAATTCAGCAAATCCTTTCCCTCTTTGTTTTTATCTTAATCCTTTAACTTAATATATCATAGCTTTAGATTCTCTCCTGTTAACAATCCATTTTTACATACTCCTTTGTAACATTGCTGCTAAAACCACTTAACTTCATTCCGACATCATTCTAACATTCATTAATTTTACAATATTTCTGTAAATAGTCTTTAAATTTCTTCCAATCTTCTTCCACCAACTCTTCTCCCTGGTCTCGGATTCTGCCAGTCATTTCCGCCAGTTCCATGTAGTCCATCACCTTCATCTGCCATTCTTCCAGAGTGGGTAGATCTTGTGTCTTCCAGTACTTTGCAATAAGTATTCTTGCTGCTGTTGTAGCATACATAAAGAAAGTTCTATCCTTCTTTGGCACCAATTGGCCAACTATGCCCAGGAGAAAGGCCTCTGGTTTCTTCAGAAAGGTATATTTAAATACCTTTTTCATTTCATTATAGATCATCTCCCAGAAAGCCTTAATCCTTGGGCACGTCCACCAAAGGTGAAAAAATGTACCTTCAGTTTCTTTACATTTCCAACATTTATTATCGGGCAAATGATAGATTTTTGCAAGCTTGACTGGTGTCATGTACCACCTGTATATCATTTTCATAATATTCTCTCTTAGGGCATTACATGCCGTAAACTTCATACCTGTGGTCCATAACTGTTCCCAGTCAGCCATCATTATGTTATATCCAACATCTTGTGCCCATTTAATCATAGCAGATTTCACCGTTTCATCCTGAGTATTCCATTTCAACAGCAAGTTATACATCTTTGACAAAATCTTGGTTTTAGGTTCTAACAGTTCTGTTTCCAATTTTGATTTTTCCACCTGGAAGCCAATTTTCTTGTCCTAATTATATGTCTCCATTATCTGATAATAATGAAGCCAATCTTGCAGTTTATTTTTTAATTTTTCAAAACTCTGCAATTTCAATCTGTCTCCCTCTTGTTCCAAAATTTCCCAATATTTCGGCCATTTGGCCTCCATATTGAGCTTTTTCTGAGCCTTCGCTTCCATCGGTGACAGCCACCTTGGGGTTTTATTTTCAAGTAGATCCTTATATCTTATCCAGACATTAAACATTGCTTTCCTGACAATATGATTTTTAAATGCTTTATGTGCTTTGACCTTATCATACCATAAATATGCATGCCATCCAAATACATTATTAAAACCTTCTAAATCCAAAATGTCTGTGTTTTCAAGAAGCAGCCATTCTTTCAGCCAGCAAAAAGCTGCTGATTCATAGTAAAGTCTAAGGTCTGGCAGGGCAAATCCACCTCTTTCCTTTGCATCCGTTAGTATTTTAAATTTTATTCTAGGCTTCTTGCCCTGCCAGACAAATCTAGAAATATCTCTCTGCCACTTCTTGAAGCAATCCATTTTATCCAAAATTTGCAATGTTTGAAACAGAAACAGCATTCTAGGCAATACATTCATTTTTATCGCAGCAATACGGCCTAGCAGTGAAAGCTTCAAATTTGACCAGATTTCTAAGTCTTTTTTCACTTCAGTCCAGCATTTTTCATAATTGTCTTTAAATAAATTCCCATTTTTAGCTGTCATGTTAATCCCCAGGTATTTCACTTTCTTAACCACTGTTAAACCTGTCTCATTCTGAAACCTCTCTCTCTCAATCTCTGTTAAATTTTTCTCTAAGACCTTTGTTTTTAACTTATTTAGTTTAAATCCTGCAACCTGACCAAATTCTTGAATCAGTTCCAAAACTCTTTTGGTACTAGATTCTGGCTCCTGTAATGTCAATACTAAGTCATCTGCAAATGCTCTCAATTTGTACTGTTTAGTTCCGACTTGTATACCTTTAACCAATTGGTCCCTTCTAATCATATTCAACAGGACCTCCAGGACCGATATAAAAAGCAGTGGGGAGATTGGGCAACCTTGTCGTGTCCCTTTTTCTATCTTAAATTCCTCCGTCACCACGTTATTAACAATTAATTTAGCCTTTTGTTCCGAATAAATTGCACTTATACCGTTTCCAAAACCTTGGCCTACCCCCATCCCCTGTAGATTCTTCTTCATAAAACTCCAAGAAATGTCAAAAGCTTTCTCCGCGTCCACTTTTTTTAGTCTTTTAGCCAAAATGTCTGCAAAAATTTTATAATCCACATTAAGCAGTGATATGGGGCGGTAGTTCTTAAACTGCGTCTTTTCAGTCTCTGTTTTCGGTATAAGTATGATATACACTTCTTTCCACAACTCTGGTGCCCTTTTCCCATCCATTATTTCATTACAGACTTCCTTTAAAGGTTGTACTAACCATTCTCTTAAAGATCTGTAGTATCTAGAAGTCACTCCATCTGGTCCTGGAGATTTACCTAACTGCATATTCTGAATGGCACCTTCTACCTCCTGTTCAGTTATTTTATAGTTCAGCATTAATTTATTTTCTTGAGAGATTTTTTGTAATCCATTTATTTTCAAAAATCGGTCTACATCAATTTCTTTCTGTGGCCCTTGTGTATATAGTTTAAAATACCTCTGGAAACAGTTTCTAATCTCAACTGGGTTCTGTATGTTCTTTCCTTCCACTTCTAAATTTATAATAGTATTTAGTTTTTGTCTTTTTTTCATTTGCCAAGCCAACAATTTCCCACATTTATTAGCCGACTCAAATGTCTTTTGTCTCATTTGTTTAATTTTCCATTCTATCTCCTGATTCATCATTTTCATGTATTGTACTTGGTATAACTTTATTTCTCTCAAGATCTCTTGCGACTTTGGTTTTGCTCTCAATTTCTTTTCACTTTCCTTTATTTTCTCCAATATTTTATCCAGGGGTGGCACCATCGGTAATGGCGGACTCCCTCTGATCTGGAGGGACTGGCTCTACGGGAATCGGGTCTGTTCCGCTACGGCGAAGTGGGGACCCTTGAAAAAATCACAGGCGGGTGAAGCCTGTGACCGTGGGACTCGGCGGGCACCTTTTGCGCCCCCCCAATCTGCAAAGGAGCCCAATTACGGGCTCTGGAGTGAAGCGGGGAAGCGGCGCGGTGCTGAGAGTCAACTGCTTCTTCCGTGGAGCGAAGCCGCACAGCCGTTACCGGAGAGCGCTACCTTTTTCCTGTGACAATCTGGCTACAAAAACAACTACCTGTGAGTAGGTTAATTTTGGAAATAAAGGAGAACAAAGACGTAATTTGATACCGAAGCGGGGAGGCATAAACAGGAAGTCTGCCTTCCTTTTTTTGTAAATAGATTAAAGCAACGAACTTGTAAGCTAAAACCTTGAAAGGCGCTTGAAAAGGACTACAATTCTAACATCAAAACAAATGATCTCCCCCCTTGGCTGCAGGAGAGGAGGGGGGAAAGGTGTGAACTGTATTTCCCTGCAAAAAGAGGGGAAAGGAAGCTAAAATCCACTGCTTAAAACCTGGGAACGGGCTGCCAATGGACAATAAGAATGCCGTACTGTGAAATGCGCTGTTGGTGAATAGAGTATTTTTTGACAGCTAACTCTGCAAGTGAGATACAATGTTTCTGGCTAGCTTTTCCTGGTTTTAAAGTAACTGGAAAATAACTGAAATTGAAACTGTTGTCTATTTTGTGAATTGGGGGATTAAAAAAGGTTTGTTTTTTTTAAGGCAACAACTTTTGACTGCTACTGTGTCCCCCTAGAGGAAGTTTGAAATTGTTACAATAACAACTGGGCCAGGGGAATTTTCCACTTCAAAACAAATTCTGGCCGTGGGACTGACCTTGGGCTTTAACTAGAGTGTTATGGCAGATCTGCCTCAGGAAAAAACAACGAGGTCTGGTAGATCTTTTCGCCCAGACGCTGGGCTGCAGCGAAGAGCATCAACATCTGGCCCCCCTGCATCATCAGGGGCTGCATTTGTACAACCTAAACCTAAAGGAATGGCATCCGAAGATGTTTTAGCTCAGGCATTAGGTAAAATTAATGAATCTCTGGAAAAACTAAGTAAACAAGTAGCTGAAGCATCAATCAAAATTGATCAAAATACTACAAGTATCAACAATCTGGGACAGAAGGTAAATACTAATACAGAAACTATTGAGAAACTGCTACAGGAATCTACCTTGACCCGAAAGACGGCTGAAGAAGCCAAGGAAATAGCAGTTGCTGTAGAAGAGAAGATACCACCGATACATAGGCAACTTGAAGACCACATGTCGATATTGTCTATGATTGAATTGAAGGAGAAACAAACGAATTTGAGGATCAGGGCCGTACCTGAACTTGAGAAAGACAATCTGACTGACTTTCTTATGCAGGAATTTGCAGACTTTTGGGACCCAGATTTGAAGAAGGAAGATTTTAAGATAGTGAGTGCTTTCAGGCTTGGAAGAGGAGGGAAGAAGAACAGGGTGAGAGACTGTTTGATCACCCTCTGAACAAAAGAGGAGAGAGACAAAATCTTGAGTCTGCACTTCCAGAAGACTTTGGAAATACATCAGTCAAAAGTGGAGATATTTAAAGATATTCCGAAATATCTTTTGGACCTTAGGTCCAATTATGGAGATTTGGTTGCCCTGTTGAGAAGTAACAGAATCATCTTTAGGTGGGAATTTCCCCAAGGCCTATCTTTTAGCTTCAAAGGAAGAAAGATAAAAATAAGATCAATGGACGACAAAGAAAGATTTTTGAAAGACCACGGAGAAGACCTGCAGAAAGAATCTGGAGAAGAGTTAAGAGCACTAGAAAGAGGAATATTAGACATAGCAAAACTACCTTTTGGATTAAAAGACTGCCCAGAGAAGGTGATACCACCGACAGAGCAGGAACAGGCACTTGGTGCAGCTGGAGGAAAAGTAAAGTAACTACATCATGGCTCTGCAACTATTAAGCTGGAATTGTAATGGTCTCAACTCCCCCCAGAAAAGGAAAAGAGTGTTTCATTTATTAAAAAAGGAACAATTGGACTTGATTTGTCTACAGGAAACACATGTCATAAGGCTACATAGAAAAGTATTGATCAATAAAAGACTGGGCCGGGAGTTTATCTCATCGGATAAAGTTAAAAAAAGAGGAGTAGTGATATATGCAAAGGAGAGACTATCACCGAAATTTATCTTTAAAGATGACCAAGGAAGATTTGTGGCAATTGAAATTCAAATACAAGGAGAGAAATTTTTAATAGTAGGAGTTTATGCACCAAATGAGGGGAAATCTGAATTTTTTTAAAAGTTGCATGAGACCTTGATGGACTATTTGGACTATAATGTGATTTTGATGGGAGATATGAACGGAGTGGTATCTACACATATGGACAAGGCACAAAGACAGGTAGTCACTAAGGATGGCAGACTACCGAAAACCTTTTTTGAGATGACAGACAACTTGGACTTAGTTGATATCTGGAGAACAAAGAATCCCTTGGCTAGAGAGGGAACCTTCTTCTCTGAAGCCAAAATGACATGGACAAGAATTGACCAAATATGGGTAACTAGAGGAATGGCACCAAAGACAAGAAAAGTGGAAATTTGCCCAAAAACCTGCTCCGACCATAATGCTGTGAAGATGGAGATGAAACTAACACCAACTGGCTCCTTCAGATGGAGGATGAATGACACCTTATTTAGAGATGAAGAAGTGACTAAGAAGGCCCAAAAAACCTTGAGAGACTATTTCGAGACAAATATGAACACTAATGTTGAAAAAAGAGTAATCTGGGACGCAAGCAAAGCTGTTATGAGAGGGTTCTTGATACAACAGAATGCAATAAAGAAGAGAATTCAAAATGAGAAGAAGGCTCATCTCGCTTTATTGGCCGAGGGAGCCAGCGTACAGCTTCTGGGTCATGTGGCCAGCATGACTAAGCCGCTTCTGGCGAACCAGAGCAGCACACGGAAACGCTGTTTACCTTCCCACCGGAGTGGTACCTATTTATCTACTTGCACTTTGACGTGCTTTCGAACTGCTAGGTTGGCAGGAGCAGGGACCAAGCAATGGGAGCTCACCCCGTCGTGGGGATTCGAAATGCCAACCTTCTGATCGGCAATTCCTAGGCTCTGTGGTTTAACCCACAGTGCCACCCGTGTCCCTTTTTCTGTTTTTAGAGATCCCATCAAAAATGGTAACTGGTTCCGTTCTTAGAAGATAACTGGAGCAAATAATATCATGCTCATGTAAAGAAGACGACATAATTTTGGAAGTCAGCTTTACAAAAGGCACCATGCTAGATCTTTCATTTAAGTATTTAAAAATTCCAGGGGATGAAATCCAACTGCTGCTGTCCGTGTGCTGATAAATGGGAAATGAGGTGAAACTGTAGATCAAAAGAAACCAGTAACATTTGTTTTACATTCTGTTGCTTTTGTAACATCTGTGACACTAGCATCTGAGTAACTAGAAGTGTCTAAATGTCTGCTTCACAAGTATTGTTCAGATCTTTTGGAGAATTTTCCTTATCAAATGCTGCATCTGAGATACAGATATAGATACAGATATAGATATAGATATGGATATGCCTACTTTTGGAAAAGCTTGTGATCTACCACCTACCCCTTCCCAGTATCTTATTATATGAAGTTGTACAAAAATACAACTGCTACTGGTTTTTTAACACAGTGTCCATAGCCCTGTGGATTTTTTGCACACTGCCACTGACTCTGGCAGAACCTGAATGTTTCAGCAAACTAGCATTCAACAAAAACTGCATCCCTTATACTATGGGCAAGAACAGTTAAGCCACCTAGCTATTTTGTCTATTGAGTGTCAACTTGGAAGAGAATTTGGGGAAATTATACATGCTTTTGCAATGAAAAAGACCAGAAAAAGAAAAGTTTTAAGTTAACTGGTTTATTTATCAAATGTGTGCAGTAATGTTCTTACATACATTAGTATGAAAGCAGAACGCAACAGACTGCTGATGGAAGCACATTGCCATTAACATGTGACACGATTGTAAAAATAATCTGCACTGGCTGCCCATCTACTACCAAGCCAGGTTCAATGTTCTTGTATTAATTTACAAAGCCCTGAACAACTGAGGTCCAGGGACTACCTGGACCCTTATATTCCAGCTCAGTCACTGAGATCATCTGTTAGGAGCATCACTCATGGGACTTCAACCTGAAACCAAGCCTTTCGTGTCATTGAACTAGTCAAATAGGGTGCTCTTCAACTAGCAAATTAGCAGGTGTATTCTGTATTAGCCCTTAAAAGTTTGCTGCAAGCATTTCTGTAATAGTTAGCTGGTGATCTGTTTTAAATTTTAATGTATTTTTATTGTGCTCCTATAATGGTTGTAAACAACTTTGATTTTTTTAAAAAAATGAAATAACAGTACACAAATATTTTTATAAAATAAAGATAACATCAACAGGGTAATACTTTTATTAGGAGCAGCAACAACAAAGTTACAAAATAAAAATCTTTACAAAACTCTTCTTCAAGCCAAATAGTATATGAAACAAAAATAGTGAATGATTAGTTTTTTCAGGTGGATGGTAGAAAAGTCCCAGAGTGGGCCATGGAGTAATTTTAGAAACAATGGAAATGTGGTTTTCAGATGAAAATAAAAATATTTATTTAATTACTCATGAGATTGTAAGTGTAGGATGGGACAGGGGCCTGCATTACAAGTTTGTACTGGGGCCCACCAAACTTATGCTTGAGCTCTGTGTTCCATCCCAAGGGAATGAAATATAAAGCCATATTTGACAGCTGCCCCCATAAACCATGTAAACTGTCTAGAGATTTGTCAAAGTCTGAGTTTCAGTATTTTCCCGAATCTACTAAAAATTTTGGTACATCAATGTACCTAACCAATTTTTGCATAGTGATTCCAGAGATCAGGAATAAGAAGAGAAGAGTTTGGATTTGATATCCCGCTTTATCACTACCCGAAGGAGTCTCAAAGTGGCTAACATTCTCCTTTCCCTTCCTCCCCCACAACAAACACTCTGTGAGGTGAGTGGGGTTGAGCGACTTCAGAGAAGTGTGACTAGCCCAAGGTCACCCAGCAGCTGCATGTGGAGGAGCGGAGATGCGAACCCGGTCCCCCAGATTACGAGTCTACTGCTCTTAACCACTACACCACACTGGCTCACTGGTTTTTGTCTATGTTTAGATACAACTAGATGCCATTTTGAATCAAAATGGAGTCTAAACTTTTTAAACTCCAAATCCTATCAGCTCTAGTTAGCATGGCCAATGGTCAGGAATGATTAGAGTCGTAGTACAACCACATCTGAGGGACGTGGGTGGTGCTGTGGTCTAAACCACAGAGCCTAGGGCTTGCCGATCAGAAGGTCAGCGGTTCAAATCCCCATGACGGAGTGAGCTCCCATTGCTCGGTCCCTGCTCCTACCCACTGCCCACCTAGCAGTTCAAAAGCACATCAAAGTGCAAGTAGACAAATAGGTACCGCTCCGGTGGGAAGGTAAACGGCGTTTCCGTGCACTGCTCTGGTTTGCCAGAAGCGGCTTAGTCATGCTGGCCACATGACCCGGAAGCTGTACGCCGGCTCGCTCGGCCAATAAAGCAAGATGAGCGCCGCAACCCCAGAGTCGGTCACGACTGGACCTAATGGTCACGGGTCCCTTTACCTTTACAACCACATCTAGAGAGCCACAAGTTAGCCTCCCACTCTTCCTGCTGTTATTACAGTAGTTGTGAAGTTGAACAAAACAGAATTTCTGAACAGCTGCAGCTGCTTATGAAGAGACGAGAAAATCTGTATCTACTGTAATGATCCCTTTTGCACAATTATCATGAGCCCCGACACTTCAAAATCCAAAGAGATCCAGGAAGTTACAGAGCTGTCTAATTGCTTCAATAGCGAGAAGTTTGGGAAATTAATGAGAAATATTATCTATAAGAAGAAGAAGAAGAAGAAGAAGAAGAAGAAGAAGAAGAACCAAACTTTCTTTTTCTCCAATACCTATGCCTTTTAATATAGTTAATATAGTTGCAACTTGCAAGTAATGCATGAAATACAAGGAATGGATAATTCATGATAACTGCAGGGAAATGAGTCATAGCTAGTATGTGGGAAAACCAAACAAACATTTCTTCTACGTGTACTTTGAATATGGGACATAGTCACCATGGAAAACATCGCTCACCAGCAGTCATGGACATGGCAAATGTTGTAGATGTTCTAATGACACCACTCTCAATTATGCATCAGCATAACAAGATGGGGCAGCATATAAACCAAACCAAAGTACAGATTATTTGTATTTCTTTACTTGGAAAAATGAATAAATCCCATTTGTGAAAGACTCTGGCATGTTGTTTATTTCGAGACACTTATGTTATGTTATGTTATGTTATGTTATGTTATGTTATGTTATGTTATGTTTTCCCAAAGTTCTTTTTCCCCCTTTGGTTAATTCTTTGCTATGTTGAGCAAATAATTTGCTATGTTGAGCAAATAATTGAGAAGATGACCAAAAAATAAATTTACAAGAGCAAACATGAGGCAGATCCTTATGCTGTCCCTTCCTTTTCCAGGTTGAGCTTCCAATTCCAATTTTCTCTGCATTGCATCCTTTCGTCACTAGAGTTTACAGAGAATCCAGATGACATGGTTGATAACAAACAATTGCCTGTCCAGTAAGGACATGCAATGTGCTATTGCGGCTTTTCAGGGCTTCTGTGCCTTTAATTAAAGTTACCTAGTTGCCAGTTCTGTCCCTTTTATTGCTTCCTGCTGAATGCAAGAGTGAGCTTAGTAAATAGCCTGCTATTCGGCCCTTGAACAGTCTTTTGACATTTCTGTCAAGGGGCTTTAATTATTGGCTCCTCTTTTTCTTTCCATTTTCCTATAGCTACATAGTGATCCCTCACTATATGATAATTTGTTAGATCATATTGTGCTATATTACATGTTTCGTGACACCTCCATTTTAATTCCCCTTCCAGCTGGAAAAGCAAATGCCTCACCAATATTGGAAGACTCTAGTGCAGGACAGGAGCAATCTTTTCCTTACCTTTTGGTCAACTTTGCTGCTCTCACTGTGCTACTCACTGCATTTTCTGCCTCTATAAGTGCCACTGAAATAAATATGCATGGTCCCCATGTATGAGTCCAGTAAATTATGCCTTTTAAAATTTGTTGTGATTTGAAGTATTCCTTCCTTTATGGCAGAGAACCAAAAAATATTCTTTCTTGCTGTATACAGCTTAGCGATCATTATAATTAAGTGGTATATAAATTGCCAAAATCAATAAATAAAAATTTTAAAATGTGATGCAACAAAGCTCAGGTGAATTTGTAGCCAGGATCAGAAGAGTAATTAAGGTGTACTCAGGAGCTTGGATATATTTGTGGTGATTCCACCCCCACAGCTTTATTATTTGTTGAATTTCTATCCAACCCTTATTCCTCAAGGAGTCCACGGCAACAAACAGGTAAACCATTTAAAAGAAAAAAGAAAATAAAAAACCAAACAAAACACACACACACCAAAGCAACAATATCCCAAAACTGATTAAAACATTCTAAATCACAATAAAAACATACTTCTATCCAATTATCTTGTGGTTACCAGGAACAGAGTTTTTCAGCCACCAAAGGCCTGGGTAAACTGGAATGTTTTCAAATTCCTCCTGAAAGTTAATAATGATGAAGACAGGTACACCTCTCTAAGGAGAATATTCCAAAGCCAGGCAACCACCACTGAAAAAAACTTGTCACAGGTCAGTGCCAACCAAGCAGCCCCTTTCAACAGTTAGGACAAAGGACAGTCCTCTGAAGGAGTCCTCCATTTGAAAGGTTATTTGGTCTGTCGAGTTTGAAAATAAAGCCCCTATGAAGGAAGAGCAGGGGCGCTAAAGATGTCCATTAACAGCACCATGACAGCAGACCATTCACTTGGTCACAATATTTCTCACTATGGGGAAACATATTTCAATTAAAATTATACCAATTATGTCTAAATCTTCATCTCTCTCTCTCTCTAATTAACATATGCAAAATTTTGACATCTGTGTCCTTTTTAGTATTTTTTTGGGTGGAGGCAATGCCTTTTGTCTTTTTTGGCAATGTGTAAAATGCCCCCTCCCCCAATGAACAACACACACACACACAGCTGTTTTTTCAAAAATCCCATCAGTTGCAAAATAAAATTTCCATGAAGCATTGTAGAGAAGAGTCTGCTGTCGAAGAAACACGAACCCCAAGTGTCCTTGGACAGGCAGAATTTGTGTGGTTCTTTGGAACCAGCACCCTGTGTAAGGTAAGGATCTTACATTCTAAAGAGCATTGAATAGGCCTAATATTTGTTTTAAAAGGCTGTTCTGTTTAAAAGCTGACATTTTCTAAATTGAAGAGGCAGTTTTTTCTTCCCATATTCAATTCTGGGGAAACCCATAATGTCTCGCTTTACATTTGGAATGTACAGTATAATTGTTCACACAGCCAGAAATACATAACAGGACAGCCGTATTATTTTTCAGCAGAATGTTAAATTCTGAAGAGAATATTGATTATCCATTCCTTCTGAATTATGTAGACTGGGGGCCTGTGTGTAGGAAGTTTTAATTTAAGCTTTGGGTATATTTTAGATGCTTTAACAAACATTAAATGATGATAATAATTATTTTGACAAGTCTCTGGATAGACAAACTTCTGCTGACAGTTATAAAGGATAAAAATATTAACATAGTTGTATTGATCTTTCAGTTCTCATGAATAAACTGCTAGCTTCACTTCCTTTGAGGTGAATATTGGTTCTTTTAACACTTGAGACTTGGTGTTTTAGACACCTGGTAAGGCAACAGTAGTTCAGGCCATCATTTCAAAATTTCTAATGATTTCTAAAGTCCTGGAAGACTTTCAGAAGCAGCAAGGTATGGATCAGTGGCAGTCAGTTTCTTTTGACAAGTGTGCTGTGAATCAAGTACAACATATGAGTCAGCCCTGGTGTAAAGAGCAGTGCAGTGCAGTACAGTGCAGGCCATCTATATCACCCAATCCATCCACTGCCTTGGGATAGTTTTATCTTTGACCTACAAAGCTGAGGAGCAGGCAACAGCATAGCACTGAGGAAGCAAGCGAGACTGAAAACTGACTACTGTAAACAAGCCCATGGGGCTCCTCTTAGGCCTTTCCACAATGGAATGCTGTAAACCTCTTCCACTTGAGGCCAGGGCTGTCTTACCCATAGACGCTAGTGGTGCAGGGCGCCAGGGCGCCAAGTTCTGAAGGGCGCCAGGTGAGAGTCCGGGGAAGACCGAACGAGCACGCTGAGTGAGCGAGGGTGTGTGTGTCACTCGCGTCGGCTTGGCCTTTTCCCTTTTAGCCTGCAGGCGCCGAATTCTGTGGGATGCTAGAAGGCTAAAAGGGAAAAATCTGAGCTAACGCTCAGCGGAAGCAGCGCAGGCCCACTCGCTCACTTGGCGCAGGCCTGCTCGCTCGGTGTGCTTGCTTGCCCAATGTCTTCGTCTCTGAGCTGGGCATCAGGCGCTGCGGATCTCCATGGGGCTGGCTCCCCCGGCCCACTCACCGCCCTCACCTGCCTCCACCATGCTGCGCCAAAGCAGCACCGTGCTCGGAGCATCTGCCTGCCGTGGCCACCACAGCATGAAGTGGCCAGCTGCGCCGGGAGGTGCTGCGTCCAGCCTCCGCCTCTTCCCCGCCGGAGGAGCCGCCCTCCAGCCGCTGCCGGCCTCCTCCAGCCCCACTGGCAGCGCCATCCCGTCCTAAGAGGCTTCCTCTGGCGCTGTTGGTGTTCCCTCCCTTAAAAAATGCTTACAACTCTGGGGAACCTTTCCTAAAAAAGGTCAACAACTCTCGGGTTCCACCCTTAAAAACAACTCTGGGAAATGGGGGGGGGGGGCGCCAAAGGGATATTTGCACCACAGCACCAGATATGCTTAAGACAGCCCTGCTTGTGGCAATGAAGCCAGCAAGCTGACCACACACATTTTGGAGCCTCAAATAAGGTTTGCAACATCACTGTCTATACTCAATCTTTAGTCACCTTGGGGATTTAAACATCAATTTAGAATACAACTAAAAAGCATGTGCCACAAGATGGCATCTTACAAACAAGCAAGCAAATAAATGTGTCAAAGCAGAGAACACAGCCCTATTTGATTTCAGCTTTAGAATAACAGCACTACCTTTCATCTATTCCGGAGGATTTGAAAACTGATTTATTATATTGTGGGTTGACAACAGCCTCCCCACCCCAATCCTAGACCACCGGCTAATACTGTATTCATCATTTAGCCTTGGGCTACAGGGAAATAACAAATGCAATGATCGTTTGGGAAAGAGCTTTGGGGACTGGAGGGATCAAATTAGTATTCAACGTACACATTTCTAAAGTCAGTACAGATGTCTAAAGCTCTCCTCACAAATATGCATCTCTGCCTGATTTTATGGCCTTATTTGTGTCCCTCATGGCTGCATACCATGCATTCAGGAACTGCTGTGGCTTTTGAGGAAGCTGATAGGGATATGCAATCTTGCTTCACCAATAAGAAAGAATTTCCAAACTTTGTTGTGGCAACTATTTACATATCCTCCAAGTCAGCCAAAGAGGGAGTTCAGGTTGCCATCAAGCAAATAAAGGTCCGGCACTGCCCATTCAGGAAACTTCTCTGTCAAATCCCGGCTGCCAGAGATTCATGACAGAATTCACTTCCTATGCAGGTTGCTAACTGGAACCAGAGGCAGCCTAATACCTGTTTCTGCCTGAGGTCAGATGGGCTCCCTCCATATATAGAAGTTTACCAGACTAGCACTCTAATTTTACATCTTCAGCACTGGTGGTGGTGCCATTGCCTCCAATGCACCTGAAAGCTTCAAAGGTGCTCAGCAGGTCACCTGGCTCACATAGATTGGTCCTCCAAGAGATGGGAATGGACAAGGAGCTAATGAGTACTCATATTACCACTCCATCTGCCACAAAGGCAGCACCTTACTCTGATTATTATTATTATTTTTAAAAGTATTCTCATTTTTCATACAGAAGGGTTATTGACATAAGCACATACAAAATGCAGTAAGAATGGTGAGTGCAAGAAATAATATTTATCTGTAGAGCAGGGGGTTTACTGAGCTGTGCAGACGAGCTAACATAGGGGAAAAACTTATACCAAGTCAAATAAAAGTGAATTATTTTTTATGAACCATTAAGGACTCTGTTTGTGTCAGGTGTTCTGATAATGCAATGTCCCACACTTTCACTAGCCACTCCTCTTGGGAAGGAGGTGAGTCAGATTTCTAGTGGGAAGCCACTGACATTCTGGCTGCGGCAAAAAGCATAAGCACAAGAGATTTATGCATGATGGGCAAATTGGTACCATGCTCCAAGGACAGGAGCACCAGGCCTGGGTCTGCTTATTCTGCTTAAGATAGGTCTGGTCCTGGTTAGGACTCAGGCTAAGGCTGAGATCCTTTATTGGGAGTACAGTGGTACCTCTGGTTACGTACTTAATTCGTTCTGGAGGTCCGTTCTTAACCTGAAACTGTTCTTAACCTGAAGCACAACTTTAGCTAATGGGGCGTCCCACTGCTGCTGCCACTGCGCCACCAGAGCACAATTTCTGTTCTCATCCTGAAGCAAAGTTCTTAACCCGAGGTACTATTTCTGGGTTAGCGAAGTCTGTAACCTGAAGCGTATGTAACCCAAGGTACCACTGTATAATTAACAGAACACAGTGGGATTTGATTCTGAGCAAACATGCATTGGATTGTACTGAAAATGTACTAAATGGGAACAAAGAGGTGTGGGTCAAATCACAGGAAGATTCCTTTAGCAACACAGTACGACTCAGATGCTTAATGAGGCAAAGTAAGACCAGTCAGTTTAATTCCTTGGACCCCAACTCTTAGTTTTAGAATTCTCTCTGTCCTCTTTCTCTACACACCATGCAAAATCAGCAGTGGCTGCTGCCCATTACGACAGGCAGGGTGGAAAGCAGAGAGTCAAAGTAGTAAGTGGAGCCAGAGCCAATGACTAGCAGAGGCAACCAATTCTAGTTTTGCTCCCATCCTCCATCCTGCAAGGGAAACACTGAGATTAAGGAGGAAGAAATCGATAAGCAATGCCATCCTCTGGGCTTGGCTGGAAGCAGGAAGTCAGGCAAATGCCTGAATGGACCAGCCTACACTGTGTGTAATTGTATAAATCTCCAGCATGCGTCCCTCACACGCTTATTTTTTCCTAAACTAAAAATTCCCAAACAGTATAACCTTCCTTGGTATGGAAGGTGCCCCATAACCTTGACCATTTTTTCAGCACTTTTCCCAACTCTACAAAATCCTCTGTGATATGAAGCAACCAGAATAGTGGAAATGTGACCTTACCGCAGATTATGTACAAGGCCTCACAACACATTTTCAATCTCTTTCCTAATACTCCCTAGCATGGGATTAATCTTTTTCACAGCAGCTATGCATTGGTTTGACGTTTCCATTGAACTATCCGCCATGACCCCAAGATCGCTTTCCTGGTTAGTCATATCTGTTTCTGCCACATGTGAGAGGATTGTCTTTTAAAAAACTTGTATTGGGTAGGAAATGCATCTGTAAAACAGCCTGGTGCTTCATACTTGTATATTTTTGTGTTTTGCTTGGGGTGGGGGGAGTACTAAGACACTTTTTTCAGAAGAGAATTGGAATTTTTAAATTACATTTCCATTAAGGAATTGCAAAATGTGAAACAAGCAAAAAAAGTTCCTTTCAAGCCTTGCTTACAGTTCCAGAATTTACACAATAATAATACTGTCGTGATGATGATGATGATGATGATGATGATAATAATAATAATAATAATATTTATACCCTGACCATCTGGCTGGGTTTCCCCAGCCACTCTGGGTGGCTCCCAAAAGAATATTAAAAACACGATAAAACATCAAACATTAAAAACTTCCCTAAACAGGCCTGCATTCTGATGTCTTCTAAAAGTCAGGTAGTTGTTTATTTCCTTGACATCTGTTGGGAGAACGTTCCACAAGGCGGGTGCCACTACCGAGAAGGCCCTCTGCCTGGTTCCCTGTAGCTTCACTCCTCGCAGTGAGGGAACTGCCAGAAGGCCCTCGGCACTGGACTTCATAGAATCATAGAATCATAGAATCATAGAGTTGGAAGAGACCACAAGGGCCATCGAGTCCAACCCCCTGCCAAGCAGGAAACAGTGTTCGGGCTAAACGATGGGGGTGGAGACGCTCCTTCAGTAATTGACAAAAGCGTGTCCATATTTCTCTGTAGGCTTAACATTCTGAAAACTGCAATTTCTTCTGTATATCATCTGTCAATTTGTCTAGTTCAGTCAACTCCAAAGGCTTCAACATCCATTCTCCTATAGATAGTACAGTGGTACCTCTAGTTAAGAACTTAATTCTTTCTGGAGGTCCGTTCTTAACCTGAAAATGTTCTTAACCTGAAGCACCACTTTAGCTAATGGGGCCTCCTGCTGCTGCTGCGCCGCCAGAGCATGATTTCTGTTCTCATCCTGAAGCAAAGTTCTTAACCCGAGGTACTATTTCTGGGTTAGCGGAGTCTGTAACCTGAAGCGTCTGTAACCCGAGGTACCACTGTACTTGAAGATTTCTCCACTTACCGTACATGCCTGTACAACCTTTGCTGCTATTAACAAAATCAGTATTGAGGATTTCAAATTTTTAGGGATAGCCAATTTAAGCAAGATCACTATTTGAGTAAGACTCATTGTACGCCTTCAGGTCATTTCTAAAATAATCTGTATTGTCCGCCTGCCTCTAGAAATTATTGCTGGACAATAATTCAATTTCCACTTTTTAACATTAACAGCAACCAGGCTGGTATCTAAAGTTAGCACTTGTTAGATAGGAGATTCTAGCTTCTGTAGCCATCTTCGAAGCACAAAGCCATATGTACACTTCAATGTTTGTCTTGAGTTGGCAACAGCAGCTGCATGATGCAGCCCAATCTTCCCTGCCAGGGAGGAATTTGGTGGGAAATAGGGGGAGGGGCAAGAAAATTTAAACTCCCCTTTTTATTCTCTGCTGATCTCAGAGCCCAGATGTTCCTTTGTTAGAAACCGGCAGGCACCTTTACACACCAAGAATTCATTAAGCAATTACTGCTAAAAAGGACAAAACCAAAGTCACGAGGGTATCAATTAGCACCTGTTTGTTGCCGAACTCTAAATTACAAACTTGTTCACCTTCTACCTGGGCCGACTTGCTTATGAAGAACGGAAACTTCCCTGTGTGAAACAGCAGCATAATTCATTTTCTTACCTGTGGGGTGAGATGAAGACCCAGTTGAAGACTATGCAGGAACAGCAAACAAAGAATTTTGAGCAAAAAAGGAAAGGGGTGGAGAGCAAAAGAGAGAACACTGGATTAGTAAGAGTTTGTATATTTCATTTATTACCTCCTCCTTGATCCCAAAGTCACATGGGGGTGGGAATCGTATAACTGGAGAATATGACACTGTTTGAAATGTAAGGCCTGTCAGAAGTTCCTGGAATCTGTGTGCTTCTGTCCTGTGGACAAGTAAATGGCAGCCTTCTTACTGAAGAATCTTTGAGACCTGGACACTCTACCCACCAAGGTTGGCAACTGATCCATCTGGGCAGGAAAGAGCACAAAAGGCCTTCTTGCTACTGGTGAACTTTATTTAAGCATCATGGCCTTTCTGCTCTCTAGTGTGGTCTTGTATCCTCACTCTCTTCTTTGGTTCCGTCTACTGCCAAGAAGATCTGATGGAAGCAGAGTAAGACTGATGGCTTAATTTCCAAATAGAACCCCTGTAGGTTAATATACCCTGGATTCCATATTGAATCTAAAGTTGGACCCAGTGCTAAAATCATTTCTATTTTGGTTCAATGACACTCTGTTTCTCTTAATAAATATGCTCCTGTTGAAGACCCCAAATTTGAGCCAATGTCCCCTTGGAGTTTTCTGTACCTGCATCTTTGAGAGAGAATTGCCTAAATGCTGCTCTGGGGACAGGCTCTTGTGGGCTTGGTAAGACTAGATTGCTGAGAGATAAAAGCATTTGGCTTTAAGGAAGTGCATGCCTATGCCTAGACTCGTAGGAAGCTAGCAGATTGTTGAGACTATTCCAATTTTCCATAACATCTGGTCATAAGGAAGGGTTCTAGTGATGGCAGCGATACTCTGGTTCAACCTCAAGGTTGATTACCTGGGAAGATCTGGGACATTTATGCCAATCACAAGGTGTTGCTTGTGATAAAGACATGACCTCACTGCTGCTGGAATATGCACCTGGCAATGCAATTGATTGAAGATGCCTGCACCTAAACAAGAGAAGCAGGTGCTGGAGCAAGAAGGCCTGCTGTTTGGTCATTTTCATCTAATTGGCTGCCCAGATACTGTATCAACCTGGTGATGGGCCTGATTGGATAAACAACAAACCTGCCTTGGAGCAGCAGGTGCGGAAGCAAAAGCTTCCTTGCTAGCCATCTGGATTATAAATTGGTTGCTGAATATAGCACTCCCTGAAATTTTGGGTTTAAAGGAAAAAACTATTTAGGAGCTTACAGGCAGCCTGTGGGGAATTGTTTAATTTCCATATTCAAGTTAGAGATTTTTCATGTTTTTGTGTTGTTTCCAGAGAAAACAAAGATAAGGGGGGAATTAAAGCATATGCCAAGGGATATTTATGGATACTTGAAAATATTCATTTCTTTAAAAATGATTTATGTATATGAATATGAGTGAATGGTACACATGCAAATTAGGCTGAAAGATGAACTTGGGACCTGAGTTATTACATGAGGTCAAGGCTTTGGTTCAGACCAAAAGAAAAACACAGAGGGATAATTAGACCTACTCTCCTATTCTCCTGGGGAGGGAAGCATCTGAGGGCCAGTCGCAGGGCTTTGGGTGGAGTGGAGCAACTGCTTTTCCCCACCCGCTTCAAGACCTTTGAGAGTGCACACAAAAGGAAATAATAAAATATGAGGAATGAACAAGCGGGACCAGAATTAGGTATCCTGGAGCCTGGGGCAAACAGCACGAGATGCTCCCTTAAGCCAACCCCACATTTTATTATCTAAAAAAAGGAACAACTGTTGTTATAAAATGATCCCATAAAGCACTACTCATTAGTGTGGGCTGTTAACACACAAAGAGATTTGAATTGAAAGCACTAATGTGTGGATGTAGCACCAGGTTTAGGGTGGTGGGTCAGTTCCCTCACCCAGAGCGCTGAGCTGAGGGGGCACAAAACAACAAGAGTTAAAAAACACATTCTCTCTCTCTCTCTCTCTCTCTCTCTCTCTCCACACACAGGTACCTACTGAGAAGATACATAAAAAAGCAACTTTACTCAAAGGAATTATTGTGAAAGTAAGATTTTTGGAGGAAAGGGGCATGTCAAGTTTTGTCCTCACTCAAGGTGCCATATTACCAAAGTCTTCCCCCAGTGGATGGAAGGGCACTGTAATAAACGAAAATCTGCCCTTATTCCCTTATGGGGGACACAAGAGCCCTTATAGAGTCCTTTGTAGGTTCTCCATCGGTTGGAGGGGAAAAAACAGAGGCCAACCAGAGAATACTGAGAAGCAAAGCAGCTTGTAAGCCTGATCTTTATTGAACTGTTGCAACAGGGTGCCCCCTTCACACACAGGAGAAGGAGGAGGACCCAGAACCAAGGTGTGTTCACCCTTATATAGACATTTTAAATTGCCCACCTTGGAGTCAAAGACCACTCCCAGAAACATCATACCTACATCACAGAAGGGGTGTAGCTCAAGACCACCACCCCAGATACATCATACCCACATCACAGAAAGGGCGGGCTAAAGCAGAAATCTGAGTGGGTTGTTTACCTCCTGTCTGGCAAGTTACCTGTTAATGTTTACTGGACTGATACCCTGGGGAGCCTGGCCAGTCTTTTGTAATGATAAGTACTTAGTTCCTGAGCCAGGTCACAGGCTCACCCTGTTCATACACGGACATACCCTTAAGACAGGATTTGTGAAGGAAAAGACAATGGGGAGGCTCCTCCATTTGACCTTGCAGAGAAAACACCTGGTCAGCCTGGGAGTCAAAATGGCTCCATGGCTGCTCTCCTGTGCAGCATCAGACATGTGGCCTATATATCTATGTGCGTGTTTGCTTGGTACATTTATGAACCTTTATTATATACATAAGACCTTAATTTATTTATTTCAGCACTAAAGTGCACATGGGAAAACTGGATCTCAGTGGCACACATACACGTACCCAGGTGTGTGCAAAGCTTTAGTATAAGGCAGCTTCCCATCTATGTATAACATAATAAAATGTTTCAAAACCAAACCAAAATGACAACTAGCAATAAACTGCAGAAACAAGGAAGAGAGAGAGGAGAAGGCAGCAGTAAGGTCCACCCTTCCCCTAGTTTCGCTCAAACCAGTTCCAACCATCTTAAAAACAATGTTCTTTAGCTGCAGTCCTTAGTGGTTTGCCCCACTGTCAGTTGAGAAGTATTAAATACTACCGTGTGATTCTTTTCTTAAGGAAGAAGAGGGTGATGGCGGCTACTGAAGCATCATCCACAGAGGGTTTGACTCTCTTTCCAGCTTACCCTTCATTTTGTAAAATGTACACTTCTTTTAAAAAATAAATAAATCACAAAATTGGGTGCTGTCTGTTGGCAATGCTCAATACTGCATAATGCAATGAGGCTTTACATTCTGGTACTAGTGTCGCCGACACTTCAGTGTTATTTCAGTAAGGCAACGCAAATTTGCGGGGTGGGGGGGTGGGGTGGAATAACAAATTGCATAGCATTTGCAGACTAAAAGGAACAATTGTAGCAAATACCAACCATATTTGCAGGATTGATTTCTGTTCTAGACAAGGAACAAATAAACGAACACTGACAATTTCCACTCCCATCCCTGTTTTCGTTGGAATTCTCCGACATCCTTAGTCACAGGTCATTGAATAATACTCAGATTTATAGTGTACAAAGACTGCATCTAATCACCATTGAATTTCCTCATATTAAATTTAAGCAATAATGCATAACTGGAAATAAAGTATTCTTGGTACATAATTGTATTGTTGCAAACCACCCCAATCTCTGTGCAGTGCAAGATTCCAGGGGTTCCAGGAGCTTGCCCAGGGCTCATTTTCCTCAAAATGAGGGTCAGCAGAAACTGTGGTGTCTTTATGATATACAGTTTATTTACACACATATACAGCCTAAGCCTGCAATGGAGGGGTTCATAGCATTAACACCATGGGAGGTCTTCTCCCATTGCTACAGCCTTAGATTCAAGCAGAAATCAAACCTACCTCTCTCTCCCTGACTTCCGCCAGCTTCCAGGTCACACATACATTCCTCTGGCCTCCCCCCCCCCAACCACCAGCTGAGGGAGAGGGGCCCACCCCTATTTGCTCTCTGGCACAGAGCCACTTTCCTTGTTACCTTAACAACCCACACTTAGGCCATTACCAAGAAGCTGGCCTAGCTATTCCAGCAATTAAATCCTTGCCGGATCCAGAAATTGGAAGGGACTCAATTCATATAATAATAATAATAATAATAATAATAATAATAATAATAATTTTAAAAAATATTTATATCCCGCCCTCCCCGGCGAGGCAGGGCTCAGGCTGTATAATCAAAACCCTCCCGACCCTACAGCTCAGGCTGTACAACCTAAACCTCCAAACTCACAACATTATGCATTATTTCTATCTGTACAGGTGAAGGTAAAGGGACCCCTGACTGTTAGGTCCAGTCACAAACGACTCTGGGGTTGCGGCGCTCATCTCGCTTTATTGGCCAAGGGAGCCGGCGTACAGCTTCCGGGTCATGTGGCCAGCAGGACTAAGCTGCTTCTGGTGAACCAGAGCAGCGCACGGAAACGCTGTTTACCTTCCCACCGGAGCAGTACCTATTTATCTACTTGCACTTTGACGTGCTTTCGAACTGCTAGGTTGACAGGAGCAGGGACCGAGCAACGGGAGCTCACCCCGTTGTAGGGATTCGAACCGCCGCCCTTCTGATCGGCAAGTCCTAGGCTCTGTGGTTTAGACCACAGCGCCACCCGCATCTGTATATTTATTAATACATCTGATGTCTGGCATCTTTCTTTCAACCTTGGATAGGTTGTCAGTTTTTCCATTGTAGCTTATCCCAAAATGTTTGGTTGTTTCTGGTACTTATTATATATAACACCCATAAAGCTGTTACCATATGACAAACGGTGCGGTGGGAGGGAGCTTTTTCAGCCCAAAGGCTGCATATCTTCATGGGCAACCTTGCAGAGGCTGCATGCCATTGGCAGGTAGAGACACAGGCAAAAGTGGCTGGAACAACAAGTGTATCTATTCCCTTTGTACAGGATGCTATACTGTAGCTATGGAAAAGTCAAGAGGTTTTTACCTACCCCCCTCTCTCCATTCAGGCAAGCAAGAGCCATTTCCCCTTCATCATTCTTTTCATCACTTTCACTCTTCAAGGGCACATTCCATCTAGGCAAAATCACTCAAGGGGACCGCAGAGCAGGACTGTTGAGGGGTGTGCCCTAGGGATAGGAGGTATGGCCGGAGAAATGTATGGCCCAGGTAGGATCCCAAGGGCCAGAAAGAGAGGTCCACGTTCTGCGTTAAGGTTCCCCAGCACAGAAATAACCAATGTTCCTTTTGTATAGTGTGTTTGGAACAGAATAGTAGAAATAATAATACAATGGTACCTCGGCTTCAGTACTTAATTTGTTCCTGAGGTCCGTTCTTAACCTGAAACTGTTCTTAACCTGAAGCACTGCTTTAGCTAATGGGGCCTCCTGCTGCCACCACACTGCCGCTGCACAATTTCTGTTCTTATCCTGAAGCAAAATTCTTAACCTGAAGCACTAAATCTGGGTTAGCGGAGTCTGTAACCTGAAGCGTATGTAACCTGAAGCGTATGTAACCCAAGGTACCACTGTACAAAGGACAAAAGACCTTCTGAGTGCTGGCCTTCCTTTGCCATTACTACCCCCAACCATAGCTGTCAACTTTTCCCTTTTCTTGCGAGGATTCCTATTCGGAATAAGGGAATTTCCCTTTTTTAAAAAGGGAAACATTGACAGCTATGCCCCCAATCCTAAAATGGAGGGGAGAGTGTAAATGTGAGTGTGGGTATATATTGTGAGAAAAGACTTCCCAAAATTAGTCCCTGCTAACTGCATGTAGCACATTTAGTCAAGGCAAGTGGGAATTCTTTTCTGATATCTGCACTCCAGAGAGAGAGAGAAAGAGATGCAGCATTCTGTTGCTCCGCTTTTTAAACGCTATTTATAGAAGCAGGCGTCACCATTGTAGACAAGCCGATTCACTGGAGGTCCAGCTATCTCAGCATATCTGCCTCCCTGCATGTGCTGTGTTCATTTCTTGTTTCTACACAAGGCCTGCCTGATAAAGCCAAGAATCTCTCTTCTTGCCAAGTAAGTATCTTATGCATGCAGCTTGCCTGCATAGCACCTTAGTGCTGCTCTGTCCATTGTCTAATCTCCTCCTTCCAACAACTTCCCCAAGGAAGGAGGAGGAGGACAGCATCGTTTTTTGAGATGTATCATCTTGGTGCTTAGTGGCAGCTTAGAGGAAACGATGCTTGATGCCCTGGGGAGGAACATGCCTGCTCCCAGATTTATTTGTAAGCATAGCTATCAAATTTGATTCCACCCTCCTGCCACCCCAAAAAAAAAAGGGAAAACAAGAAGAGAAAGCAAAAAAGAAGGAAGGAAGGGCAAAATTCCATAATACGACAGAATCTGTAGCAATTTCTTTTAAACAGATGCACCCAAGGCAGGTGTGCCAATTTGAATAAAACATTTAAGTTTTTTGGGGGATGGAAGTGTATATTGAAAGTGTTTTGATTGGGGGGATACACATTGCTAAAATAGGAGTGGATGGGCTACATATTATAGCATATAATGAAATCCTAACCATGTCTATTCAGAAGCAAGTCTTATTGAATTCAGTGGAGCTTACTCCCATCTAAGTGGGGTTAAGATTGCAGCCTAACACTCTCTTTAAGCAGTATTTAAGTTGATATTTTCCTCTCTCTTTTTTACAATATTATAGCCAGAACAGAATTTCTTTGGCTAATTAAGTCATTGATTAAAAACATTAACAGGGTTATAAAAGAGTGCCCTCCAGCCACAGTGTTTAGAGCAAAAGTGTGCTGAGCTTCCCAATATATCACCGGCTATGTCAAAGCCATGCCTCTTCCTAGGATGCCTAAGTTCTGCTATCCTTACATTCTTGGTTTTTGTTTTTTCAATCTGCTTTCTTAACCATTCTGAATATTATGAGCTTTTTCCTTGCTAGTCTATTTTCTAAACCAAAAAACCCAGAAAATGTCTTTCCTTGGAGGGAATGTGCTGTAATGTAGACAAAATGCTGCCATGGAAAGGGCCAAACAAACACACAAAGGCAGCTGCACCACTGGTTATGTTCTTAATGCACATTTTAAAAAGAAGCAGGCAATCTCTCTCAAGGGATTTCCATTGGTGCTTCTTGGAAGACTGTTTAGGTGAGCTGTAAGAGAAGGTGGCTGGGAGACACTGAATAAGTAGAATGATTCATAAAGACACTTGATAAAGAGAATGATTTTCTGAAAACGCATCAGAAACATGGTGAATGGTACAGGTGTGTCTCTCCCCACCACCACCAATGCTCTGTGCTCCCCAGACCATTTTGCTTGCTCTTTTTCCAGCACCACAGTGCCCTTTTTGAGATGGTGCAACAGGAACTTCCATTCAGTATTCCAAACTTAGCTATGCCACAGATTTATAGAACGGCATTGTTATGTACTGAGTTGAATAGGATCCAAACTGCAGCAGTCTGATTGGTCCTAGAACAATGCAGCAGTATGATTGGTTGGCAGGAACCACCCAATCATGCTCCAGATATAAGTGAATCCACAACCTGATTGGCTTACAGTAGAATTCCAGAATTAGCCAATCATGTGCAGCCCATTGTGTAAATAATGTATATAAAGCAGATACTTTGAGGGGACATTCATTCATTCCTCCTCACCGCTATGAGCTGAATAAAGAGCATGAAATCACTTTGCGACTCTGAGTATATTTCACTGGCGACGAAGGTGGGATCCCGCTGAGCTGATTGCCACACACAGCACCGCAGCACCGCCACCTGCCGCACCGCTGCCTCGCACCGTTTATCCAGGCTTCAGCTCCGGGACACAAAGAACTCAGAATGGCAACCGACAGCAGCTTCTCCCCGTTCAACCCAGCATCTGGAGACTGGGAAGCGTACGCCTCCCGTTTCACCTTCCTCCTAGAAGCCAAAGGGGTCACCGATGAAGAAGACGCCAAGAAGAGGGCGATATTCTTCAGCATCTGCGGAGAGGAGACGTTTGAAATCGCCCGGGCTCTCCTTGCACCTGAAGACGTCGCTACTGTTCCATACAAAACAATAATGGAACAGCTGAAGGGGCACTTATCGCCGCAGCCCTTAGTGGTGGCTCGTCGAAATACCTTCTACGCAAAGCGGCAAGCCCCTGGGGAAACCGTAACTGGATTTGTGACCTCTCTCTGCCAAGCCGCCCAGTTCTGCAATTTCTCAGAGCTGGAGAACATGCTTCGTGACCACCTCGTCGGTGGCCTGAAGGATGAGAAGCTGCAATGAAGCCTCTACGCTAAGAAGGACCTAACGTTCCAGATCGCTCTGGAGGAGGCCCTGGCAACGGAAGCTGCCAAGAGGTCGACGCAAGAGGCACGGCCGAGCCTACCATCCCAACCGAGGGTCTACCACAAAGACCTCACCGACGACTCAGGATCTGACAGGGAGGAGGTGCACCGAGTACAGCAGTGCACTCAAGCAGCCCACATACCACAGCTGCCTCGACGAGAAGGAGGGAAGTGCACAAGCTGTGGGGAAAGTCACGAGAGGAGGACCTGCCGTTTCCGCAACGCAGAGTGCAGGCAGTGCAGAAAATCAGGACACATCGCCCGGGTGTGTCGAGCTCGGCCCACCCGACGCCAGGCATCAGATGACCAATCCAAGAGCCCCAGGTCCCGGGGCCCAACGCACCAAGGCAACTCGACGGAGCTCACAGACTTCCAGGTATACCAGTTGCCCCACCCCAACGTAGAGAAAATTTATGTAGAGGTACAGATACAGGGGGCCCCATGCCACGTGGAGCTTGACACGGGTTCAACTCTATCCATAATCTCGGCAAGGACCTTAAGGAAACTGTGTCCTACTGGGGGTCCCAAACTCAGGCCGGCCCCATTCACCCTCCGGGACTTCCAGAAACGTAAGGTCCCCACAATGGGGATGGGGACCTTCAGGGTGCAATACCGAGGGCGGACGCGGCAACTGGACTTGCTTGTGGTCAAGGGCCCCTACATTAGCTTACTGGGATTGACATGGTTTGGACCACTGGGGCTAGCCATCACCGGGGTGAACCACACTACCTTACAAGTGGACGTGGACGCCATATGCAAGGAATTTCCAGGGGGTTTCGATGGGAAATTGGGACAGTATACGGGCCCCCCCATTGCTCTACAGCTTGACCCCGCAGTACGACCGGTCAGGCTCAAGGCCCATTGGGTCCCGTTCGCCCTGAAACCCCGTATAGACGAGGAATTGGACTGGCTCGTGGAGCAAGGAGTGCTCGAGCCGGTGCCTAATGCCCCCTAGGAAACCCCAATCTTCACACCCATCAAGCCTAATGGTTCAGTCTGCATCTGCGCAGACTACAAATGTACCATAAACAAGGCCCTCACGGCCCATGCATACCCAGTGCCAGTGGTCAGCCATGTCCTTGCCACCCTGGCTGGGTCGAAAATTTTTGGCAAGCTGGACTTGGCCCAAGCATATCAACAGCTGCCAGTAGATGAGGCCACAGCAGAGGCACAGACGATTGTGACGCACAGAGGAGCGTTCAGGGTAAAGCGGCTGCAATTCGGTGTCAGTGTGGCACCAGGCATATTCCAGAATCTAATGGACTCGCTCCTTAAAGGGATTCCTGGCGTCACCCCCTTCTTCGATGATGTGTTGATTGCCGGGCCCACACCAGAGGAGTTTGAGGACCACCTCCGCACCGTTCTGTACCGTTTCCAGACGGCGGGTCTCAAGGTGAAGCGGGAAAAATGTCTACTAGGAGTGCCTCAGGTGGACTTTCTGGGATTTATGGTGGACGCAGAAGGGGTCCACCCAACTGGGGACAAGGTACGGGCCATTTGTGATGCCCCAGCGCCCAAGAGCAAGACTGAACTTCAGGCCTTCTTGGGACTATTGAACTTTTACCATTCCTTCCTTCCCCACAAGGCGGCGGTAGCGGAGCCCCTACACAGACTCCTGGACAAGCGGGCCCCTTGGGTGTGGGGCCAGTGCCAGGAGGCTGCATTCCAGGCAGTCAAGGACTTGCTTGTCTCAAACTCGGTCTTGGCACACTTCGATGAGAGGCTGCCGGTGGTGCTAGCATGCGACGCCTCGCCCTATGGCATTGGCGCTGTCCTGGGACACCAACTCCCGGATGGAAGAGAGGTACCGGTAGCATACTTTCCCCAGACACTCAACGCAACCGAGCGGAACTACTCGCAAATAGACAAGGAGGGGCTGGCAATCGTGAAGGGAGTAAAAAAATTCCATGATTTCTTGTACGGGCGGCCTTTCACCGTGGTGACTGACCACAAGCCGTTGCTTGGCTTGTTTGCCCCCGAAAAGCAGACCCCCCAAGTGCTGTCTCCTCGCGTCCTCAGGTGGTCAATTTTCCTTGCCAGCTACCAGTATGCACTGATTTACCGCCCGGGGAAGGCGATGGGCCATGCGGACGCCCTCAGAACGCTACCATTACCGGAAACAGGCCCCGACCCAGCACCTGCACAAGAGGTTATGAGCCTGGAGCTGCTTCCCGACCGCCCCATTCAGGCACAAGAAGTTGCACACCATTCCAAGAAAGATAGGGTCATCTCCCGGGTCCTGGACTGGGCGTGGAGGGGATGGCCCAGCAGCAGCCCTGGGCCAGAATACGCTGGCTACACAACCCGCAAACATGAACTGTCGGCCCACAAGGGGTGCCTGTTATGGGGAAGCAGGGTCGTTGTTCCCCAGCCCCTCCGCAAAAGGGTCCTCACAGCCCTACACGAGACACACCCAGGGGTAGTAAGAAAGAAGGCCCTTGCCAGGAGTTATGTGTGGTGGCTGGGGATCGACGGAGAGATAGAGGCCTGGGTCAAACACTGCCAGGCCTGCCAAGAATCCCGCCCAGATCCCCCAAGGGCCCCAGTCCAGTCCTGGGAGTCCGCCTGAGCACCATGGTCACGCCTGCATGTGGACTTCGCTGGCCCCTTTCAGGGGAAAACATTCTTCATAGTGGTGGACTCCTACACCAACTGGCTGGAAGTTGCACTGGTACCGTCCACTTCTACATCCGCAGCCATCCGGGTACTACGCAGGCTGTTTGCAACCCACGGGCTCCCTGACACTCTCATCTCAGACAATGGGACTGCATTTACGTCAGGAGAATTCCAAACCTTCACAGCGCAGAACGCCATCCGCCACATCCGTTCGGCGCCATTCCACCCTGCCACCAATGGCCAAGCAGAACGCATGGTGCGGACCACCAAGGACACCCTTTGCCGCATGACGCAAGGGGATTGGGAGTACCGCCTTGCCACATTCCTCCTAGCACAGCACAGCACCCCCAGCTCAACGACTGGCCGGAGCCCCGCTGAACTACTAATGGGTCAGTGCCCTGCAATCAGATTGGACCGCCTTCACCCCAATAGAGCTCAGGATGAGGTAGTGGTGGGGGAAGGCAGGAACCCCCGGACCTTCGAGGCCACAACCCAGTGTACGCAAAGAATTTTGGGGCAGGCCCAGCATGAGTACCCGCCACAGTCACCAGGGTCACTGGCCCCATGTCATACGAGGTGCTAACGGATGGGGGGCAATGCTGGCGCCGCCACTGTGACCAGATAAGGCGACGATTCCCAGGAGAAAACCAGGAGGAGGAAAGGTCAGAGGAGTCCCAAGGGAACAGAGGGGCAGTGAGGCCCACAGAGCAGGAGGGGCCAGCAGGAGAGGCAGAATCAGTAAATACAGAGAGGACCCGCGAGGCCAAAAGGACACCGGAACCAGAACCACAACTGAGTGAGCCGGTTGCGCCAGACCAAACAGGCCCATCACAGCCAGCATCCTTGGAACACGAGCCAGAACCTGAACCCCGGACCAGGGAACACCACAGGCCGCAACGCACATGTAGGCCGCCGGCGTACCTTGAGGACTATGAATGCGACCTCCCAGGCAGGACTGGAACTTAGAGGAGAGGGGTGTTATGTACTGAGTTGAATAGGATCCAAACTGCAGCAGTCTGATTGGTCCTAGAACAATGCAGCAATATGATTGGTTGGTAGGAACCACCCAATCATGCTCCAGATATAAGTGAATCCACAACCTGATTGGCTTACAGTAGAATTCCAGAATTAGCCAATCATGTGCAGCCCATTGTGTAAATAATGTATATAAAGCAGATACTTTGAGGGGACATTCATTCATTCCTCCTCACCGCTATGAGCTGAATAAAGAGCATGAAATCACTTTGTGACTCTGAGTATATTTCAGGCATTTAGATAACAGCCATTTTATGTCCAATCACTTTCCTAATAATCCCCTACATAAAATAAACCCTTTTCATTGCTCCTGAGCACTGAGTTGACATTTTCATTGAGCAATCCGCTAGGTGCCCAAAATCTCTTTCTTGAATAATCACGGTCAAAACAGACCTGATCATTGCATATGGGGAATCAGGTTCATTCTCAATTCCAGCAGGTGCTTGTGAGGCATCATATAAACCCGTTAAGGCTTCCTAGTAGTACAGTTCAGTTTTAGAAATGAATTAACAGCCGCCGATAGCTTTTCCTCCAAAGGAGAATATAATCTCTGGGTGGTGGAGGAAGGTTGAGGCGATAGTATAGACGAAAAGAGTTAAATCCTCTCCTTACATGCCACAGTCTGGATTCTGATCGCCCCGGTTGCTTTAAAACAAACATAAAAGCAAAAATGTGAAATGCAATTACACATTTCACAGATCACCTAGTTTGGCCTGCAAAACAGAGTCTGTCAATTTTTTAGCACAGGTTCACTTTTCTTGTGGTATTATTAAAACTATGTATCCCTTATTTCAATAAAAAAAAGTACCTCACAAAAAATGCTTAATATTGAAGCGGAGGTTTCCCAATGCAATTTTCCCCATCAGGGAGAACTATGTTAATATGAATGAGCCCTGAGTAGCTGGATTGCTATTATTTATACTGAGTAATTGAACTACTACTTAATTATAAGAAATTGAATTACTGAGCAAGAGCAATTTTAGTCCAGCTATTAAATATGAATTGCAGACATGGATAATATTATTCTTCATGGCAAACTAAATAGCTAATATCAAGCAAGTTAGCCTCATTGTTAATGGGACACATTGTAAGCCAGCAATCCGCAGGATGTTGTGCTGACAGAAGGTCCATTCAAATGAAGTGGATTTGTGTTGGCAGACCACTTTGAGGACTGAAAAGATGAATTCTTCATATGTGTAAGCAATATTACAGCAACTGACACACTTAAACTTGCTGAACAAATCACGCTACACAACTATAGAATTCCTCAGCCTCATTCCAGAGCATACTTCATTACAGCTATCCATCAGACAATGCAGGATCCTGCCTACCAAAGCTTAAGACATAATGAAGGTGCAACACTATCCCTGATATCGTCTGACTGAGTAGCCCTTGAAAATGGTAGATAAGCCACTGAACCAGCGGAAAGGAGCCGTGATGGGGGAATGAGACCTCTACTGTGGGAACTTAGGCAAAGCTCCACAAGGAGGCCCATCAACCCTGCTGACTATTAGCACACTGGGACTGACTGACTGACTGACTGACTGATTGTCTTTCCTCATTTCCTTCCACCAGATGATAGCCTCCTTCACCACAGCAGCAGCGACTATTCCACTTGCGAGTTCTGAGAGGCCTGCTCAGCGGAGACAAGAAGGCAGAGAATGGCATGTGTCAGAGGCCCCCTGCCCTGGTAACAGAAGCATCTTTGTACCACCCTCTTAGTCAGAGTCTCATCCTGGGGCTGGCTGAAATGACGTACGTAGAAGGAAGGGATCTACTGGGCTCCTACTAACAAAGAAACTATATTGAAGGCAAAGTTAAAGCTTTTATTGAACAGTACCAGTTGCTGGTGGGTTGTGAACCAGTGAGTTAAATTACATAGTGCTTGGGCTCATGTCTTGAGGAGCACCACACACACACCTGAATGTTCTGAGATAAGGCTGCCAGGTGCACTGGGTTACCATAGCAACAGCAGTGAGGTTGAGTACTGTATATGACTTGCTGAGTCATTCACCTTCCCATTTGAGAGAGCCAGTGTGGTGTAGTGGTTAAGAGCAGTAGTCTCGTAATCTGGGGAACTGGGTTCGCGTCCCCGCTCCTCCACATGCAGCTGCTGGGTGACCTTGGGCCAGTCACACTTCTCTGAAGTCTCTCAGCCCCACTCACCTCACAGAGTGTTTGTTGTGGGGGAGGAAGGGAAAGGAGAATGTTAGCCCCTTTGAGACTCCTTAAAGGGAGTGAAAGGCGGGATATCAAATCCAAACTCTTCTTCTTCTTCTTGTTCAGGAAATATGCCTACATGTACAAACGGGTAAAATAGTCTCTATGGCATTGCTTTCATTGTGTCTATGTCTGTTGCATCCCTTGATGCTATCCTGTTTGCTGTCAGAGTCTGACTCTGAATCTGTGAGAGTGAGGGGAAGAGGCTGTGGGTTTCTCTGAGATTGGCAGTTGCCCAAACAGCAGCTCACACTGAAGAGCTCTGAGAGCCAAGCAGTTGGATCTTTTGAGAGAAGAAGAGTCGCTTCACCAATACGGTTTACCCAAGGTTGAGTTTTCCTGCGTTGCAAGAGGGGGAGAAGACTGGGTGAATCTGCCATCCGTTAATAATATAGCATCAGTTACTGCATCTGCAAGGAAAGGTTCATCATTACCAATGAAAGGTGATTTGGGTTTTCTCCTCTTCATACACACCCATCTGCCTGCCTGCAAGACACAGTTCTTTGAAAGAGACAACTAATAATCACATCTCTTTTGAAAGCTACAGCTTGGTGAGCTCTGCAAAGCATTAATTCAGCCTAGCAACATCTCCCACAGGGAAAGCAGGACCACACATAGAGTGGGAATGCAGCAGTGAGAAACTAGCCATCTTGGAATACTTCCAGCTCTCAGCCAAACAACAGTGTATGTGCAGGGGTTGGGGGAAGTGCATGTTAAGGATCACAAAATTCCTGTATGAGAAGCACCTCCATGCAGAAAATACATGCAGCCTACTTATTGATTGTCTGCATTAGGCAATACCAGGCTGACACCAGTGCCTGGCTTTCTTGGGTAGCTACAAAGCCCCAGGACCCTGGCAAGGGCACAAAACAGCAAAAACAAAAACAAAACCCACACTTGTATAATAAAGCAGAACCTTTAAATGTGGGGAAAATCATAGTGTGCAGCAACAAAGGTAAAAAGGTAAATAACCAAAGCCAAGCTTAAGTCAGAGATCTTTCTAAAAAGACAGATCTTTACTTGGAATTAGGGGTGTCAGAGAATACTGACGCAAACAAACAGGAGCGGAAATTGTTGATACAGTATTTGCTTATTTGTCCCACGTCCAGTATGGAAATCAATCCAGCAAATATGATCAGTATTCGCTGTTACTTGTCCACAAGTGATACATACCGGTACTTACGTTTTTTGCCTCCATTTCTATGACATTTTCTTTGCAGTGAAATGAGTGGGGTGGAATAACACAATGCTGACATAACTTATGTAATTAATTATGTAAATTAACTAATTTTGTCCTAGTGGACAGCAAAATGAACAACAAAGTTTTTGGCAGAAGACAAACTATTGGCATCCATCTGGCTCAAGAAACAATGGAGTATGCCTCTGGGGGTGAAGTCAGACCGCTGCATTAACAGCACTGAAGTGACCTCTCCAGCCCGCAGGCCTGGGCAGTGTGTATGGAGGTCCTGGACCTTCCTCCATTTCTACTAGGTAAAGGTAAAGGGACCCCTGACCATTAGGTCCAGTTGTGACCGACTCTTGGGTTGCGGCGCTCATCTTGCTTTATTGGCCGAGGGAGCCGGCATACAGCTTCCGGGTCATGTGGCCAGCATGACTAAGCTGCTTCTGGCGAACCAGAACAGCGCACGGAAACGCCGTTTACCTTCCCGCCGGAGTGGTACCTATTTATCTACTTGCACTTGATGTGCACAGGAGCAGGGACCGAGCAATGGGAGCTCACCCCGTCACGGGGATTCGAACCGCCGACCTTCTGATCAGCAAGTCCTAGGCTCTGTGGTTTAACCCACAGCGCCACCATCTAAAAACATTCAGTGCTGGTGCTGCACAGGAAGGGAGGGCATTCCACGTAGACACTTTCTGGTTCTGGTGAGGGGTCCTGCTGCTCTGGTTCCTGTCCACTGACCTCCATCCCCTCACCATCATCTCCATCGCCCCATGAGTACTTCCTACACCAACCCCTCTTTCTGCATCCCCAGCTTGCCCTCTTCTTCCTCCCCTTGTCCTGCCAGTTCATGACACTGCCTTCCATCAGCAGAAAGGCCAGCATAGCATATAATCCACATTGAGCAGGCCTGGGGAACCTTTGGCCCTTCAGATGTTGCTAGACCTCTCATCAGCCCCAGCCAGCATGGACAAGGGGGATTGATAATGGGAGTTGGAGTCTAACATCATCTGCAGGGCAAAAGGTCCTTCAGTCCTGACACAGAGTCACTTATCCTTTCCATGGTTCTTCACAGGCAGAGCCAAGATGGGGAAAAGCAGAGCAAAGAGAAAAATCCATCTTTGTCATGGCCCATGTATTAATTATCTTCATCTTTCATGTTAGGAACGTGCCCAATCTTGGTTATATATTTTCAGTTGTACAAAACAAACTTAATTTGGATTAATCATCATTTACTAATGCATAAATAAGATTGCTGCAGCCAATGTTTTGCTATTAAATTGAGGAAAGACTCTTTGCTACATTAACAAGAACATTAGCTAATAAAAACCATATTTAAAGCTATCATAATATTTCTTTATTTGCATAGAAAAATGACATAATAAAGGATAATTAGCAGCATGTGCACCAGTTCTACTACTCAATTTCCTCAGTTTAGATAATTAATTATCGCAGAGAAATGCATCATTACGGCTAATTTTAGAAAATCCAGCAGCTGCAAGGTCATAGTGGTAACAATTTCAATGTGTAATTGGGGGAAAAAACATGAAAGCAAGTCACATAATCTTTTATTAGATAATAATAATGAATCAGGCCCACATATGTAGTGAACACTTTAAAGAGAGAAAACGAATGCCATAGTTTAGCAATGTTAGGAAAATAATCCTCAGTCATGAAAGTTAACAGGTTTTTCTCTGCATTGGTTCTACCAATGGAAAAAGATAGCCATTGTGTTACCCATAAAAATTTAGAACTGCTTGTTGGCCTAATGTTTGTGGATCAGCAACATGCTAAAGAGGGGTGGCACCCAGTTCGACTTCACAGTTGTCAAAATAGAGGTTTCATATGGGACCTGACATAACCAGAGGTACCACTGTATATTGTTTAGTTCTTACGGAGTAAATCTATTTCCAGTTACATCCAGGAGGCTAAGTCAGGATTTCACCGATGACCCTATACACGGGCAAGGACAAAGAAGAAGAAGAGTTTGGATTTGATATCCCACTTTATCACTACCCAAAGGAGACTCAAAGCGGCAAACATTCTCCTTTCCCTTCCTCTCCCACAACAAGCACTCTGTGAGGTGAGTGGGGCTGAGAGACTTCAAAGAAGTGTGACTAGCCCAAGGTCACCCAGCAGCTGCATGTGGAGGAGCGGAGACTCAAACCCAGTTCACCAGATTACGAGTCTACTGCTCTTAACCACTACACCACAAAGTTGCACTGTTGTAGGGAAGCTCTGCTAGCTTAGCACTACTGCTTCACTAGCAGGTATCCACTATCCATTGACCACTAGCTGTGCAAGGGGGGAAACTGGATGGAGCAGGGATGAGTGGAAGTTAGTTTCAGAGCCTGTGCTGCCTCAGTGGTTGGTCCTGAGGTAATATGATGCGATATTAGTGGTCACAGAGGCTAAAACACTCTCACTGAAGCTGGCACAGAGACCCAAATGACTCCCCTCTCACTTTCTTCCTCACAACTAGGGGTGGGCAAAGCTTGCCAGTTTCAGTTTTTGACATTCTTAAGTTCAGTTTCTCACATTTCCGCATCAGTTGGTGAATTCTTTTAAAGAGTCCTCATAAAAACCTCCACCATTTTAGTGCAAATTTATCCTAATATACACATTTGTATCCAATTTTCTCTAACATACACATATTTGCAGAATAATTTCCCCTAGTATAACACTTGTTTATGTTATTTTTCTAATAATTGTATTTTTATGCAAATGTTATGCCAGGAAAAGCATTTTTTGCGCCCATTATTTCACTGGAGAACTGCATTACAAAATTCAGAGAAGTGCAAATTTAAAAGAATTGCTGTGTTTTGGTACATGTATTGGAAGCTGTAGTTCGATAAGGGTTCTGGGAAATGTAGCTCATAGGTAAACTACAACTCCCAGGATTCTTCAGAGGAGGGAAGTGTGATTTAAATATGTATGCAGCAGCCTAAATCCATTCTGTTGAAAGCCACCCAGAGTGACTGGGGAAACCCAGCCAGATGGGTGGGGTAGGAATATTATTATTATTATTATTACTACTACTATTATTATTAATGATGGCTCCAATATGGAAATAGAGATCCAGTGAAACATTAAAACATTTTCCATATTTATTAATCCAAAATATATTTTAGAATGGAGGCACAGTTATTTGGATTATCCTATTTGACTCTCTCATCCTATATCTTCCCATAAAGCCTATCAAGTATGCCATTCTCAATGCTGGGTGGTATTCAGCTACTACGTTTTACTCAGAGAGGACCCACTGGAATTCATAAACATAGCTAAGTTGAGTCTCTTTGCCTCTGAAGTCACTATATACTGTAGATATAGAAGCATCTTTGAATACACTACTGCAAAATACAGTATTAAAAATATTAATTCAACCAAATAATATTTAAACTTTGCTATAATATTCTGCTGTAGGAACTACGTGACCGTTGTAAAACCCGCAATAAGGATCTCCTTCTGGACTCCACTGTGTAAGCATTACGTGATTTCTGGAGAACCTTGCTATTTCAATTTTGCTCCATTTCTACAGGAGGTAATATGCTAGTGTGCTATTGGGTTAGATGGCTGAAGATATCCCTCTCTCTTAAAGAGGATAAAAGGGGTTTCCTATTGAAATGTGTGTGTTTTTTTTAAAAAGCAGCAACAGAAACAAAAACAAGTGAGTGAGCAGAGAACTTCAGAGATCTTTTATCTGATTATTGTTGCTAAGCGACAACTTTCTTGGTCTCCATGTGTTCCTGTCACATGATTTCTGTTGCCACGGAAACGACTCCCCTGATATCCATGTGCTCAGCATGTGTATTCCACTTTGCCGCTGGCTCCTGGAGAAAAGAAGGCAGTCATGCGGCATGCAACGAACTGCAGAACGAAGCAGAGAGTGGAGAAGAGCCATTTTCTTGGAAACTGGCTACCTACACAATCTTTGTTTGGGCAGCCTCCACCTGCACAAGTGGACTGCACTGGTCACCGATTCATCGTGGCTTATGGATATCCTTAGATTGGGATGTGTAGAACCTAACATCATCTGTGCACAAGGCTTTAACACTCAGAGCACTCTTGATGTGGCAGCTCCTAGCTCTCCCCCTCCCCTTTCCTTTTGCAGAGAAGAGAACATTCTGGGCAAACAAAACATCCATTAACAGATGTGAATGCTTTGCCGGAACGTTCAGCTCAGAATTTTGTCGGAGAGGCATCGTGTCCTTCTTATATGAACATGTAATTAGAGATGGGATTTCCTATGTGATTGGTTGATGTAAACAAAGCTACAGAATCAGGGCTTTCCATATGTATACAAACAGTGGTTTATATGCATGTAGGATAATCACCCGAGGGCACCGCAACACAGATTGACAATTGTATTATGCAATATATTATACAAAGATAACATGTTACAAAGACAAATAACAAATGTCTACAGCAGAGCTGTGCAACAGCTTTGGCTCCTTTCAGATTTAAAGAATTTGAAGCCCCAAACTCACAGTGCTGGTATTAACCAAATCTCAACAGGGTGAGCATTGCACAGTCAGGGCACCTTGGCGGAAAATGTCCTTTCACAAGTTAAGGTAAAGGTAACGGGACTCCTGACCGTTAGGTCCAGTCGCGGATGACTCTGGGGTGGCAGCGCTCATCTCGCTTTACTGGCCAAGGGAGCCGGCATACAGCTTCCGGGTCATGTGGCCAACATGACTAAGCCACTTCTGGCGAACCAGAGCACGCACGGAAATGCCATTTACCTTCCCGCCAGAGCGGTACCTATTTATCTACTTGCACTTTGACGTGCTTTCGAACTGCTAGGTCAGGGGTCTGCAACCTTTAAGACAAAAAGAGCCACTTGGACCCATTTCCGAAGAAAAAAACAACTGGGAGCCGCAAAACTCGTCATTATAAAAATAACTTTTTTGTCACTTTTTTTTATTATTTCTTTGTTTGACCCCTCAGAATTACTCCTCCTCATAGAAATAAACATTAAATTAACAAGTTACCTTCTTTTGTGTGTGTGTTCTTCACTCCCCTGCAAAACAGTGACCAGCGTACATGCCCCCTTTCAATGCAGTGACCAGCGTACATGCCCCTTACAATGTAGCGGGCGGGCGGGAAGGCGACGTCGGGACGGTGCGTGACTAATGCACGCACCGCCCCCATGCGACGTCACAGCCAGTACAGCGCCCGCCACAGTGGGGAGTGTTGGGGCGCACAATGCACCTCCTCCCCTCGCTAGTATCCGCCCCGGAGCCGCGGCAAAGGTGTAAAAGAGCCACATGCGGCTCCGGAGCCGCGGGTTGCAGACCCCTGTGCTAGGTAGGCAGGAGCAAGGACCGAGCAACGGGAGCTCACCCCGTCGAGGAGATTTGAACCACCAACCTTCTGATCGGCAAGCCCTAGGCTCTGTGGTTTAACCCACAGCACCACCCATGTCCCAGTTACTCCATAGTTACCACATAGCAAATCCATGCTTATGTGGAATCACTATGCATAACCAAAGCAACAAAATTTAGTTGCAATAAAAGCAGTTGAGGAAAAATAGAAGGGTAGTAATTAGTGAGGGTGGGTTGGGAAAACTGAAGGCTTGAGTGAGAATATTAAACAATTAGCAAACTCTAAAATGTATATTAAAATAAAGTTCAGAAATATTGTGAGGATCTTGAGGAATCAAAACAGAAAGAGCAACAAAAGTTGCAGCTAGAAGATGCAAGCAGCATGAACATAAGGCTGACATAGTTAAGGTCAAAGGAAGAAATCAGATCTGTTATCCAGAAAATATAATTTTAAGGAATATTCAGGAAGAAGTTAAACTGTAAGATCTAGTAGGATATTTGAAGGGTTGTCATATTTTGAAGAGCAAAAAAGGGGACACATTTGCAGACTTCTACTTGGATCGCTATGATTACTCATTTTACATACCCATGTAAAAGAGGACGTGTCCTGGAAAAAAAAGAGGAAAGGCAACCCACAAGGAAATTTTGAAAGATTATTTGGAAGTTGTTAATGAATGTGTTATTGTGATAGAAGCTGCTTTCAGAATTAATTTTGACTTTTTTAAAAAGGAAAAAGTTACCTAGAGATATTTTTACACACTTAATCAGTAACAGAGTGAAGGAAGCCATTCGAAGGAAAGGCAATATATCCTTTGAAAACACGTGGAACATAAATGCAGGGATATTTTTAAAAAAGCATTTAAATTATTGACTCTAAGAAAGAAAGATAATGTACAGATGGGGTGCCCCTTTGGATTAAATGTGTTATTAAGGAAGGAATTGGTGGTTGTAAAAAAAGGCTAATGAAGCTGAGCTCAAGCAAGATCTTCATAACTAATTCAGAACTAAAATCTTCAGAACTAAATCAAGCTACTATTCGGGGGAAATCCACAAAGATTTTAATACAAAAACTTCCTTTTTAAAAAGGTAAAAGGAAATAATTAAAACTTGCCTCACAAATAAAACAATAGGAGGAGTAGCATAAAGGGACATTTTCACAAGGAATCTGGAAGCAGTACAGGAACAACTAGAACAACAATCGCTGAGACGGCTAGAGCGTCGGTGGCAGAAAACTCACTCTGAATCTGACCGGACACAGGTTAGAGCTCAGCGTCGAGCCTACCAAGTGGCGATAGCGACGGCGAAGAAGACTTTCTTCACCGCCACTATTGCATCTGCAGAAAATAGTAGCAGGAGACTCTTTCACGTGGTTCGCAATTTAACGGAACCACCTTTACCACCGGGGCCTTGTAAAGACCCCAAGATCTCCTGCAACGATTTTGCAAAGTTTTTTGCAGATAAAATCACTCATATTCGGAAGGAGCTAGACACCACCGTGGGAGCAGGGCTGGGGCGGGAGAGTGCTAGAGCTCTGTCTGGTCAAGTTGCATGCAATCAGTTTCAGTCTGTTACCCCCGAGGATGTGGACAGGCTGCTTGGATGCGTGAAACCAACCACCTGTCTCCTTGATCCTTGCCCATTCTGGCTAATAAAAGCAAGCCGGGAAGGGCTGGGCGATGGGCTCTGCGGAGTGGTGAATGCTTCCCTCTGTGAGGGAACATTCCCAGATCCGCTGAAAGAGGCGGTCATTAAACCGCTTCTTAAAAAACCATCTTTAGACCCGGCCAGTATGGCCAACTATCGCCCAGTCTCAAATCTTCCATTCTTGGGCAAGGTGATTGAGCGCGTGGTTGCTGAACAACTCCAGGCACGCCTGGAGAATGCGGACCATTTGGATCCCTTCCAATTGGGATTCAGGCCTCATCATGGGACTGAAACCGCCTTGGTCACGCTGGTTGATGATCTCCAGCGAGCTAGGGACAAAGGTGAGAGTTGTTTCCTGGTTCTGCTGGATCTCTCAGCGGCCTTTGATACAATCGACCATAACATCCTTCTGGACCGTCTAGAGGGGCTGGGAGCTGGGGGCACTGTTATACAGTGGTTTTGCTCCTTCCTCCTGGGCCGTGTTCAGAAAGTGGTGGGGGGGATGAGTGTTCAGACCCCTGGGCCCTCACTTGTGGGGTGCCTCAGGGTTCCGTCCTCTCCCCCATGCTTTTTAACATCTATATGAAACCGCTGGGAGAGATCATCAGGGGGTTTGGACTGGGTGTCCATCAATATGCAGATGATACCCAGCTCTACCTCTCTTTCAAATCAGAACCAGTGAAGGCGGTGAAGGTCCTGTGTGAGTGCCTGGAGGCGGTTGGAGGATGGATGGCGGCTAATGGATTGAAGTTGAATCCTGACAAGACAGAAGTACTGTTTTTGGGGGACAGGGGGCGGGCTGGTGCGGAGGACTCCCTGGTCCTGAATAGGGTAACTGTGCCCCTGAAGGACCAGGTGCGCAGCCTGGGAGTCATTTTGGACTCACAGCTGTCCATGGAGGCGCAATTCTGTATCCAGGGCAGCTGTCTACCAACTCCACCTGGTACGCAGGGTAAGACCCTACCTGCCTGCGGACTGTCTCGCCAGAGTGGTGCATGCTCTAGTTATCTCCCACTTGGACTACTGCAATGTGCTCTACGTGGGGCTACCTTTGAAGGTGACTCGGAAACTACAACTAATCCAGAATGTGGCAGCTAGACTGGTGACTGGGGGCGGCCGCCGAGACCACATAACACCAGTCTTGAAAGACCTACATTGGCTCCCAGTATGTTTCTGAGCACAATTCAAAGTGTTGGTGTTGACCTTTAAAGCCCTAAATGGCCTCGGCCCAGTATACCTGAAGGAGCGTCTCCACCCCCATCGTTCTGCCCGAACTCTGAGGTCCAGCGCCGAGGGCCTTCTGGCGGTTCCTTCATTGCGAGAAGCAAAGCTACAGGGAACCAGGCAGAGGGCCTTCTTGGTAGTGGTGCCCGCCCTGTGGAACGCCCTCCCATCAGATGTCAAAGCGATAAATAACTACCTGACATTCAGAAGACATCTTAAGTTCAGGGAAGTTTTTAATGTGTGATTTTGTGTATTTTTGGTTTCTATGGAAGCCGCCCAGAGTGGCTGGGGAAACCCAGCCAGATGGGCGGGGTACAAATAATAAATTATTATTATTATTATTATTATTATTATTATTATTGACTTTCAGTGTATATTTTTAAAAGGTAATATCTAGGCGAATTGTCATAAGTTCAATTTAAAAAGACCAAAATCTGAAGGGACATCTACATGATGGATGAAACAGTATATCATATAGATATAGCAAACAAATTCTGCTTCCCTTTTGTACTTTGCATGTTGATCGCAGCATCTGTGCTTGTTGAGGCATGTGATCGCACCTGTTCCAAGCCTACTCCAGCTGAGGAATCACACCTCTAATCTCAGAGCTAGTTAGCCCCACCTGACCAGCTCAGCCCTTACTTCCTAGAGCACCACTCCTGCTGCTCCCTATGCCTCAGAGCCTGTCATGTTTGTGGGGACAGGGGCTCCTCTGGCTCTGGTGATGTGTTCAGCTGCTCTGGTTCCTGTGCATTGATCTTCATCCCCTTGCCATTCTCTACCATCCTGTGAGTACTTCCTTGCCCATCCCCTGCTTGCCCTGGTGTGTCCCAGTCCTGGCTGGCTACCCCTCACTGGGATCCTCTTCCCCTCCCTGTCACCCTGCTAGTTCATGACAGTCATACTGGCCTATCATCCTTCTTAATCAATGCTTTGAAATCTGGTGTATGTTCTTGGCTAAGAAGCTAAATAATTTTATAGATAATTACACACATGAAGTCCAAACTGGATTAATTAAAGGTGAAAATCAGCAACAAATATATACAAGTGAATAAATATAATTCATAAGCAAAAACTGCAACTGTATTATTTCTTGATGCAGAAAAGGCATTTGATAGGGTTGAGTGGCATGACCGCTTTCAAGTTTTTAGTAGATTTGGGCTGGGTGTTGAATTCATTAGCTGGTTTAGAATGATTTATACAAATCTCACAGCATTGGTATGCATAAATAATACCAGTCACTTTGTTAACAGAACTGCTGGCAGAAACTATAAGATCAAATACAAAAACAATTGGATTAAAATCTAACATTATTGTAAAATCAATTTATAGGCTGACGACAAAGTATTCATATCAGAAAATCCAGGAAAAAAACATTCAAGGCAACATTAGAACTGCATATGTGATTATACTTTTTTATTTCTATTAAAATGAAATTCAAACTATATGTTATAATCAGTGATCTCCTCTGGATTTCTACTTGGACATATGGATTGCTTATTACAGGTTACAAACTCCTCTAATCTGGAAGTAGCACCTCGGGTTGAGAACTTTACCTCAGGATAAGAACAGAAATCATGCACCGATGACGGGGCGGCAGTGGGAGGCCCCATTAGCTAAAGTGGTACCTCAGGTTAAGAACAGTTTCAGGTTAAGAATGGACCTCCAGAACAAATTAAGTTCTTAACCTGCGGTACCACTGTATATATGTTTCAATAAGGATTGATGGATTATTCATATTGCTACTGTGATCTGACATTCTTTACTTCATATATATATATATTGTGTGTGTGTAGTGTCTCTGTACACAACTGGAAAATCTGCATGCAGTTTTGCTGGTGTCAGATATTACCCCACACAGTAACTTATAAAAGCTTTATGCATAATGTAAATTAGAGGTTATTTTTGCAAGTCCATTTCCAAATGTCAAATTATATTTCTCTTGGGGTCTCATCCCCATTTTAGCTTGTATTTATTTGTTATAGTTTGGGTGGTAATAAGTGTTTGGACAAGCAGCTAATTATGACCTTCAATTGTTCAGTAGATACTATTAGTTCAAATTCTGCACAGTCTCTCAGCAAATGGTGCACTATTGGTTGTGTTTTTAATCTGTAGGAATTGAAAAAAATAAGTTCTGTGTGATCGAATAATTAATTTTTTAAAAAAGCATTTGATTCAACCATGGTCCCCTCAAGGTTTAAAATTTCCCAAAAGCTCTTTCTTGCCATTTCAGCATTGTAATATATTGTCATGAGAGGTGATAAACCAGGGCTAAATTGACTTTTAAATCTTTGCCATATAGTAAATACATTTCCCTAGCAGGGCTATATTTTAATCTTAGTAAGATCTTATTTACTTCAGTGACAGAAAGTGTTCTTAATATGCTGACAAATCTTTTTGCTCAAGATTAATTGTTGTGTCTTTTCATACCAAAATTTCAAAAGTGATGGCATGGCCACTTTTAATTCTATGTAACATAAGGAAATGGAAGGCAGCCTGTGAAAGCTTATTGGCACAGTGTTTTGGCTGTGATCCTGGGCTTTCTCAATTCCACAAAAAAATCTAACATAAACTTTTGCCAGTTGGAAAGCAAAGTGTTCACTACTTTTAAAGGAATGTTTGAAAATAAAAGGAGAGATTTGGGGCTGCATCCACTTTTTTATATCATTATTGACCTCATTCATAAGTTTATCATGGTGAAATATAACCATATCTTTCAAATTCTGAGTTACTCAGATCGATCGATGTTTAATGAGACAGCCTTTCCAGGGGATAGTGTGTTTTCCTGGCAAGTGGGTCATTGTTGCTTACAGGGAGGAAGAGTGAAGAGGCAGCTGGGAGGTTGGCCCAGTGCAAATACACTGGCAGGAACACTAGATTGGCTCTGCCAGTGTGTTTGCACCATGCCAACTTTCCCATTGCCTCACTGTCCTGTTTTAGGTCATGCCCAGGCTGGGCAAGGCCCTCAAGCCACCGAGAGACTGGGCATACAGGTAGCAGTTCAGGCAAGGGCACAGACAAAGGCAAGGTCAAGAGGCAGTCCATGGTCTGGGGACGCAATGGCCGTAGTTCAGGTGAGTGCACAGGCTTGGAAGACATTATTCCAGTCTTGTTTTGAGGCTTTTAAGCCAAGAGCTGCCATAATCCTACCCAGAGCTTAGCTGAAGCCCCTTAGAGGTTTATGCAGAAGGTTCTCCTTGTGAGGACTTGCACTTTACTCACTAGGAGTCTTCCTTTGTAACTGAACACTTATCCTGACTTCAAGGATATTGGTTTGCCTCTTAAGATGCTGGGACTTGGGGTTTGTTTTGCCTCTACTTCAGAGGCCAAGCTGTGTTTCTGCCAGTCTCCCCCAAGGGTCCTAGGTCCTCCTTGAATATTGTTCTGGGTTGTTCCTGAGTGCTGCCAGATTCTGGGGGTTCTAGATCATGTATCTTTAACCTTTTCAGACCCCAATACCTACATAAAATGAAGTTAAGCACTAAGGAATAGTAATAGTAATTTATTTATATGCCACCCATCTGACTGAGTTGTCCCAGCTACTCTAAGTGGCTTCCAACAAAATATTAAAAACACAATAAAACATCAAATATTTTAAATTTTCCTAAAAAGGGTTGCCTTCAGATGTCTTCTAAAAGTCAGATAGTTGTTTATTTCCCTGACATCTGATGAGAGGGCAGGCACCACTACCAAGAAGGCCCTCTCCCTGGTTCCCTGTAACCTCACTTCTCGCAATGAGGGCACCGCCAGAAGGCCCTCAGAGCTGGATCTCAGTGTCCAGGCAGAACAATGTGGGTAGAGGTGCTCCTTCAGGTATACAAGGCCAAAGCACCCTATGTACAGGTATATATAACAGCACCATCTAGTGGGTGATGTTGTAGCTTATGTGATAATAGCTTTCTACTATGATTCCAGAAAATGTAATTATCTAGATATTTTGTAGGTTGCGAGCTTTGCATTTAGTACATGGAAACTGAACCAGACTAGAAAGGGTAATTTAATAGGTCTTGTGGAGCCCAACCCAAATCACAATTCCAAGACATGGTTGTGGTAAAGTTCTGAGTTAATAGAATGGATGGTACTACTTCAAATTTCAGGGTGGAGGATCACATTTTTAAATGTTCCCTAGGTAATATACATGTGTAAGTAGATAACAGACAGCAGAATCCTAATCAAATGGTTCTCCCTGTTTTAGTCTTTGCTTGTAGAGGTTTTTGTTTTGTTTTTGATGTGGGGAAAACTGAAAAATGTGTCTTTACATCTACAATATGAACCGGTACAATTCACTCTAACACTTTCTTCTTATTACCTTACTCTCATTGCAGCTCTATGCATATGCAGGGTGGGACTTAAGCCATAGAAGCCTCTGAGTTCATAATTCATGCTTTCTGCGCTGCCAACATTAACAGATGTGAGCCCCGCACAATTGCACCAGCCACGAGGCTGCCCGCAAACACAATTTCTGCCGAACTTGAAGACTCATACCCATCTGAATTGCTTCAACCAAGAATAATATTCACATTTTCCTCCAGCTAAGCAAACAGCTAAAATGTTATTAAGTAAATTAGTGTAAGTCTTGCTCAATTAAACCACACAATTAAACCACCGGCACATTGGCTGTGTCTAAATTTATATTAAATATTATTCAGAGGAGCCAGATGGTACCTGCTGCAAGCAGTCATGCAGCTTCTAGAGCCCAGGAAACTACCCTGGAGAGAAAGCTTAACAGAAGTGCAGAAAAGTTCTGTTCTCCCAGGTTTTCTGAATGAAATAAATTAAGCTGCTTTGGTAAAGAGCTTGATTAACCATGCTGCAGAGCCAGGCCCCATCACAAGTGCCCTGTAGGTCAGTGGTAGAACATAAACTCAATTTTAATTCCTGGTATCTCCAGGTAGGACTGGGAAAGGCCTCATCTTAATCCTTGGAGAGCATCTGCTGGTCCATGCTGAGTTAGATGGACTAAGGGCGTTACTTGGTACAAGGCAGCTTCCTAGATTTGGATTAGATAGCTCGATTCTTTCTTGTGGGCCATATTATATGGAGTCAGACCATTAATCAATGTGTCTATCTGTGCAGTGCCTTGCAGCTAAATTTGTTCCCTAGGCAGAATACCAAACATAGGGTTGGAAACGTCAACCATATATGAGTAGACTACAGATGCACTGGGAGTAAAAAAGAAAAAAGAAAAAGGAGAGGGTGCAGGGTAGGAGAGGCCCTCAAACAAAGACTAATACTTCTAGGCCATACAGCAGACAACAGTATGTAACTGAACCCTCAGCTAACATACACTGAGAGTCGAGCTGATGGCAAGTAAGGGACTTGTCACCTGATAACCTTCAGCCTGGGAAATATGGGAGGATTGGTCTTAGGGCACTTCAAGGTGAAAGGATCTGCCCATGCACTTTGGAGGACTGATGGGATGAAATTGCTTTCAGAGGACACCCTCAGAACAATCACCTTCTTCTGTGTCCCCAACTTAGAATAAAAAGCAACAACTTGTAAATAATAAAATTCCATTCAAAACAGCTGCAGCAACATGACAAGAACAACCACATCTGGTGAGGCCTTTTTGACTACCAGGTTTCCAGAGATAGGGATGTGCGAGAGGGTCTTTTCTGCAGTGGCATCCAGAATGTGAAACCCCCTGCCTCAGGAAGTTCATTTGGAACGTTCTTTGCTAGTGTCCCGCTGGTGAGTAGCAAGTGTTTATTCTGCCTGGCGTTCATCGTTTTACTGTTGTCTCCTCTGTGCTGTTATCTGCTACTTTTCTGTTTAATTGGTTTCGCTTAATTCTCTTTGTAGTTTGATTTCTAAACATTGTTAATTAGTTTTATGGTTATGTAGGTCACCTTGAGCACTGCCTTGTGGAAAGACGGGGTATAAATCCTCAAACCAAACAACCAGCCAACAAAGCTAACAACAACAACAACAACAACAACAACTAACCTTCAGCTGTGCCAAACTAATCAAAGTCCTTTTTAAAAAGGGCATCTTAACTCCCCCTTCTGCCTAGATGGAATTTCTTATGGATGGAGTAATGGCCATGGGAGGCCTCATCTGGTTACCAGCAATGGGGCGATGCTGCTGGCACTGCCTTGGCATTAGGCATCACACATGCCCATGTGTTGCCATTGTCTATCTGCATGAGGAAAGTCTACATGTCAGCAAGAGACCTACCAGTAGATCCCAATCTATCTTCTGCCAGCCACTGTTTTAAAAGGTTAAAACCAGCAATTTGAATTGAGCCTGGGGAGATAGTTCTGTTGCTTATTGGCTGTGATGTAGCTGCTATTCCAAATTGCAGTTGCTTTGCTAGCTGGTACTCAGCTACAGTAAGATGTAGTCAACCCAATATTAACAATAATAGACCCAGACTTTAAAATATTGGCTACAACCCACTATGTTTCATTTATTAATAAAATGCTCTAGGTACTGACCTGAAACTGCCTGTCTTTTTAGACCAGGCCCTGTTTGAATGCCAGGAAAATGCAATTGTCTTCCAAACAGAGGCAATTCTTTAAGAAAAGATTACTCCCCCCCCCACTCATCCATGTATAGATCTTCCAGCTGAAGGTAATGAATCTGATTAATAAAATGGTCTGTGAAAACTTATGTCATAATTACATTGACAACATCCAATGTTACTCATTCTCATAGTAGATCCATGGAAATCAATGGACCAAAAATCCATTGATTTCAGTGATCTACACTGTGGGTGACTAATGTTGACTATCATCCTTTGTCTTTAAGTTAATTTAAGATGTTTTTGATGCAACGAATGAGCAACCATTTGCAGGATATTTGCTCTGCTATAAACTGATCAGCTTAATGCTTTCCTGTCCATAAAAAACATTTTGCACTGTAATGCCATGCTTCTTGGGCTTTCATAATTTTCTACATTATGACCAACTATCCTCTGAAGCAATTGTTTGTCAATATGGGTCACTTTGGGGGGATATCCCACCCTCCCCTCAAGTCCAATATATCTTAGAAAGTATTTGCATCCCTCCAACCTTCTGACCATTGGATTGTGCTGGTGAGTTTGGGTACAATTTGGGCATAGCTGAGAGTGCCACAGCTCTTGCACAGCAGCAAAACTCCATTGGGACAAATTGCATTTATGCACAGCATTAGATGCTGATTTATAGAAAACAGGGAACTTCAGTGCTCTGCAATATAGGTGCTTGCATACAAATGATTATTCTGAAATCTGAAAGACTGCTTTTGAGAACACACGCAGAATTTGAATGCATTTGGGCACTAAGATTAATGCCACTTAATGCCTCGGTATTCATCTGCAAAGAGAAAACAGTGGTGTAAACTACAGAGATACATTCTTAATGTCTTTGTGCAAAGTAACTTTAAAAAAATCCACACAATAAGCATATCCCAATTATCTTGTTGTTTTAAATTGGTACAACTTCTTCTTGTTTCTAACACCTAATAGAATTTAATTGCACCTGCCTCTTCACAGAGCGGGTTGTACCTATTTCAAAATAAAACATTAGCAAAGCAGCCATTGATAACCATTGACAGCCAAGGGGCTGCAAAGCTGCTTAGAACATTTGCAGTGTTATACGCAAGTCAGGCTAGGTTCATTGACGGAGGTTTTTATAAAACAGCAGTTTAAAATTTCCTGGCAAACCTAACCCAGAAACTAGCACAGATATGCACTGAAGCATTTGTGTGAGTTGTAGCATCCTTCTTCCTAGTCAAGCAAGACAAGCAAATCTGTGAAAGGCTTCAGTGAAAAAAGGATAGCAGCCAAGGTAACCATATGGGACATTTTTTATTCCTGGTGTAGCAATATAGGTGTGATAAGAGTAACGCTTGCAGTATACAGATATCTGCCTTGTTACAGACTTTCCCCTTGCACAAGAACCACTTTGGTGTAGTGTGCATTGCAGGAAAAGAGTGTGCTATATGAAAGCAAGGCTGAAAGAACCACCCATGGTCTTTTGAATCTTGTAATACGTTGTCAATATTTAATAGCCATATTTAAGGCACCTGGCTTGCATGAGGAAAAACACTTGGAACACAAATGTACAGATGGCCAGGCATGTGAGATCTATGGATTCAAGCACCACAGCCACACTCCTTTTGACAAAGCTCTTGAATTCATATCACCATTATAGCACTCCTTCTCTGTGTTGTGCTGTTGCTGCGGCGGCTGCATTTAATGGGCATTTAATTGCCATGATTTAAGCTGTGTGCATATGTGCAGCAACATAAAAGATAGAGGGGCTAGGAAAGGAAAGGGGAAGATCCATTGAAGCAGCAACAATCTGGAATAGCGGCTGTGGAAGCAGGCGGGGGAGGGGGGAATGAGACATGGACATTGACATCAAGAGGCTGAGTCTAAACCCTCTCTTACCTGTAGCTTTCCCAGTGTATGGAATGGGTGACGTTGACCTTAAGAGTGATCTAAAGGTGAATACATTTGATGCAAGGCAAGGAAAAGCCACAATCATTTAGTGCCATATGGCGGGACTTCATCTTGTATACCTCTAAACCAAATGTACAATACTACCTGCCAACAGCAGCCAAGGACGTTTTAACAATTGTTGCTTTGTACAATCAAGCAGGCCCTGTAACATGTTCTGCACATGTTCCTCCTGACTTGTGCATGACCTCCCATGTTGGGGCTGTTCATTAGTTGTTGTTCCTTGTGTGTGTGGTTCTTTTTCGGGAAAGCCAACCACAGTGGTGAGCATTTTGGTAGCGCAGTATGAATACAAAGTCAAATCCAGATCTTGGAAAATAGAAGCCTTGAGGTGCATTTAAGGAGAGGGAAATGCCCCACTGGAGTTGGATGTGTATACTTTTACAAGAAAAAATATATAGATGTGGCTTCTTTGGTCCATGCCATGCAAGCAAACTATAGGTCCAAGGCTGAGCTACTCAGATGGAAGGCGAAGCTGCTTTATTTAGAGATTTCTGAGAACATTGCAGTTGTGCTTTTAGAAATGAGAAGCTGTATTCAGCTCTGTTATGTGATAGACTGTGAGCTACATTGATTTGCACTTCTGAGAGCAATTAGCTTGAAAACCGTAAAAATAAAAAGGTGTCTGTACACTTAAGCTTGCTTGTAAACCATCCCTGCATTATTAGTGATAATTTAACAAAGTGGGACTGCCACAAACTTTTCTCATCTCCCAATTTCTATTTTGAGAGATTTTCAAGACCTGCATTATCCATGAGCTGTGATCAGATTAATTATTCACAGATTTATAGTGATTTAGGGCAACTCCAGCAGCAGCGTTTGGCAAGGGATAGCACATCAGTCGTACAAACCCACATGTTCATGGTGTAAATTGATGCTGGTCCAGATGGTTTCAAAGGATGGAGAATCACTGCCTTAGCTCAGTGGGCAGCACATATGTCTTGCACTCAGGACTCAGGTCTAGTCCTGGGTATCTTCAGGCAGGGCCAGCAAAGACTCCTCTCTGAAACTCTGGAGAGCTGTTACTGTAGACAGTTATGAGCTAGAACAGGCATCCCCAACCTGCGGCCCTCCAGATGTATTGGCCTACAACTCCCATGATCCCTAGCTAACAGGACCAGTGGTCAGGGATGATGGGAATTGTAGTCCAAAACATCTGGAGGGCTGAAGGTTGGAGATGCCTGAGCTAGATGGACCAAATGGTTTGTCTCTGCATAAGGCAGTTTCCTATGTTGTAACGTGTAATATGAATGAGGAAGTCCCTGTTGTGAATCTTGTCTTTGCTATGAAATCACTTCTTAGATAATCCCTAGCTTTCTGCCTCAGCCCTATTAAGGGGACAGCACACACCTTCCTTTTTAGGTTTTTTAAAAAGAGATTACTAATGTAACTCTACCATATAATAGGATATTATTATGAGCACAGACAGGACAGAAATTGTTATCTGGTTGACTGATCTGAGAACAGGATGCGAGAGTAGATGAGCCTTTGGTCTGAGCCAGCAGGGCTCTGTTGGCCTAGATTCAGCTAACTCAATGTGCTACCAGAAGCCAGCACAAGGGCTCCTGAGAGTGCAAGAGGGCTTCTCCCCCTTCTCTGCCTCCCCCACCTCGCCCAAATCCATTCTGGAAGATCAGGAAAAGCTTGAGAACAATTGGGGAGGGGGGAAGAGTGTGGGGGTTGTCCCATGTGGCAAGCAGAATTGCTTGTGCCGACAGGATGATCAGAAGAGTGGCATTAAAGTCTTCCCTATGTTCTTGTATCATATTAAAAAAAAAAGGGATAGGAAGTTTAAATTCCCAAATGAAATATCTTTGTCTTCCATAATTTCTATGCTACTGCCACTGGTGCCAACAGCAACACCTGGAAGCACCGTAGACACTAAGCAATTCCCCATTCTCATTTGTATATGAAGGATACAGGAGAAGGAGCTCACACACTGAAGACCATCAGCTTCATACATAAGAATAATCTTTAAAATTTATTTGACTAATTGTGTTACATTCAAGATCTGATGTGTTTCTTCTAGACAAAGAGTTGGCATAAATACAAACAAGCCTTTGTGCCTTCCCTAAACGAGAGATAAAGTACTAGAGACAGAGGAACATAGCTTCACATCTTTGTATTTACAGTCTGCCTTTACAACTTAGTGGTAGGAATATTTACAGAAATTACAATAAGAACAAAAAGATCATGTCTTGGCAACATACAGAACTTTATACACAATTGTACATGATTAAGCACATGGTATCTAGCCATCTCCTTCCAAGTACTCCTGCAAAAACCCAGTTGTCTTTCAAAGATGCACTCTATCAATTGTGTAACTATCACCGTGTTGTACTTCTGTTCACTATTCATGTTGAATTATAGTTCTATAATCCACCTGGGCTAAATATTATGAACACTGCATGACAATTGTATACTTCCCTCCTGGGAAGCGGCTACAGATAATGGGCAGTCCAATCCTCAAGGCACTCCTAACAGCTTATGACCCACTGAAGAAAATAGGGCTGGTACTGAGGACCAGAAGCAAGCTGCGTTTTCTATAGCTGCTTTACAGCTGCTCTCCATACAAAATAGCTACTCTTTCAGACATGATTCCACTCAGCTCCCTCCCCATTTGATTTTTTCTTTACATTTAAAATATATTTGAAGGACCAGCTTAAAGGTGCTTTATATTTCTTAAATGGAAACTATCAAAAAGGTACTAAAACTGACATTTTTGATTTGAAATTGTTGTGAAGATGACTAACTTCCAAGTGTATGATGCTTTATTAAGAGGACTTGAGTACAACCCTTGTATGTGTTTATGTGGTAAATACTGCAGCCCTAATATTTTATCTCTTCAAGAGACCAGAGTGAAAACAAATAATACATGGTAGTTAAGATACCTAAAGGAAACGGTAATAGGAAACAAACAACCTAAACGTTAAGAACCAAGCCTGGTCTACAAACTTCGATTCTTTTGATTATCCTGTGCAATGGTATCCAAAACAAAAGTTGGAAATTTAAATGTTATATTGAGTTTTACAAGCCTGATGCCTCAACCTGACCTAAAAAGAACCAATTTTTCAAAGGCAGTCATGTTTAGAGAGCTCTAGACAGAACATTGTATTGCAGTTAATTGGTCAGTCAATAGTTCTGCACAGGGGACAGGAAGCTATCAGTGCACTTGGAAGCCTTCTCATTTACACACATACAAAGACAGACAACCAGCATCTGTACCAAAGGACCACATCACACACATTTGGGATAATACAGCGAAAGTGAGCCCTTACACATTTCCATTAATTGCTCAGTGCTGTTTGGAGAAATCACTGCTGTTATTTCCCTCCGTAGTATTTTTATTAACAGAATCAAAAGAATTCCTGCATGCAGATTTAGGCCACAACTTCAAGTCCACTTGTGTGCTGTTAAGTACACAATGGAAGAAAAAGTAAGTATAACACAAATGTGGATCCAGGGCAGCATGTCTGCTCAAGAGCAGGGTTTTTTTAAAAAATAAAATACAGTCTAAGTTAAGGCTGCATCAAGCAAATTATAAAGTTTGGAGAAGTAAATTCCTGGGGGCAAGAATACACTGGCTTAATAGAAAGTTCCTGGGGGAGGGGGGACCTTTATTTTCACAGCAGAGTTTAACAAACTGAAATTTCTTTTACTAAACAGAAGGTTTTTAAACATGAGAGGCTGTAATTAAAAGCAAGTTATTTAAACTCTTGAACACCAAACTGGGCCATGCCTCTAACCCAGTTCAAAAGCTGTTGTAGATTTCTGTCCTGTCTGTGTAACTTAAAAGGATGGTTTTGGCAGGTCATTAGTTAAAACAAACTAATGGCTTCACCCAAAGTACATACATGGTTCAAACCATTGATTTTTATATGCAGTTGCCCAACTGCTCAACCTTTTATTGCACGGCTCTTGTGGTACGCATGCATTGGTTGTGCCATTTAATCCATGGACTAAATGTGACAGATCATCATCTAGATCAGAACAGTATCTAAGAGGGTTCAATTAAGTTTAGTGTTCGTGCACTAGGTTAATACTGGCAAATGTTCAGTACTAAGTAACTGCTATGCAAGTATCAGAACAACCTGCATCCCCACTAGCAGTGCTATTTGCTGTTCCAATCTGTGCATCAATTAAGCAGGACAGCTAAACATGCCAGACTTTGAGAGTGATTTTATGATGCGCCCTTATTTTTCATATGTAGACCTACACCTCAAGCTGACAAGACACTAGCATGCTAATTCAATGTAAGCAGCAGGCTCCATTGTTTAATCTTCCCTAAGAAACCAGGAAGCTCTTTAGGGTTTTTAAATGACCACCCTGGCAGCTTTTATGAACAAAAAGTACACCTCTGAGAGGAGTGCTGTGTAATAAAATATTTTTGCTATAACCATTATGAAGCAAGTACTGCCGCAAAGAGTAGCTTTAACACACATAGCCTCGCTGGAAATCCATCAAAAGCGACCAAGTTTCTTTTTGCTAAGCCCTTCGCCAATTGCTCCAGACCTTGCTACTCTGGTTTCTTTGTCATAATTCAACTACATCAAAAGATATAGGGGAATACTGCTGCTGTAGGCCAGTTTCAAAAGAGCTTTTCTTCAGGATCTCAAAGAGTCAAAATATAACTTACTTTTGCACGTTCTATTAATGGACAGTTTGCTTCCTGCCCTGAAGTATCAGATTGCATAGCAACATTGAGAAAGGTAAAGGTTTTAACAAAACGAAAGCTTTCATGTCTATGTTTCTTATGGCTAACACATCAGTTAAAGGTTTTCAAAGTTCCATGCTATGCATACTGGGAACACTGGGTATTTAAAAAATAAATAAATAGACAAGTGGAAGTCAACTGTTTTTCAAAGGACATTCCAATGTTGTATTTAAAAGCAAAAGGGCACAGAAACTGAGCAGACCATATTAATTTTAGACATTGAAAAGGCCCACCAACTTGTGTTTCCCTAACACTGGGAGAGTAGTTCACTTGCTTCAGAAGACTACTGGCCATGTGTTCCATAAGCAAAAAACGAACAAATTAAAGCAAAACAAAAATTGTATTGTCAATGGTAAGCCACTTGCATTATTATTAATATTATATATGCTTCTGAAGAATCAAGAGTTAATTTTGCTCTAGAATTTCTCAGCCTTGTTTCAGTACTAGGTTAAGACTTGTAAGGATATTATACTGGCTCCCCAATGATGAATCTTAAATACTAAGGGGCTGCTATGAAGTGAATCACCTTGATCTTGGGAGTGTTTGCTTCTAAATAGGTATTCTTCACATTTTATCCTTGAACACGTTCCAGCAACTTCCTACAATTAGGCAATAGTAAAGCAAAGTGTGCTAATCTGCATGCATTTTATTATGGCTGATGGTAAAAAAAGAGAAGAGAACCATTAAAAAACCTCAAACGTAAACTGTGTTGGGAACTTAGGAACTTAATTCTTGCTTGCTTAAATATCATACTATATGCCTACTAGGAATCAAATATATTCAAATCAATAGGACTTGTTTCCAAATAAATGTGGACTAGGTTTGTATCTCTTATTTCTGAAAATGCAATTTGACTTTTTTTAATAGCTATCCAGAAAGTTCTTGCGCAAAGCATTATTTTCTGGATTCCCTTTTGGAAAACACAGCCTCCATTTATAAAATGTGCAGGTAGATTTTTAAAAGGTTTTATCAGCTTCAAAAAAGGTTTTATTAAGAAAATGATACCCTGCCTTGCATCCAAGTATCAAGCACAAGAAAACCAAGTGATCTAATAATTTATTCTTTAAATCTGCACAGGGTGGCTATTTCTTTCCACTCCAGTAACATCCAGTAATACAACACATATTAGCCAATGAAGTGGAGGGACACCAGGGAAATTTGAAGCCGCTTGACTTTGTATTACTAGATGTTAAGGGTGGGGACAACATTGCCGGTTGTTTTTGGCAGAAGCCATGCATGTAATATATGGTTCCAGACTGATATCAGAGCAAAGCAAGGATGAAACCATTTAATTTCAAACACTTGTAACAATTATCAGATAATTTCTAGTACACTTTTTCATGACCTTACATTTAACTTGCATGGGTCTTCACTTCCGATGACATTGGACAGCTATGGTGTGCCAAGGTTTGAATAATTCCTTTTTTAAAAAAAGAAACCCACCTCTTTCAGTAAAATGAATGAACGAACTGTGGGACATGAAAAGATGCATCTATCCCTTTCTGTAAAGAACATTTGCAATTCAGAAATCAGATTTCACAATAGGGTGGTTGTAACTAGTTCTTACATGCAGAGATGGACACACATTCTGAATGCACCTTTTCCAGGACAAGGATTTCACTTCTTTCTATAAGGGTGGACTGGTCAGATGAGAAATCACATTTTTAGCATTCATAAGATACAGGTGAAATTATGTATTGGTCATAAATACAATCGGGATGAACCACTATACAGGCTTTTCTTTTTCTCAAAGCTGACTTAAATGGACCATCCTTAGCTCAAAGAGCCAACGTTCTTTGCTTCCCCATCCCTCACCAATACCCCAGAGCTTTTATCCTGGACTGGCCAGCAGTAGGTAGAGGGTGCTTGCAACCTACAAAGGTAAAGAAACTTTGAGCAATGGACCCATGGGTACATGCATCTTGGATCTAGAGGAGCAGAATCAGAAATGGAGCCTCTGAGTGGGGCTAAAAATAAATAAATAGGCCTGCTTGCAGGTGGGAAAGCAAACCAAACAAGATATAGCACAATAATTTATTGCAATTTCATGGTCTCTGTCTGGGGAAAGAATGCACCTGAACCCAACCTGCTATGAAGCCAAGTAGCAAACTTCAGGTGCTAGTTCTTTATGTTCAGAATCTGGCATTTTAGGTCAACAGAGAAAGCTATGAGAAGTGCAGTTAACCCCCCTCTCTCTACTACACATCCACTACATATTACTAAATAGTGACTGATGGTGAAAGTTTGTCCCTCTGCAGCAGCTGATGGAGTGAAGCTGGTTTTCAGGGAAAGTGCCTATATTGTGTCCTCATTTCTTCCTTGCAGCAGAAGCAGAAGTCATGCTCAGGTTGTGGTTTCTTTATACAGGACTTGCAGGGTGGGGAAGGGCCCCCCCCTTTACCGTAGACACCAAGCTCTGATCTAATTGTTCAGGGAGGATATTGGTCTAAGGATTGCAGTTTTTGAGCCCAGCCTCCTGGAAAAGAGAGGTATAAAACTCTGGCTCCAGCTGTTTGTTCCTGTATTTATTGACAATGTCAGCTATTTTCTGTTTTCGACGGACATGTGGAGGATTGTACGAGTCACTTTCCAGCCGTTTTCTTCGACAAATATTTATTACTGTCTGTCTCACTAAGAAGCCTTAAATGGAAAAAAGAACATGTTAATGCCGCTTACTTCTTCCCCCAGGAAAGTTATTTTTAGGACTTTCAGAGGCTAAAAGGAAAAAGTGTTCTCTGCATCCTCAAGTCAGCGACACTTGTGAGGTTTGGAATCTTCTCATACTTGTCAACTTTACTTAGGAATAAATCTGGACGAAGAGACTGTCTTGAAACGTAAGTGCTACTCTGCCTTAGTATGAAAAGGCTAGTTCCCTGCCTTCTTGGAAAACACCTTACCCAACAAGATCAAAGATGGTATATGAACGCAGTATCTGAACATTTGTCATTCATTCAGCCACCCACAAACCGATGCCTTTCGACATGGCTATGGTTGCTGAGAATCCCAGCCAAGCACTCCAGGTTATCTCCTTCATTGGAAAAGGAGAAATGGGGGCATTTTTCTTTCCAGGCAGAACAATTTGCAACATCAGAAATAGTCTGGTGATGTGGCAAGGGATAGCATTATTAAATTGCACTCATAGCCCCAAAGAGAAGAGTTACGTTAATCATCCAATGTTTTTTATCATTATTCCTCCCTTACTCCAACGGGAGCTCTGTTTTGTTTTTGGTTTTTTTAATGTATTTTTATTGAAGATTTTCTTGATTTACAAAAGTATGTGTAATGTCTCTCTCTCTCATATTTTTACCATGTAACATTTTTACAAATCAGTTTCATTTGTTGAGACATTAGGAAGAAAAGGAGGAAAGAGGTGTGGGGGGAAGAAGGGGGTTGGGATTGGGTGGCAATGTTTCTATTTTACTTAATATGTGTAGGGTTTTGTGTCAGCGTTGCTTAATCATCCAATGTTAATTAAAAGCACCTACCTAATGCTCTCCTGCTTACTATCATTCCATCCACCAGTGGGATGACCATGTTGAATTTCCCAGTAGCTCCTTGCACTTTAACCCTGAATAATCCAGTATTTAGGGGGTGGATGAAAATCACTGGAACCTCTTTTTCAGGAGTAGCGGACCTTAAACATATAAACGTTACCAATGTAAGCAAACATTTCAAAATGGAAACAGCTGGGCCAGCCAACATTTTTTTCAAAATTAAATAAAAACTTGAAAAATATACAAAAGTGTAGAAATTGGGTACACCTTGAATGTTACTTGAAGGAACAAAATCTGGGCAATGCCATAAAAATATTGCGTGATAGGAGGAATATAAGGCATCGGACTGACAGTTTTCTGGGCACAAAATACGTGTTTGAAAGAAGGGGAAGGACCATGTAACCTCACCCTTTGGACTCATGAATTTCTGCAACATTTCTCAAGTGCCAACACAGCTTTCTAAGGGCTGCTGGGACTAAAATCCATGAACACTCAACACGCAGCTTGCATGTGAGCAGAGTACTTCCAAGAGTGAAAGAAATAGCAGGAAGCAATGCATTAACCTGAATTAACTTCTATGCAAATGGCAGAGGTGGAAATGCGGATAAATTCAGGCCATACCTCAATGAAGTGCTGCTGTTTGTTGTAGTTTCTACTCCAGTGCTGGTCTCTGAAACCAAGTCGGAGAGAGGGAAGTTCTCTGCAAGATAAACATATTCACGATAGATTAAATATTCCCTTTTCATGTTGTAAGAGATAGTACAAAATGAGAAACCAAATCATGTTAAGTGACTGGTATTTAAAAACACGTAACTAGAATTGGTCTGAAGGACCATCGTGCCCTGAGCAGAGTGGAGAAAGGAGGAGCTTGAGGAATTGTCACCATCCAGCTGCCACAGCAACCCAGCCCTCCTCCAAATGCCACCATGGGGATTGCTGCAGAACCAGTTTGCCCCCGAGAGGAGCAAGAAGAAGCAGAACCAGCCTCTTCTAAACAAACAAGTTGGGATTTTTCCCCATTTTATATTTTTAAAACCAATGCTTCTTGTAATAATCTTAAGTAAAACACTTTCTATACTACTCACAAATGGCTGAAACAAGCAAATTAATAAAACAAGAACTGGACATGGGGGCCTGGGTTATGAAGATGGTTTGCTTAGAAACTGACAAGGGCTGTTTTAAACCACAATCTGTGGCTGGCACAGAATGCTGAGCTCAGGTTACCAAGTGTAAACACTAGTGGAGTCCTTCTCCCAGCCAGGAGGAGAAGAAGGGAAGGGGGAGAGTAGAAACCTAAGGCTTTTATGTCCTGCCTGCTCATGCAAACTCCATAATAAAAGCCTAAGATTCACCCACCTATATCATCATAACGTTCAACCCAAACCACATAAACCTTGGTTTCAGGTCCCATTGGTGGAACAGCCCGACCATGCGGTAACCTCTTGCATCTGGAAGTTGGACTGAGCTGTTGGAAATACAAAAGAGAAAAGAAAAAAAGAAGACAGTCACCAAATAATCAAAGCTACAGGTGTGCAATTCAGACTGTCCTTTTCAAAAGTTTTGAGAAAAATAATTATAATGCATACAACCTATTGTGAACATTTCATTAAAAAGACAATAAATATTGTACTGTTGTCAGGCTGAGGCTTAAACATCTGCAATTATTTTAGATTCCTTTTTATTTGTTTCTAATGCACCATGGCAACACCTACTGGGGAAGATTTCCTCAGGTACAAAATACTGTACTTTAAGTGTCTGATAACTGTGATAGACCTAAAAAAACAACCCAACCCAACTCGTGGGGAAGACATGACCTTAATTACTATTAAATGGGAAGCTCGCTCCTACTAAATTATTCTATTTCTGAATTAACATTTTTTTGCAAGTATTATTTAGTGTATCATGAAACAGTTCATATTATTTAATACAGGAAGAGGCTATTCGACTTTAAGACTATCACTTGCATATCAAGTACACTTCATTGGTCAATGTTGCATAAACTTGCCCTCTGCGAAGAACTGAGATTGTCTGTATGATTGGGGAAGAGCTCAAGTGTCAGTGCAGGCTGCTTTAGTATTCCAGGCAGAAGATCCATATTGGAGTCACTTTCCTGGTCTGAAGCATTGCTTTCCAAGGAATCAGCTGAAAGCCAAAAGGGATAAGTTAGGCACAAACACATGAGTGGCAATTACACTTCAGATGTAACAAATACACAGGGGGAAGAGAGGAAAGCAAACACTCATTGCGCCAGGAGAACTCCTTGGTGCACCACTGGATACAACTCTAGAATTTTCAATGCACACCCATTTCTACTGCAAATATTTGATACACTTGTGACACAACCGAGGAAATCTCTTTGGAATTAGCTATGGAATCAACAGATACACACAGAGAACACTTACTTAAGGACTCCACAGGTGAGGGAACCACAAAAGCTATTTCTGTAAGAGCATCTGCATAATATAGTGCTTTCTTTTGCCCATTGAAGATACTTGCCCCAATGTCTTCTGAAGGAATTATTTCATCTGAGAACACAGCAAATAAAAGATGGGGTTAAAGGGAAGGACTTCCAGTCTCGTTATGCACTTCGTCACCCCCCCGCACCTATTGTACAACTTATTCTACTTTCTAGGACACCCACCCCAAACCTTACATGAATCTGTTCCACGGATGAATACGGAGAGATCCTTGCAGGCACTTCTCTGCATACCACTTGCTGCTAGACCAGAAGATCTGGGGATACTAATCTCAGCAGTGATGTAAGAAAAGCAGTATAAGAACAGCTCTCTGGCCACCCCTTCTAAAACTATGCATAAGGAAGCATCCTAAAGACAAAGGGGCAGTGCTGAACCCAGTGCTGAAATCACAATGGGATGATAGCGGTGAATATGTAGTCACCCCCTCTCCAAATCCAATGCAGATCTGCAGTAGTCTTCTGGAGGAGCATGCAATCTACCAGGTCTTGGGGTAGAGGGGGAAGAAGGCACCATCTAGAACACTAAGATGACACAAAGTATTAAAGCAGACAGAAACCTCCACAAACACCTCTCACCTTGCTCAGATCCCTCCTCATCACAGAAACTGTTAATGGACCAGCTAGTTGAGACATGCCCCGTCCATCCAGGGTGTTTCCCTACATCAACTGACCAGCCAAGGGAGAGCAAGAACTCTAGGAAGTGTGGCTGGACATTTCTGGAAGACTCTACATTCTTCAAAATCTGGAAGAAAATAGGCCAGCAGTGCAGTTAAGAAGGCTATATATGCACATTTTTAAGGTGTTTAGAAGTGCTGGCCTGAAGTATCAAGCCATCTAGATAGCAGAGTAAACAACATTGGAGCAGATTATTAACTGGTTATCTACCCCAGGGCAGTATGTATTCCACAATTCTAGAACTCCCATTGTCCCTGACCAATGGTGATGGGAATGTAGTCCAAGACATCTTGAAGGTACCAGGTTGGGGAAAGCTTGGACTAGGCAGTGCAAAGAAACTGCATATGCACCGTGTGCCATCACAGCATCGTGCTACCCAGTTCTAAGGGGTTTTAGTGATGATACACGTCCAGTGATGTGAAAGACACACTCTTCTACTCCTCTAGTTCAAGAGAATATATATTTATGTTTTGAATACACTTTTTGATAGAGTTTAAATTAGAAGCATGCCACTTACTTCTTGGCTTGTTTTCTGACCTGCCTTCATATAGAAAATGAAAACTGTATCAAAAGGACGACATGGTAGTAAATCCAGGTAGCCAATGTCATCAAAAAACCCGGGTATAGTAGAATCAAGTGCAATCAGGTGAGGAGGTAGTCTGCTGTTAGCAGGTTCCTAACCAAACAAAAAGCAACGTAGATTTTATACCTCTACATAATCACCTTTTGTGGTTACCTGTAAATTGTGATCAGTCACTTAAATTTGTTAATATGCAATCAGCTTGCTAAAGAAGATCCAAGAGGAAGAGCCCACATTAGTAGTCTTGTACACATGCCTTTGTCTATTGCTTCACAGCTCACCCAAACCTCCCCACCCCTTCCTGCTCACCCCCAACCCTCTTTTAAAGGAGGATGGGAAGTTAGTTCAAAGAATGGTTTGCCAAATTGCTCTCTGAAGCACCTGCCCTCTTCAAACACCATGGGAGAGATGTTTAACAGAAGGGCGAAAGGCACTTCAGAGTTTGCCAAACTGCTTTCTGAAGTTCCTCTTGCCCTTCTTTAAACCACTGTGCCATCTATCATCCATGTTGCTTGATCTCCCACCTGCTGTTCTGTAATGATGCTAGAATTGCTGTGGCCATCTATTGGCAGCCACACTAACTGCAACTTGACAACAGTCTTACAGCTTTATTATATAGCAACACATAGAGTTGTGCAGATGCAAAAAAGAAATTGTACTAAGTAATGAAAATGACAGACACATTTCTTCTACATACAATGAAACAAGGACCTTATTTTAAAATCTGAAGAAAAAGAGCCCCTCCGCCCATACACATAAACCCAATTTAAAAAATCCATGTAGATACAATAGCCAGCCTTACACCCACATAGACTGATGGCATCACAATGGTTAACACTTTCTGAAAGTAATTTAGATAAATATCCAGAGGAGTAAGCTGTTTTAAGTCTGTTGCAAGAAAAAGAAAACCTTACAAAGAGTCTTGTGGCACCCTGAAGACCAACAATTTTATAATATTCAGGATGCCACAAACATCTTTGTTATTTGTACCCAAATTTGTTCTGCTTTCCTGCACAGCTCTGTCTAATGTAGGCTATAAGCGGTTGGACCCAATATTAAACAGTAATAGTCTCTAATAATGGCAGCATTTGAAGCAATTAAGGGAAGCCTCCAGTCACCTTCAGTGCTTCTAGTGACAGAAATCCAAAGTGAGAGAGGAAAAGGCGTGCTGTTTGGAACTCCTGTGCAGGAGGCGGCGGCTTACACTCTGTGACTGGGTCAGGGAAATTCTTCTTTCTCCAGTCTTCCTCCATCTGCTGATCTATAGACTTCTCATAAAGAACTTGCTGATCCATACCGTTTCTCAGCTTCTCATGCCGCTCCTCCAGCTGAAACATATATTTAACACCCTCATTTTAGACATCAAAAATTGCTGAGCGCAGTAGCAGCCTACAACAAATGGTGGTACCTGTTTGCCAAGCCAAACAGCACCGACAATGAGCGCCTGAAAAAGCTGCTGTAATTTCCCCCCAGCTTTCTAATAAAATTGTGACCGCTGATGTTCTTCAGCTGCTGGGTTAAGAGAGATGGATACACCTGCTGTTTGGCACGTGCACTGTGACACTCCTAAATTAGTGCCCGATTTCAAAGAACAGCTGCAAGAAGTGTTAACAGAAGCAACAAGCTGACTTTTCACCTTCACAGGGATAAGAACAATAGGACATTTTAGCTCACTTTGGCAGCAGTTTCATGAAAAGCATCTGCTCCAGAAATGCTTTACTCGGGTTTATAAGATGAGCATGCAGGGAGCATTTTGATGTATGGGGCTATGGAAAGGCACACTTTGTGCCAGGCTCCCACCCTTTTGGCCAGCAACACCAACGTTGAGTACAGGTAAAGCAGTAAAAGTCGCTGAGAAAAAATATTTTCTACTTGAGAGGTAATGACTAACACGTTTTGTGGAGCAAAACACACAGGGAGGGGGTAAGAAATCAAAATACTGCAAGTCTCTTACTTCCTCTGTAACTATTTCATGCAAGTCTGGAATGCTCAGGTCTGCTTTCACGAAAGGAATCTTGTCCACTTCCTCAGGAAATGGCCGATGTTTCACGCTGTATTTGAGTCCAACATCATTCTTAGGTGCAGGACGAGGCTCTGGGACAAACATCTGTTCAAGAAACAGAACAATGCCATAATTTTCTTAATGTGTCAAATATTGCATGATATTTCTGAAGCAATGGTTTATTGCTGAAGCAGGTGTCAAGAGTTTTGGAGAAGGGGCAGGGGTGGTGGTTAGACTGAGCTGTACTTTTAGGTTATAACTAAAGCAACACTTATAGTAGCTTCCAGAATGGTTTCTTCCATACCAAAATTAGAGATCCTGATCTGACTTTGGTAGTCTCTGCCTGGACCTTAACTAAGAATGTGCCCCAAATCTGAATACAAAACTCAAAGCAGAAAAATATGGAAAGCTACAGTTGTAGAAAGAATACTGCTTTTACCATCTTTTTAGGAAACAAGAGTATGTATTAACATGTCCCACTCATGTCTGAAGATATTTACACACTAAATGCCAATAAATGCCAATATTTTGCACAGCCTGATATATTTTTGGCACACACAAGCTCCCGATTAAGCAACGCAAGTTACAAAAACGAAACCCCACTGCATGGTTCCAGCTACAGCTAGGCATGCAAAGGGTAGATTTCTACCATTGGATATGATGAATCTATGTTTGATTTAAATGGGACATTCAACACACACCATGTGCATACTGTACATTTATATACATGCATCCATGTGTACCCATCTCTGATCATTTGACTGAATAATATTGTACAGTGGTACCTCGGGTTAAGTACTTAATTCGTTCCGGAGATCCGCTCTTAACCTGAAACTGTTCTTAACCTGAAGCACCACATTAGCTAATGGGGCCTCCTTCTGCTGCCGCACTGCTGAAGCACAATTTCTGTTCTCATCCTGAAGCAAAGTTCTTAACCTGAAGCACTATTTCTGGGTTAGCGGAGTCTGTAACCTGAAGCGTATGTAACCTGAAGCGTATGTAACCCGAGGTACCACTGTAGTCTTCTAGAAGGCACCTCAGAGGTGTGAAAAGTGACAGGGTGGAAAAGCTAGCAACTCATCAAGGATACTACAGTGGTACCTTGGGTTAAGTACTTAATTCATTCCAGAGGTCCTCTCTTAACCTGAAACTGTTCTTAACCTGAAGCACCACTTTAGCTAATGGGGCCTCCTGCTGCTGCCGCGCCGCTGAAGCACAATTTCTGTTCTCATCCGGAAGCAAAGTTCTTAACCTGAAGCACTATTTCTGGGTTAGTGGAGTCTGTAACCTGAAGCGTATGTAACCTGAGGTACCATTGTATAGCGTTACTACTTTCTCTGCCTATATCTCACAGCAGTTTGGAGGCAACGTTATGCATAGTTTTCACTATGGGCTTTGATAAAGACCTTTTGATTTGCCTTAGCTCCTCTAGGCAAAAGGCAGAGTTGTTGGGCCCAGGCGTGTCTTCCAGACATCCCACGGATCAAAATTGTGACCGAAGGGAAAAAGTCATCTGAAGAAGGAAACACACACGCATGAAAAAGTATCCCGATATGACAGAAGTGAGAAATTAAACATGAAACTGTGTGCATATGTGTAAGCAAGCAAAGAAAAACGGTCAGCCCTACTACCTGTGGTAATTGAACAAACAAATCTGTAAGCAGCAGAATAATCCTGCCCCCTGTGGGTAGAAATGTGCCGTTGCCGGCGAGAAGAATTGGAAGGCTCTTTCGCCACCAGTTCGGAACTGAAAACACCATGGGAAGTTTCTCCTAGTTTACCAGGTGAAAGAAAGGATGGAGGGGTTGAGATTAAGCTGGCCAATAATGTGGTCAATAAAAATGACCTGATGCAGTAAAAACTGCATTGAGCATCTCAGGTGTTCAAAGCCAAGCTACAAGAGCTCAGCTGAAGCTGTTACTCTGTCAAAGCAACAGAAGCCAGACCAAAATTGTGTTTAACTAGGTTGAATGCCTACAGTACAACTCTAAAAGGGTGGATTCATTTTATCAAGCCAATTCAGATCTTGTAAGAATTCATGCATGACAGCTGACCTTAGTCCACTTTCCCTCGATCTCAACGCCCACCCGTCTGCATCGTGGGGTTAAGAGCACTGATATATCTAATGGGATTGTTGAAAAGATTACCTAGATAATGTCCTGGCTTGCACATCATGCTAAACCAAGCAATAGCTTAGTGTGAATGCTGGCTCTCAAAGAGAATGTGACCACTTTGCTCCTTCCTGGTTGGTTCTGCTGCTGTGCTGCCATTGTTTGGCTTAGTGCAATGTGTGAGCCAGGCCACTGTATGCAAAGTGCTTTCGATGCCCCAAAAGTATTACGAATAGCCCACCTCCTGGTGCAAGGATGGTCAAAGGGTATTATTATTTGAGAATAAAAATCTGAGTTAGCAAAACATGGAAAATTCAGACTCAATTGCATAATTTATTCAAATTGCACAACAGAGACAGAATATTCAACAGAGAGCTTGGCTCGAGGGAGTTTTTCCAGTGTTTGCTGTGATCATCATTTAGATTGTCTCAGTAGCACACTGACTGTATGCATCTAAACTTTAGTTGAAATAAGTGTGAATATGTAACACTGGAACAAGCTTTCCAGAGAGGGCTGTTTTATTCTGCCAGATTAGTTTTCAGGTGGCAAGGTAAATCTGTTCTATTCCAGAGGTGGGTTAAACTTATTAATTTGTACTGTCCAATAGCTTTCGCGGCAGGTTATTGAATTTCAAGTGTTTTGTTGGTTATTCGTTCTGTGCCGACTGCTACTGATTAGTCTGTTGCAGTTTTATTTATGATATGTTTCTGGCTTTCAGAAAGTCAAAGCATAAATATTTTAAATAAAAAGGCAACTATAGATTCAGGTATTGATCTGCCAAGCTCCATACCAGAGACTTCACTACATGGAAAAATCTATCCAGGGAGGATTTTTAAAAAAGAGGGCTTTTTGGGGTGTGTGGGGAGGATAACATTTTATAGTATTATGAAAGTGAGACACTGGAAATGGAGAAATATCTGGAGAAAATGGAAGGCTGGATTTTGCATAGATTATAAAAAATATTATTGTATACCCAGTGATTTTGTGAACATTCTTGCTGTCTGAATTTTTACTGTGCCAGAGTTTCCTAATACTTTGCATAATACTCCACAATGTTCTGTAGAGCAGGACACCAGTGTAATGAAACAGGTAGACACTTGATAACACGGCATACAAATTTTTACCATCACCCTACTGTCAGCTGAGACTCACTTTGCTCATTCCCTAGAGGCTGCTCCAACATTGCAAGGATGACGCTGTTGTCCAAGACGAAGTAGCGGAAGCTGAATTTGTTTATGGAAGGAAGACGGGAGCATTTAATTAATGTGATTTCATTCACTAAGCTGCAAGGTGAGGCAGGGCCACTGGGTGAAGGAAATGCTCCAAGTATTTGCATGATGCTGTAAACCAAAGAAAACGGCTCAGTCAAAATACGTATCGCATAAAAATACATTCACAAATTGCTATGACATCTCGTCAGATACACTGATGGTGTAATGTTAGCTAGAACTACAAACAGACAAGTGAGATTCAAAAGAAGATTGCAGAAACAGATAAAATCCTGCTCATCTGCAAAGAAAACAACATTTAACACACAGAGAACGTAAACACATTTTCTACTCCTAGAACCTATATAAATGAAAACCACTTTTCCAAAAGATCATTTCCTAATACTCCTGACTCTCACTTCTAAATTAAGCAATTTCCTACCACTAGCCGACTGAACTATTTTCCATACCATGTGAGAGTGGCTTCAGCTGCATCCTTCACCCTCATGGAAGCAGGATTAGGCTCCTTATCTCCTTTGTTCTTGAATTCTTGTTCACTGTTCCTGGACTTACTTCCTGAGATGCCCAGTTCCACAATCTCCAATACTTCTTTTAAACAGTCCTGGGGATAGAGAAAAGCCATAATGTTCAGCTGTCTGGCAAGTTCACTGTACTTATGAGGACTAAAATCTCTGGAAGAACTTTACACTGCTTTCATGTATTCTTAATTTAGTGTTCTTCTATGACATCTGGAAGGCACCATGTTGTCTACCCCTGATCTACAAGATGCTATCCAACACTAGCTTATAGGAATGCAGCCCTTGTGTTGTTAAAGGATTTCAGTCGTGGTTCCTGGACTTTGTAAGCTGGTCCGCGCCCCTTCTTTGACACATCCTGGTAGGTGAATTTGGGGAAGAGAGTGATGGAACAGAAAGTCTGTGGAGTGTTGCCTCAAACTCCAAGAGGGAGAGGGCAGAGGCAGAGATCAGAGTGATCAGAGTGCACCAGAAGTGTCAAACAGAGAACTTGTGCTCACATTTTTTTTTGCAGGGGGTGTATTGCTTTGTTTATTAGGTCATGTATTTTGTGTTTTTATACTGTAAACCACCCTATGGTCCTCTGATGGAGGGCAGCATATAAATTTAAAAAAGAAAATTAGACCCTCTAGGCCTCCCAATTTGGCACCCTATCACACTACTGTTCTGCTAACAAAAGAGTGCCTACTGCATTATGCCACAGTAGCAGCCACTGACAAGTACGATAGCTGGATTTGGGGGTATACAAATGCTTACGCCTGTGGCTTCTAGGATATAGCACTGTGTGTGTGTGTGTGTGTGTGTGTGTGTGTGTGTGTGTGTTAGACTTTTTGGTGATCTGTTAACTCTAATAAATATTTAAGAACAGATAGCTTGACAGACCCACAAGAACCATTTCTATGCCCACCTTCCCCTGCAACTTTACTGTCTAATTAAGGTAGATGAGCTGTTGTCAAAATGGATATTTTACAAGTGAACAGTGATGGGGAACAACGGGGCTGGGTGGCAAAATCTGATCCTCTAGCCCACTTGAATTTTACACTTCTGTTGTACAGCCTCTAGTCTGGTACTAGAAACAAAACATGGGAACACATTATTATACCCGGTGAAAGGAGGAGCGGCTCTTCTGGACATTTTTTTAACATTTAGAGAAAAATAATGTGGTTTGCACATTAATAGATAGATAAACAGTGCAATTTCACTCGCCTTTTCATCAAGCATGTCTGGATGTTCCGTGAGCCAGACACACAGACACTGAAATGCTGCTACAATCATGGAGTGCAGATCTCTGGAGTGGAGAGGAGCTGGACGACTGCACTGGTACACAATGTAACAGCACACAGAGCTAATTGCTCTCTTCCTGTCAGAAGAATCAACACCAACCTTCACCTGAAGCAAGCAGCAAAGGCAGATGTTCAGCTGGAAACCTCTCAAATTAGGCTTGCAGTTGATAACAACAAAACTAAGAAACAATGTAAATCAATACTCTCTGAAGCCGTAAAAGCACAACTGAAAAGCTTAAATGATGATATAGAAAGAAGAGACACATAGGAGTGTTGGAATTTGGTGCCTCTATAGCTGGCGGGATTGAAAAAAACCCTGCTGTCTTTTAGCCATTTATTTTATTTCAGTAAACATACTCTTCACCTTGAATTATTTATCCAGGGCAATTTCTTTTCCAACAGGAAAAACGAAAATCACACACTGTGTGGGAGGAGTTGGCTCCTCAGCGCAGAACAAATTATTTTTGCCAGCTCTGCCAGATGTTCTTTTCACTAAAGAGGTGGCAAAACTCTCTACAATTATCATCAGGTAAGAACTTGTGGCTGGGAGAGACAGAAAACCTGAGCCCAAATCCCACAGCCCAACAGACTGCCTGATGCTCACCTTTGCCAAACCAGAAAGAAGCTCTAGTGCAGCTAATGAGATGCTCATTTCCTGCCGCCACTGTGCATTGAGTCTTTGTGTTACCAGGTGAATGCTGCGAATCAGGAGTCCAGCAGCTGTATCTGTATGAAGAGCTAGGATATAAACCCCAATACCACACACCACAGGGAGGGAAAACAACTAAGCATTAGTAACAGTCAGCAAAGCAGTCCATCGGGCAGAAGCTCAAGCAGCCACAGTACACACAGAAAACACATCCATTTGGGAAGCAAAACATTCACAATCCACACAGATTAAGTAACTTCTTTAGACTATGAATGTTAACTAAAGAAGTTATTTACTGATTTAGGTATGTGGGTTTTGTTTTGTTTTGAGAAATTAATAAAGAAATTTTTGGGAACACAAATGCTTTCCATATCTCAGGCTGATGTCTCCAAAACATTGTTTTTCCTATGTTAATCCAGCAGGTTTTGCCAGCTGCAGATGCACTTTAAGGCTATTTGGTAAGAGAGACACTTAAACATGTCAGAGTGAACTTCATTGAAAACAAAGTATCTGATGCTGTAAAATACTGCTGGGAAATGTCACTTTATAAATGTTAATAAATCAGATCTCTTGTGGAAACCAATTTGTTACAGTTTTAAACAGAATTTCAATTAATTACGGCCAGAAATTTCTTACATGAAAATTTAGAAAGGGAAATTCATTATCTTTATCTTTGTCCATTCAATATGTGGTGCTACAGCATGTGAATTCTGCCCTCAGGATAGAACAATAAAATTCTAGACAACTGATCTTTCTAAACTGCATAGTTAGAATTAAGTGTTTCAAAAAAATTATTGGAAGGATAAGCTTAGGCTCAAAAATAAAAAATAAAAAAATAGGATCACAATGGAACTGAATTCCAAAATGAATGTTGTTGTTTAGTTGTATTAATTGATCTGAAGAGAAAAGGGGCTATACAAATAATATTCATTAACTATATATCCACAGAACTGGTTCTGATGCAAAGCCAAGCAATTCTGAGAGAGGGATCTCCACAGAAGAAATGAGTGAGCTTTATCCTGTCTATCTGCTCCAAATCGGTTCTCTGAAATGGCTTTGCTAAGCCCTGCCCTCCTCAACGGATAAATTATGGGCAAGGAAAGGACTAGGAAAGAACCCTGCTGTTTCTCTACTTTGAAGTTTCCCTTGCCTAAAGCTTCACTGCTTTTTAAAAACACTGCTGGGATTCATTTCCATTTAACATGTAGTTAGCTCGTGATTTGAAAATCATGTATTATTTGATTCTCCCCCCTCCTTTTCCCTATTGCATTATGCATTATATATTTTTCTTTGCTGTGAGTCGCTTGGAGACCTTTGGGTGAAAAACCACGTAGTAGTAGTAGTAGTAGTAGTAGTAGTAGTAAACAACAACAACAATTTAGCTGAATGTCCAAAACCGGGTCAATTGATCATGACTATCCCCATATTTCTAAGCCAAATAATCAGTTTCAAGCAGCCTGTATGGGTTTTAATTAATGGACTGGCTTTGTCACTTCATTACAGCATCCGGTTCAAAATCAAACTGGGTTCAAAAACAGCTTACATGTTGCATTGCTTCAAGAAAGGCACAATGTGGGAAAGTCTCTGAAGAGTCTACCTGGACCTTCAACTGCCTGTGTTTCAATAACCTACCTGGTACTTTATCTGGGTGCTAAGTTTTCTGCCTGTTAAGGACAGGCAGTGGCACGAGTGAGCCATTTAAATATTTAAGTAGCTGAGACAGGTTGCTGCTCTTAAGAAAGGTGGTATCCCTAAGGCAAGGTTTCTGCCCAGTAAAATTGTGGGGAATCTTCCGTGTAGAGGAAGGAGAACTGCCTGTTTGCCAATTTCCTCCCTTTAAACTTTGAATATAGGCTCCCATTGTGTTTTCTGGGAAGTTGATTGTCTGAGGTCTCCTGCCTTCACCCACCTAGGTTGCTTCAAACCCTCACTTGACTGAGCTCTTTGGTTTATCAAATTCAGACATGTATAAATCCAGACAGCTGGGTAGTCACTATGAACCCCAGGCACATAAAACAGCAGCATCTCACAGCAAACTGGGTTAAGTATGTGAAACAGAAGCATTTCTTGTCAAAACAGACATTTCAGGTTAAACTCAACTGCTGAAGAAAGACATATAAAACTGCTGCAGATGAAACAAATCCTGTACTGCTCTCCTGCAGTTTTTAATTTTTAATTGCAGGACACTGCTTTTTAACACATTTGTAGCAGGCACAAAACTGGAGCGCTAGAACATGGCATACAACAATTAGCCGACACTCCATAATCAGCCTTCGATAGATGGAAACATACAAAAGTGCATGAAACTGAAGCAACAATGAAGAACTGGGACACCACATGATATATTCAGTTTTATCTTCCCTGAAGTTGCAATGGGGTCAGAGTGCTCCGACACAGGAGCAGCTGAGCAGAAGAGGTCACGGATAATGGCATCATCTCAGAGAAACCAAACTACATCCTGTGTTATCAGGCAGTATCTTGAAGGCTTTTAGTCTAATGAGAAAGCAGTGGTGGCAGTCCCTGGGATTGAGGTGAAGGAACACAAAAGCTGCAGCAAGGGAACTGGTGGGTTGACTAAATAAAGAGCTGGAATGCTCCCAGCATTCTCACTGCTACTCATAATCCTTCCTCACTAACCCATCATAATGATTTTGCTAGTTCATAATAAAGCATCTATTACACTCTTTCCCTTGCTTTTTATATTATTAAGGACTACAAGCTGTCTACATTATTTCAAATGGGAATCTCCTTAGCATTAAAAAAAAAATCATTTTAAAAATGGGAACTGCATACCAAGGCATGAATGCAAATGTTTAAGAAGTTCAATTCCTTACCATAATCCCTTAACAGAGCCTGCGCTGGTCTCTCACTGTCAGGAGTAGTGGGCTCTGTGCTTCCTCCACTTGCCGTGCTAATGCCGCTGTTAGTGCGACTGTGGCTCTTCAAGACAGTATTCTCGCCGCCATTCTGTCAAGTTAGAAAACAGGCTGTTGAAGGGCTGAAGATTACCCTCCCACAACTGAGTCGGGCATCCTTCGTGCTCTGGCTATGCGATAACCTGATGTAACACCAACAAGGAATCTGGCACCCTTTTCCAAAACAAGGAAAACAACCCATCTTACCGTCTCCATCTGGCAGCCGATGGCTTCTAGGAGTGCAGAATCTTGCACGATGTTCAGCATTGCACCTGTAGAGTTTAAAATGATAGAATTTTATATTTAAAGTATGTACAATTTTTTAAAAACACACCCCTTATACCAATATATCCAAGGGCAATGATATACGTGCGAACACTCTGCTTTGAATTTTGTGAGAATTACCTCAAATTTTGGTAAAATTCTGTTTCATCTAGCAAATTGGTATTTTAGTAGTACTGGCCAGATGGACACCCACCTCATCTTTTTGTGAAAATCCATCAAGTAACACCCATCCCCACCCTGCAAAAGGAAGGATATGCTCCCTGTTTTTGGAAACAGTAAATAACAACTTGGAAAGAAATTTCAAAGTTTGACGAATCCCACTCCAAGTAGAAGCTCAGTGGAAATCTGCTAGGAAAATAGAAAGTCTCGGTCCCCCACCTTCAAATTATATTTTGCTGTTTCTAAGCTACTACTGTTTCACATTTTATCATCTTAGCATTTTTGTAAGTGAGTTAAAAATAATATAGGTATACCTAACACTTGGGATTGTATGCAAAGCAGTAGTAAGTCATGGTCCATCAGCAAAAGGATTTCTCCATGGGTAGTGGAACCCCCCCACCCCACCCCAACCTTAGCTATAACTGTTCTACAGTTTCCCCCAATCCTACAGGCTGCAGGCAAGAGAGGAAGGGGGAAGGTCCCATTGCACAAGTGGAAATCCATCCGCTAACAGGATGCATTAACTGGATACTGTTAGCTAACAATCATGATCCAAATTTTATGTCATAATACAAGTCTAAGGGTAGAATAAAATGTAGCACTAAGGAGATCGTCTCATCGGTTCCATTCTCCCAACTTCCTAGAATGGATTTGGGAGAGGCTTGGGGGAGGGAGGGCTGCAGGCGAGGAGAGGAGGAGACCCTGTACTGGCTTCCACTTATGGAACCAAGTAGTTGAATCTGGCCCTAAACAAACTTGCTTTCAACTAAATTTCTATAAAACTTCCTTTCCACTTACTTAAATTCCACCTTAGCTGATGAAGAGACACTTTTGGATGAAATCCAGTGTTAGAATAAACCCGCTGAGTATGACTTATTGCAGTCATCACCCCTTCAATTCCTCTGAGGTCTCACTACCTTTAAAGATGAAGGCCAGAGTGTTCTGCAAAAACTCCACTAAAATTCTTATTCAGATTGCATTAAAAATAAGTTACTGCAGTGAAAGCCCAGAGGGAATGTTCTGAAAAGATCAGACATTTATGTGCTACTACAAATTTAGAGCATAAGGAAAGAAAAAAAAATCTAATGATACAAAGGGGTCCTAAAACAGAAATGTTGCAGAATGGGATGCACCAGTTTAGTATTCTGGTCATCCACCCATTCCCTCTAAGATACTCCATTCCACCCCCACATTTTACTTCTGCTTGCTCTGAGCATGTTCAGTCTTCATTGGGCTGTTTTGGAGTTCCTCCTTTGTGGTTTTTTTAGCGGTGAACAGCTCTGAAATAAGCCTGTTGATACCTCCCTTTTGTGTATGGATGGTGCCTTCCTGCCTATATAAGGATGGCACCTGGAGAATGCAAATTATAATGCAGAATGTTACAGCAGAAGTTGCAAACCTATCTACTGTATATGCTTTGAATTTAACCCAGTGATATAATTTATATGAACATTATAAGCCAAAAGCAAAAGGCAGCTTTGAAGGTTTACCCAGAAATACAGAACTAGATAAAACAAAAGAGACAGAGAATGGCATACATTAACACAGGAACGTAATCAACGAGAGCTAAAACTGTAGAGAGTTCTCAGAAAAATATGGTGTTCAGTTTTAAAGGCAAAACAGGTGTGGCTCTTAAAACAAGGCTGAACTAGAATGCTACCTGTTCTAGAACTTGTCCCCGGCCACCATACCAATACCATACCATAAGCCAAATTATTCCTTCAGCTCAGTAATATGTTTGCAAAGCCATTGTCCAAATGTGCCGAGAGTTCTGCCGCCCCCCTGCAAAACATGCAATATCTTTTACACACGTCTTTGATTGTTTCTTCTTTTTCACATAGCAATGATCCTTACAATGACAGGAGTCATTGCTAAAATACTTGCTAAATTATTGTAGGGCTAGAACATTTACATGAAGAGCACCCCCTTGGAGGTTAAGGGCAAAATCCTTGAATATTCTTCTGATCCCAGGAATAACACGATCCAGAAGAGCCAACGTGTAGCACTGTTTGGTACCAACTCCAATACTTGTGGCACTCTCTTGGTCTGGATTATTCTCAGGGAGTGAAGCCACATCGAGGCCATTCCCCACTCTGCTTCCTGGACATTTGTTACTGTATCTGCCTCTTAATCAGTTCCATGGCACTATGATGCTGCTGTTTCCTTCAACCATGGAAGCTTTGGCTGGCTGCGGTTTTTCTCTCTGCGCTCGTAAATTCTGCCTCCTGCCACTGGAACGTGACACCACTCAGGTAAGGCTACTGTAAACTATAAACTACCAAGGGCATGCACATTTTCAAATGCACATCCCACAGATCAAGTAGAAATACCAACCTAGTATCATCTGGGTGTTGTTGGGATCAGTTTCTGTCTGCAGTGCTCCTATTAGTATATTCACAAGCCTCAGTTTCAAGGAAAGGAAAGTTACTGGTTTATCATAGGATGAGCTCTCATCGTTGCTGAATTTTCCTTCCAGAACAACCTGAAAAATAATAAATTGTTTTTATAATCTGTAGTCATATGCATGAATTAGCTCTAGCAGTACTACCATGTATTCTTAGTGACCTTTTACAAAGTTCACAAATCTACTTTAGTCCCATCTAATTTTTCTAATATATGCCCCACCCAAAAAAGAAAGTGAAAAACTTGACACAGGAAGAATGCTAAACGGAGCCCTTAAACAGACTGCAAAATTGGACTTGATTCAACTCTAGCAAAATGAAACCAGCAGATCAATGAAGTATAACACAATTTTCTCACTCAACAAACCTGATTTATGCCCAACAAACATAGATTTTAGCCTGAGTCCTATTGTAGTGTCACTGCCAGTCATATCTGCTCTCTACTAGAAATGACTGTAACAGTGTAATATACACTTTTTCGAATCCTGAAATGTTCCTTTGTAAGCATATGTTCACTGCTGCAAGAACTCTTATGTTAAGACCACAAATAATTACCCATTCTGTGAATTTCTTTCTTTTTCCCCCTATACAACAGCAGTGAAGTTTTTAAAAATCAACATCATTGCAGAAGTAATTCATCCTAACTGTTGATTTGAAAGTACAATCCTACATTAAGCCCAAGTTAAATCTTTATAAATTGTCACTGAAAAACTAATTCATTACCTCTGATTTTATGGTTCCAAAATGATGGGGAAGTGGCAACAAGGAGAGTAAGATATTGATAGAGGCTCTTCTTAATTCTGTAGGATTCACGTATGTTTTAAATTTTGAGAGTTCCCTGAAATTAAAAAACAGTTTTTAAACAAAATCGCCACCAACACATTTGATTTCAAAGCAAAACCCACCCTACTTTAAAGGACAGCAGCTGCTGCACAAATTTCACCTATGTCATAAACAGTCAGTGTGTGCATCAGGGTTTTCTGATGTCCTGGTAGTGCTGGCTTTGCATAAGAGCCCAGTGTGTTCACTTTATTGTAAGAATTCGTAAGCAGAAAGCAACATAGGGGATTGCAGTACTTATGCCTAAAGCTAAAAAGCAAGATCCCCAACTTGGTATTAAAACAGTTAACATTCCCTCAGAATTTGAATATGTTTCAAGCTTTGCACTGTTACATGGGCAAGATGCATGTGGTCTGTTGAAGCACTTGTATGGCTTAAAGCTAATCTGGTTCCCAAGGCTACCTGTCTATTTCTTGAAAATAGGAACGCTCACAGCATGGTCAATGAAGCAGAAAGTGGGAACACATAAAAGCAAACTGGCATTAGATAATTTCTTAAGGCCACATAGACAGGCTCTTTCACTCTCTCTCACTAAGAGAAAACAGAAAAATGAATATATATATATATATATAATTACCTGTCAGGTAGTATAGTTTCCATGGCTGAAATAAAGTATGGAACTAAGACATCAATCCCTTTCAGGTCACAGCAGAATAATGCAGGAGAGTTTAGAATAACACTAGCCAGAACCGGATGGCAAACGGAATCCGCTATCTGCAAACCCTGAATTAAAAGCATGTAAAATCTGGCAGAGAAAGACAGGCTTAATGAGTTGTAAGAAAGAAAACATTTGTAATCCAATGCTATTGGGACTGGGTCAGAAGCACAGAAGCATTTTCAGGTGGATATAACAATATCTGTCACCTTGTCTGTTTAAGCAAAGGCACAGGCTGAACAGCACAATAAATGTCCTTTAGACATTTTGATTACTTATTCTGTACCAAAATGTCATTCAGTTCTCAGGGGTATAAAGGGAATCTCTCTAACATTTTGGAGTAGTGTAAATAATCTTCAGACATCGAAGAAATTTCCTTAATTGAAAAGGCCCAAACACTCTGAGCTTTCCTCACAGGGGAGTTGCTCCAGCTCTCTAATCATTTTGGTTGCACCTTTTCCAGTTCTACAATATTCTTTCTGAAACACAGTTACCCAAACATAGTATTCCATGCGATACAGAATGGGGGGAAATACACAATATGATGCCGCAGCATTTTGCTCAAAATTACATGGAAAATAGGAAGAAAGCTCAATATGAAGTTCTGTCTTACTACTGTCACCCATAACATAGCTGTACCCAACATTTTAATGTTTCAAATAAAGATGCATTGCTTGCTTTTAGTTGAACATTCTCTCCAAGTGACATAAAAAAAATGAACATGGGCTTCTGTATTTAAATGCATATAAATATAAAGGCAATTATAATGATGAGCTGCACTGTACCCACTCTCTTCCACTGTCCAATACAGCTGTTGAAACATAATGATCAAAGTGTTTCTATTTGCTCCATTTCCCTTATATTAAAAGTTTCCAAGTATACATTCAGCATATTAAAGTTCTACCATAGGTAGAAAAAAAGCGCATTGTGGGTGAAATACTGTATTTTCATCACCTGGGGGAAAAATGGAACCTGTGAAGTAACCTCTTCTATTCATCCCCTTTGACTGATTATATCTAAATGGCAAGGACAGTAACTTATCCTACAAACATACAATTGGCCAGATTTGTTTTATTTATTCACTCTAAACCGGGGAGACTCATTAATTTCAATGGGTCTCCTACTTAGGATTGATACAACCTCAACATTTGGGCATAAAGGAGCTTTCAAAAGTTGTAGAACCCCTTCTTATCTAACACAGATACTCAGCAGCAGATTCGAGCCCTACTCAGGTGAACTGCTCATGTGTTCAATCCATGAGCATGGAGGGCCATGCAAACTAGCTCTGCCCACATCATCATACATTCCTGCTAGCCTTGTGCTCTGGCATCTGCAAGTACAATGCAAACTTCTGCAAGGAGAGAGCCTTCGGCAAGCACTCTCACCCTGCAGATGTACTTCCTGTATGCACAAATGCCAGGAGCCAAGCTACCTCAAGTGTGTGATGTCAAGGGCGGAGCTAATTGGCAGATGTCATGCGCTGACAGACTGCGGGAACAGTTCCCCTGAACAGGGCTTCTGAGAAGATAATTAAGATTAAATAATTACCGGGATAAGTAGGCTGGCAGTATATCCTCCCCAGTCTTTTTGCTACAAAATATCCTACAAAGTGTTCCACATGCCTCTGCTCTGCCCGATTCATAGTTGTCTGAAAACTCGCCTGCATCAAACATGGGATTGGATGTCATAGCGTCTGCAGACATTTGTGATCCTTTCCGGCGAAACTCCACACTAGCTTGTGTTGCTATAGCTAAAACAAAATGAGAAGCACAGAGTTTCATTATATTTGTCAACATACTCAATAGGCTCATGGGATCTGGGACACAAAGATCAAGTAAAATGTAGTCATCATAAAAGCCACTAGTTCATTGCATTTGAGTTGCTGCCTCTGTTTATAAAGCATTTAGGGATCATTTGACTACTTCGGTAAGAAGTGAGAAATTATATCCCTTTAATCTCCACGCACAAGTGTAATCATCTCTTCCCACAGTATTCTATGCTGCACAATCCATGCTGCCAAGCACAGAAGCCTCGACTCCATTCACATTCCCAGCAACATGCATTAAACAAGGAGGTCCCTCAATAGAGCCCCTAATAATTTTTTCAGGTCTAGGCCACTCATTTTCCTAGCCTGCTCCATAAATTCTTTGCCATTCAAAAAGCTAGTTCTACGCTTTCAATAGCACAAATCGATCTTAATGCCCTAGTGATCTCCCTTCAACTTTTGACACCGTCACGAATCTACTCTAGGTACCATCTGTGCTACAGAAACTAAGACTGCAATTTCGTGAGTTTAAGACATAGGCCAAATTATAACGAAAACCGTGTTTGGGAAAATAAAATAATGGGTGGTTGACTTCAGAACTTTCTCCTCTCACGCTGCTTAAAACAAAAACAAAAAAACCCTAAAAGGGACGATCACCAATGAGCAGGGTGTGCTATTCAGGAAGAAGGGTTAGGATCCACAGCCCTACAGAAAATGCTGGTGCCCTCCACATTCGTATAAAGATGCCCCCTTTTGGTCTACAGATCTTCACGCTCTATCAGAGACTGCCCCATAGCCCTACCACCTTCTGGATTCCTTTTTGTGAGAAGCACGAGGGGTGATGGAAAGGTGGGACCTCAGAAGCTAAGAGCAAAGATGGAAGCTCCTGAGCATATGTAGAAGCTGTGCCTGAATCTCTTCAATCAATTTATTTTAAAATCCACCCAGAAGCTCTGACTATCTTTTCCTCAACAAAAGTCTAGTTTCATACATTTATAATCCTATATTGTCAGTGATGCCCTATACAAAAAAATTCTCATTGTCAGCCAGATAGGAGGAAGTGGTCAAGAAGAATGTCATTTCCATAGTGGTTTGCCCGATTTCTGAAAGCTGCTTTGAAATTTCTAGAGAATTTTATAATCCAATTATAAAATTGGATCGACATTCACAAGTCTAATTCCACCAATCCTAAAGCAACTAAGTAAGAACAAGCCTACGCTATTAAGGGAACTCCGGGCACAAGTCATTTGCAGTCTGATCCTAAGCATGTTTACTCAAAAGGAAGTCTCGCTGAATTCAAATCAGACTTGCTCGCAAGTAAGTGTGCATAGGATTGCAGCCTAAATCAGCTAGTCTTACAAACAGAAGCTCTGCTCATGATTTTGTTGAATGTTACAAATTTTACAGATTGACAATTTAGAAGCATGCCAAGGTCAGATGTATTGTTGTTTTTTTTAAAATTCTTCACTGATTTTTTTAAAATAAAAAATCTTTTAGAAAGCTAAGCCCAAATCTTTATGCGTCTTCCCATGAGCCATTTTTGTCCTGAATAAACTACCCAGCAAATTATTATAATTAGGGGGGGAACTACATGCAAAATGCATACAAATCAAAATACTAGTTCTGTATAAAAATAAGCTTTAAGAAAAGAACACGGTTAGTGCAAAGTCCTTAAATTCATGACATGATCACAGACTAGAGTACAGAAAATGATGGGACTGATTCAGGCAGATTAATTTGCTTTTGCCAACAATCTTCCCCATTTAAAAAGCCACACACAGTTATTTGTCTTTCCCATGTAAAGAGCAAAAGCTACAAGGGATGATGATGATAAAAATTTAAAAAAAAAATGGGATTATGGAAAAAATAAAAAAATGACTGCAATTAAAGAGAAGCTACTAGTTCCTACTTACAAGATTTATAAGAAAGAAGAATTTGGATAAAAGATGCTGCAAGATAATAGAAATAAAATGGAAACAAATCAAAGGACAGCAGTAGTTATAAAATACTTTAAAGATGGTGAAATTGTAACAACAAGTTAAGCAGCTTTTTAGGTTTTTGAAAAACTGATTCAAAGCTTATGGTCTAGTAGGCTTGTTAAACACACAGGAAATTAGCATTAGGGTCTAAAATTATGATTTCATGCAGAACAATGAACAAAAGTTAGAAAAAATATACTGCTGTAAGGGTTAGGTATCTATATTAATGTACATTCAATATTTGTAGTAGAAATATTGCCCCTTCACAATTCAGGCAGTATTTTGCTTTATTTCATATACCACCAGCTGAAAATCTGCACTAGAAGGAAATCATTGGGGGTGGAGGAGAAAAAAATACAAGCAACCAGCTCACCCACACATTACTTATATGAAATTTCCATACAAGATGGCCCAACCATTTCCTTTTAGTCAAAAGAAGTACAGGGTAGAATGGAACTCAGGCTTATCCTCACTTTGTGGAAAAGGGAAAGCTAGAAGATTGCAAATAATCTTAGAAACTCGTTGTTTCAGCCTGCTAGTTTCTTAGTATAAAAACAGCCAAGTGCCTTGCTTGGCTTTGTAGATGGCATTGGAAGATTTTTCCCATTGTAGTGTCACCAATCATGAAAAGGGATTCATGTGGGAGTGGGGAGGTGCTGAGTTGAATTCAATGTTAGCCCTGTTCAGAAATTAAGAGACATAGCTAATTTAGGTCCATTAATTTCAATGGCTCTACTATGAGTAAAACGTAGCCTGCTACAACCCACTGCTTGTTTTCAATGAATCCCAAATAACTATTTGTACAAAGCAGTTCCCACATGGATGGTAAACCTGTGGCCCTCCAGATATTGTTGGATTCTAACTTCTATCAGCCCCCAGCCAGCCTGTCTATCAGGCAAGGATGATGGGAATTACATTTCAACATCTGGGTCACAGCTTCTCTCCCCCAAACCCCACCCCATCCCACCTGGCTTCAAATATTGTGTGAACGGCCATCTAGTTTCTCTGTGTTCTATCAAAGGGTTCCCTGCAACCCTTAAGAATATGAGAATAATTCAGATAGAAAGTGAGGGCTCTTCCTCTGTTTCTTCAAGGGTTCTGCAATCTGTAGCTGCTGTCAACAGGTACCTTCCATATTCTACTGTAGAGGTGTTTTGAATTGCACTTCTACACCTCCTACAGCAAAAGTCCAATGCTTCTTTTAAGCAACTGCTTGCTTTGCATTGGCCACAACTGCTTGTCTATTCAGATGCAAGGGTTACAAAAAGACATCAACATCAGGGAATTTTTTTCATCAATGCATGATTCATTTTCTAGTCTACTGCTGAAGGGTCAAATGACAAAGAATCTTTGAAGCAATAAAATAAAATAAAATAAAATAAAATAAAATAAAATAAAATAAAATAAAATAAAATAAAATAAAATAAAATAAAATAAAATAAAAAAAATAAAAAAAATAGTGGCTACACTGAAGGGGGAAAGTTTATTCCAAACAGTACGTGATTGTGAAAATGAGTAGACAGGTAACACTGCAAAGTGATGAAACACTCAATTTAAGTTTTCCACTATAATTCGGCAGGTGCGAAAGACACACAACTCTCACTAGATCGAAATATTGGAACAAAGTAATGTTTCAATGATAAAGGGAGATGGCATGGACAAAGTCCAAAAGTGGGTGTGACCAAAGTGTAGGAGTGGCTGTGGACAATTTATTATTATTATTATTATTGACAAATTTAAAGTGGTCTTGGGCAGTTCTCCTCCCAAAATTGGCATTACAGAATCACAGCAGGGGACTGTGGAATTGGTCTGTTAATTTTTTTATTAAAAGCTTTTTTAATGGACAAATTTAGGGGGGCCTTGGAAGGTCACAAGTCTCCCTTTGGGTATCACAGCAGTATATACGCCTATGTTGTTTTGTTTTAAATGAAGCCAGAAGTTTGGGAAGCCTCAGAAGGCAGTGGGTGAGCACTCTCATTGTTTTGTTAGTTACAGATCTCATTCTTTGGGACAGGAAAGGGAGGAATGCTGGGTGAGGCCTCCCCATGTAAGAGGTGTGCTTGTTTCATATACACAATCTAAATTTCTGTGCTTTTCTGATAGCTTTAATGGCAGTTTGGGGTGAGAAGCCAGACTGAAAGAGGTGATTGAAGCCATCTGTTCTCAACAAAATTGTGGCTCCCTGCAAGGATGAATGAGAGGTGATTCTTTAAGAGTATATGACCAAGCTGCTAGGTATGATGTACACTCTATAGAAAAAAAATTATGCACTTTATTTACTAGCACTGCCGTGTACTAACTACTGGAAATGTTCATCATTATGGTTTATATGTTTTAACTTCCTGGTATCAATTTACTTGCTTTAATGATTTATAATTTATTCTATAATGAAGTTAAAATATTATAATATCCATATTATCAAGCTGAATCATTTGGGCTGTCATATTTTTTATTTTATTTTTTGAAGTGAATTTGAATTTAAAGTATTACTGAATGATGTATTTATTTGGAGGTTTTTTGTTGCCATATTGTGAGTGGCCCTGGGCACATTTATATGGAAAAGTGGCATACGAATTGAAACAAACAAATAATAAAGCATGGGGTCTACCACTGGACCAGAACCCCTTAATTAAGAACTAAGGAGATACAGGACTACAAAGTGGAGATAACACACAAGTGAAAATTATGAATCATGGACACGTGCTCCACAATACCCCATGGGCATGTTATATCAATAAATCTAGGACAGAGAAAGATGTGTGGCAATTTATCAAGAGTTCCTTATGCACCACATATTTCTTTGGAGAGTGAAAAACAAGATGGTACTGCTACTGCCTCGACAACATCAAAATAGAACTGTAATTACTGAATCAAATTTAGATGAAGTAATGAAAAATGGCCAATACATAGAAAAGACAACATGGCTCTCAATACTCTAGTAAACATGCCTCCCTAAAGCCAGATTTCTCAATATAATCTGAGTGCTAGGAAAGCAAACTAAAGTGATATTGACTAATGAAATGCTGACATTTGCACTCAGTAATTGTTTTATATTTTCATCATAGGATCAAACACTTGCAAAAGCGTTTTATAACACTTTTAAATAAGCCTCAAGATCTCAAAAGAGAGAGAATAGATCAATGTGTGAAATTTTAGAGATAAAAATTTTCTTTCAACCCAATAGTTAGTAATTCACAGTTGTATATGATTTCTATTAAATCTATATGGTAAAGCGGACAACATCTAGAGGATGTAATATGTGGTTTTGCTTTGATTTCCTAAAGGCAACTGAGCTGCCCTTGTGCAAGCCCTGTGGACTACTGGAATTCATTCTCCACTAAAGCTCCTTGGGTCTACACATGCCATTCACCAGGACAGACATATATTTTCTACACACGTGGGAACAGACAGGCTGTAAGATGTTAATGAAAGTTATGTAAACTAGCTAGACTTGAAACCCCACCTTTACCACTAGTCCTTGCTATTATGAATTGTCTTATTCAGATAGCACATTTCATGGCAGAGCAACAAGGAATTCAACTTTGGCATAATATGATCGTGACAACAAGCCTTTTTGTTTCCTGCAAAGAACCCCAACACAACACATTTGCTGCAATGAACTCATTTATCTCAGTTGGAGATCACCTCTGTCATGTGTCTAGGGATAGCTCCGAAAACAGAAATTAGGAAAACAATGAGAAAACAAAAAACGAAATTGGTGCAGTAGTTAGGGAGATTTGAAAGCTACAACTTACAGAACCCTTGAAGTTCAAGTATTTGACCAACCACTGGAATGCACTGTGGGGCCATTTATGAAAACTAAACTAATTATCTCTCAAAAGTAAAGTTAAACAAAGACCAAATAATGCAGGCAGGTCTTGTTATGATGCTTGCCTGCCACCCGTACTAATCAACTGCTTTAAGTGATTCAAAGTATGGGAAATTGTTCCCAAAGTGGTGCTTTTTAATGCTTTTCTCGGCTTCCCTCGGCTTTATTATATTCTTCAGGCTAACATGTGGGCAAATCTTAAATTTCGTTTCTGCAGTAACATTTGACCCAACCACAAATTAGCTACTTTAGCTCCTATATTATGCAGAAAAGCAAGAGGTTAACGTGATATTGGACATCAGTTAATCATGCTGCTTTGTCAGATTTCTGTTTTGGTTAGCCAGAGGAGTTAATCTTGCAGGTAGGAAGTGCCAGCAAAGGAGGAAGGGAGTGTACAGAATGGAAAGGCAATATTTACCAGTCATACTGCTGTCTCTGTTAATTCCATTATGAAGCTTACAGTGAACAAAGGCTGCATCAAAAAGCCACGATCCAAAGAGGTTCAATATACTGTTGACTTTTGGCCTGTGGGGAGCAGGAAGCGGTCGAGGCTCAGAACTAGTCTGGTTTGGACTCGATAGTGGAGAAGTGGAAGATGGCTGGTGTTGTACTTTGGAAGCGTGAGCGGTGTTAGCCTATTGGAATGAGAGATGGGAATAATCCCATTAGAGAATAATTTTTGAAAAGTCATATACTCAGTCATGTCTGACAACACAACCTTCTCTTACATAAACCATATAAAACCATTCCTTTAGTAAGTGTAAATACTCACTGTGCTGTTTTTCAGCATTGGCTTATTTACAGTTACAGCTCGATGCCTTCGGTTGTGAGGTGGAGTTGTGTTGACAGCTGTGGTCTGGGGCATGCTCAATCTGTTTACTGGTGTGGGCGGAGCACTATCTGCCCGAGGCCTTGAAATACCTGAAAGAAAAAGGGGAATCTCAGCATTAAGGTCTTTTAAAATCCAACGCACTGGGCATTCAAACAGCAAAGTAGTAACACACACATAACCATTAATTCCTCCCATACCAGCACCAGTGTTAAAAAATATCTCGTTTTGAAATTAGTTTTTAGTTAAGATTGGAAAGTGATCGAGGAAAGGATTTAGGTAACTACATACAAGACTGCTGCTTACCTTTCAAAAGGGAGAAACATGCACATTTGCACCTAAAAAGTGGGAAGAATAAGAAGACCAACAGGAAGCAAAGAGGAACAAAGGCCGCCCGAAAGCCACTTTCTTTCCAGCCATGTTATTGCCACTGTCAGTTCATTTTGATCTAGCAGAAACAGGCTGCAATTGACTTTTTTTTTTAAAGGATAAATCTCTTTGCATTAAACTAAGATAGCTAAGGAATATAAGCTTAAGCCAAATGGTGGCTTAGTGCTATCAAGCAAGCACACAGGTTCCTCGGGAGCAGACTACAACAGATTTGCTCCTCATCTAGTCTTGCTGCAAGTTTGGCTCAGCATGATGTCTAAATCCAGGCTCGCAGCTTATCTCTCCCAGACAAGCCTCCAGCTTGAGTCAGGCATAATGTTAAGCCAAACCATAGCTTAGTGCTAACAAGCAAACATGTACATTCCTGGAGCTTTGGTCCTGCTGCCACTGTGTTGCTGTGAACTAACACACAGTTTGGCTTAGCGGCTCTTTGTCTAAGCCCTGTTCCTGGTTTGTCTGCCCCTAGTGGAAGCCCTGTTTTCAACCTTCTGCAATTGGTGTATCAAATGGCCGATTTCTACTTCTGAAAGATACTGCTAACTGCTAGGGCACATTGTTTATAACGTTATTGTGTGCTACTCGGTAAAGAAGCGTTTGTGCAACCACTTGCACAAACAGAAATCACTAGTGAAACAACACAAATGCTAATTTCTTTTGTGCCACCGTTACACCGGATATCTCATTTAATCCTTTGGAAAGCAAAATGACAATAAAAACAATACTTATCTTTGAGAGGCAATTAGTTCAAACAGTTCTTTCACAATAATTAATAGGCAGGCAAATGTTGATCTTATTAATATTTTGGAGGGCCCTCTACACTTGTTTATTGTAAGAAAAGTACACATACAGGGAATGGTGACACAGATATTTGTAGTAGCAGAGATTAGTATAGAAGGTAAAGTTACTAAAAAGGGTCCTGCAGTTTCATATCTCTCATTTTGGTGAATTCTCATGCATCACAGGCCCACTGCCAACCTGACATTCCCCAAACCTATACTATCCTACACTCCCAGCTAACTGTAAATAGCATTGCAACATTACATAACAAGGCCTCAGTGCTCTCTTGCATCTCCCTCTCAGGCAAATTATTCTCTTTGTTCTGTTTTCAACATTTCAGTATTACTCATGGGGGAGTATAAAGCATCTGCATCAAGGTAAGCGCTATTCATGATGCACGAAGGACTCAGGTTTGTTAAATACCCACAGTTCTATAACATTTTCAGGTCACAAGTGCATGCTATTCATACAACAGTTCTTCACTGACAAGCAGAATATCAGAAAAAAAACAACCTTAAGTAATGGATAATAAGAGGACAGAGGCAATTTACAAGTGTGTGATTGGCAGTACTCTTCCATCTGCCTTGGTACAATGATTAGCACAATTGAAAAGGAACTGTGCTACATTTCATAAACAAAGAAGCAGTATTCTGTTATGAGGAACAATTCATCCAAGAATTCAGACTCTGTTATTAAAAATAAAAATTAAATTAAATGGCCACGTTAATATGAATTATACGGTTTCCTCATAATTAAGAAGAAGCGCTCTCTCTCATACTGCAACAGGCTTTAAACAGCATTCCTCAAAGTAGAAGGACCACACTGTTCAGTTTACTGTACTTTTCTTAAAGAGTCCACTTTCTCCGGCAGCTGGAAGAGGAGGAGAGGACAGAGTACAAAGAAAGAGCTGTGAGTGAGGTGGGAGGGCTTTTCCTATCTTTGGACCCTCTGGAAAACTCAACAGGGCCTGCTATACCTGGAACTGGGTGTGGAGCATGCAGCGGATGGGACACAGCTGTGGGTATGCACCTTGGGCCTGCCCATAAAGAGCAAGTCTAGAATAAGAGACTAGGACAATGTTCACTGTTTCCAAGAACTGTTCTTATTGTGAGACTTTTGTGGGTAAGCTGAGAGTTTGTATGGACCCTAGGTGAGAACCTGGAGGCTGAGAGGGAGGGTGTGTTAGGAAGGAAAAGAACCGATATTGATTTATGTAACTTTATATGAATGTAACATTTTTATATGTAACTGTGTATTTTTGTAGTATTTTAAGTTGTCAGTTGTTCCTTCAGTTTTTTGTACACTGCTTATAGATATATTTTAAATATATTTAGCAGTATAAAAATTAAATAATCAATTCTCCATAATCCAATATCCATCAGCCCAGCTTCAAGACAGAGATCATTTTATCACAGCTGTGTCATAAATCTGCATATAGACGAATCTCAGTAGAAAGGTTGGGTGGTATCCAATGCACACGTTCCATTAGCGCAAGGATTTACACAACAGACTTCCCCCACCCACTGCCCTCAGGTTGTCTCCAAATCTGCACAAAATGCTTGCATTAACCGAGTGACTTACTTAGGACTACATTGGATTCAACCCCTTAATTGCAAGACCTCACATATTTAATCATAGACAAGGTATTAAAGTTACATTTTTAAAATAGCACGTCTGCTTGTTACAGTGAGAGAGACTTATACCATATTGCAAGAGATACAAACAATTTGGGTGGTGGTTATTTTTTAAACGACCAACCTACTGTTCATATTTAAAATGCGTAACCCATAATGCTGCAACCAAGCAGATTTTTTGTTGCAAGAGTATCTGTATGCCAACCATTTTTTAAAATAGAACTAGAAACTTTTGAAGCATTGTCTTTAAGAAGAACCACATCAATTTAATAGAAAATTTCTATCATGACAGAATACTGCAGCTTTCCAGGATTTGATGCAAACCCCAACCACTGTTAAAATCATCACCCCTGCCCCAGATTCTTGTCACCCAGGAGAGTCCAACAAGTTTTAATACCATATCTGGATAATCTTTCACACCCACTGGTTGTAAAGACAGCAACTCCTGGAGAAAAAGGAAATTATATTGCTACTATATTATGTACTGCAATGGAAACATTTCCATAAAGCAGTTTTTCAGGAAAATGAATATTTAATAAAATCATTTATGGTTTCACAAGAAGAGGCAGTTTTAATTAACACCAAACACAACTGCTGAGAAAGTCCTGAGAATGAAATTCTATTGGAGGTAACAAGTTGAAATCATGACAGGTTTTAAGGCATCTAGCTGAACATATTATCAATTACTTTTCAGTACCTCTAAGCAAGATATGGGAGCCCTATTTAGGAATTAGTTTTGCTGGGGACCACTCCAAAAAGGGAATAGGGCAGGTTGCAGATCAAACCCCAATATCTTGTTGCAAGGGCCTCATTGCCCCCAAAGCTGTTCATCCAAACCTATTTTGAGATTGTGGGGTTGGATAGGTGAGAGGGGCAGATGATACCAGAACTGGGAGCTCAATTTGGTCCAGATGTCACTGGTCCCCAACTGATGAAAATAGAATACAGTTGCTGCACAGATGACAAGGAGAAAATGATGATTAACACAAACAGCCCCGCAGACAAACATCTGAAATATTAGATGTACCAATACAAAGTATTAACATCTATTTGAGTTGCTTACAAAAGGCAAGTAACATCCTATAAATTAAGAGTAGAAAATGTTACCTAAAAATGCATCCACTAAGCAACTGATCCCACGCATAGCACGAAAAAATATTTGAGGCAGATGTTTAAGGCAGGGATACTGATTCAATTCCTGAGCCATTCCACTCACATTCAGGAACTGTTCCTGAAATTTGGGAGTTGAGCTTATAATTGCTGGATTACTCAAATCCACAGGATTACTACAAGGGAGAGAAAAGACTCTGTTTAATCATAATACATTTAACAGATGTAAAAAGTAAAATACACTAAATATTGAAAGTTTAAAATGTTCATTTTTTAAAAAAAAAAGCTCTGATACGAGTTGAGATTAAACCTACCAATTAAAAGATAGACAAATCATTGTACTATGTTTGCCACTTTCGAATATTTCACATGTATCCACTTCCTATTATTATTTACCTACCTTCTCTCACACTACTTTTCAAAGTTGCTTTAACTTTTATGGAAGTTTTAAAGAAGTTGACAGCATCTGTTTATAAGAACAGTGATCAACTACACCCAGCAAACAAAAATGCTGAAGTCTTTTGCAAATTAAAAGTGCTATAAGCAGCAGTTACCCTGGGGCACATGATCTTTGCCTCCAGCTGAGGAGTATGAAATGAGACAGTATTGCAAGACCCCATGCAACTGAAGAGACAAGGAAGCACTAAGGTACATAAAAATAGGCTACTCAGTGTCTGTAGCTGCTAAATATCTGAAGGGAACCAAAATGAAGGGTATACAGAATTGCAAACGAAAAGTATTTGAAGCCATGAATGAAATGTTGAAGGGCAAAACTATACATAGTGTTCAGGAGAATAGTTGAAGACAAACAAGTATCAGGTAATAAATTCCAGAATGACTGTACAGTGGTACCTCTGGTTGCGAACGGGATCCATTCCAGAGCTCTAGTTGCATCCTGAGGAATTCGCAACCGGAGGTGCTGCTTCTGCGCATGGCGCGGTTTAGCGCTTTTGCACATGCGCGTGGGACGAAAACCAGAAAAACACTTCTGGGTTTGCCGCGTACATATCCCAAAAGATACGTAACGGGAGGTGAATGCAAGTAGAGGTACTACTGTATCTCTATCACATGCAAACTAGACAGACAGAGCTAGTAACTGATCCTACTATGAGTCGGATCTTGTCACAGGCACCTGTGAGGCATTATCTGCCACAATATTATACACCCCTTCCACAACTAGGGCATCTGATTCCAATAAACCACACCCCCTAGAGGACTCATTCACATATATAACGTATCAAATTTTGATAAATACACTAGTAACATTGCATGCTTTTTCTTATGTACAGTACCTCAGCATATGTAAAAAGCGAAACCACGTCTGGGCAACACACTCATTATCCATTTCAGGAGGAATCAGACTGGCATCTTCATCAGGGATTTTAAAAGGCGGGAACGACGGCCCGTATGTAAAACGTAGCAATCTGGAGGAAAAGTCAGACTAACGGTGAGTTTGTAGTTCTGCATGATTTCACTCTGCCTAATTATAAACGATGCATCCATATTTCATTGGAGATATCTGCTTCCCTCTCACTATGGTGAAGTAATGGGGCTTCCTCCAGGTTGGAATCCACCTCACTGGTGGAGGCCAGTGGAGAGAAGCCCATGTGTCATCCAAACCATTCCCCAACCATCAACATGAGATATTATAATTGTGCTCTTTCTATCATTTTTGACATGTGGTTTGCCCAGAAAGTATGCTATTTTCAACCTAATAAAGAGTTGAATTAATGCTGCAGTTCCCGCATCCAAAAAAAAAAAAAAGCTGACTCCAGATACAAATAGGGACAACAGAGAAACCAAAATATGTGCAAAGAAGTGTTTTGTGCAAGGGAGACACAGAGCTTGCCATTTTCTACATACAAGAGAGACAAGAAAAAGCTATACCAGAAACAAATACTGTCTGGTTATGTCAGTTGTCAAAGAGTTCACGCTTTGGATCAGGATGTTAAACAGAAACAAAGGAGAACAAAAATGTTGAGAGTGTTCTCTCAGCCACTGCCTTTCATTAAAATAAGATCAGATAGATTAGGTCTATTTCAGGTCTTCCTTAAAAATAAAAACAAAAACACACACTGCAAAGAGCCCCTTCTCTCCACCTCAGTTCATTGACCAACAATGATATGCATTCCAGGCTGGACAGGACACTGATGCCAAGTTCTCATTGAGCTGGTAATCCCGAAGTCAGAATGCAGGCTTCTCCCTGACATGTCAATTTACTATGTGCAGGCATTTTTTTTTTAATATATGGTGGAGCATTCCATCATAGGAGCTCTGACCTATATTGTGAAATACAGTCATACCTCTGCCTCGATTGTCCATTTCGGCGGACGTCCGTGGCAAACCCGGAAGTACCGGAACAGGTTACTTCTGGGTTTGCCGCTTCGCAAATGCGCAGAAGCACAAAACTGCTCCACGCACAAAGCGATGCTCTGTTGAGCGTCTCTTTCGTCGAGCGTTCGGGACTCCGGAATGGATCCCGGACACTCGAGGAGGTACCACTGTATTACTTCCCAGGCACAGGTTTTTGCCTCCTCAGTAAGAACTAGGTCCAAGGTTTAAAACTTATTTTTAATACATGGGGCACAGTCAAGTGTGGTACCTGAGAGTGAAAAGCAGTCCCCTTTTTCTGTAGCAAAATGATGGATTTTTGAGGGTGAAGGGAGAGATGCTACTAAAACACACTACATAAAAATGGAAATAACTACATTATTAGCGTACAGTGGCAGGCTGACATATGGGGGGGAAAGCAATAGGTTTTCAGTACCTGGCTGTAAGGGCACAGATTACTTTGCTCCATTGCTCCACCACTGCAGAATGATGCCTCCAGTTTGCTACCATCTCTTTGGCAGTTTTCCAATAAGGTGGTGTGGGGAAGCACCGGGAACAGGCTAGTAACCAGACTTCAAACAGCACACCAATCAGCTTCTCTGCCAAATTCTCAGCAATGCCGCCTACAAAAGAAATAAAACAGAGAAAAGGGCTTAAAAAAAAAATTACCTGTGGGGTTTCTTTTTATCATCACTGAAGAAGAAATTTCCAAATATTCCTTGGAGAAAAACAGCAATCGGATATTGGGGATCTTATCAAAACAAGCTGATGTGCAAAGTGTAAAATTATTTGAATGGGATAGTAAAGTTAAAATTATCTTGGGTTTGTAGACTTTCCATGATTAAAAAGAATAATTACCTCAAATCCTATTGCTATTTTTAAATATTAATCTAAAATAAGTAATTCACGTATTATTAGATGGCAAATGTTAACACAGCTAAAGATCTATCATAGAGAACATCAAGAACACTCTAGAATGTTCATGCACTTAAAAATGTAAGAATTTCAAATTTAAGAATTGGGAGACAGGAAAGAACAATCTAACCAGATGAAATATGGGAATGGATGTGGGGGGAAATATCCTATCTTAATTTATGCATGAATTCCAAAACAATGCAGCACTGGTATGCAGTATATGGCAGCCTTAATTTATGTCTAAAGATTGCAAACTTATTAGAAAACAGTAAGAAGTGGATGCATCCACAGCCAGGGCAGTTTCTCAGCTTCTCAGTGCTAGGGCTCTTGCTGGACAAGGCAGAAGTTGCAGCCACCAGCCTCCTGCCTGTCAAGCCCTGTGCCCCTTCTCTCCCAGCAAGCCCTTTCTGCCTTTTCTCAAGGGAAAGCAGGCAGAGAGGCAGTATGCCAGGCCTGTGCACTGTTGTTTGAAGGCATCTTGAGTAGCTTTTAGGCTACATTCAACTTAGCAGAAAGAGGGATTTTTTGCTTGTTAGACTCTGAATGGCCAAGGCTCTCCAGGTGCCTTGGCTATGAAGCTAGCAAATAACCTTCATCTTTCCTCCCATTTTTGCATCACCATTGCACAGCTGATGGCACAAGCTCTGCCTGCTACTTCAGCTTCACCATTACAAGAAAAGATGGCTGCTTGCCAGAGGGCAGCTCCACTCCCCATGACAGTGTTGAAGCCTAGAAATCACTGCCTAGCCCTAGAGCACCTCTGAATGAATAAACGAGAGGTAGTAAAAGGGCCTTAGCAACAACATGTCAGTAAAAGCGGCATCTGCTTCAAATGGTAATAGAAATGGAAGTATCATTCAATTCCTGTAGCAATTCCAAATTAAGAAATTAAACAGAATCAGGACAATTGGACAATAATTATTTCAACACCATTCATTTCATGACAATAGTCCCTCTAAATTTTGAATGGTGGGAAAGAAAAAAAGATGAGGTTCTTAAATTGTCACACTCAGGCCAGAGCCACACACTATAAACAGTTATGGGGAAAAAGGTAAAGACCCAAACCTTGCACTGTTGGAGCTGCCAGCAGAATATCATTAATCTGTAGTAGAAACAATAATAAAACCTCCCATGTTTCTCTAGACATAGTGCTTGATTCACGAGCCAATTTCTGGACAGCTTTCAAAACTTGAAGACATAGTTTAATCTGACTGGTACCCTGATCCTGCCTGTAGAAGAAGAAAAAAATTACTTACGCCTGAATAAACAGAGTACTCCCCCCCCCCCCCGCCCGCCAAAGATAAATTAGACAAGAGATTGGAGGCATTCTTACAACAGATGTTTTGCACCTCTAATAAGAATTGTTTTTAAAATGAAGCTGGAGCTAAACTATCTTCACGCAATCTTAGAAAAGCCACTCATTTTCAAAAGATTTGCAAAACATCTAAACTCACAATAGACCAGGATAGTTTGTAATCCACCAGGTTGAACACAAACTACCAATTCCATATAGTAGGCCTAACAGGAGAACACTAAATCTCCTGTTTTCACTGTCCAGGACAGGCAGGAGCTACTGAACTCCCGTGGGCCAGAACACACGAGTGTTGGTTTGCATTAGGCTTGTTCAGGCTTGAGTTGAGATAGCCTTATTGCAAATATAGTAAATTGCATCAGATGAAGTGGAGCCCAAAGGGCAGCAAAATCTAAGTAAATGAATTGTGATGTTTGAATGCCAATATGAAAGCTGCCTGCAGCTTGTTTGCTCTTTGGTGGCCAGTGGCCACCAGACTTCACTGGAGCCAAGAGGCAATGGATTGCCCCGACATTCACTCCTTCCCTACAGGGAAAACTGAATGGCAAACAGATTCTTGTTCTGCTTCTTGTTCAAGCCACTAGGCAGCCCTAGGTATTCCAATTGCCATGCAGTCTGTACAGAAGACACTGAAAATACAGGGTCTGTGCTTCTGCATACCACAAGTACATCTGTGCATTCATACTGTTCACATGACAATGGTATTCAAATTGCCTAATGCTCAGGACAGAGATTAATCCACATACTTAAAGCAGAAAGGCTATAAAAACCCACTTCCCTCCAGCCTTATAGTGTACCCAAAGCAAGAATTAATGTAGATGACCATTATATTTGAGAGTAACAAAATATTGTTGTTGATCAACTATTTTTCAGGGACTGTTCCCACCACTTCAAAATGTGTAGGGTATAGATTTTTAGAATAAATATTTTACATTCTCATATAGCTTTCTTTTCTCTGTTCGTGGATTCCTGCTGCAGTAGAGACATACATTTTGCTTTTTTGTTGCTCAGCAAATTTAAATGTTAACAAAAACAAAAAGGAAAGACAAATAAGCTTCAACTTCAATTAGCACAAAATCCAGCAACAGAGATATGCGCATATAAGATTTGGATAATTTCAAAATGAACTTTTTATTCCAGCTTTGACATCTTCACCAGAGAGAGCATGCACCCTCTCAAATCCTTTTTCCCCCTCTTTTTTTTTGCAGCTGCAAATTATGGACATATGCTTTCTTAAATACACAAGTGTTAAAATCCAACCTCCAAAACAGTAGATTATGGTGCTCTTTTACCCTCCATGTTAATACAACAACAATTCTTTTAACTACACTTCTAAATAAATGTCTGCTGGTTACAATTAAACTTGGCTTGTAATCATGTTGCCTACATGAAATAATTCACTCTCCACTGCTCTCACCTTGGTACAAATAGATTTTGTAGATGTTTGAGAATGCTCTGAATATAAAGGTTTGGTTCTTTAATAACAGGTAGAGGAATTGAGTCCTTAGGAAAGACCAGAGCCATAATCCAGTCTGTGTACACATCAACGCAGTGCTTTACAGTATCACCGTCTAAAGGGAGGGTCAGTCCATAACAAACTACCTCCATGGTCCATTTTACCTAAGAGAAGAAGAAGTGGAAAGTTACATGACCATATTTTTAACGTGTCCCCATTTGGTAGATTCTTCCAAATGAAAACCGGCACCACAGCGTAGCACTGTTAACATGAGATAGACAAAGGATACACAGTAAGAGATAACAGAAAATTCATCCTCTAACAACTGTATTATTTTAAATCTGGAAATACCATAGCATGTAGGCCTGGATTCTAAGATCCACCTGACTTTGGATCTTATACATGTCTACTCAGGAGTAAATCCCACTCAGCTGAAGGGGGCTCACAGTTAAGTGGGTACAGGATTGTAGTCTAAATGGAAGCTTCCTGTACCCTCTCGCCCCACATACACTTGAGGACCTCATAGAGCCTCTCAAGAAGGTAGGACTCTCCCAAATAACATGAGATGGGAGTCTGCTGGGAGAATCACCCAATATCAGGTAGATTCCATTGACTTCCTTCAGTTAAGTTACCTTGACATTCAAGCCAGGTTGCTCATGCCAAGATCACACTTTGTGTTGTGCGAGAGATAAGGTGCTCGTACACAGGCTTGCTGAGCCAATCTACTGATCAGATATACTTTTATGCCACTTTTTATGTTTAAACCCTCACAGGACGACTTCCAACATATCAAATATAATGAGCACTAGGTAAAGGTAAAGGGACCCCTGACCATTAGGTCCAGTTGTGACCGACTCTGGGGTTGCAGTGCTCATCTCGCTTTATTGGCCGAGGGAGCTGGCGTACAGCTTCCGGGTCATGTGGCCCGCATGACTAAGCCACTTCTGGCAAACCAGAGCAGCGCATGGAAACGCCGTTTACCTTCCCGCCGGAGCGGTACCTATTTATCTACTTGCACTCTGACGTGCTTTAGAACTGCTAGGTAGCAGGAGCAGGGTCTGAGCAACAGGAGCTTACCCCATCGCGGGGATTCAAACCGCCGACCTTCTGATCAGCAAGTCCTAGGCTCTGTGGTTTAACCCACAGCACCACCCGCATCCCATAATGAGCACTACATCTAACTAAATTACTGCCATGTAGCACAGCTTGCAAACCTGTGGTCCTTCAGATGGTGTTGGACTCCCTTCAGTACCAGCCAGTATGGCCAACGGCCAGGGATACAAAAAGTAGTCCAGCAACCTCTGGAAAGCCACAGGTTCCCCATCCCTACCATAAAAGAACAGTGCAATTAACAATAAAATACCAACAAACACAGCCATATAAGCAGCACACAGTCTTACAAAAGAAAGAAAAAAGCTTTAAAATTATTTCAGCACCGAATCAAACCAGAACATCATAGAAACTATAAATGAGAAGGTTGTTCTAAACAAATGGGTCTTTATAGCCCTCTTAAATGCCTATAATGATGAGACTATATGTACTTCAACTAGGGAACTACAGGTTTTGTATACTCACTTCTTTGTCTGTTTTCAGTAAACTCTCACTGCCAGCTGCTGATGGAGCATTTAAGACTTGGCCAAGGGGACGCACAACAGCATTTGCCACTTCTCTCCCCACATTGTCAGGATAGCTGTGAAGTACACTGGTGTGACCCTTATCATTTTGAAGTACAAGATGTAGGGACCTCCACTCTGAGTACATAATGCCTCTATACTGCAGAGTAGACTGTACCTGGAAGGGGGGAAAGGAGAAAACAGACTTAAGATTAATTTTAATTGATATTACTTTGGTTAAAAAGGACACTGTTTCCACAAAATATAGCCAAGCATATTGCAAACACTTGGCACTAAGAAGTGCAACCCTTAGCCTAATGAAACGTATAGTTTTTCATGTGGAGATGCGTATCCTGCAGTACAGAAGTTGCTGTTATTTTGCCACCCCTTGAACTTCCATCAGCTGACATAACTCTTCCACTCACCATGGTTTACCATTCAGTTTGCTTTAGCTGGAAAGCAGAACCAGCAAGCCTCTCTGACACTTAAGAATGTGCTTTTAATAGTTACTTTCCATTTTTATCCAGAATGTAACTTTGGTTCCTATTATGGCCACTGGAAACAGCTCATGCAACTGACAACACTGGAGTGCAGTAATATTATTGTGGTGTCAGAGTGTACTGGCACTTCTTTCTCAACTATCGCTCAGACCAACAAAGAGCCACCTCTCATGAACTGACTAGTACACAGAAGCTGCTTGAAACCTCTTCCGTGCAGAAAAGCCATGCACTTCCACAAGCTTGCCATGGTGATTGGGTCTCATCACACATTTTAGCTTCACCTTACTGAAAAATATTCAGGAGAGGGAGCACAGAAAAAGGAAGAAGTTGAACCTCAAAGAGACAGCAGCGCACCATGTATCCCAGGGAGGCAACTCCAAGCACCCCACACAAAATAAGTGCATGCTAAGGAGCAGGCATGGGTTAGGAGACTTCATTCTGTATGTTAAGTCAGTATTGCACTTGGGGAGGCAGTTGCACATGACCTGCCACATTTACCTTGGTTCTTCTCCCCCTTGCTGCTGCCCTGGGTTTCCGCCTTCTAGCCACAAAGGTCTATACAAGTAAACCCTTCTCAAAGGCTAGAAGGTGCACCCAGTTTAGTTGCCCACAGTGAAGTATGGTAACTTCAGAGAGACTATATGGGAAGATCCAGTTGCTGCCATATTGAGACATGAATGAAGGCTCTTTTGTGCTGTTTTCACTCTACATATGTTATTTGAGTATTTCAGTTGAGAGGGTTGTGGTTATTTTTGCTTTTGATGTGGTTTGCTATATACCGTTAGCCCCTTTAAGCCATCTCCACTGGACTGGGAAAATGAAATAGAAATTTTAGTATAATGTAGATATAGAAGTGCATTGTAAACCACCCTGGAATATTTATGAGGTGTGGTATATAAATGCCATAAATAAATAAAGAGCTGCTTTGTTTTGGCTTTAAGCCTTAGAAGAAACACTAGTTAATAGTTCAGGAAAGATATTAAAATGGGATAATATGGCAGTGAATTTGCTGTATACAGACAATGCTGGAATAAAGGCACATTGTTTCTAATAGAGTGCTGCATATAAAAGCTATAATGCGTACACCAGGGGTCCTCAAACTATGGCCCGCCAGGGTCCTAAATCCGGCCCGCCCAACCATTGCAGAACCTGCCGCGAAGCTGTTGAGGAGACTCAACGCGCTTTGGAGAGCTTGCACCATGGTGCCTTTAAGCAGAGCAGGCGAGAGGGAAAGAGGCGGGTCAGGATTTTCCCCCTCCTGGCCTTGCCTTCCAGCCTGTCTCTCCCCACATGTGTCCGCCTCCCTCGATCCCCAGCCACCATGCTGCTTGCTTGCGCCCTGTGCTCCATCACCCCCTCCGCCATAGCATGCCACCCGATCCAGCGCCAGCCACTGTTGTCCTTGCAGTCCAGCTCAGTGGCTCCAGCCACCGCCTCCTCCAGGCAGCTCGCCCTCTGTCTCCTGCACCTGCGGTGGCCTCCACACTGATGGTGAGCTACGCACGGAGGGGGAAGAAGGTCACTCACAAGGAACGCAGGGCTCCGGCGCTTACTCATGAGGAAGCCCCCCTTGGGGCCGCTGGAGATTATGTCCAAGGAAAAAGACGGCCACCATCATCCTAGCGAGTTTTTGTCCTGGGAAAAGTGCTCGGGGGCTGGGCTGTGATCCAAGGCGTGTTTGCTTGCGAGGAATCCCCTCTCGGCATCAGGTTGCTCACGAGTAAACGTCTGCCTGCCATCCAAGAGGAGCCCAGGCGGAGGCAGGCTTTGAAAAAAAATGGGTATGGGTTCATCCGAATCCTGCCCCCCAAAGCGGGACTGAGCAGTTACTGAATTTCCATCCCACATTTTTTCTCTCAAAGATCAAGGTCTGTGGTTTTCGCCCTCCGCATTTATTCCTTGCAACTCCCAATGAGACACAATCAAATCAAGCAGCCTTAATAATTTCAATGCATCTCTCCCCTCTGAGACATTTCTTAATCTCAGGAACCATGCACTCAAAATTGCAACCATCTTTGGCAGCACCTATGTCTGTGAACAGATTTTTTCCCAAATGAAACATCTGAAATCTCCAACCAGATCCAGACTAACTGATGAACACTTGCATCACTTGCTACGACTAGCAGTGACAAATATGGAACCGGATATTGACCATCTCATTAGCCAAAAACAGACCCATACTTCCCATTGAAATACTTATAAGTTTATGATTCAAGTAGGTAGCTGTGTTGGTCTGATGCAGTCAAAAAATAAAATAAAATTGTTTTTTAATTTTTATAAGTTTATGTTGATTAAAATCATTCTTCCTTTTAAATATTGCATTTTTCCTGTTTTTTGTGCACTACAAATAAAATATGTGCAGTGTGCATAGGAATTCGTTCATATTTTTTTCAAACTATAGTCCGGCCCCCAACAGTGTCTGAGGGACAGTGAACCGGCCCTTTGTTTAAAAAGTTTGAGGACCCGTGGCCTACACTATGCTAGACATGGTCTATGCAATGATCAGCAGAACCTCATGAATGATGCATCGTATCCATGGAAAATGTAGCAGAGTGACCAAATGTATTACAGTAGGTTATATACCTGGAACTTCACAAACAGCTCAACTAGTCATCTTGCATTTCATGTGCTTATGCAAAAGGATACCTCTGTGATTCTGGTAGTTAAGTAGTGTGTATACTTGCCACATTAAGAAAGCCTGTCTCAAAAACTACTAATAAGCTGTGTCCCTTCAGTGCCAGTCACTATGTTGACATAAAACTGGTTAACTTCTAAAAATGGAACTGGCAGAACTCAGGAATCCTTGGAACTTGCATCTTCTGATCTGCCAGCCCCTAATCCCAAATGTATCTAAGCCTGCTCACTATGCTTGGCCATGTATATTAGAGAAGGAAACATATCAGAGGTACTACTTCCCCTACAAGTCTAAAAGAAAAATCTGCAGTAGTGAAATAGATTTTCTTCCTCTTTTGAATAGATGTCTATCTTCCACTCAGCACCAAAAGGAAAGAGTTGGCAGAAAGTGGCCTTTCAAACAGGACTGCCATAAAATTGGGAGATGTATATAAATAACATTTATCCAAAGGGGCGGGGGGAAGCTGAACTAAAATCCTTTTGCAGTATAACCTCCTCCCACAAATATATTCTTTCACCTTTGTCACAAACAGAGAAAGTACTGTACTCAGAACAAAGCTGATACATTCAGAAGGATATCCTCCACTCCCACACACTTCCTAAGGAATCAACTTTTATTTCCTGGACAAGAAAATGGCTTACAGCCAGAAATTTCCTGTGTGGAAGAATAGGAAACGGTCATATGCTTGTCACTTCTCTGTCAGAAGGACTGTACATTAGGATGGTAGACATTCCAACTAGTTCAGGATAATGAAGTATAAAATGCCGCCTTCTGACAAGGAGAGAGCAGTCCCACATCCAGAGGATCACTAAGGAGCAGGAGTAGACTTAGAGCAAGAATATTCATTTGGTCCAGGGTGGGGGAGGAAATTAAGACATTTACTGGGGGGGGGGGTTTAAAAAAAGTTTCTTCTGCTTTGTACTTGCTGTCCTACTTGCAACCACTTCTTTTGGTTTTCATATGCATTTCTCAGATGCGAGGAGTCAGTTGTAGACAGGAGAGCTAAGCCTGTCATCACCTTCTCTCTTTGAAGCCAGCTACTGTGATCCTTGAGTCTACAGTTGCCTCATTCTTCTCCACTCCCACTCTTATTCTTAGCAACTTCAATATCCATATTGACTCACATTCTGAATCTTGTTCAGCCCTTCCTCACACAAGTTCTTTTGCTTTCACCCACTCTTCTATACACCAATTTATTTTGCGTTGGCAAAACAAGACTACAGCCTGCCTAGTCGTTTGTTTTTAATGTCTGCTAGACCCCAAGTCAGTTTACCAGTGGCACAGAATGAAATGCCACTCCACCAGCCACCATTGAGCCAAGTGCTCCATAAACTGTATAGAGTGCTCAGACATTTCCTAAGAACTCCAATCTGCTCAGACCAATGGTGGCTAGAGGAAAGGAGCTTTGTTCAGCATCATTACCAATGGTAAACTGGGCTGGGAGCTGGAGCGTAGCATCACAGTGCTGGGCAGGGCAGAGTGGTTTAAACCTCTCCGCCCAGCTGAGCACCACAATGGGAAATAAAATACTCCATGCTCCTCTGTTGATCTTCACAGATCAGCTGAGCTGCAAGAAGGCAGAGGATATGCAGTGTGATCATGCCATGTTTGGTCTAAACAGCCCTGAGTGGAGGGTGTGACAATGAGGAAATGTGACCCTTGGACCAAAAAAGGTTCATCACCCAGTCTTAGATCTTGCAATATGAAGAAATGAATTGATTGTTAGTCTTCATTCTGCTCGTTTTCCTCTCTCAAATCATTTTGTTTGCTTTAATTACTTCCATTTAATTTTTCCTGTGCACTAATGCAACACGTTTTCCTCTTCCTCCCCCTGTGCATCCTAAAAATATGCTCCAGAGAGTGCTCCAGCTGTCTGAAGTGGATTTGAGAGTTGGGGAGTGGGGAAAGTTCTGCTGCACAAGCAGAAGTTTGCTGCACTAGCAGAACTGCAGTGTTGGACATGTCCAAAAGTTTCTGAACCCTTTGAGAACTTCATTTTCTACACTTGGATATCTGTGGGAACTCATCAGTCTTTTCTCTTGCAATCTCCTTATTCTGCAGTTGTGTATTTTGTGTTCTGAATGGTCACACATTAGACTATTTTGCTCTGGTTTCCGTCATACAACTAATATTCTGCTTTAGCAGTCTCCCTTTTTATCTTATTTTTATTCCTACATCAAAGCTGCTGAACATCTCTGCAAATCTCAGTAACTCCACTCATTATGAATTCATGCGTTCATTCTGCTCACATGCTTTAATTCTAAGCAATATTATTCATCTTGCCTTATTTTTATCAGTAAAAGTGCTCTCTTTAACTATGCTCTTCTTCGTTGGGTTGCAATATTCTGATATAATTCTCTGTCACTCTTGCCGAATCTTCATCCTCCTTTTGCTATTCTCTATATTCTGCTTCTGACAACATTCTTCTTTAGTTAATCCCACCACTACCTCTTTACTTTATCCAGTATATCTCTTGTTCTGTCCCCGCCTTCCTGTCCTTTTCTCCATTTCTTTCTCTCTTCTGGTGTTGTTCCCTTTGCTTTTATATACGCTATGCTATTTCCCCTGATACTTTAAAAAGCCTTCTGAATCCTCCTCCTCCCTAGAACTGTTATTCTTTTTCTGTTCTCTCTTTCATTCCTACACTTCAACAACCAATGCCTCAGCTGTGTTTCTCCAATTCCCCTTTTGACACTTCCCAATCTGGTTTTTGCTCTGTGTAAACTGAAGTTTTAAAACTGCTTTTCTGTTTAAGGTATCCTCAAAATAGCATACAATAAAACAAAGTAGCAGAATTTTCAAAAACCATGTTGCTTTATTAAGAAAAGACAGACAAGATAAAATTTTGAGCAGCACAGAATGAAGCAAAATCAGCCACAGAAAAAGTCAGCCGCATCAAAACTACCAAATACAGGAGGGGCAACTAAAGGACATATTAAAGGACAGAAAATAGTGATGAAAAATTAATAGGGGAAGGAGGAAGTTCCAGAGTCTGGTTGCTACAACTGAGAAGGCATTGTTCCACATTCCCAACTGCACTTCCCAGCCACAATTGTGGAACACAGAACAGGACCTCCCCAGGGACCTCAATAAGTGGGTGGGATCATTAGAACACGTAGTCCTTTAAATATGCTAATTATAAATCGGCTAAGCCATAGGACAAACCTTGGTTATAGTTCATGGTTAGTCTGGAGGGAGCTTAACCTTCAGATGACACGATAAGCCACACTATGGCTTAGCACAGCACTGCACAGCAGTGAAATGACTGGAAAGGAGCAAAGCGGCCAGAATCTGCCCTGTGGGAACCACTAGGTTTATGCTTTACCAGTATTTGGCTTAGCATGACATGCAATGCTTCTCTTCACGGTCTTCCTTTACTGACCCAATTAAGTTTCAATTTACAAGTATTTTCCTGCTCTTACCCCTTATCTGTCTTAGTTACTTTTTCCTTTCTCCCTTCATTCATGAAATGATATTATTATTATTAAACCTTCATTTCCTTGTGCCATTTCCTGTGCAGATGACATCTCTTTCACTCCCCTGGCCCTTGATGCATGAAATTCTCTCCTCTCAGCAAGCATCCTCTTGTCCTCCTTTAATATAAGCTCATCTCTTCTCTGTTGCATTTCCCCCCTGGTGTCATTCTATTTTTATACCCTTCTTACTGTTAGGCTAATTATTATACAGGTTTTACTGTAACTGTCGGCTGACAGAAAGAAAACACCAGCAGAATAGGGAGGCAGGCAAGTATCAATACTCCCCCCCTGCAGTACCACACATACCTAAATCTGTTCTGAAGGGTTGGGGGACTCTTTAAACCCAATTTAGGGGGCATTGCAGCAAGCAGGGAGGGAATTATTTCCCTCCATGCCCAATTGGTGTACTACTTGTGTAAGCAGACAAGATCTATTGGATGCCAACAGATTTTTCTTCACTTTAAAGTTTGTACACTACACATTAATTCAACTTTAGAAATAGGCAGAAATAGAAACATAATTCATCTTTATTAGCTAAGCTTAGAAGTGACCAAGCACATGCATGTAGTCCAGTCTCTCAGTGTGCTGTAGTTTGGTCCCCATGGCACCCACTCTTGCTGTACCACATTAAGTTAACTGAACATAGTTGCCTGTTTTGGCTGAAATAGGAAATGGTCATTAGCAGATTTCAAATAAGCCAGGAACCTAAAACTGTATTTTGAAGTTAGTCTAGAATACCACCTCATTCCAAACTAGGCAATGTTTCCCATTTCATATGAAACAGGCAACTATGATCAATTGAGCACTTCCTGGCTCACTGTGGTACACCAAGAATGGGAGCCATGGGGCTAAGTACAGGGGCAAGAAGGTCTGTGCATATTGAGCCATGGTATTATCGTCCAAACACAGCCACTGTTAATTTGTTCCCTAACATCCAAAATCCAAACATCAGTAATTATAGCCTAATGGAGAATTTAATAATGTACTGAAATATTGTGTGTCATCTTGCTTCCTTGGCAACCTCTTCAAACACGTAACATGGATGTAATAGGGAACCTATGGTCCTATAGATATTGTTTGACTCCAACCCCATCAGTCCCAGCAGCACGGCCAATGTTCAGGGATGGCAGTAGTTGTATTCAAACAACATATGAAGGTCCACACTCCACAGGTTCCCCATTGCACACTTTGGGGGAACTTCACAGAAGGCCCAAGGACAATTAGCGCTATGTACTGAAGGGCGATCAGAGAGCCAAAAGAGCTTGAGAAGCAGAACGGTTGAGACCCAAAAGATAGGAAAGAAGAAAGAAGAGGATGGAGTTTAAAAAACCCCAAACACCAGCAGACCCTGTACTAACACCTAAAATTCTTAACTCCCCAGCTTTAGAGCAGGGAGCTGGTGAAGAGGGCCAGTACATTATGGAGAAGTTGATGACATATCTTGCACACAGAGCTGTAGGAGAGGCTACTCCGTTATTATTTGATTTGTATTCCTCCTTTCAACCTGAGAGTTCCCAGGACAGTTGATGTGAAGGGAGGCAACAACATATGTAACTTACTTGACCATGCCCAAAGCTTCTCCTAGTCCTACAGAATAGTTTTGGTTGTGTGTGTGGTTTTTTTTAAAGTAATAAAGATTTAATTAAATCTGCTGGCTTTTTCCAAACAAAGTTTGTAGAGCCTTGAGGGCAAGCCAAGTATTTTCTTTTCGGAGTTGGTTCCTTTTGGCTTTGAATGTAAGCCTTTCCTATAGAACTCACCTAAGGAACATTTTAACTACTACTATTTGTTTATTATTGTTCTGATTATATTGGAGCCAGGATAGTATTTCTCAGCTTTTAAATCTCCATATATACGACCAAACAGAGCCACTCACTTCAATCCTAAACATATTTACCAAGCAGTCTGTCTGCTTGAAATCAACAGACTTCACACAACCCAAACATTTACATAAGTATAATATAAAAACAAAAATGTAGTAAGAGCAGAAACACAACCTTTTTTGTGAATGCCTACCAAGATAAATGGTTTCGTACACCTTCAAGAAGGCAATGAGATTAACAATGTACCTCTTGGAAATGGGTAATACTTAGGGCCATTACAGTATGGACACTACTTCTAGTCTACCCACAAAGGGAAGAGGATCATAAGAGCATGGGATCTACAGAGTGCAGACAGTATGGAGGTTCAAAACAAGAGGGGGAGTCTCTCAAGTATTTAGGTCTCAAAAAATGAAAGGCTTTAAAGGGCAAGTGCCAGAAGCTTAAGCTGGACACAGATGCAAACAACAAGCCAATGTATTTGCCACATCTGTTGAATATGCTCCCACTTCCCTGTCAGGAAATTAGTAGTGGCATTCTGCACAATAGTCTAACAGGCAGATTCACATAACTGCATTACAGTAGTAAACCTTACATGTTACAAAAAGCAGATAAATAAAGCAAGATAACTGACCTCCAAATATGCACAGCCTAAGCATTAAACATAATTGACAAAAAGCATTCCCGGCTTCCAGCTTATCTGGGGTCTTAAGTTTATAATACAAGAAATGCATCCACATGTTGCATTATTTTTCTCAAACGCTGAGTTTTTCTTATATATTTGCATAACTGTTCTCTTGTTCTTGTTCATTATGTCTGCTACCATTACGCTTGCAAAAGAATAGTGCTCCAGAGGATTCCTTACTTAGTGCATTGTATTGTTATGGGAGGGGAGGGAGTATGCAAAAATGCCCCTTCAGCACCACACCATAAAGGTAGACACCTTCCCCATTCTCTCTTACAAAATTTTACTATGGTATATTGTGCTCCCAAACAAAGATCTCCTTTTTGCTCTTCTGCATTTTCACATAACAAGAACAATGACACATACTCTCTGGTATACTTATTTTTGATCTGCTTCATGTGGAGTTTTTTGTTCATAGATGTACAACCACACTGCTTTGCCACAGCAGAAATACCACAACTGCATGTTTTTGCAAGAGCAACAACCCCACCCCATTGCTTTGTATTTTGATATTTTGAATGTTTGTTGTAAGCTGCTTTGGGCACAGCTCACACATATATTCAGAATGGCATGTAGACCACTGAAGGGATATAGAGTGGGAAGAAATGCTATTCAGCTAATCCGCAATAATTATCTTAAGTTATTTTATGTATGGTCTTTCAAGAAGTGTTACTATTCTGAGTACTTTTTCCGATTGGGTTGCTGAGGGCTGAAAATGGCATATGTGCACATGATCTGAGCCTATAATTTGCCAGGTTCTTAGGTTAATTGCTGCATTTTTACTTTTATTTTTTAGAACTTCAAAACAAAACATAAACCAATATATAACCACATACAAATTCATAGGTATTGTGGGCAGGATTCTACTTCTACTTTCATAAGGACTTCTACTTGCACAATGAGGCTTTCTCCTCCTGCCAATGAAATTGGCTTGGGGGGGGTCAGGAAAGCCCCCAGAACTGCATGGGGGGAATACAATTCTTGCACAGATAGAACAATCAGAAGAGTGCAACACTGAATTCTTTTTTATGAATATGTCCGAGGTATTACATTACCAGGTTTTGAAAAGCAGTCCTTTTGCAAACCTGTTTTTTTAGTAAAAACAGGATCTTCATAGCAATAACTTTAAAAAACAACTAAATTGGGGAAATCAGCGAGTAGAGTAACTGGCTGTTTGCCTTCAGGCATGAGGCAAAACAGCAAAATCCTGTCAGTAAGAGTATAACTTCTAGCTTCAAAGAAGCCAGGATTTCAAGTTAGGTTTTCAAACAACTAGGATGAAAGGCAGTAAATACACAGACTGGATTACAGACTACAGCTGCCCCAAATGGAATGAGACAGCCGTCCCCAGCCTCTCGCCCTCCAAATGTTTTCAGCAATAACTCCTATAATCTGTGACTGTGGCTATGCTGGCTGGACCTGATGGGCATGAGGAGCCAACCATAACAGGAGACCCACAGGTTCTGCTCCCCTGCTTTAAGGGAATAAACTCTTTCCACAAACAGTATTAATACGTAGCATTTATACATAGCGCTTTTTTCAAAGTGCTTCTCGCACATCAGTGTTGCCGATTTTTACAACTCCTCTGTCGCAAAGCACTATAATTACCCCTCTTTTTTGCAGAAAGCTGTGGAGTGCCGAAAGGTAAAAGCAGCAACAGGCGCAAACAAATTCATGACAACACATAGCTCCATTTATACCTCAAGTCCCTCTTGATGACATGCCATCAGTATAGTTTCCATCCACCTGAGCTTGACCAACAGTGTCAGCATCTTTGCCTAATAAACATGTGTCTCTGGCTGCTTAAGTTTAAATCCTGCTACCTATTTCCGAATTGGGAGAAGAAATGAACCCAGAATTTGCCAGCTGGCCAACCTTGCCCAGCAGCAACAACAACTACAAACTGGAGTGCAATCGTTAACTCACTCAGGCAGCTGCTGTAGGGGCTCTTCCTCGAGAGGGTGGGAGTGGGGAAAGGGATATTGCTTCGCCTCGGCAGGGCCTAGCTTTGCTTAAGCACCCCATGAGGGGCTCCAGGATCCACCGGAAACAAGAGCAACTCCTCTCCCGCAGGGAACACTTTCTACCCGGAGCGGTCTGCCGGGAAAGAGGAGCTGCTTCCCGGCCAGGGACAACCGCGCACACCGTTGTGGGAGGCAGCCCGGGGAAGAGCCCCCCGCTCCGGCTACACCCTCCCGGGAAAGGAGGCGGCAGCATCGGGCGTCGAGGCCTCCAACCCGGGAATAATAAAGGAGCGAGGCAGCCCGGAACGCAGAGGTCAGAGCGGGTGAGGGAGCGGGCCCAGCGAAGGGAGAGCGCGTCGTGGGCCGTGGTTCTTTTGCGGAGGGGGGGGTCGCCTGGCCGCGCTTACCTGCACCAAGGGGGCCGGCTAGCATGTCTGGGGCAAAGGCAAGCAGCTCCTCCTTCAAGCTCCCGGTTCCATAGTGCCCGCAGTGGGTGAGGGGCGGGGGGTGCGGGAGAGAAATCGGACGCTGCGCTCAGGTCTCTCCGGACACTTCCGGCCGCGCCAGAAAATTCACACCCTAGAGCCCCTGTTTCTACCCTACGCGGCGCGCACGCGCCTTGAGAACCTTCCGTCCCGCGCGAAATAAGTCCTCATATTCCCCCTACGGTCGTTCTCCACCGGAAGTACGCGTGCGTGCGTGATATTTCCCTTGAAAAGCGGTGGGAGAGTGAGGTGAAGGGAAGAGTTTTCAGGCAGGCTTGGGCGGTGTGCGCATGCGCAATGCCGTTCTATGCTCATCCCTTTCGTTGACACTTTTAAAGGGGCCGGTTTCGTTTTAATTTGTCCTGCTGTTGCGTCCTTGTTGTTAAAATTCCTAACAATGCAATCCTATGCGTACATGTCTACGCGGAGGTAAGCCACGCTGTGTTATTAGTGGTATAGGCATAAGGCCCTCAATACAGCCCACAAAAAGTTTTCAAATGTGCAGAATTCAAGCAATAACAAGCAGCTTGCAAAAATTTAAGTCAGCAAAATATCAAGGGTTTTTGTAAAAAAAACACCTCAAAAGCCATACTATCCAAGCTTAACGACAAAGACCCACCACCACCCATGCATCCCCTAGAACAGTAGGCCTTTAATTAGAGACCTTGCAGGGAGCTCCTAGAAGGGTCCTAAGCAGGTGGCGATGGAGCACAAGTGCAAAGGTTTGCCCTTTGAAAGACCAGACATAGTCCCCCACACAGGTTTTATGTTAGGAAGGCAGGAAGCCAGGATTTTTGTTAGGCTGGGGCCAGACATCTACCTGTCATTAACCTCTGTCCAGCTCTAGATTTGGAATGAAATGTCTCAACAGCAGTTGTTTTAGATTACTTTATATTGACTCCCAGTGCTCAGGAAAATCTGTCAAAGTCTCTACAATTTCTATTTTTAGTTAAGTATTTTTATTTATTTACTTGATAGCTATGCCCATGGGGCTGCCCTCTGAAGTCTCTTGTGTTCTGCATCCTCCTGTCATGATTTAAACTGGGCCTCTTTCCCACCCATGCATAGCTGTCAAGTGTCCCTTATTTGAAGGGACAGTCCCTTATTCCAGCGCCATGTCCCGCTGCTGTCCCTTATTGATGGATGTCCCTTAAATGTCCCTTAAATGATGTCCCTTAAATTTCAAAGGAAGCAGCTCCTCTCCCTCCCTTCCTGCCGGCCAGGGAGGAGGGAGGCTCCAACTGTGTTGCTTGGCTGTGTTGCTCACCCAATAAGAAGTCTAAGAACGACTGGGGGGTGGAGCTTGAATGCCTTGTGTGTGGCTAGTTAATACAAGCTGAGGGGTTTTTTGAATGCTGGACGTCATTTTGTTGCACGTGCTGCTGCAAACTTTGCAGTGCAAAGCCAGGCCGGGGAGCCATCTTAAGCTGAGGCTGCATAGGCCTCGTGGTGCATGTGATACAGATTCTATTCAGTTGAACCTCTGGTTACAAAGTTGGTTGGACAGTGTTCTCGAAGCTACAGGTCCCTTATTTTGGCTGCTGGTCCCTTATTTTCAAGGCTGCTGGTCCCTTATTTTCAAGTCTGTAAGTTGACAGCTATGCCCATGATGGGCTTTGATTCCCACATCAACCGTCAGGCAAGCTTGATTTGATTCCACCCCCCTCACTTGGTCACATTGTAAATCGTAACCCACCCCTTCTTCCCTAATGGGAGGGGAGAAAGCATTTTGTGGTTTGCCTCTGGTACCAAAATGTATTGGGCTGACACTGCCGTTACACCACACTTTAAGGAGGTTAGAAAGCTTGCCTTTAATACAACAATAAATCAAAGTTTGCTAATGTTTTAAACACATGCATAATGGATGCACAAACCATTTGCACAATTATAAAAAGCAATGTCTGAGAAGGCATATGACTATAGCCAACAAGGAGGAATAGTTAGTACTGCTGCACTATGCTGTCCTCAGCCTAAGAGCAATTCTGTTGTGGAATTTAGTTATAACTTTAACAAGCCCAAACTGGATGGCTAAAAAAACCAAAAAGAAAGTTCAGAACAGCCTTCACCAACCCAATACCCTCCAGATATACTACAACTTCCATCAGTCAGCACAAAAAAGTCTGGAGCTGCACTCTTCCTTCACTCTCCCTTCCATTACAGAACTGGGCCCAGGAGTTAAAAGATACCTCACTGAGAATATCAAGATATGAAAGGTAATTTCTACTAGAAGCTGTGATGGAAATTTGATTTAAGAAATCATTATTATCTATTTGACTTACTCTTCACTTAACTACAAAAAAGACATATAAAACAATACATTTCAATAAAACCATTCCAGTAGCACACCTGTTCTGAAAGCCCTGCACTAACTGTCAGGGAACTACCAGACCCGATTTAAGGTGTTAGTACTAAGACTAGAGGGGATGCGGGTGGCGCTGTGGGTTAAACCACAGAGCCTAGGACTTGCCGATCAGAAGGTCATGGTTCGAATCCCCATGACGGGGTGAGCTCCCGTTGTTCGGTCCCAGCTCCTGCCAACCTAGCAGTTTGAAAGCACATCAAAGTGTAAGTAGATAAATAGGTACCACTCTGGTGGGAAGATAAACGGCATTTCCGTGTGCTGCTCTGGTTTGCCAGAAGCGGCTTAGTCATGCTGGCCACATGACCCGGAAGCTGTCTGCGGACAAACAACGGCTCCCTCGGCCAATAAAGCGAGATGAGCGCCGCAACCCCAGAGTCGGTCACGACTGGACCTAATGGTCAGGGGTCCCTTTAGCTTTTACTAAGACTAGGCCACATGTTACAAACAGACATTCCCACTCTTAAGAGTGTGAGTGACAGGCTGGTGCAGGAAGGAAAGGTGAAGAGATTTTAAAAGTTGTGGAACCCCTTGGAGATACCTTCAGACTGGGGATTCCACACAGTCCTAATTAAAAAAGCATTGAATTAGCTCTTGGTAGACCATTTACTCCTATATTTTAGTACAGAAGCCAGACACTAGATGGCGTTAGGAACCAGAATTTGGATTCCTGCTAGCCTTTTTATGTGTGTAGGGGTGTGCAGGTGTGTTTACTTTCTTTTTCATGGTATTTTACTTGGAAATGATCAGCAGGAAGCAAAATGCAATGGTAAAAATGCTGAACTTGTAACATAAATGTAAGCTGCTATTTCTGCTATGTTGATCTCACAAAACATGAAAAACATTGTGTTTCAAACTCTTCCTCCTCACACATATAAACACTTATCCAAAGGGTAAGAGATTTCAGACTTTTAAAGGATCAGTCTCCATGAAAGGAAAGAGTACTGGAGACTCACTGACTTGTTTGCAAAGCATTTTTAGGATAAAATTGCTTGCATCCACAGGGATCTTTACTCCACTGTTATAGCACATGAATTTCAAGGGGAATCCAGAGCACGGTCTAGTCTTGTTGTGTTGGATGGGTTTCAGTTGGGAAGGTTCGAGGATGTGGACAAGGTGCTTGGATCGGTCAGGGCAAACACTTGCACTCTGAACCCTTGCCCCTCTTGGTTGAAAGAAACTATCAGGGAGGGGACAGCTGGCTGGGCCAGGGTGGTTATTAATGCCTCCCTCCGAGAGGGAGTTGTCGCTGCCTGCTTGAAGGAGGCAGTAGTAAAACCATTCCTTAATAAACACTCCCTGCACTTGGAAAATCCAAGTAACTACTGGCCAGTTGCTAATCTCCCCTTCTTCGGCAAGGTTCTTGAGCAGGTGGTTGCAGAAAAGATCTAGACCATCTTGGAGGAAACTGATCTTCTAGATCCATTTCAGTTGGCATTTAGGCCCAGTTTTGGCACAGAAACTGCCATGTATGATGACATCAGCCAGTAGAGAAACAGAAGAAATGTGCCCTTGTTAATTCTCCTTGACTTCTCAGCAGCTTTCAATACTATTACCCATGGTATCTTTCTGGAGCAGCTTTCCACGATAGAGGTTGGTAGCATCGCTTTGTGGTGGTTCTGTTCTTACTTGGATGGTCGTTTCCAGAGAATGATGCTTGGGGAGTGCTCTGTGGCCCTGTAGAGCCTTCAATGTGGGGTTCCTCAGGATTCAATTTTATCCCCTGTGCTACATTAAACTGTTAAGTGGGGTTATCTGGAGTTTTGGAGTAGGTGGTCAGCAATATGCTGAAGACACACAGCTCTACTTATTCCTTTACATTTGCAGGTATGGCAATAGATGTGCTGGACTGTTGTCTTGCCTCAGTCATGGACTGGATGAAAACCAATAAACTGAAGCTCAATCCATATAAGACAGAGGCATTGCTAGTGGGTGGTTCCCATTACCAGATGGCTGGGAGGTTGCCTGCTCTTAATGGGGTTTTACACTCCCTTTGAAGGTGGCTTGAGGCTCAGGTAGCCTCAGTGGTGTGGAGTGCCTTCCATCAGCTTTCGTTGGTGGCCCACCTGCTCCCTTATCTGGACAGGGATAGCCAAACGTCCATCACCTATGTTCTGGTAACCTCTAGGTTAGATTACTGCAACGTGTTATAGGTGGGGCTGCCTCTGAAGGTGGTTTGGGAACTTCAGTTGGTGCAGAATACAGTTGCTCATTGGGGCAAGACAGTTTGAGCATATCAGTAGCCCAACTGCACCAGTTCCCATTGAGTTCCTGGGACCAATTCAAAGTGCTGATTTTGACCCATAAAACCTTTAAGTGGCTAAGGACTGCAGCAGTAGCTCAAGGATTGCCTCTCCCCATATGAACTGACCCAGGCTTTGTGAGCATCATCTGAGGCCCTTTTTCGGGTGCCTCCTCCACGAGAGGTTTGGATGGTGGCAACATGAGAATGGATATTTTCTGCAGTAGCTCCCCATTTGTGGAATGCTCTCCCCTGGAAGGCTTGCTTGGCACCTTCATTATACATCTTTAAGCACCAGGCAAAAGTATTTCTGTTCAACCAGGCCTTTGGCTGTTTAACATTCTTTGTAAATGTGTCTTTGTTTTGTTCTTACTATGCATTTTGTGTTTTTGTTTTTATTTTATGCTGTGAACCACCTTGAGATCTTCAGCTTAAGGGAATCATAAAATAAAATGAGCCACAATTAGGCTCAAAGAAGGCTCATTGCTGCATGGGACCATCTTCAGGATGTACCGTATTTTTCGCTCTATAGGACGCACCCGACCATAGGACGCACCTTGTTTTAGAGGGGGAGAACAAGAAAAAAAAATTCTCCCCCTCTCTGCTCAGCGCCCCTTCAGCGAAGCGGCAGGAGAAACAGAGCCCCTTCCATTTCTCCTCCCGCTTCGCTGAAGGGGTGCTGCGCAGCTCTCCCTCTCTGCTGAAGCCAGGAGAGTCTTGCTTTCCCGGCTTCAGCAAAAGGAACCCGAAGCCTCTGGAGCGCAGTGGGACCTCCCGCTGCGCTCCGGAGGGTTCAGGCGGCTATCCCTGAAGCCTGGAGAGCGAGAGGGGTGGGTGCGCACTGACCCCCTCACTCTCCAGGCTTCAGCGAAAGCAACGCGAAGCCTCCGGAGCCTGCATTCGCTCCATAGGACGCACACACACTTCCCCTTAATTTTTGGAGGGGGGGGGAGTGCGTCCTATAGAGCGAAAAATACAGTATGCATGTGTGTATGCTGCCTGCCTCCAGTTCTGGCCCATATGGCTGCTCCTCTGGAATTTGATCAACATTTGTGTTTAGCTTGAAAGTTTGCAAGGCTGGGTCAATTAAGGATAGCAGCCTACATTTTCTTATGGATGCAGACATTGCACAAACAAGCTTGAGGGGCATATCGTATCAAGGAACTTCTACATTTCATGTCTCTTTGATGTCAACAGATGTCATTCTTTCTTTTCTGATTGGTTTGCTTTGTATGTCCCACAAAAGACCTATTCCCAGTTAAGTGCTATCAGACTGCAGCATGAGGGTAGGATATGATGCACACCTTCCTGAGAGTGAGTTCATTGAATCCAATGGGGAACTTCTGAGTAGATATGCATAGGATTGTGCCATGCATACTGCACAGCTCAAAGAGGCAAGTTTAATTTCAAGCCAATTAAAAAGAATGTCTATCATGATTTTAATTTAAATCAGGATTTCTTCTGATTTTAAATTAAATCAGGGTTTTCCCTCGAAGAATAGTTCCTCCATTCCTTCCAAAGTGTAGCATGCGAACAGGTGGCTGTACCTAAAATAGAGCAGGGCCCCTTCACCTTTAATAGTTGCATAGTTGTGTAGAAGAGGGAATTCCAGCATCTGGCAACACTGCATGCAGTGGAAGGAACCACAGCTATGTGGAAGTGAGGTGCCTTGATATAATTTAAGTGGGGGCGGGGTTTCCTGTTGGTGGCAATTCCTACCGCACAAAAATGAAACAGTCCCCAAATGAATGTAAAAACCCATTATGGGTTTTCCCCACCCTGTCAGTACAGAACCAATAGGATGGAGGCCAGAGGTGGTGCTGGGGTGATAAAGCAGAAAGCGCTAGAGTCTCACCGCTGCCAGATTAACATAAAAAATTCAGAGCATCAACTGCTAGTTATTACATTTATTTATTCAGATGTACAAATATGAATATTTATTCATAGTCGTACATATGACTAATTTCATCAATGTTGAATATAAGAGCTTATATAACGTTTTTGTCCACTAAATTAAGGAGACAGAAACGTGTCCAAAAAGTAGGTAGCATTCATCCTGTCTTGACAGGGCCCCCTTAAAAACACTTCTGAATTCCCTGACCAGCAGCATATATAAGGCAAAGGAGAAACTGAAATACAGTAGAGGAAGAAGCAATGCAGGATTCCAGCAATTAAAGCTTTCCAATCTTGAGACTTCTTCCCTATTGGCAATGGGTCAGTGCATCTGGCTGCTAACCAGAAGGCTGGTGGTTGGAGCCCACCCAGGATGGCTGTGCGCAGGATTCCTGCATTGCAGGGGGTTGGACTAGATGACCCTCAGGGTCCCTTCCAACTCCACAATTCTAATCTATGTGCAGTATGGACAGGTCCACCAGCTTCCTTTTTTTGCTTACATGATACTGTGTAACTCATTAGAACTGGCACCGATAGAAGCCTGTTTTACATAACCTTGATTTTGTAAATTTATTTTGCCAGTCTTGGTTGTAGGTTTGCAGCCCTCACAACATGGCTGTTTCTTACATTGCATTCCCCTCCTCCCTTTTATCTATTTTAAAATTAATTACCATTCTCTTTTCCTGGAGGCAGTTTGCTTAATTAGGCATAGGGTTAACAAACTAGGTTAATGCGGACAGCAAAAACACTCTCCACTTCAGCCAAATCCAGGCAGCCTTGTGTTGCGAATATTCATAGTTCTCCTGAACTAGAATGAAATCCTAGAACTCACAGTCTCTTTGTTTTACTGCTTATGCATCCAGAAAAATAAAACTGACCAAAGAACATACCAAATTAATTCACATCCCTTATCTTTAGACTCTCATTCTTACAGATAGCACACATACTATCATTATAGTTTCTAAAAACAGGCTTTGTTATTATTTTGCAGAGTAGGGAGAAGCTCCGAACATTATTTTGGTTTAGTTTTTGAATAGTTGATTTGGTATGCCTTCGAATCAATGGCTAAACAATACATCATCGCTAGTGAAAAGGACAACAGTCATATGACTTATCTGCATGCTTTGACAGTAAGGAAAGTATGATTGAACGCCACCTGTGCTATAAATTGCCATGGAGTTAGTGTGAAATAAATTGCTGTTCCTATCTCTACAGAGTCCCTGCATTGCATTTTAAAAACTAAAATAATAATCCTTAAGATTTTACCTTTAAGTAATTTTTACTTCATAGGAATAACACCATAGCTTTTCTACTGGTTAATTAAACCTGCAGTCCACACTTGCTAGAGTCGCATTGAAGTCAACAGGGATTACTTCTGATTAGGCACGTATAGGATTGTACTGTAACCGTTCAATACATTTGTTGAAACCATGACTGATTCCAAATCCAATGTAATCACTCAGCCAACAAATTTACCTCCTAGGGCAATGCCTGCCCTTGTTGAGTTTGGGTTCCCATGATTTTTCACAGTGGAACATGTGGTTTGGCAGCTTTGTTCTTTACTGCTGTTGGGTATGTTGATTTCACCTCTGCCCACTAATTTAACAGTGCATTCAAATCTGGGAAGGATTACACTATTTCATACTCACTCAAAGTGCTATGTGCATTTTATTGTTCTACAACTGCAACTATGTTGAGCTGTGGGGATGGGGGGAATCCCGCCTGATCTATAAAGTTAATGTTACTGTTTGGTCACCTGGTCCTCATCTGACCTGCATTCATTACAGTTACACTACATATACAGTGGTACCTCAGGTTACATACGCTTCAGGATGAGAACAGAAATTGTGCTCCGGTGGTGCGGCGGCAGCAGGAGGCCCCATTAGCTAATGTAGTGCTTCAGGTTAAGAACAGTTTCAGGTTAAGAACGGACCTCCAGAACGAATTAAGTACTTAACCCGAGGTACCACTGTTTAGGGCTATGTGTTTTTATAGTGGTATGGCAACTCTCCTGTGTTTGCCTTGTGTATAAGGGGACTCCACTAGCCATGACATTCTGTACATAGTTTTAAATTTAGAAATCTTCAATAGTAATCACTCTGGAGTAAAATAAGCTTGTAAATAATACTGCTGCTGCAGCTCAGCTGGTGACAGCAAAAAGCCATTGACCCTTTAATCCTTTCTAAACAATCCTGTTCTGTTTGTAGGTCAGGCAATAAATGAGGCTTCCTCAGCCTAGTGTTACAGATGATCACTAATATGGAGAGCATTCTGGCTGTCCTGAGAAAATTCTCTGAAATGGCTGTACTACTTGAGAAAATGAAATCCTAGAACTACAACCCTCTCTACATATGCAAATCCATATTATACCGTGTTGGATCTGAAATTGTTCCTCACCCCTCAAATTTAGACTTTCCATTCTGGAACTTTCTCCAACAGGCTGCCCTCCCAATGTTGTATTTGGCTGGGGCTGATGGGATTTGTAGTTCCATAACATCTGGAAGTCACCAAGTTGGGGGAACACCATTTTTAATTTCAGCACCTAGTCAGGTCCTACGAAAAGTTCACAAGCAGAACATGATCATGATATCTATCTCCTGGTAACATTTTGTTTATTTGTCTTTGTCTTAAACTTGCTACATATCAGCTTCAATACAGAACTTATTTTGAGAATGAATATTCCCACTCCTATGCATCACAAAAATATACATTTTTGTTCTTTGACACATGTTAACCTCATCCTCAGCCCATTTTATCATCTAATACTTTATTTGATTTCCCTGTTTTATATGAACGCCTGCTTCAATTGTTGTTCTCTAAAGCAAACCTTCTCTACCCTGCCCCAAACAACTAAAAAGAAATATTAAATTCCTTAGGGCTCGGTTTGAGCCATGACTCAGTCCTGAAAAATCAACATCAAGGTTTGACAAAGGGATCTACGAAACAATATAATGAAGAAGGGTGCCTATGTTTCCAAATACGTGAAGAGGACATTGTCCTTGAAGGCTGCAATCATATGATTAGCTTCTTGTGAATAAGTCTCATGGGGTTTACTTCCTTGTAAACATTATACGGTCCAGATGAATGAGTAATTTGAGGGAATCTTGGTTGGCTCCTGTTTTGCTAGCCTTGCAGTGGCAGCTAAACCATACTTTCCCCTTTGTACTGCATCTTACTACCACAGCAGCCTTTATCATCCTTCCACCCCATCAATTGCATTCATTAATTCCAACTGCATTCCAAAAAGCACTGCTGCATCTTTCATTTTAGCACGCCTCACCCAGCAAACTCTCTCCCATCTACCCAGGGGTGCAAGGATTTCTGAAATGCAATTGTTTAACAATAGAAAGCCGGGTGCAGAGACAAAAGAAAACTGAGTGTACAAGTACTCTTGACTTTAAGAAGGCTGATTTCAAAAAGCTTAAGGAACTACTGGGTGATATCCCATGGTCAGAAATACTCAAAGAGAAGGGGGTCCAAGATGGGATTGGAGTTTTGTTTTTTTTTTTTTTAAATTATATTTATTGGAAAAAAAATTTTTTTAAAGTTACAAAAGAAACACAAAGTAGAAAAAGAGAGAAACAAGCCACTTCCAACCATACATATACAAATTCAAAATAAGAAAGAAAAAAACAAAAATACACCACAAACATTTAAAAACATTTAAAAACAAATCCATTATTCTCAATTTCTCAACTGTCATTACCCTCTTTCCTTGACCTCCTCCTCCTCCCCTTCCTTGTATCCTGTTTGTTAATTGTCACAGCAAATCCTTTCCATATTCCATAATATTCTGTCATTACATTACCTTAAACTATTTTAATCTTATCTTACTATAAAAAAACCTTGAGACTTAAAACTTAAATCTTATTTTTACCAACTTCTCATAACCATAATATTCTTGCATAATTCTTTAAACATTTTTACTAAAGCCAAGTAATTTCATTCCAACATTTTCTAACATTCATCAATTTTATAAAACAGTCCTAGTAGTGAAAAAGAGAAATAAAAACAAATCCAATCTTCATCCAGCGTCCCTTCCTCCTGGTCCCGGGTTTTGTCAGTCCTTATTATCCCATCGATCTGGCGCATTAACCTGGTAATCTTATATCCGAGGCCCTTAAGTCCCTTCCATGTCCCTTCCGCGGCTCTTCTTCATATTTATAGCTGTATTTCCTTTGTCTCCTGCTCCTTTCACTCATGGGAACTCCAACTTAGCAATATTTTTGACCCTTCTCGACAGATCAGCCCCTTTTCCATAATCGACGCTAAATTCCATGTGGTATTTAAAAACATGTTTCAGAATCCCTCCAAAATTAAGAGCCCCCACAATCCCAAACATCTCACGGCCCATTGCCAGACTTGAAAAGTCCAAACATCCCTGCATAGGAGGGTCTATCCAACCCCCCATTTCCAAACCAAACCAAACTTTTTCTTTCCAAATCTGGCTTTTTCCAAGTTCATTTGTCAAATCCGAAAGCTCATATTCCTGTAGGGCCTGTTCTGTAAGGACACACTCCAGATTTAATTCCTGGGTGGGCTCCACATATTTTCCCACTGCCTGTTCAAAATTTCTAATCGAATCAGCCATCAAATTCGTCTTCTCATGTAACTGTTCCAGTAGGGCATTTGTTTTATAGAAAGCACACAACAGAGCTTCTGAATACATTGTCCTGAAGGTCAGGTGTCTATTCCCACGATTGTAATCTGTAACAGGTGCCAGCTCCCAGGAGTTGGTTACAGTTTCACAGTCTCCCTCTAGGGGGAAAACTTCTATTTAATCTTTCTTTTAAAGACAAGTCTAGCAACAGTTTCCTTTTTTTCAGATATTTTGTCAATATTTGTTCCTTTAAGATGCGAAAGGAAACAATGGAATCACTATGTTCCTCTTCTTTTAGCTATCTGTCAAAAGCGCTTGTTTCTGGTCACTGAGCTTCAAACGTCAGTCCTGACACCCCGCTCCAGGATCAGGACGGTGGAAAGTTACTTTACTTTAAACTCACTTCTGCAGGTTTAAACAGTCCAGAAAAGATCCCCCTTCTTCTCCTGCTGCCGAAGGGGGGTTCAACAATTTTAAATGATGAAAGCCAATCCTTTAGAGGCGATTTTCTGAGCTCTAGTTTACGTTGTCTTTGCTTTATTCTGTCTACAAAGAAACGGAAGGCTGACTTCCTGTTTAGACCTTCCCGTTTCAGTACCAAATTGAAGTAAAATTTTTAAGTCCAATTCCTTTCTGCTCACAAGTCCTTATTTAAAGTCCAATTGTTCAAAGTTTAAGTACTCACGGGTGCTTATTTTAGAAGCCAATTTGTCCCAGGAAAAAGGCAGCGCTCTCCGGCAACAGCTGTGCGGCTTCGCTCCACGGAAATAGCAGTTGACTCACACCACCGCGCCACTTCCCCCTCTTTGCTTCGGAGCCCGTTAGTGGGTTCCTTTGCGGGTTGGGGGGGCGCTAAGGGTGCCCGCCGAGTCCCATGGTCACAGGCTTCATCCGCCTGTGATTTTTAAAAGGGTCCCCGCTTCGCCATAGCAGAGAAGACCCGTTTCGCGCGGAGCTAGTCCCTCCAATTCAGAGGGAGTCCGCCATTGCCGATGGCGCCACCCCGGAAGTGCCGATGGGATTGGAGTTTCTTAAAGGTGAAATATTGAAGGCCCAAATGCAGACAATTCCAACAAGAAAGAAAACTGGGAGGCACCTAAAGAAGCCAGTGTAGTTGCATGAGCTTACAGATGAGCTGAGATTTAAGAAGGGCATGTATAAGAAATGAAAGAAAGGGGAAATCAATGAAGGAAGAGTATACATGAGTTCCCAACAGTTAAAGGGAGGTCAGGTGGGTCAAAGCTCAGAATAAGCCTAGGCTTATTCTAGAGGTTAAAATTAAAGAGAGGTTAAAATTAAAAAATCAAAAGGTTTCTTCTGCTATGTTCAAAGCAAGAGGAAGAATAAGCAAGTAGCAGGTCCTCTATGTGAAGACAGAAAAATGCTGTTGGGTGACAGAACTGCTCAACACTTACTTTATTTCTGTCCTCACTCAAAAGGAAAGCAGTGCCCAACCTGGTGATAACAGAATAAATGACGCAGGGAGGGAGCTGCAGCCCAAGATAGGAAAAGTAGTAAGGGAACACCAAGCTACTTTAAATGAATGCAAATCTCCAGGGCCTGATGAGCTGCACCCAAGGGTACTAAAGGAGCTTCTTGGTGCAATCTCAGAGCCTCTGCCTGTAATCGATGAGGATTCTTGGAGAACAGGTGAGGTCCCTGCAGACTGGAGGTGGGCAAATGTCCCCCATCTCCAAAGGCCTGTCAGCTCTACAAAAACAAATATTGGCAGACAGGTACAAAGCCTCAAAGAATCATGAAAACTGTTGTATGACACAGCAGAGATGGGTTGGTCCGGTGCTGCTGTTGTAACTGCAGCACCGGACCAAGTCAGCCTGTCAATATGCTTGGCAGGGGCTGTTGCCTGTGGGGGGGGGGGCCGGATAGCGCCCCTGGGGTAGAGGGATCTTGAGCCCCACCCCCAAAGTTAACATCTCTGAAAGGAACAACAAAAATTACTTTCCCTATGCTATTAGACTGCATAAGTGAAGAAAGATTAGTGCAACAGGGGATGGAAGGATGGTGAACTTTACTAAATAAACAAATCCCCGAGCTCAGTAGAAACATGTTCTAAAATGCTCCAAATGCACCTGACACCTTGCGTTTCTACCAAAGCGCAACTGTACCTCTTGCAAGTACTAAAACCCACCCTAAACGCCGCTGACAACCCAACTCCTTCCCCTCCCCGATTTCCCTCCAAGCCGAACGAGCAATATTCTTTTGTGGTCCTAAACATTGACGCGACTCTGCGCTTGCGCGAGAGCTGGGGCACTCGCACCGAGGCGCAGCGCGCCTGCGTAGTCGCTTCCCCACACATGCTGGCATTGCTGCTGCTACTGGGAGAGGCAGCTGCAGCGGCTCAGTTTCACCTGCGCGGCCGGGTCTTCTTGGGAGGAGGAGGTAGGTGGCTGCTTCTAGGCTGTGTTTTGCGCTGCTCGCTCTGGTGCCTCCGCGCCCGCTTTGCTTGCTGTGGCTGCTTCCCTTGTGCTTTGGCGCTGGGGCGGCGCTTGTTGTGCTTTCGGAACTCCTCGGGTAGCGACTGAGGCGCGACGCCTCTTCCCCTCCGGCCGGAGTATTCCGTGTCTTCCGCTCCCTAGTCTCCCTTCGCTTCCATGCCTCTGTCCCCGGAGAAAGCTGGCGGGAAGGTCTCGGCCTTGTCCTCCCTTTCTCTCCGTCCTCCCGGAGACAGCATTGAGGCGCGCTTTGGGGAGGGAGGGGTGCGGGTGTCCTCCTAAGCGGGGGGCTACCTGTCGCTTTGCTTCCTGCTCTTGCTGTGCATTATTGGGGGCTCTGCATCCTGGGCCCCTTCGGGTGATGCAGGTTTGCACCGTGCCCGCCTCAGCTGTGGGAGCTCAGCCCGCCGCCCGAGGGCAGGGTGGGGGGAGTGCAATGCAGGGAAAGGAGAAAGGACACCTAGCGGATTGCTCGTATCCGACCACCAGTTAAGTTAGAGTAAACGGCGTCGTAGTAGACTCTCCCTGGGAGAGTTACTTGGAGAGGATACGGAGGGTCTACGGTGCTGCTTTAACTCGAGCACTGTAGGGAAAGGGAAACTGCCTGGGGATCGAGTGAACAGTTTAAGGCTGCGATCCTAAATAGGAAGCCCCGTTGAACTTCCGGCTAAATGTTCATTTGGGATCGAGCTGTGAATCTCTCTAGCATAGGCAATTCCAGCAAAGGGTGTGTTTTTTGCGCCTTGCGCGGGCCGTTTTCACTCTTTCCTCCATTTTCTCCGGTGTGCGTGCGTGTGCTGTTCTTGTTTTTCTTTGGAGAAAGAGGGAAATGTGCCGAAGGCTATTCATATAAACAGAAGCATTTGTGCCGTTTGCAGGCAATTCCAGGAGAGTTAATGAGCAGCCGCGCTAGGCTTCCCTGCTTGCCGGGAGGATTAATAGTTTTGAGTGTTTTTCCATTCAGATTTAACTACCGTTGTATCTAGACTGGGCTGTCTTCGCATGGTTCAGAAATTGTCATTTTAACCGATGGAAGCTCCTTACTAGTTAAAACACACACTGCAGCCGTATTGTTAGCGGGTAATCTTTCCCACACGTACATAAAAGGAGGCAGCCCCTTGCCTTTTGTGATGGCCTCCTTAGTTACTGTTTTTATTTTTATTTTTGAAGGTGAGGGATTGTTATATGTTTAAAATGTGTGTGGGGGGGGTGCTAGTGTATTTCACTGAAGGTAATTCCCCATAATTGAAGTAACTGTCCTATTCAACAGATTAAATAAGGCACTGAGGAAATATTTTTTGAAGCTGGTTAATAAACATGTTTCATATAGTAGAGGAAATTGCTTCTATGTTGCTTAATTCAAGAGATGTTTCTCTTTGGAGAGCAGCTGTGCTTTAAATCTAAATTAAAATCCTAAATTTGCACATGGGATTGATTGCTGTGTTGTGCCAATTACCAGTTACAAGTTGGTTTAAGTGGTAACTAAATCATCTCTAACATATGTATGATAAGTAATTGACTGGTGCAGATATTTAAGCATGCATCTCTGTGATGCCTGCTCTGTGATGTCCCAAGGGCCATAGGAAATATAGGAGCCTCTTGGCCATGGTTGAAGATAGAGCTTGATGTCCAATCCTGCTCCTCTACTGTTACCAGAAATTAAGGGGGTTCCTTTTGATGGCCCAACTCCCCAGGTTCATTACCTGTCAAAGATGAATGAGCTGAGGCAGAAATCAAGCGAAGGCAATGAGCACTTTTCTGGTAATACCACCACCACAGAAAGCCAGCAATGCCTTGTCCCAAGTGACTTTGAAATCCCCAAGATTGGTAGTGCTGAAAGGGACATATTAAAGGTTGTTCGTTCGGAGACATGTCAGGAGAGGACCAGAAAATCAGCTGGCTCTAAAGTCCTCGTGTGTATCCCCCCCAGACATAGAGACATTTTAGACCAGGTCTCCTTTTCCTTCATTGTTTCCAGTGAGAGGGTAAATGTAAAGTAAACTTCTACCTGCCAGTGTGATCCAGACAAAACAAAGGATGGTCTATTAAACCACCTTTGGATTCCCCTGCTACTTTTAGGGACACACCTTTAATTGCCCTCATGCTGCTTCACTATCAATTGTTTGTAATCCTACGCATACATACACATTCCATGGAAATAAATGAGACATAATTAACTAAAAACAGTGTTTCAAAGTAGGCCATCAACTACTTTTAATATTCTTAATCACTCTCTCACCTATATGTAATACTTTTTGCAAAAATGATCTGGATATCTGAGTTCTTTTGTGGCTCAAGATGCTGCTTATTTTCTTTAAGGCTAGTGCCCTATATGGATGGGGAAAGCTAGATACTTTACTTGGCTACTGAAATGTTAAATGCTAGTTGTACTCTACAAAAATAATCTGATATGGAAATGTTCATACAGGTTACTGTTTGTGCGACGATAGATATATACATGGAACTTTATAAACAAGTGGATTCTTGCACCTAGTAGGTCTTCCCGCCCTGTAAGAAATTGTTTGGATATTGGCACACTGAGCTTCTAAGGTGGAAAAAACCCAGTCAATCCTAAATATGTCTTTTCAGAAATGCGTCCTGATTAGTTCAGTGGAAGTCGCTGGAACTTAACTTCTGTGTAAGTGTGTATGCAGTCTATGTGAAATGAGCTGGAGAAAAGTTCTCATAACTATCTAAGCCAGCCTTCCCCAATCTGGTGCCCTCAATAGCTTTTGGACTACAATTCTTAATTATTCCAGGCCATTGGCCAAGCTGACTGGAGCTCATGGGAGTAACAAGGGTGTACCTAGGGTTGGCCCTCACCAAGGGTGCAAAAATTGTGCCTCTCCACTCTGGCTTGGAGTGACTAGGAGCCCGCTGTTCCACATGCTCCCTAGGCACCTTGGTGGAGCTCCTTGCCAAGGGCACAAGGTGTTGGTTGGGCGGCGATTCAGCTCCTTTCCAAGAGTGCATGGGAGCCTATGTACGCCTCTAGGAGTTGTAGTCTGAAAAAATATTGAGAGCACCAGACTGAGAAAGGCTGATCTAAGGTTGTGCTTCTGAGCTTCGTACAAACACTTGTTGATACTAGGTAAAGGAGAATGGAGGTGCACTTTTTGGACAGCAGAACCCAATTCCTTGGATTGGTAAGGCTTTTCGTAATGCATGTTGCTCTGTGCTCTATTACTTTGTGTCTTCCCTAGTGGATAAATTTCCAGCCAGTGCTTCAGTAGCAAGAAAGAGTGATGGAGTTCTGAACAGTGGAGGATGGTGTAACCTGATTGTACATCATACATAATTTTGATGGGAAATTAAAGCAATCATACATTGATAACAGACCTAGGCTCTGTAGAAATTAATCACCTCTTCTCACCTCTGTTGAGGTATGAAAATATAATAATTACAATTGAACTGAACACTTAAAGCCACGTCTTGTAATCTCTTCATACGTGATTATTTAAAACAGGCTCAAATATGTTTACAAATTTGTAGCTGTTGATTCTCTGAAAATAGGAGACTGCTGTTCAGAAGCTTTGCTGCAGGGATGATTCAGTATAAATAAGTTGGCAATGGTACATTTTCTTCATTGTAAGCAGGATAATCTCATGAAGGGTATTTCTACAGGTCACTTGCATGGTTTATGACCTTGACTGCAGTAAAAGCATACTAACAGCTCTCATTTCTCCTATTTTTTCCCCTAGTCCAGAAGTCTCCCTTCCTTATATTTGTGTTCTCTATCCATTTCTCATCATTTTAGTTTACACGTTCCAGAGTAAGCTTGACCACATTTATTGGATTTCATGCTAATTGGAAGCCAACCCTCTTGCTACTGCTCCTGGTGTTAATAGCCAAAATCAGATCACAATAATGTTTAGCTACTGCAAGTAATGGCTTATTTTATCTTCCAGTAACCAGCAAGTATTTTCAGCATGGCATGCTAAGCTTCTGGTGACTTTGAGATAAGGAATAATATTCACTCTTAAATAGAGATCTTAAATGAGTTTTCAGAAGTAAACATAATAAAGGCACTTAGCAAGAGGAGAACACCATACTCACTTCATTATTTTTCAACCTACAAAAAAATGAAATCACTTGCTCTTGAACTGACAAATGTATCAGGCTAGTTCTCAAAGCTACCAACTCCCATGGGTTGTTTTCTTCCTGCATGTAAAGCATTTTTGGGATCCTGCTGTTCTTAAAGTATAAGTGAGATGAAGGCTTCTCCTTTCTCTTCTGTCTCCCATTATTGGATTCCAGATGTGGCGTTGACCAGTAAGTGTATTGAGCTGGGAAACAAACATGCTACCTTGCCCTTCTCGGTCAGCTTTCACATGAGGCACCAAGTACTGTATTTTTTGCTCTATAAGACTCACTTTTCCCCTCCTAAAAAGTAAGGGGAAATTTGTGTGCGTCTTATGGAGCGAATGCAGGCTGCGCATCTATCACAGAAGCCAGAACAGCAAGAGGGATTGCTGCTTTCACTGCGCAGCGATCCCTCTTGCTGTTCTGGCTTCTGAGATTCAGAATTTCCTCCTCCAAAAACTAGGTGCGTCTTGTGGTCTGGTGCGTCTTATAGAGCGAAAAATACGGTAAGTCCTTTTTATAAGCTGGTGCTTTTTGTCAGCTTATAAAGGGCTTAAACCTCTGCTCTCATCTTACTTTCTGAGAGGGAAGAGAGAAAAGGCAGCCCCCACTTCTATTTAAAATAGTTGCAGCAGCCTGCCAATCCCGCTTAACATGTTGTGTTTCTCTCCAGTATTCTGATTCTCAGATTTAGTTCTGCTATGCTGTGTCCCTGTGAAGTCTTAATCTAATAAAAAATCTGGATTTATTTACAAAGAAGGAATATTCAGCACATTAAGAATTGTTACATCAGGCACTTAAAGAATGCATTTGTTGCAGAAAAACATAGTATTAAAACCACCCTGAGACTTGCGGGTATAGGGCGGTATATAAATTCCAGTAATACTAATATTAATACTAAATAAAAAACCCAGTGAACCCATATTTAAACAGATTTATAAAAACCTTCATAAGACATTATGTATGGAAAAAATAGTCGCTTAGAAGTGTGAAAGAAGGAAGCTTGTTGCCATGAAATGAAGCACAGGTTAGTATAAAATAATAAGAGCTTATATTAAAACAAAAACTCTGATGACACATGACTAGTACTGGCAGTGGTGACAGATTAACACGTGTCCAAAAGATGCACGATTGTGCACGGCGCCAAAGCTGGAAGTGACCCTAAAACGTGGTAGGGGGTGGGGTGGAGCGAGCTTATACGTGCTCAGAGAGCAGAACTCCTGCACAGTTGACCGTACTGTGAATACCCCAACACCATAAGTTTGAGAGTGGAGATTAAACTGTATATTGGTGACTCCATTCCTTTGGAATTAATGTAGTTTACATTGCAAGACCTCAAAGCCTCATCATAATTTTGAACATGTTGAATTTGCAGGTCCTTGGCTATCTTACCTGGCCATGCTGGGTGGGGCTGATAGGAGTCAAAAACATCTGAGGGCTCCAGGTTAGAGATGACACTAAACCTAGCTGGTTCATGGACAGTGCTGCTCAGAGACTTCTCAACATGAGATGAGTAACTGCTACTGTAAATATATCCAAATGCGCACACTAGCTCTAGTATAGACAGTACTCGTTGTTGTTGTTGTTGTTGTTGTTGTTGTTTCTATCCCACCTCAAGGTAGCTTAGAGATAAAAACAAGCACTAATAGCACAAGTAAACAATAATTAAAAAACAATTAAACAGTGACAGAATTATATAAAATCTATTAAACCCATACAAAAAATCTTATTCTAACCTCAAAATTCTAGGCTGCCAGCCATATAAGCTTTCTCTGCTTCTAGCCATAGTTGCCAGTTCATTAAAAAGTTCTCAGTGACTTAAATGGACATAATGTCTTGTACACACACACACACACACACACACACACAGAATTATGTACAGAGATGATAGAAAATCTCATTTGTTAGATGGTCTCTGCATTCACTGATCATTGTGCTGTTGGCCTGGATATTCTGAGGACTCTCCTGGTTCTATTGGCTGTGGTTCCCTGACTTAAAGGAGGCAGGGAGAACTAACTGGGAGTTTGCACACTTTTGGAAGAAGCATTTACGCTGAAAAAAATGTTATGACGACAACAATAATGTTGTCGACAACAGAAATGTTGTGTTCTGCTCTAATAATATTTCCCCCCTGCAAGTGCCCATTCTCTCTAATCAAAATACTGTGTATTGTAATACGAAGAGGTAAATTCAGGGCTGTGTGTGTGCCTTTATTCTGTCCAAGTGCAGAATCTGGTTGTGGGAACAGAATTTAGCATCCTTAATTTTCATTTTAAAAACAGGTTTTGAACTGAGTGTATAAGATTTTGTATGTTCTCAGGAAAGCTCTTGTAGTGAATTTAAGTTTGAAAAGATACATGAAAATCTAGGAGAAACATAAGGATATATAATTATGGCATTACAAAGGGATAATTGTTTTTCCCACGGAGAGAGAACTATATATAGTAGTCTCTTACCTACATACACAAACATTGTATAATCCTGGTAGACAGCTTGCTTCTAATTTCAAGAGCAGCTATTCATTTTCCCCCAAATATTTAATCTACGTCTTTTGATATTTATAAAACACCCAACTAGGTAAGAAAAAGACCCTGCTGGCCATTTGATTTTCTGAACAGAAGGCACTGCAAGCAACAGTAAATGTATCTTATGTGAAAGATATTGAAAGATAAGCTTCCAGGTGGAGCAAATGAGTTATGATTGATGCACGCTTCTTTGACTGTGACTTGAGTTTACATTTATCCAATCCATCTAGGGTTAAAGAAATCAACTTTCCCAGTATACTTGCTGACATCCTGATTTGCATCGATAGTTCCACTTACTTTAGTTTATAATAAATCCCTAGTTATTTTTCTTGAATTGCTACCTTCAGCAATCTAGGGGATGAACATGCTCCCTCTAATAATTCATCGAAATCTGTCATCTTTAGCACAGACAATGTAGTGCTTCCTCCAGTACCACCTGTCCTTTCCATTCTGGGGACCTTGTATTCAGTTGTTGGCATTGCCTGCACCATTTTTCCACTGCCTTCCTACATTTCCTATATAGTGGGCATTTATTTCAATTTACACTCATTCATCCTTCAAACGCACTGCCCAGGCTTGCGCCCCAGGAGGTCATTTCAGTGCTACTAACACAGCAGTTTAACTTCACACACACACACACACACACACACACACACACACACCACAGCACCACCACACACTCCATTGTCTCTTGAGGCAGAAGGATGCCTACTTCAAAATAATTATATTTAATCACTTGCCACTAGGTGGCTTCTTGTTCCCAACAAGTTCTGTAGTAGTACAGTGGTACCTTGGTTCTAGAACGGCTTGGCTCCTGAACACCGCAAACCCGAAAGTAAGTGTTCTGGTTTGTGAACGTTTTTTTGGAAGCTGAACGTCTGAGGTGGTTTCCGCGGCTTCTGATTGAGCGCAGGAAGATTCTTTAGCTAATCGGAAGCCATGCCTTGGTTTTTGAACGGATTAAGTTAGACAACCAAGGTACCACTGTACAGAGGTAGTCCAGTGAAGATCAAGGGCAGTAATCATAGAATTGTGATCAACCTTAGCTGTTCCTCACAAGCCTGCCCACCTCACAGTGCCTCTATATTGCAGCTCCAGCACTTAAAGCAAAAAAAAAGGTGGGGGCTTTTACTCAGCAGACGTGAACCTGGCTGTTAAATGAAATAAAGAGATAGGAAGTAGAACTAGCAAGAGTGGAGCAAGAAAGTGAATTGGGTTGTTTTTATGACCAGGTCTGCATCAGTTTAATGAAATGTATATATTGTATGGTTTTGGTTGTACATGAAAGAGTGTTGACAGGTCATAGGCCACTGTGGAACAGAATGCTGGACAAGACGGGTATTTAGTCTGATCACACACAACCACACACAATGTATTTTGCAGACTGGATTATGTGTACCTGTCTTCTACAAGTTTGAAGATTAAAATACCTTGTATTGTTCAGGTTTTACAGTTTAAGGTGGGTACAAGGTACATCAGAAGTCAGACTTGTGGGTTCTTTGGAGTCCTATGTGTTGGGCGTTTGTTAAAGGAATTGTGTACTCATGTGGTTGGTGGGTGGTTGATGGAGGGCCCTGGGTGGGAGACAGGGAAATGTTGGTCTCCTAGGATGAGAGGCTGGGAGGAAAAAGGAGGGACCACAGGTGACAGCTGGGAGAGGTTGCTACCTTCTGTGGTGGTGGGCACTGAGAACAGCCTCTAGGAGAGGACTCCGTATTTTACTTGTTCTGTTTCTTGTTGCTGTTTTGTAGCTGTTATTGTATTGTGAAAAACTTTAATAAAAAAGTATTTTTAAAAAGCAAAACTCGGACTTATGACTTGTCTTCCTCAGACAAACCACAGACCGCACATAAGGAACAAACTTTGGCTACATGGTCTGAAGCAAGGCAAACTAGGAGCTTGGGTTTGGACATAACACTCAGCCAAACTATGGCTTAGCTGCAGGTTGTGTAGCAGCAGCAGCAGCAGCAGAACTGAGGGAGGAGTGAAGTGGCCATAAATTTTGCTGTGACCACCTGTGTGGTTGTGGATTCATGCTGGGACGTGGTTCGGCTTAGTGATACACGTGAACCAGGCCTTTGATTTGTAGCTGAACTATGTTGACAAATGAAATTTTCCACTCTATGTTCTGCTCCCTTGTGGGGTTGCAGGTGTTTACAAGCTGCTACTGTAACTGAGTAAGAGCTTTTTTCCTAACAGGCAGAACAATCTTGGTGGTTCAACATTCCCTTTAATATTCCTGATCATTTGTATGATGCAATCATTATTTTGTCTCTTTTATCAAGGACTCTAGTTTTTGCTTTTTAAAGCCCTGCTCCTAAACCTCTGGCTTGTTTGTTGGTAGATAAATTCTTTCAGTATTGTGTATGTTTTTATTTTGGTTTTTTAAAAAACAATTTTTTTATGTTTAACTTCTCTGAGACTTTTTGTAAAAAAATACCATTATTATTATTATTATTATTATTATTATTATTATTATTGTTGTTGTTGTTGTTATGCTATCCTAAACTAGAACATCTTCCTCTTTGTGCAGTATACCAAATAATTCAGTGCATTTTTCAAGAGTGGTGCAAAGTTGGTGACACAACTTTAACTATTGGGTAGGTGTAATTACTCCAGAAAACATTAACTGTAAACTGTTAACAGGACTAATCTGCTTGTCTTTCTGTGTCAGAATAGCTTAGTTGGTAGAGCATGAGACTCTTAATCTCAAGGTCGTGGGTTCAAGCGCCACATTGGGCAAAAAAATTCCTGCATTGCAGGGGGTTGGACTAGATGACCCTCATGGTCCCTTCCAATTCTACAATTCTGTGAGCTAATGACTCTGATGTTTGCATTTGTTTCCACCAGATTTAGGGAGGTATCCAACAAAATAGTTCCATTAGTGCAATAATAATAGAATAATTCTCTCCTCATTCTGGGGTTTTCTGCAACCCAGATTTGGGGAGGCCATTGCAGGAGGAGTAGAGAGAGGAGAAGTTCTGTTGCACAAATGCAAGTTCTTGTGCTAATAGAGCTACTTCATTGGGTATTTCTCCTTTATGTGTCGCTGCTGGCTGATTGTCTAGTGTCTCTTGGTTACCTCTGTAGTCATCCATCACTCATATCTCTAGTGAATAGAGCGTGTCCCTGTGAGATAACAAGCAACTTAAAAATCTTGTCATTGAAGCATTTCCAGGACAGATCTAGGAAAATTCCAGCCAGTTGTTTCAGATGTGATTTCCACTTTGTTTATTTTTATTTTTTAACTTTTCCTCATAGTTCAAAATTTTTATAATTAAATCTTGTGGAGTGCTAGGTGCTGCTCTGAGACGTACCTCCAGATTAAATGTAGCAGCAAGACTTTTTGCTGGGAAAGCCTTCACCGATGTAACTTGCTCCTTTAAATATGCAAAGAGGCAGGTTTCACCTTCTAGAATGGTTCCCAGCACCATTCAGTTTGTCGTTCTGCAGAACTTTGGAATCATTTTTCTGTGGTTATTTCGAAGTCTAAGTTTAGGCTCTGTGGGAGTTTCCATCATCTTTCTTTTAAGTCCTCCACTGCCTACTCAGTTGGGGTTAACAGAGCTGGCATGTCTGTTTTTATGTCGACTCTCCTTAGTCCAAAATGAGTTGAGTGACAAAAAGCAATTCCAATTTTGATCTAGAGATGGCAGCAGAGCCCCCTTTTGTCTCCTTGCTCTGTTTACTGCCTCCAGGCACAATTTGTTCTAGGAGGATGCTGTTCTAGAGTTAGTGGGGGCGAAACAAGACTTTATTTCACCTGGGCCAAGACCCAGTTTTTGCATATTTGTGTACACAAACACACAGATGCTGGGAGCCTCAAGGGCACCCATCTGGAGGCTTCACCACCCTCTATTAAGTTTGTGTGCTTTGGGCATTGAAGGCTTAAGAACCTAAATACCAGTCCCAAAATAAGGGCTAGCAAGGTTTATGCAGGAGAGCTTCTTGGCCAGCCTTACGCCAGTCTTCTCTTCCATATCCACAGAGAGCACACACAGTTGCCTTGGAAACGTCAGCCGACTATATTTACCAGTTGTGGAGAACAAGGCTTTAATTCCCCCTGGACACTGTTTTTCCACAGCACCATATGTATAACGAGTTATATTGAATCATTCCAGGTGTTAGACCTGTAATAGTATCAACTCTGGAAAAAAGTGTGTTAGAGACATGAATCTAATTATCAGTAGTCGCGTAAACATTAAGGAAATGGGAAGGGTTTTGTTCATTCCTTTCTGGGAGAATTCACAAGTGCTTATGGACTCCAGTGATAATTTCTGGTCAAAGCAGAGAGACTGTCCGTATGGCTACACCTGCCTAATGTGGAATTTAATGTTAACTTCTCTATTAACTGTTTAAAAGGCATTATTGCCCTCAAACACTATCAACTAAAAGATGATGAATGACAGAGGTGCTCATTTGAGAACTGCCCGCTTAATTGACACCTGGATATTTTATAATCCAAACAGTAAAGAAGCCGCTGGTTTTTTAACGGTGCATCAAGTTTGTGCTAGATTGTACCACTTATTTATCAGCAGTTTATTTTTAGTGCTACATTTACCTGCAACTAAAACTCAGTTTCAGGGTGTGTCTTCAATTCAGACACTATTTGATGGGACCTGTACTCTGCAAGTTTAGGTACACTTTTAATCACTGGATCCTGTCCCGTTAAATATAGTTATTGCACTGTAATGGCTTTTCCTAAACCTTTGTCCTTTCCCTGCCTCCTTCCTTCTTCTTGCTCACTACCGGGATTGCAAGACAATACTCCTCTTCTCTTTCCCTTCCTACTCTCCTCTGTTCTCCTGCACGCCCCCACCAAAGACCTCCTTGTCTTCAAACCTTCCTTAATTTTACACACACAGAGAGATTTTTACTCCCCTTCCCAGGCACCTGTCTGATGCATCAGCAGGTTACATTGTTTGCTAGTGTTAAATTAGCTATTTGCAGATAAAATTGAAAAGAGTTTAATTTTAAACAGTGTTCTTAAACTCTTAGGCAGTTGCCGATTGAGATGCTTGCAAGGCTACCATTACAAGCCTCTCACCATTTTCATTAGTGAATCATTTCACCAGAGGAGGAGACAGTAGCAAGGAAAAAAACCTGTTAAAGAAATAGCAGGTTTTCAACAGTGCCAACACACATTTTGAAGAGATTAACACCAAGCTAGTGGTAGCAAGGAAACAGTAGCCTTATTTTACTTATTCAAAACTATAGACAAATTTAAACATTTTGTGCTTAAAGAGGCAGTGGTGGATTCACTCCTCAAAAAGCCCACCCTAGACCAGTTACTAACATCCCTTTATTGACAAAGGTGATAGAAAGGGGGTTGTAGAGCAACTGCAGATATTCCTGGAAGAGACAGATTAGTTCTTAACCTGAGGTACTATTTCTGGGTTAGCGGAGTCTGTAACCTGAAGCGTCTGTAATCTGAATTGAGTACAATCTGGGTTCAGACCTGAACTGAATTGGGTGCCCTGTTGGGTGACCTTTATCATGAGAGGGACAAGAGGAGTGCAACCTTATTACTTCTGCTTGATCACTTAGCGGCCTTTGAAACCCATCAACCATGATATCCTCCTGGACCCATTAGTGAGATGGGTGTTGGAGGCACTATATTACAGTAGTTCTGTTTGTATCTTTAAGGTTGTACCCAGCGAGTAGCACTGGGTTCGTGTTTCTCGCCTCCCTCCCTCGACATTTGTGCTATGGGGTTTTGCATGGTACTATTCTCTCCCCACTTCTATTTAATAATAATAATAATAATTTTATTATTTATACCCCACCCATCTGGCTGGGTTTCCCCAGCCACTCTGGGCGGCTTCCAACAAAACACTAAAATACAATAACCTATTAAACACTAAAAGCTTCCCTTCAGATGTCTTCTAAAAGTTTGGTAGTTATTTTTCTCTTTGACATCTGGTGGGAGGGCATTCCACAGGGCGGGCGCCACTACCGAGAAGGCCCTCTGCCTTGTTCCCTGTAACTTGGCTTCTTGCAGCGAGGGAACTGCCAGAAGGCCCTCAGCGCTGGACCTCAGTGACCGGGTAGAACGTGTATGAAGCTATTGGGTGTGATTATTAGGAGTTTTAGAGCAAGGTGTCTCCAGTATGCTTATGATACACAGCTCTACTTCTCCATAACATCTGAATCAGGAGAGGTCATGAGAGCTTTGGACCAGTTTCTGGATGCAGCGGTGGACTGGATGAGGACCAATGATCCTGGGAAGGTGTGGGTTCTTTGGGTGAAGGGTTCGCATGTTCGTGAAATTGGGTTGCACTTCCTCTGAAGGAGGAAGTTTGTCAGATTAGACCTCTGGTCTACTGATATTTTAGCAGGGATGCTTTGCAGGAGAAGTCATTTGTTTATGATTCAGTCAGGCATAAATAATGCCTTCTTTAGTGCTGCATTGTGAAGAAAGCAGGTGCCTTTCTGTTCAGGAGGCACAAACCTATTTCGTGGCTGTGTTCAAGTACCTAGTCCATGCTTTCAATTCATTCTGTGGGGTCCTGGCATCTTTTTCAGTGTTTGCAATCTTAACGCTGGTCTTTTCTCTTGCTCTCTCTTAGAGTGTTTTGCTGTTTGAAAGCTAACTTCTGTGTTCTCGGTAAACATGGAAGAATTGCAAGATGTCCAATTGACAGAGATCAAGCCTCTCCTGAATGATAAGGTAATTCTGGTTTGTTTGAGCATTAGCAAAGCACTAGTCATTTTATGTTATCTGTGAGCAGTACATAAGGGTTGTGTGTAGTTTAGAATTCTGTACTGTTTGGTATTAAGAAACAGAACTTAATGTTCTGAGAAGCTCTATGTATTTTTTTTGTAAAGTCCATCACTTCAATATAACTGAACACAACCCCGGCCCCTTAAATATTATCTCTGTTGTCTTTTGCCCGCCCTGTTGCAAATTATAGATTGCAAACTCCCTGGGATGGGTACTCTTCCTTCTGTTGTAGCTTCCATCATCTCTTTGAACATTGATGATAAAGAGACCTATGACACTTTAAAATAAATAAGTTTGTTGGGCTAGAGTCCAATGCATCAATCCATAATAACACGGAATACGTAAAGAATGAGCTGTAAAGATAATACCATACACTTTCAGACCAACGTCTGATGAAATCTCCAAAGCTGGGGTGGGGTGGGGTTACTGGTCGGGAAGGGCAAAAGACTTCAGTGCCCTGCATTGTTTCTTGCCCTTCCCTACAAGTAGCATAAGAAGAATGCATTATGCAAGAGTAAGTGGAAGGGCACTGCTTGCAAAAGGCAGACCTTCAGGATTCTTGATTTCTCCATCCCTGGATCCTCAGGAGTGGCGGGGGAGGGGGGGGCTTGGTGCAGGGAGGGCACAGGAAAGCCCGTTGCATGAGAGGAGTTGCATTCAGTCTTCTCAGGATTAATTGCCCATTAATTGATGATTTCAGCCTTTCTTTAGTACATAATTTGAGGTACCTTTCACAAAGAATGCATAGGATATCTTTCTCATTTCAGTTTTAACTTTGGTTCTTACTTTGGTTCAGTTCTTAGCATTTTCCAAGGGTGTGCAAGTGTGTGGGTGAATAGTGTGATCACTAACTTTTCTATGGTGATTTACAGCGATGAGCCAATGTTTCCCAGCTATTTCTGCAAAATCCAGTCTTACACTGGTCTTCTCTTTTTAGCTTTTGGTGTGCCTTGAACACTTGTGGGCCATCCGGTTTTTCCTCTCGCTACCGTGTCTGTCTCATCCACTTACTATTTTAACATATTTCTGTTTCAACTTTTAGATGCCTGCTAAAAAACTTTTTATTCCATCAGGCTTATGTGGGCAATTAAGAATACATATTGCCATAATAGCTGGTTTCTGGTTTTAACTTTGTATGTGGCTTTTATTGTATGGTTTTATATATAATTGTTGTAAACCACTCTTGGGTTTTTTAAAGAAATGAATGGCGGTAACAAATATTCGTTTTACCAAGCCCACAGACTACAAAAAGTCTTTCCTCTTTTTAAAAGGAGTTTTATATCAATATAGACAGAAAACCATAGCCAGATCCAGTGATAAATTACATAGTAGCCAGAGGTTGAGTATTTTGTCTAAATGACCATGCATGTTTAAGAAGTTATATAGGAATACAGTCGTACCTCGGGTTACGAACGCTGCAGGTTGCGCATTTTCGGGTTATGGACCACGCCAAACCTGGAAGTTCCAGAATGGGTTACTTCCGGGTTTCGGCGCTCACGCATGCGCAGAAGCACAAAATGGTGTCACGTGCATGCGCAGAAATGCCGAATCGTGTCACGCGTGTGCAGCGGCGCTGCGGGTTGCGAATGCTGCGGGTTGCAAACACGCCTCCTGCATGGATCACGTTCTCAACCTGAGGTATGACTGTATAGAAACTACCAAGTCAGACCACTGATCGGTCCATCTAGCTCAGCATTTTCTTCAGTTACTGGTAGAAAACACCCAGGTTTTCAGTTAATTATTTCCTAGCCCTTCATGAAGATGCCAGGGATTGAATCTGGAACCCTTTGCATGCAAAACATGTGTTCTAACCTTTTGCATGAACCGAGCAGCAGCGCCACCAGTTCATAATATATATTGACCAAATGTTGGAATGGAAACACTTTTGAATGGTATTTTCACAGTACATTTGAAAAATGAGCAGGTTTGTCTATGCACGAAAGTGTTAGAAAATGATTATTTCTGGGACTGATAAATGTGTACCGACTCATGTGGAATTGTGGCACTTGCCTCTATCCTTGGCAGTTCATACAATAATTTTGTTTCTGGCATCAGCTGTTGGGGGTGGAGGAAAGCTAATTGTAATGACATTTGCATTTATTCATACTAATGAAGTACAAAAAGCTTCAATTCTGACAATAGTTTGCTGCAAAGTGATATGCCGGAGCAGAGTTTTCAGAAAACTAGGCTGCAAAGCAAAGTTTATGAGGCTGTTCTGGAATCTGGGCTATTCATTGGCTCTTATTCTTATTTTGACAGAATTCAGCTCGAAACTTCCAGGACTTTGACTGTCAGGTAAGTACCTGAAACCAAAACGGGCATGCATTGTCAGGCTTTCCTTGAAGAACGACAATGGATCTCTGTTGATCAGACAGTTGCCCGAATTAAAAATAAAAAAGAACTTGAGAAACCTAAGAGTCCATTGGCTCCCATATACCTTTTGCTGGTTTTCTGTACATTTAACAGTGTGTTCGGCAGTATGTGTTGAACAGGACTTGTCTGCTTCCAGATCTTAAGGGCCAGATTTTGGAGTTGATCACCATGGACTTTTGAAGCACCATAAAGTTAAATTACTGCAATGGTGTGTGTGTAGTTTTTGTAAGATGCAAATCTGTGTTGAAGCTCTACATCTCAGAAATTAATGAAGTAGGAAGGGCTTGTAATCCTCAAATCATAAAGTGGTGTTTTCAGTGTTTAAAAAATTATTATATGAAGTTGCCAGTTTATTGCATTCTGTGGCTTGGCCTGTTGTCCTATCTTGTCTTAGCCACATGGGCAAGATACAGAAAAATGGAAATGCCAAGCCAGCCTCAAAAGGTGGAATTAGGAACAAAATTGGGTAGGACCAAAAATGCAATATAAATTGCTACTAAAATTTGTACAAAAAGTAAAATTTGACTTCAATTCTACAAAAAGTATGAATATAAATTAAACATATTAATGACCATAACAATATAGTGGTACCTTGGTTTAAGAACAACTTGGATTAAGAACGCTGCAAACCCGGAAGTAGGTGTTTTGGTTTGTGAGTTTTGCCTTGGAAGCAGAACATGTTTCGCTTCCTGTTGAGTGTGTTCCATTTGTAAATCAAGTCCCCCACTGCTATGGGAAAGCACACCTTGGTTTAAGAACGCTTTGGTTTAAGAACAAACTTCCGGAATGGATTCAGTTTGTAAACCAAGGTAACACAGTACAGGACAATGCCTTAAATCCAGCATTAGATTAGTTCTAAAGACCAAATGCATTTGAATCCCCAAGGAATCTTCTTTAGTGATCAATGAATGTATAACATACAATTTTGTCACCCGAAATTAGTCTTTCGGCTGATCTGCATAGATAAGGGGAGCTGGCCAATAATATTCTTGTATGCACATGGTAAACATTGAGATGTATCTGAAAAAGGTGATATCTTTCTACTAGTGTACGATCATGTTTTAGGGCATCCTTCAGATTTCTGGTTATCGATGTCAGCTATTCACCATCATAGATTAAAGTTGATTTTTATTTTTTAACACATTTTGGTAGCAATTTATATTTTAAAAATGTTTCTACCCTGTTTTGGGTCTTAGCCACATTTGTCCTGAAGGTAGGAATGCCACTCTACTTCTGGCCTAAGAGCTTGTCTTCACAGATGTCTTGCCAAACATGAGCAGAGTGTGATGTGAATTTTAACCAACAGTCTTGATGTGGCATCTGTACAAGGCATGGCTAGGAATTGTTAACACCTGACGTATGCTTAGAATAACTTTGAATTAAAAGGGAACCAGAATCTCAGCTTCAGGGAGCTAAGATCACACACCGGTGAAATTGAACATCCTTTTATGCCCTTTGGCTTGACTTGAAGCTCCCTCCACTTACCTCATTTGTTGGACCAGTTTGGTGTTCAGTGTTGTGCAAAGGTGAATTTAAGGCCAGAAACTTCAGTTTGAAAAGGATTTAAGAGAATCTCTCAAGCATTCACACACCCACACCCACACCCACCCACACCCACCCACCCACCCACCCACCGCAAAACTGCCCAGCCACCCCAGCATAACTCAACACAAGCAGGCACAGAAATAGATAAAATGCACATTTGAGAGTTTATGAAAATTAGCCAGGGCAATTGCACTATAATTAATGTAAAACAAAACTGGCGAGTGTGACACGAATTGAGCATAAACCAGGTGATGCTTGCCACTTCTTTTTCTTAATCTTCTAGAGTGGATGAACAGTGAACTTGTGCCCATAGCAACCACTGAACAGGATGTTCCTTACTGCCACTTTATTAATTTTAGCTGCTCCTAAAATTGAGCTATGTACAGCCTTTGTGTGTTGATAAAGCTTCTTTGCCTCATATGATACGAATGACAACTTCTGAGGACTGCCTGCTTCAGGCTTTTATTTACACAAGTTAAACACTGTGCATGAATTACAACATATTTAAGAAGGGTTGCGTGGGCAAGATTGAATCTTGAAATTTCCCATAGCCTTCAGCTGCTTCAGGCTAAGGTGATCTTGATAAGCCAAAGATATAATGTACCTCACTGGAAAAACAAATGCACATATCCTTTATTAGGTTCAAGTGGCATTCCACTATTTTAACCTAGGTGATGTCCCTTTGAGTCAAAGACAGTGCAAATGGTCTCTCATACCTGGGTTAATTAGAGCGGCACCATTTTTAGAAATCATGCGGGCACACCAGAAGCTTAGGCATAGATGCAGAGGGTCTCTGCAATTAGATAATGGAAAAGGAAGGGGGACAGGCTCACATTTAGCTTCAAAGGAAATTTGAGGGGGAAAGGAAGTGGGCAGCTGAGCAAGCAAGGACTTCGAACAGCATCTTAACTCCAGCTGTCAAATACTGAATCTGCATGGCTAACACTCTTTCTCATAGATAATAGTCACATCAAGAATTGTGAAAAGAATTTAGTTCTGTAGCATCAAAACCTCAGGCAGCAGCATCTGTCAAAACTTTAATGGATATTGCTTCCTTATATTTGAACGACTCCACAAGACAGCTGTTAATGTGCATCTGTTGAACATGTATGCTTTGAAGCCTCTACTAGGTTGAGACCTGCAGGAAGTGCCTTGGAGCCGGTCACAGTCCCAGGGAACATTCTGAAGGCACATGAGGCAGCAATTGTGTGAAAAACTAAGCAGTTCTGGGTCTAGTTGATGGCTGGTTATGAGCCAACATGGCAACCTTGAATCTGAGTTCTATGTTTGTGGAAGAATGCCAGATAGATAGATAATATCTATATCTATCTATCATCTGTCTATCTATCTATCTATCTATCTATCTATCTATCTATCTATTTCTATCAGAAACAGGGGTTGCCACTGTGATGCCCCCCACATGTTGCTAGGTTCTGACTCCCATTATTGGCTTTGCTGGCTGAGGCTGATGGGTGTTACAGTCAGACAAAGCCATTGAGATTTTGTTGATCTATTCACCAAGAGATTATTGGACTCAACCTGGGAAAAAATACTTAAGGCTGCTACAAACACTTGACTGAAGGGGTCATTTTCATTGCCAGTCTAACAGAACCCGCCCCCCCCCCCCACAAAAGTGTTTGTCTTTGTTCCTGAAATAATGTGTTCTTAATTAAGAATGTTCTTTATATCTAAAGTCCTGTGTTACTGGTGTAATAGCTGCTCAATTTTGTTTTCCTTGGGCAGCTCTTAAATAATTTGCATCTTAGACTTCGCTTACAGATTATAGTTCAAGTAACCATAATCTGGGGGCAAGTGGCAATTTCTTGTGGGTGAATAGAAAGTGCGAAAGCCGCTTTGTGGATGCAGTCAAGGTTTTCCAGATAGGAAAGAGCACCAAAAAGAGTTTTGACTGACTACTTCACTTTCTCTTGATTCTCTGAGGGTAGAATAGGGAGGAAGCAGAACCACAATAGCAGCTCATATCATGTGAAGGGCCCGGTTGAGACCTGTTTCTCCTGGCCCTCCTAGTCTCATGAGAAGTAATGATGTGTATACCCTGGTTCTTATTTCTTTACTAGAAGCAGCACTGAATAATTGCTGGGGTGTGTTCTGTCCTGATTGGACAGAAGAAAATAGCCTCAGTTTTGTGTTTCCCCCTAGATCTGCTCTTTATGAATGAAATCAAGACCCTATGGACTCATATTTGTATCATATGGAGTAGCTTTGCTATTAAATATAAAATTTGATATGTCCAGGTTTGTGCAACCTAATTCCCATTCTTATATCAAACAAGATATCACGTTGTGACTGGAACCTGCAACAAAATGTCCCAGTGTATCCTACTTCCTAAAAGGAGTTATTCTGTTCAGGTTTCTACCCAACCATTCCCTCCAATCAGGGTATTCTCTTTGCTTCCACCTAGCAGTTCCATTTTTTGTTTCCAGTGTCATTTTACAACCCATGGCAACTAAGCATGCTCAGTCCTCATTGGGGTTCTGCCCCCTTTCAAATACATTTTATATAGGGTTGCCATATTTCAAAAAGTGAAAATCCAGACACAAAAGTTGTTGAGCTTTTTCTTTTTTTGAAGTTTTTAAAGCTTCCTATATGGGCTGCCTGGATATGGTTTTCCTGGACATTTTAACTGACTTGCGGAAATTCCACCCGGATGCCATTTTTAACCGATGAATCCCGGCTATGTCTGGGAAATTCTGGACATATAGCAGCCCTATTTTAGACTTCTCAAAAAATGTGAGGATACCTTGCTCATCTTTCCCAGTAGCTCCAATCTGCCTGCAGTCACTTTGCTACTTACCACCTGAGCTTGCCATTGGAAAGAGCGGGGTTTAAAACTCTTCTTCTTTTTGCGGTTAAGACTTGTTTTCAATTAGCCAAACCCTGCTCAGACCATATAAACTTTTAAATATATTTCTATCCCTTTGTACAATTGAAATATGAGAATGTAGGAGCTTGTCCTACTTCTTGAGCAGATGATAGATTAAATGATCTGCAAGGGTTGTCTGTGGGTGAGCAGATGGTGTCTGTGACCTCCACTGCTAGTAAAGTCATGGGTGCATCTGTATTATTTTGCCTGTCTTTAAGAGTTCCGTGTTACATTTAGTCTGCCTCTGTTTCTGTTTTGCAGTTGCTGCCAGTCATATGTTTAATCTGACCCAATCGCTAACACTTGGAACAAACCTTATTATGAGGGACCTAGGAAGCCCTGAGCAATGAATAAGTGAATAAAGATGAGCAATAAATGTTTATATTCTAACACTGTCCACAGAACAAGGTTGAGACAAGCAAGGTTCTGAGAGATTTCACACTGGTGTGGAGAAATTTCAGCCAAGGAGTTCCTTCCATGGCTACTGTCTAAAAACATGATGATTACTCCTGAAAATGTGAAATTCTTTTGGCTTGTCATGAGCCCCATGATCACAACTGGTTCAGGGCAGTTACTGAAAGAAGAGTCAGAGGAGGAGGAAATTGCAGAAAATGACTGGCGCACCAGTCCACTCCTTTTTACTTTAGAGAGGGGGAAGGGGAGGCAGTCCTACTGGCTGCCTCTCAGTCCCTATTCATGGGGTGGAGGGGTTCCTTATCAACAGGGTGGGTGTCAGTCAGACAGTGGGGGAGGTTGGACAGCTGGAAGAGTCCCCAAGCCTGTGTCTCTAAGTGCATCAGTCTTGTTGAGTGACTGTCTCATGAGTGAGCACACCAAACTGCTCCTCTAAAAGCTGTTCGTAATAACTCTCTGAGCTCTCGAGGCATCACGGAAACTGTAGAGATTAGTTCACTTCTTATGTGGTGCAAGTAATGCTACTGGTAGTCCTTTTAATTTGGAATATTCTTTTTCTAACCCCTTAGAAACCTGTTTTTGGTCCAAGGGCAATACTGTTACATGGTCAGCCCTATGGGGGCTGCAAGTCAAAGATAGTGTGGTCAAGGTGTAAAAGGATGTGCAGTGAGAAGTTTAGTTCCCAAGGCTGCCTTCACAAAGGCTCTCCTTTAAAAGAAAAAGAAATATTCAGTATCAAATTGAGTAAAAAAAAAAAAAGCTTTTAAAAACTTTTGTCTAGGTCCCTGGAGGTGCAAAATTATTTTTTTAAGCTAAATTCTAAATTGACAGATTTGGTGGGCCCGGCCTTCCCAAAATGTTTTGGCATCATAACATCACAGTAGGCGAGCCAACTCAACTCAATTGAAAGATTTAAATAAAATTAAACATTATGGGTGCAGCTTGTGGAAGCCACAAAAAACTTTGGGGGCTTGATAGAGCATTGTTTCAGGAGATTGTAGTTATGCATGGGAATTGAGGGAGAAAGGATGGAGATAGTTATGACCACACTAAAATATCCCTGTCCAATGCTCCTGCCTTGCCAGGTATTGATTTTGCATGAGGAATTCGTGACCCCAGCAGGCAAAAAGAGAATCTGTGAAAACCCCAGCAGTGTAATATATATATAACCTATCTATATTAATTGATTACATTATGAAACATCACCAACAATGTTTCAGAGTAGTTGCCATGGGTGTTTGATGATAACAGTGACAGCCATTATTTCAGAGGCACAGATGAAGCTGCAGGGGAACGGGGCGGGTGGGGGCCGCTTACTCCAAATTGCTTTGGAGTTCATGCATTTATTGTTTCACGAGATCTACTGACTGCTATTTTCAGAAAGTGAAGGACACCTTGTCCATGCCTTTGCTTCCTTTCCTTCTGTTAACATCTGTAGTAGTTTGCTTGTAACAGCAGGAAACCATAGGAGAGACATATTCTATGTCTCTCATCTGTCAAGGTGAATGAACATCAAGATGTTTTCCCTTTCCCCAACCAGGTGCCCTTTATTTACTTAAAGTATTTATAAGCCACACTTTTATATAATATATCACAAAGCAGGATATGGAATAAAAACACAGTAGTGAGAGCTAGTTGGCAAAGAATTTCAGATTTGAAAAGGTTTGTCTGAATAATAAGGTTTTCAGAAGGTATCTAAAAACAGGGATAACTCCTGCTGAACCCCTATAGACAAGGAGCTCCACAGAGCAGGGCCAGCCACACTAAAGCCTTGGACTCTAGTAATTGCAATCTGCTCTTGTATTGGAATGTGCAGTTCCAAAATGCAACAGCTGGATTACTGGTTCAGTTTAGGTCCCATATATCCCCTGTGCTCAAACAGCCACACTGGTTGCCAGTTTGTTTCTGGGCTCAATTCAAGGTGCTTGCTCACATTAATGTTCAAAGCCCTAAATGACTCAGGCCCCAAATACCTGAAAGACCATTTTCTTCCCTACAGACCCTCTCAGGTGATTGGTATGTTCTTCCACCTTCAAAAGCTTTGAGGGGTGGTGACCCTGGAAAGGGCATTCTCTGTGGCAGCCCTTAAGCAGTGGAACTTGCACCCTGCAAAGGTGCAGCTGACAACTTTATTATACAGATTCTGACGAATGCTGAAGATGCACCTCTTTTCCTTGGCTTTTGATGCTTGTGCTGTATATCTTTAGGACCCACTGTATTTGTAAGTTGCTCTAAGCTGTTTTTAATATTGCCTTGTTATGTTGTGTTTTAATGTTGTAACCCACCCTAAGACCTTAGGGTGAAGGATAGGTAACAAATATAGTAGTAGTAGTAGTAGTAGTAGTAGTAGTAAGGCCAGCCAAACCTCAGGGGCACATGGGGCCACCAGAAGGGCCCCATCAGAAGACCTCGGCGATCAAGCCAGAGCATGAGGAATCAGGAGATCCTCAAGGTCCCTCGGGCCCAAGTTATTTAGGGCTTTCTGAATTAGCACAAGACCCTTGAACCTGGTCCAGTAGCAGACTGGTAACCAGTACAACTCTTTCAGAAAGTGGAGTAACAAGTTGCCATCAGCCTGCTCTTGTGAACAGTTTGGCTGCTGCATTCTGCACTACCTGAACATATTTTATAGCTAAAACAATGCAAAATAGACACCAGTGGCAAAAGCCTATCAGAACAAAAATGTATTCAATTGTTTCCAGAAAGTGTAGATAGTGAGTACCTATTATATCAAAAGGAATGCTATTCCACAGAATGAGGGAGCCACTCTGAAAGCCCTGCTCAGTGTTACTGCAGATAAACGTCCAGGAGAAACTTTCCTACAGACCACGGGGATCTACTGGTATACAAGGGAGAAGGCAGTCTCTCAAGTAACCTGTTCCTGAGATTTGTTAGTACCAACACCAGCCTAGTAGCACGTTGGCAGCCAGTGAAACTCCCATAAGTGAGGTGCTGTATGCTGGCAGTAGTTTGCCCTACAAGCAACCTAGCTGCTGTAGTCTCACACTGATCTTATTGCAGTAATCCCAACCATTGAATTCAGGGAAGGTGCTTACTTCTGAATAGACGTCCATACGATTGTGCTGTAAAGAAAGATATTTCTAGGGCTTATCCTTTCTGGTCTTCAAGCAGCCGCATTTCCAGATTAAGCAGATTCCTCACTTTGATGAAGGAATAGATTCTTCCCTCCTAAATTGCCCTGGTTCCAGTTTATTTTTCTAAAAACAGCGTTTTGTTCAGACTAATTTGCTTATTGCTCATAATTTTGAAATTTATATTTTGCTGAACAAGGGATGCAGGGGTTGGAAAAATTAATCAACACAATCTTGGTGTAGGAATGCCTTCTGGTCCAATCTTTATAAGACTAGTCCCCCAAAGCTGTTTCACCTAAGAAGTGGATTACTGATTTCATAGTGGTTTCAAGCTTGTACAGTATTGTGTGTTCTGGGGAAGTCTTGGCTTCACCTCATTCTTTCAGCGTTCTGCTGTGGTAATTTAAAAACGGATGTATAAGGCAGCATGGGGCCCAAGCAAAGTTTTAACAGGGATGTGATGTGTGCAGACACAATTGCTGACTGGACTGTGCCCTTGGGTGCATGCTGTGTTTGAGGACTTCACATCATTAGATTGCATATTTTATCTCTCGACAATGCTTGGATTTCACAAAGCATCACTCTTAATTTACACCTTGATCTATTTATACAAAATACCATAGAAACCAGTGCCTGCTTGCATAGACTGTGCTGTTTTTCTATTAATATTTCAGCTCTGTGTGGGTATGAATAATTTAGTTCAGTGTGCTAGTTTTAAAATCTGAGCAACTAGCTTCCCACAGTTCTTCTGAACAAACATAACTTTGTGGCCACAAAGCAGTAAATACGTAGGCTATCATAGTCATGTGAATATTTTAGTTTCCTTGTTACATCCATGTTCTGCGTTCCTCCAAGGAACACAAGATGGAATGCATCATTCTACCCCTCCCTATTTTATCCTCACAACAATCCCATGAGCTAGTTTAAGCTGAGACAAGTTGACTGCCCCAAGGTCACCCCTTAAGCTTCATGGCTGCCTGCATGGGGATTCAAACGCTGTTGTCTCAGGTCCTAGTCAGATGCTGTATCCACTACTTCAACACACTGAATCTGAGGACAGATTTTTAAGAAAGAAAAGCAGTTGGGATAATAATAACAACAATAATAACAATAATTTATTATTTATACCCCGCCCATCTGGCTGAGTTTCCCCAGCCACTCTGGGCGGCTCCCAATCAGGTGTTAAAAACAGTACAGCGTTAAATATTAAAAACTTCCCTGAACAGGGCTGCCTTCAGATGTCTTTTAAAGATAGGATAGCTGCTTATTTCCTTCACATCTGAAGGGAGGGTGTTCCACAAGGTGGGCGCCACTACCGAGAAGGCCCTCTGTCTGGTTCCCTGTAGCCTCACTTCTCGCAATGAGGGAACCGCCAGAAGGCCCTCAGAGCTGGATCTCAGTGTCCGGGCTGAACGATGGGGATGAATTGGCAACTTACCCTTCTGTCCTTTTATCAGTTGAGTGTCCAAGGAAAATCTACAAGTGAAAAGGACTAAGATCATATGCTGTGAGGAACATAAGCAATCTTGCTCTTGCCCTTGCTCTGGCTTCTTGAGTGCATTGTAAAATTTATTAGTTTGCCCTTTTCTCACTTGAATAGTGGTTGGTTCCATTCCGCTGTAAACATTTCCCTTGCTGGTCAGGAGCCAACGATGTCATCTGCAGAACTCTCTCTGTCTAAATGCTTTTTAAATCCAAATGGGCCAAAGAGGACTGAAATCAGTTGAGTCTGGATTGTGCTGAGTGTCTGTAACAGAGATTTATTTGCTTTGATTGATTGTTCTTAAAAGCTCGGGTTATTGTGTATGCTGAAAGAAGACTTGGTGTGAAGCCTTTTAAGTACCTTGGTCAAAGCAGGGCATAACAATTAGCTCTGGTAAGGGGTAGTTTTGTTTTTGTTTGGGTAAATGCTGGGATGGGTAAATGTATTCATCAGTTGGCAGTTTTGATAGGTGAGTGGAGCCTGCCCACCTGTCAATCACGTGAAGTCATTATGACTCCAGGTGACCCATTTTTCCTTTGTAGTGCAGCAAGCCACATGGAAGGAAAATCCAAGATCAGCCAAGCAGGACTTGAATTTACTACCAGGCAGCTGATAGACGCTGATTTCAAGCTGTGCTTTCTGTAGGAGTCTGCTGTGCTGCTGAGAGTTCTCCAAGGTGGGCTTGCTCTGCCTGCCTGTCAGCTGATCATTGGTGTCAGTAAGCCTCTCTTGTTGATGCACAATCAGGTGCATACTTTTAAGGCACTAAATTGGGCATTGGCAGCTGCATCTCTACCTGCTCCTCAGACAGGTGGGTGTGGTTTAGGGAAGACAGCCCGGTGGGCCAAATTGGGACCTGTGCTGGGCCTAATTATGCCCATGGCCCATTTATCATGGAATACATGGATATCTTTTTTTCCCTCCTGCCTCCTTTGCAAACCTGACAGCATTTTCTCTAGCTAAAACTGCTTTGTTTTAAAGCTGCCAGTTGCTTTGTGAAACGGTATTGTTAAGCTCTGAGTTTACATGAGGTTTTGCATTCTTTCCAGACCCATTATCCCATCCTGATTTTAATTTCTGCATCGAAACTGGCCAAACTGTCTTTAGGCTTTATTCTGCAACACTGCACTCAGTTTCCTAAAATTGTAAGCTTGGGTTCTGTAATAGATGCCAGACAATTACAATTACAGAGTGGCATGAGCTGTCCCTTTTATTGTGCTCATGAAGCTGATAAGGTCACATGTGCTAATTTTACAGTGCAGAGCAGAAACATCTATGTGTGGCCAGATCATGGAATGCACACTAGCTAACAGAAAGACAGGACTTTGAACTGTGTTTGCAGAGTTTATAGGCTAAAACTCTCTGCAGGTTTCCTACTTTAGTTCCTGAAATGACCCATTTCTTCAGTATTTTTTGTATAATTGTCACCAAGGCAAAACACATAGGGGTGGGGTTTTTTTAACACCTTGTGTTTCTCTTGCATACATCTCAAACTTGCTTAATATTTTTCCTACCAGAAATAGTAATCCTCTGAGACTTACTGCATGTGTGCTCAAAGTTAGGAAAGTGCTGCTGATCTGCTTCTTAAATACCTTTTGATAAATCTTTTGCTCTTGTTAATTAAACCTCTTTGTCTTTAAAAACAACGGTGCAGATGTGTCACTGTAATCTGTGCAGCCTCCTGCAGATAATGTGCAACTTGTGTCTTCACCCTTCCTGTACATAACATACACCAGCTTGCTCACACTTCAAATGTGGAAGCAGACGTCAGAGCTGCTCTTGATAGCCTCACGTGGGATGCCAGCAGCAGGCTGATCTTGAGAAAGCAATCAGACTTCACACCATGTTCACCTAATGAATCTTCTAGGGCAGGGCTGCTGTCTCCCCAAAGTGGGCGGGAAGCACTGCAAACTAGTGCCATCTGCTGTTTAAATCCAATCCAAACCTGTTAGTTACCCCACACCGCCTTTGGTGGAAATGTTTGGGAGTAACATCAATATTATTTCAGTATTTTCAGGCAATGTCAGTTCCTATACCTGAAACTTGGTCTATTTCAGTTGTGACTTAAGCCCTTTTCATGCAATACTCATGTGTAAAGGGCAAGTGTGGCGAAGGGGACCTTCAGGCCACGCATTTAGCACAACCCCCAAAGTCATGCTGCTTACTCTTCCATTTCCCACCATTGTCCTGTTGAGCATAATGTCTGCAGCAGGGAGTCTTTTCTGTGCATGGAGCTCCCCTTTTGATTTACGATGCAGGACACTAAAAATCCTGCACAGAGAAAGCTCCTCCCTGCAGATGTTATGCTCTACATGGTGCAAATGTAGGAGCAGTTCACTACTGGGGGTGGGACTAAATGCATGACTCCATGGCTACTTTTCCCATGCTTTCGCTCTACATGCAAGTAGCACATGAACAGAGCTTAAGTTTCAGAGTCCTTATAACAGGCTGTCCTGTTGCATTACATGCACTGATATGACTAAAGTGAGCAATACTCATCTTCATCTGGGTAAAACTTAGTAAGGCATGTCTGTAGAAGGTTTTGTGCATAAAACCCAACCTCAGTTTTTAATGAGAGGTGGAGGTAAGAACACCATGTCCACTAAATGCAGTTCAGAACATCAAATAGCTTTTAATTTGTATGTAAAAAATAATATATAAAAGGTAAAGGTACTCCTGCCCGTACGGGCCAGTCGTGACCGACTCTGGGGTTGCGCGCCCATCTCGCTTAAGAGGCCGGGGGCCAGCGCTGTCCGAAGACACTTCCGGGTCACGTGGCCAGCGTGACGAAGCTGCTCTGGCGAGCCGGCACCAGCGCAGCACACGGAAACGCCGTTTACCTTCCCGCTATAAAGCGGTACCTATTTATCTACTTGCACTTAAGGGTGCTTTCGAACTGCTAGGTAGGCAGGAGCTGGGACCAAACGACGGGAGCTCACCCCGCCACGGGGATTCGAACCGCCGACCATACGATCGGCAAGTCCTAGGCGCTGAGGTTTTACCCACAGCGCCACCTGTGTCCCCCCAAAAATAATATATACACACACACATATTGACACCAACTCCTAATCAGAAGCGGCACACTGACCACTTGATTGCTAGCTTAGGAGTTCAGAGTGAAGGCGAAAAGGAAGGATTTGAGCTGTAGAATCAGCTGTGTCATGTTGCTCCAAGTGGATGCTGAGTTCTTGTCAAAAGATGACGCCTTCTGTCCAGGCTGTAAGGATCTTTCCCCAAGCCACTGGGAGATCAGATGTCTCAGCTCTTCTTCTTTCACACTCTTTGGCCTCATCCACACTTCCACAATAGATCAGAACATGAGGAAGAGGTGGTTGCTCCTTCTGAGCTCTAAAGATAAGTTTTCCGGGGGCAGGGGACAGCAGGACAAGTCAAAGTGTGGATAAGCCCTTTGTTACCTTTTATTTGTTTTCAGATGTGTTTTTTGCTGAGGCCTTACTTTCCCTGCCTACATTGCTTTGCCCACTCCAAATTATTTTTCTGAACATACCTGCAGTTGCTTAGCTGCAGTGCCCAGCTGCTAGGAAACAACAGTTGTATCCCATAAAAGCAGACTGCTGTGGTCATACTGTCAGTTGACCTGGGAAAAGAAAAGACAAAGGAGTACACCTTTATACAAATAAGTACACCCTTATACAAATCCAGAGTGGAGTTCCTAAGACCATGGGATGGCAGCTTTTATGCTTCCTTCTGGCAACTCCAAGCTGGTGCCAAACATATTGCTCTTCTTTCCTTTGGACCACATCAACGAGGCCAAGAGGGGGTTCTTAACATCTGGGCAGCCCAGGACTTCCACACACACTGCCCAGGCTTTCACCTCAGGCAGGTTACTTGGGTGCTACTAACATAGCAGTTTGACTTCACCCCTGAATATGCACTCCATTGTCTGTTGAGACAGACAGATGCCACAACAATAGTTTCTGGTGGGCACACTTTCACATACGCAGTTTATTTTTAACACAGATCTTTTGTAGTGTGTACGTCACAACCTTTTTCCTGTTTATGAAATACAGTTGACCTTTAGCCATATTATGATAATATTCCATGACCTTGATAAAAATGAAATATCGCCTTAAGATCTAGTAGGCTAGAGCAATCTTCCTGAAATCTAGTGCCCTCTAGATGATTTTGGACTCCAACTCCTTATCAGTCCCAGCCAGCATGACTAGTGGTCAGGGATTATGGGAATTCTGGTCTATCCACAACTGGAGGATTTCAGGCCAGGGGAAGCTGTCTTAGAGGCTCGTACTGCGCTTCTACATTCTGCTTTTGCAAGGAGGGCTGCTGAGAGCCTGCTCTGACTTTCGTTTTAATTCCTTCCATCTTTGCTATCACCTTTGCCATTTATATGTAAACGACTAACCGAGGTCTTCCATTCCTGGTAACTTCATATACTTCATAGTTGCTAGTTTGCTTTCATTATTGCTTGGCATTCTTTTTGCATGTCTGCGTCTTCTTCAGAGGACAGTTTGGAGGGGTCACTAAATGACTGAGAAAGGCTGACCAGGTGGCTTTCAAGAGAGAAGCAGATACCATGTCTTAATATGGAGAAGCAATTTCCATATAAATTAGTGAAATTTACATGCAGCTAAATAGGTTTTGAGCCAGGCATAACTCACAATGCACTATTTGGGCACATTAAATTTCAATAACTCAAGCTAATGTTTCTATCTTAAGGGGCCCTTTTTGTTTCCTAATCATCATAGAGTATCTGCTTTCATAAAAGCTGCTGCGCCGGTGTGTCGACAATGTTTGTGTTTTCCTCTATACAGTGGTACCTTGGGTTACAAACACCTTGGGTTAAAAACACATCAGGTTACAGACTCCACTAACCCGGAAGTAGTACCTCGGGTAAATGGTGTGGCAGGCCCCATTAGCTAAAGTGGTACCTCGGGTTAAGAACTGACTTCCAGAACGAATTAAGTTCGTAACCAGAGGTACCACTGTATCTGCTATCTGTTTTACAAGAGTCCCGTGAGTTCCAGGTTGGCGCCATCGCCGAATGGCGGACTCCCTCCGAGCTCCGGAGGGAGCCTGCTCGGCAGGGGCTGGGTCCTACCGCACCGGCGATGCGGGGACCCTTAAAAACCACGGCCACGGAGGCCGTGGACATGGAGACTCGGCTGGCACCGCTAGCGCCCTCCCGACTCGTGAAGGAGCCTTTTTAAAGGCTACGGATCGGGTGCCGGGGAGAAGCGTGGTGCTTTGAGTCCTCTGCTATCCCTGCCGAGCGCAGCCGCATGCCATCCGGCGGAGAGCGCTGACTTCTTCCATTGAAAATTCGGACTTCTTAACAACAACCCGTGAGTAATTTGGAAACCGGGTTCAAAAGGAGAAAAAAAAAGAATTTTTTTTTCGGATTGGACACGAGCGGGGGGGGATCCAAAAAGGAAGTCAGTCCCCCCCCCTACTGTAAACCTTCCAAAACAAGGACGGGGAAACCAAGGTCCAAAAAGATGTGTATTGCTGATTAAAACTAAGAATTCCACGATGGGGAACTATAAGAACTGTGCTGGAGGAAGAATTGAGGGAGAAGAAACGTAACCCCCCCCCCCTGGGAACCGGGGTGATTGAAGAGAGAGCCTGGTGAAAAGAGTCGGAGATTTTGACAGCTGTCAAAGTAGCTGTCAAAGTCGGAAAGCAGAGAGGATTTTATTATGAGAACTTTGCTGGTTAAATTTGTTACAATTTGCTATAACTCGCTAAAATTTGGATACAAAATGGCGAAAACATGGATAATAATCGAACTTTTGGACTAGAGAAAACAAAGTTACAACAATCCCCCTAGAGGAGTTTTGGGACATTACAAAGATGGTCGTAAGTGGAAAAATACCATTGGAATTTTACAGGACTGGTTATCTTCTGGGAAAGCTGCAAAACGGAAATAATATTTTGTCTACAGGGTGTTCAGCTAAAGGAGACAATAGAATTTTCTATTGAAGAAAGGAAGGGACTGAACGCAAGTTTTTGTTCCTGAATAATAATAATCCCTGCAGAGTTATTAAGCTTCTGAATTAGAACGTTTCAGCAGCGGAACAAGAGGAAACTGGACTACAACTTGGAAAGAACAATGGGGGGAGTTTTATTAAAGATTTGAAGTTAAATGTTTTAAAAAATAATTATAAAAAGAAAAAGCCAGCAAGGAGTTGGGGGAAATAGGCGATTTATGGACTTTAAGAATTCCAGGCAGATAACATGGTTTGGTGGTCAGGGGGAAATTAAACCGGGGACAGGGGGGGGGAGAACTAAAATCCAAAGGCTTGTCAACCTTTTTTTCTGAATGAGCTTTTTCTCATCTATTATACTTTTTATTTCTTATTTCTTATATTTCTATTGTGTGGGGTGTCCTTATCATTAAAAAAAGGGAAATTGTGGAATGAAAATGGGGTGGGCCCTGGGGAGAGAATTTTTGTCTTTTTATTCAGGGTATTGATGAGGAGTGTATAAATTTTAAATTCGAATAATGGTCTAAACAAATTAAGTTTCAATTAGAATTGAGAGCTTGTGGAGCCAACAATATGAAAGAGGAATATGGTAGGGGTGGGGGAAGGGGGGAGTCCCGGAAAGTGGGTGTATGAAAATAAGGCTTTGAATGTATTTTAATTCTTACTTTCTGTATTTTTGAAAATCTTAATAAATATCATTTAAAAAAAAAAAAAAATACAAGAGTCCCGTGAGTTCCGATTAGGGCTTGGGATAGATTAGAATAACTGCCAGTGTCTTTCAGTTCAGTGCATCCATTGCTGCTTTCACTCAGACTGCTTTGGTGTGCAACCTGAGATCTCGTGTATCAGGCACCCGATTGGTTGTCAGGTTCCTGAACCGCTGATGTAAGTGGCAAGTATATGATATTGTGGATGGGACATCTACCATACCATAGGGAACACATATGCTCTGCATCCCTTCGTGAGAAATAAGAGGGTATACAGCTGGGCTTTTTCTATTGTGACACTGGCTATGTGGAATTCTCTTCCTTGAGAGATCCAGCTGGCACCTTTGCTATGCAAGTTCTACCAGCCACTGGAAATTTTGGTTTTTTAAAAGCATTTATTGAATTGTGCCTGTGTTTTTTTAAAGGTTTTTATTGATAGAATGAAACATGGACAGAATAAAACATAAACTATATACCCTCCTCCTCCACAACTTGCCAGTGGTAATATGTATGTTTCATTATCATCTATCTTTTAGTTGACAAAGCAGTATTCCAACTTGTTTTAGTGTGACCATTTATAAATTCTTATTTTATTATCTGTAAGTCACCTTGAGTGCTCCATGTCTAAACAGGAAACACATTTCCTCAATGGTTAATAAGCCTGTTGCTGGTGGCTCACCTCATCCCAGCCAAGATGTCTCCTCGGGGCTTGTTTTCTCTAATAGCCAGGTGGGTTGTTTGTTTTTTCCTGTAGGAGCATGACATCGAGACAGCTTGTGGAGTTGTTCATGTCACTATGCGGGGCACCCCAAAAGGAAACAGGCCCGCCATCCTCACATACCATGATATTGGCCTAAACCGTAAGTCCCCTTTATTTCTAGGTAAGCAGACCTAGGCAATTTTTGGTTTGCAAGTTCAGCAACTATATTCATACTGATGAATTTAAGGACAAGAGAGAACCATGGCACACATTTGGTTCCAGCCTTTCTTTTTTTCTTTCTTGTTTGGTGTGGTCACAGTTCAAAACATGAGCCTAAAGTCAGAATGGAGCCGTGCTTTCACACTTGGTGATTCCCAGCATTTTTCTTACAGATAAGTCCTGCTTCAATGCTTTTTTCAACTTTGAAGACATGCAGGAAATCACTCAGCACTTTGCTGTGTGCCATGTTGATGCACCAGGACAGCAAGAAGGGGCTCCCCCTTTCCCCTCTGGGTAAGTGCAGTAGCATCTCTCTGATCTCTTTCCCTGGGGCTGCCTGTACCAGGCTTTAAGACCAGTCTCTGAGGTCCTGTTGTATGGCATGTTGATAAGACACATCAGACAGATTGAGACGAGGCTTTTTCAGTGGTGACACCCTATTTGTGCAGTTCTCTCCACTGGGAAAAAAGAAAGCCTGGCTTTAAAGAGAATTCTTCAATCCAAATTTCATTAACTGCTGCATTGTAGTTTAATTGCTACTCTCATTTTTTTATGTGGTCTCCGTTTTTTTATATAGTTTTATATAGTACTTCTGCTATATAATGTGGTATAGGTACCGCTGACCATTAGGTCCAGTCGCGGACAACTCGGGTTGCTGCGCTCCTCTTGCTTTACTGGCTGAGGGAGCCAGTGTTTGTCCGCAGACAGCTTCCGGGTCATGTGGCCAGCATGACTAAGCCGCTTCTGGCGAGCCAGAGCAGCGTACAGAAACGCCGTTTACCTTCCCGCCGGAGTGGTACCTATTTATCTACTTGCACTTTGATGTGCTTTCAAACTGCTAGATTGGCAGGAGCAGGGACCGAGCAATGGGAGCTCACCCTGTCACGGAGATTCAAACTGCTGACCTTCTGATCGGCAAGCCCAAGGCTCTGTGGTTTAACCCACAGCGCCACCCGCATCCCCTGTATAATGTTGTGGCACTCCTTAATGAGGTGGAAGTTATGTAGATGTGATACTGTATGGATTGGAAGGATTTGGGGCAAGGGCTGTACCTAGTTCCTTGCTCTCCTTTTGCTGTACAGAATTCTACCTCTATTGTTGAGAGAGCTTGAATACAAAGGCAAACAAATAGAGCCAGACTTGCCATGCCTGTTTTTGCGTCTTTGCTGTGGAGGTAGCTGTAGAGCCTCCCTTAGGAGCTGGGAGAGATGTATGCTATTGGGAGTGTTGCCTGCAAGACAAAGGTCTCTTGTGAGCTACTTCTACTTTTAAATTGTGTGGTTTTGCTCAGTACACATATCTATTCCCAGATGTCAGGCTTCAGCCCCAGGATCTAGTATTATTGGAACCTCTTTGCAGAATTGTGTGTTTGACAATGTGCCTTGAAATAACATCTTTAGGGTTTGAGTTAATGTATGTCAGCTATTGGCAGCCTCTCTTGTTAACTAACACCCCCTTTTTATGGTTTCAGATACCAGTATCCCTCTATTGATGAATTAGCTGAAATGCTCCCTGCTGTTCTAACGCACCTGAGGCAAGTATACAAAGACACCCAGACTTTTAATAATTTGCTTCACTGCAGGATGTCCACATAGCATGTCCCCATTCCCCAGAACCTTCCCCAGGAATAGAGGAGAGACATGTGTTTAGGATGCATAGAAATGAAGCAGTTGCTCAGTTTCATTTAAATTATACATGCAGTATTTTTGTAACCACCCCATTGTTCTTCACCATGAACCACAGTAGCTCCCTTCCAGCAGATCACCCATCTCATTGCTGATCTAAAGGACGATGGCTGGGTATGTTATGGGCTTTGAAGCATGTTCTCACTTTGAACTCTCTTTCAGTCTGAAAAGCGTAATTGGTATTGGCGTTGGAGCTGGCGCTTATATCCTTAGCAAGTTTGCAGTAAGTAGCTTCTGACTGTTGATTTCCCTGTGTGAACAAATTCTGTCTCTCTGTGCTCCATGAATAGGGCTGCCTGTTTATAAAAAACACACATAGCAGAGATTAGTGCAGTAATGAGAAATACTGGTAAGAGCAAGTGGCCTGAATCATGGATGTCCCAACCCCTCTGGAGGAAGGACTTCCATAAAAAGTTGATGAAAGGTGAGACAGTTAATTCAAAGTGCTGGATAGATCCTTGTGGGCTGCTATTCAATTCCAGGAGGATGATCACTCAACAAACCAGTAAATTTACTGTTAAAGGTAAAGGGACCCCTGATCATTAGGTCCAGTCGTGGCCGACTCTGGGGTTGTTGCGCTCATCTTGCTTTATTGGCCAAGGGAGCCGGCGTACAGCTTCCGGGTCATGTGGCCAGCATGACTAAGCTGCTTCTGGCAAACCAGAGCAGCGCATGGAAACACCATTTACCTGTTAGTATCTTTAGCTCACAGTCAGCGGTAAACTGGCCTCCCCCGGGCAACTGAGTGAGATACTTGATGACCTCTCCGCTGCGTCTCCCGGCAGGCTAGGTCATAAACCGGCGATTTCCCTCATTAGATGTGAGGAAAACACACCCTCTGCTTCTCTGCTTCTCTCCCTCCCTGCATTCTCCCCAGGGAGGGGAAATGAGACAGACAGGAGTCCTTTCTACATGTTTTATTCCTGTCACTCAACAGTACATAGAAATGTGACTGCACCCTTCAGTCTCCATTAGAAGAGTCACACACTCCTCCCCTGCACTTCCAGCACAGGTCATATGACACTCTGAGCTAACATCCGGTGCTCAGTACAGAGAATAGGCTCCACCTTTTCTCCAACAGTACATCTGCAAACCACAACATCCTGTTTTGCATTCCAGCCATCTGGAGCTGGCTTTTGCCTTGGTGCTTTTTCCCAACATCCTCCCCCAAAAGCATCAATTGGCAAAACATGATCCAGAGAAGAGAACAAACAGTTGTTATACATATAACAGTCCCCTGTTGTTTCAGTTCCACCCTTGGAACTCCCCACCACTGGTTTCACCAGTGTACCTCTCTGGTTGTTTGGCTTCCAAGGAATGAGTGCTTCTGCATTACCTTGGCTAGCTACTCTCTGTTGTGTCTTTGTCTCTGACTTAGACACTGCTTTAACCTGCTTTGAGTTGTTAACAATAGCAACACACGCAACAGCTAAGTTAGCAAACTCTTTTGAGTACTTCCTCGGTGGTACACCCTTTGTAACTCTCTCAGACCTGCGTATGAGGTTCTGATCCTCTGTGCTCACTGGTTCAACATTTGGACTCTGTTGAGAACCAGTAGCAATCAGTGGTTCTTCCTTCACCTGTGAAGGTCTATCCATTGTGTGAGATTTTCTCTCAATGACCGTTACAACTGAACTCTCTGAGCTATCACTGTCATCATCATCAGTACCACTGTAATCTGTGACATCAGAAAACTCATCATCATCATCTGAATCGTTTCCTGTGGGAAATGTGTGTTCTACAACCCGCTCTTGCTCTGGAGCACTCTCTAGGAACTTTGTGAGAATCACCTGACCAGATTCAGACAAAATTACTCTGTAGAGACCTTTTTCATAACCCACAAAAATGCCTCTGGCATTCTTTACTCCACCTGGAGCTTCTGTTCTCACATGAGACCCGAAAACCTTAAAATAGGCAACAGAAGGTTTTCTATTGAACAGCTTCTCAAAAGGAGAACATCCCAACTCTGTTGAGACCTTTCTCAACCACACATGAAGATAGGACGCTAGCGATTCGGCCCAATATTCATGTGGCAAATGTGAACTCAGCAATTGCGCATGCATCCCCTTTTGCAATTCTTTGTTCACCCTCACACAGACCCCCCTGTTCCACGCTTCGGTCGAAACAGCAACTTTGTGGTCTATCCCTTTTCCATCCAGGAACTTCTGAAACTTCTGTAACAGAAAAAATTGTTTGTCATCTGTGAAAAGACAATCAATGTTAGCATCATGCATACTTTTAACCTTGTCACAAAACTCCTGAAACTTTTCTAAAGTTTCTTGCGGTTTCCCCATCATATAAACCCAAGAATAATTAGTGAAACAATCCACACACAAAAGGTAATACTTTGCACTGCCTCTAGATGGTTCTAGAGGACCAATCACATCAGCATACACCCGCTGAAATGCTCTGTCGACCTTCTTGGTCAGCTTCCTGGTGCTCACACTGGTCACACCTGCAAGAGAGATTTCGTTAGAAACAGAAGAATTACATTTCATGTAATCACTTTGATCAAAAGTCAACAAATACAGTCCATCTTTCTCTTTGGCAGTAAGAAACAGTTCTCCATCTTTGTAGATCTTGCAGCTTTTAGCATCATAGGTCAGTTTCAGTCCTTTCTTTGCAATCTGCGACACGCTCAGCAGATTAAATCTCAGTTCTGGAACCAGGTAAACATCACTTATAGTCAAGTTCAGACTCTCAAGATACACAGTCCCAATTCCGGTTGCTTCCAGCTCTTGACCGTTGGCCTGTTTCACAGTGAAGCTTTGCTTCTTCAACGTCGAAAACAGTTGTCTGTGCGGGCATAAATGTTTTGTGCAACCAGTGTCGATTATAAAAGCGTTCCCAACATCTGGCGTGGTTCCTTTCGCCATCATAGCCTTTGCAGGTTTTACCTGGCACTTGGAACGGCTTTTGCTTGACGCCTCAGGCTTCGTAGAGCTGCTCTTTGCTCCTCTTGACTGGCGTGGCTTCTTACAGTTTCGCTGTAGATGCCCAGTCTGTCCACAATTGTAGCATCGGACAGCACTCAATGCTACTCCATGCTTCCCAGTAGCATCATCAGTGGGGAGATTTGAACTCTGTTCTTCCCTCCCCCTGTCAGCAACACCCATTGCACCTTGTTCAGGAACACCAACAGTTCCAACAACCACAGTTCCTGCACTCTCCCCTCTGGGGTCAAAGCTCTCCTCAGCTTTCGCTGAGCTCTTAGGAACTTGGCCAGCATCATCTTGGCTCACCCCTTCTGGGGTAGTTATCCATCCAGACCCTGATGAATAACTGTCTCTGGTCAGGGGAGATGAGTTAGGCAAGTCTCCCCCCTTCTTGGCATCCATTTTGAATCCAAGCCTCTCTCTCTTTCAAACAAGCTGTAAAATCCAACAGGTTTTTTTTCCTTCTCACTCAGGCAAAACTGCAAGTTGTTTACGCTCTTTTGCACCTGGCAGCTAAACTCTGGCTGCTATGGAAAGTCCCTTCCAAGGGCACGTAAACTTGTAGCCAAAACATTCTCTGATTTTGTTTCGCTTTCCCAGGCTCACACTCACAGTCCAGCCCCTTTGCCAGTAACTTTCCAACTTTCTGTTACTTAGCAACAATGCATTTCAATAGGACAGTTTATCAACCACAAGAATTTGTGGAATGCAGGCTTCAGCCTTCAAGCTGCAGGCCTCTTCTCCCGGAGCTTTTGTTTTCTTTGAAACGCAGCTCCGTGAACCAGGGAATTAATCAACCTGCGTTCACACTTTTAGCCCGAAATGCAGCATACCTTGAACTTTGTTGCTCTGGAAAACACCTCTTCTTTCCACCAGCTGTCTGTTGAGCCTCTGGCTTCTTTCAGACGCTTCTCTTCCTCCTTGGAGCAGAGGAGGACAATCCACCAGCCTCTCATGCAGATGTCCGATGAATCGCAACCATCCGAAGGCTGCCATATGTTAATATCTTCAGCTCACAGTCAGAGGTAAACTGGCCTCCCCCGGGCAACTGAGTGAGATACTTGATGACCTCTCCGCTGCGTCTCCCGGCAGGCTAGGTCATAAACCGGCGATTTCCCTCATTAGATGTGAGGAAAACACACCCTCTGCTTCTCTGCTTCTCTCCCTCCCTGCATTCTCCCCAGGGAGGGGAAATGAGACAGACAGGAGTCCTTTCTACATGTTTTATTCCTGTCACTCAACAGTACATAGAAATGTGACTGCACCCTTCAGTCTCCATTAGAAGAGTCACACACTCCTCCCCTGCACTTCCAGCACAGGTCATATGACACTCTGAGCTAACATCCGGTGCTCAGTACAGAGAATAGGCTCCACCTTTTCTCCAACAGTACATCTGCAAACCACAACATCCTGTTTTGCATTCCAGCCATCTGGATCATGTTTTGCCAATTGATGCAAACATCAGGATGTACAAAACGTACAGCTTCCGGGTCATGTGGCCAGCATGACTAAGCTGCTTCTGGCAAACCAGAGCAGCGCATGGAAACACCATTTACCTTCCCGCTGGAGCAGTGCCAATTTATCTACTTGCACTTTGCCGTGCTTTCAAACTGCTAGGTTGGCAGGAGCAGGGACTGAGCAACGGGAGCTCACCCCGTTGCGGGGATTCGAATTGCCGATCTTCTGATTGGCAAGTCCTAGGCTCTGTGGTTTAACCCACAGCGCCAGCCGCATCCCTTAAATGCCAGTTAAGTCTACTAGTCTTCTCATGTATTATTTCCCAGGCTAAACTGAGCTCTTTGGCATACACCCTTAATATTGTGGCTATTTCATTTCGTTTTATTGTATTGCATTTATATACCACCTTTCAAGGAGCTCAAGGTGGTATACATTGCTCATACATGGTTGCCTTATAGTTACTGTGGTCTAGGCTAGTCATTCATACTCCTTTGCGTTTTAAAGCACAATATTTGGGAACATACACACTAGACATGTTCCTCAAAAAAGAAGTTCATTTTGAATTGAAATGTATTAAATCCTCATTTTCCATTTCCATTTTTTTTCATCTAACCAGAACTTAAGAAAAACAATTAAGTTATTTTATAAAAGTTTCATCCTTCTGGCTCGTGTTATCTTGCTTTTAGGAACAAAATTATATATAATCAAGTACGCTTTACTAATCGAGACTGAAATCAATAATTCAGTTACTGCTAATGAAGAGTAAGGTTGTACCATATCTTGAACCTTATTATTACATTATATAACAAAAGTGGTCTGTTTTTCAGGTTAAAAAACTCTTTCCTTACTCGTATCATATTAGATAGCTGAGTCACATAAGCCGTGTCCCAGATTCTCATGCCAATCTTTGGGGGAAAGGGAGGATTAAATCTTTTTCTACCTGCAATTTACAAGTGGTTTTTTATTTTTTAGTTGCATCACCCTGACTTGGTGGAAGGTCTGGTACTTGTTAACATTGACCCATGTGGAAAAGGATGGATGGACTGGGCAGCATCCAAGGTAGGATTGTTCTTCCATAATTGGAATGCCAATGCTGATTTACATTATTCAGTTACTGGAATTAGATTTTAGTGAATGCTTTGATATTATTGATGACTGCTTTGCCTTTCATTTGTTTGCTTTTTTAAAGCAAAGGTCAAACTCTTCTCTTCTTTATTCTAATTACTTACGTTGTATCACTAGAGATACCCAGCCATGTAGCTGACACAGAGCCAAAGAATATACTTTTCTATATACCGTATTTTTCCATCTATAAGTCGCCCCGTATTTTGGGGGACTCAGATTTAAGAAAATGGGGGGGGGGGGAGATGGCCCAGAGCAGGGGTCAGCAAACTTTTTCAGCAGGGGGCCAGTCCACTGTCCCTCAGACATTGTGGGGGGCCGGACTATATTTTTTGGGGGGGAAATGAACGAATTCCTATGCCCCACAAACAAACCAGAGATGCATTTTAAATAAAAGCACACATTCTACTCATGTAAAAACACGCTCATTTCATGACCGTTCGTGGGCTGGATTTAGAAGGTGATTGGGCCAGATCTGGCCCCCAGGGCTTAGTTTGCCTACTCATGGCCCAGAGTATAAGACGCCCCCTAATTTTTCAGGGGAAAAAATTAGTCTTATAAACAGAAAAATACGGTACTTTTTTTATGGCAATGCATATGGAATACAACAGGCAGTTTAAAAAATAAATAAAAAAGAGCCAGTGGGATGGAACTTTTAAACAAGAAAAAAAAATACTTACTTTTGCCTTCATACGCACTGTTGTATAATTGTTTGCCAGATTTATGCACATCAGGGTAGCCAGTGTGGTCCCCTCCAGATCTTGGATTACATCTTTCATTAGCCCCATCATGTCTGCGCAGAAGTAAAATCCCATTGGATTTAATGTGGTTTCTTCAAAAGTAAATGGGTGTTGGAGTTGTGACTGTAGCCTGTTCTGTGTTGCTTGACTACTGTGTAGTGCCCCCACTTGAAATAATTTGACTTTTCTTTTTTTCCAGTTTTCTGGGTGGACAACGAACATTGTGGACATTGTTCTGGCTCACCATTTTGGTCATGTAAGTCAACTGCTGGATCCAATATCGAAAATGCCTATTAATATAAAGAACTTTAAATAAAAATGAACTGCTTTGATCCTACCTTCAGTAGCTGCTTACAATAGCATTATTACTGTCTCAGTTTTGAGTTGTTGAATGAGTAAAAAAAAAGTGTGTGTTGACATTCTGCTCCCCTTTTCTTGAGCATTCTGGGATGACCAGGCATTGCTAAACATTCCAGCATTGGAATATTTCCTGTGTGTTGATTCTTTATGTGTATACTCATGCTGCAAGTACATGTATATGTGACCTCCCACTATCTCTCCTTCCTTTACAGCAACCTCTTCATACAAGTGTTTTATTTGTAATATTTATATTCTGTCTCTTAGGGCGTAGGCCTCTCAATGTAGTGTACAACTAAAGGAGTTTAATTTGAAATACATCAGAGTGTTTACAAAAACCACATAATCAGAATTATAAAGAAGTGCCAAGTTTCAGGAATCAGTTTCATTAAAAACATTGTAAAAGGCAAACTAGAGCAAATGAGTCCTAAAAGGCATGTTTGAAAGCTTGTATTGAAAGGGTTTTTTGTAGTTTCATTTGACAAATTCCTTGTATATTTGCCTTTTTTTTTTTAATAGCATGGTTAGCAAGACAACTGATTAGAATATTTGTCATTCTTCACTAGGAAGAACTGCAAGCTAACTTGGAGCTGATCCAGACCTACAGACTTCATATTGCACAGGACATCAATCAGGAGAACTTACAGCTCTTTGTCACCTCCTATAACAGGTACAAGACTGGTATAGAATCCTGTTTCACCCCCCACCCCAACCTTGAAAGTATAATTGTGCATACATAGTGCTTCTGCAGCAGTTGACAGCATGTATATTGGAATAGCCTTTGTTTTAAAAAAATCAAAGAGCCTCTCTCGTTCAAGAAGCTTACCAGGCTCCCTTCTTCAGTTTAAGATCCAGTGCCATCAACATGTGACCCTATAATGTTGTTCTAGTTGTCAGGGCTTTTTTATCTAAGCAAAATCTTAGTCTGGTTGCTTCATTCTTTTTATGCTTTCTAGCTTATGAATAGAGCAACCAACTAGGAGATAAAGTAGTCATGCGGCAAGCTGAGGGGTGGATGGGGGCTAAAGCACATGTGCCTCTTGTTGGTAACAAGAGGGAAATTGTGCACCTCGTAGAGTAGTTAGGCCAGGCACCCCCAAACTTGGCCCTCCAGAAGTTTTGGGACTACAGTTCCCATCATCCCTGACCACTGGTCCTGTTAGCTAGGGATGATGGGAGTTCTAGACCCAAAACTTCCAGAGGTCCAAACTGGGGGATGCCTGAGTTAGGCAATGCCCACATTGCCTCCATCCCAGCCTTGTTTGACTTGGTCCTCTCCTATTGTCTTCCTAGCCGTAGAGATCTGGACATTGAGAGGCCCGTCTTGGGTGTGACTGAAGAGGCAGGAAAAACACTCAAGTAAGTTTATCTTGGTCATCTTTGAACCTGTGCTTGAAATTATGTGGAATTCCTTTTCTAAGTTTAGCCATATTCTGTTTCCTCTGTTTCCCCATTGCCCGTGTACCTAGAGTTCCACGTCCTTTAAAAATATTAATATTGTACACGATTTATCTCCTTTTGCAATGCTTTTGGTAGAACAACTTGCAAATTGGATGCTTAATTGAGTTATCTGCACCCCAAATATTTTTATTTAATCCATTTCTCTCTCCTAAAGTTGAAAAAGACCTCCAAGTCAGTTAAACCCCAACCCGCTGCTAATGCAGGAAATCCATTGATAGATACATGCCTGTGCAGACTCCGCTTAAAAACCTCAAACAAAGGAATGCCTTCTAGGCATTTTGTTTCACCGTGGCGATTCTTCCTAAAGTTCAGTTGAAATCCCCTTTTTTGCAATTCAAACCAATTGGTTCTGGTCCTACCCTCTGGAACAACAAAAACCAAATGTGATCCATTTATTCATAGCCCTTCAGATGTTTGAAAAACTGTTGCTGGGGTGATGGATGTTTCATGTCACAGGCCTTCAGCTAGTCATTGCACTGCACAGTGGGTATCTGCCCTAAAGCACAGATAATTATTTCCCCAAGCTCCATCGTGCGAAAAAAGTTGTACATGTGAACAAAATATGGTGAGTTCACTTTCCCAGTGGCTCTATCAGTTGGTACATGCATGTTTGAATAAATGAATGAGTGAATGAATGAATGTACACTGGCATTAAGTACATTAATAAATAGTGATCTAGTATAGAAATATGTGGGACGTGGGTGGCGCTGTGGGTTAAACCACAGAGCCTAGGACTTACCAATCAGAAGGTCAGTGGTTCAAATCCCCGCGACAGGGTGAGCTCCTGTTGCTCGGTCCCTGCTCCTACCCACCTAGCAGTTCGAAAGCATGTCAAAGTGCAAGTAGATAAATAGGTACCACTCTGGCGGGAAGGTAAACGGCGTTTCCGTGTGCTGCTCTGGTTCGCCAGAAGCGGCTTAGTCCTGCTGGCCACATGACCCGGAAGCTGTACGCTGGCTCCCTCGGCCAGTAAAGCGAGATGAGCGCCGCAACCCCAGAGTCAGCCACGACTGGACCTAATGGTCAGGGGTCCCTTGACCTTTATACAAATATAGCATAATGAAGTATTCATGAACATGACGTTGTATCTGGTGAAGTCCCTGTGTGCACGCAATGTCTTCTGCTTGCACAACAAACCTTTCCCTTCCCTACACACCTCCTGCATCTCCCCAAATCTTCTCTGGGGGTTCTCCCAAGACTCGCAATAGCTAGTATGGTGGGATGTTTTGTTGCGAAGCAATGGAGATGTATTGCAGACCAGAAATGCAGGGTATTCAAATGAACAGGAACTGTAATACAAATGATGGTATTTTCTTGGTTTAGGGTTGCTTTATAGAAATGCTAGCAACTCTTAGAAAAAAAATAAAACAGCAGAATTTATGACAGCAGGAGTTGATGCTTGTTTAAATTGTGCAGACTACAACTTTATCCTGTGGATTTTGTACAGGTGTCCTGTCTTATTAGTGGTTGGGGACAGCTCACCAGCAGTTGAAGCTGTGGTAAGTATGCCTGGTTATTATACTCCTTACTCTCCACTTCTTTCCTTTCTTGGAAGATAGAACTCTGCAAATTTCACACAATCCATTCAAGTAGTATCAAGTGAGATGTTTGCTTCTATCCATGAGTCTTGAATTTGTGTGAGGATAAAATACAGGCTATTGCTTTTTAAACTATTCACTTACTGATTTTCATATATCACAATATGCAATCATAACAAAGTTCCCATTTCCCCACCTCCCAGAATACAGTTTTGTGATAGCAGAATAGTCAAGAAATTATTGAAAAGTATTCCGCTGGGCAAATGAAAGTGTCCTTCCGCAGGTCTCCTTGAATTTGCCGGTGGTCTGTATTCATGTTCTTTTGTGAGGGCATAAGAAAGAGGGACGCGGGTGGTGCTGTGGGTTAAAGCCTCAGCGCCTAGGACTTGCCGATCGCATGGTCGGCGGTTCGAATCCCCGCAGCGGGGTGCGCTCCCGTCTTTCGGTCCCAGCTCCTGCCCACCTAGCAGTTCAAAAGCACCCCCGGGTGCAAGTAGATAAATAGGGACCGCTTACCAGCGGGAAGGTAAACGGCATTCCGTGTGCTGCGCTGGCTCGCCAGATGCAGCTTGTCACGCTGGCCACGTGACCCGGAAGTGTCTGCGGACAGCGCTGGCTCCCGGCCTCTAGAGTGAGATGAGCGCACAACCCTAGAGTCTGGCAAGACTGGCCCGTACGGGCAGGGGTACCTTTACCTTTACCTAAGAAAGAAAGCGGAACCATTTTTTAATAAACTTAGTCTGATTTTTGTTATTAATCCATCATTGCCGTACTTTATCTGTTAGCTTGTCCATCAGAGCCGAGTCCCAAATCTGTAAAAATCAGATTTCAAAAAGATTGCCATTCAAAGTACTCTAAAATTTAGCAACAGTAAGTCTGACAGCTATCATAAGCTGAGTTATGAAATACTTTTAATTACTGATGAGCTGTCAAAGCTCTTTGACACAGGTATAATTTCTCCTCCTGGTGCCTTAACGTTCAAGGGGAGAGTGGGGGATCTCAGCACTGAACTGTAGTTAATATCTGGCCAAATTTCAACACACATATCCTACCAGTTAGGCATAGATTGGGGTGCTGATGATTGGATACGTGTCTAGATCCATGCAGCCCATTCTGATGTTATGAAGGCAATGTATATTGAGTGACTCTTTTTGTCTCTCAGTTCATTCCCTTCTGCTCTCACAAAGATTCAAGTGGGTAAAATAACATCAACACCACTCCTAAGAGATGTGGTTGTGTGAAGTGGTGTTGCCACTTCCCTCTCAAATTCTCTGTTCTCAAATCAAATGAGTTTTCAGCACCATAGTTTCTCTGGCTGCTATAGTTAACAGTGAATCTGTATCTCTGCTTTCAGTGTCAACTGGAGGTTGAGAAATTTAGAATGTATGTGCTGTCTCTGCTTTTTGCTTTCTGGAGACTTGCCTCAGTTTTTCATTTATGTCATTTTATTCTGCTGTTAACATTAAGGTTAGATAAGGCTGTGCAAGCTTAATGGCTGAGCAGAAATTTGAACACAGGACTTCCAAGTCCAACTTTTTATTCACTGTACAGTGGTACCTCGGGTTACATATGCTTCAGGTTACAGACTCTGCTAATCCAGAAATAGTGCTTCAGGTTAAGAACTTTGCTTCAGGATAAGAACAGAAATCTGGCAGCGCGGCAGCAGCAGGAGGCCCCATTAGCTAAAGTGGTGCTTCAGGTGAAGAACAGTTTCAGGTTAAGAACGGACCTCCAGAACGAATTAAGTACTTAACCCGAGGTACCATTGTATTGGCTTTTGATGTCATAGCTAGACTTTATTAGATATAACCAACATTGTGCACTCTGTGTTTTGGGACTACAGTTCCCATCATCTTTGTCCGTACTGTCTGAGGATTATGGGAATTGGAGTCCAACAACATCTGGAGTTCCCCACATTGGGTACCTCTGGTCTACATTTTCATGCATCTTTCATATGGGTGCTGGTATATAAGTCACATCAGATACCCGGAAAAACTCTCAATCCTAACTACTACTTCTTCTTCTTCTTCTTCTTCTTCTTCTTCTTCTTCTTCTTCTTCTTCTTCTTCTTCTTCTTCATCTTCCCCAAGCCACTCTGGGCGGCTTCCAACAAATTAAAACACAATACGACATGAAACATTAAAAATTTCCCTGAATCAGATGTCTTCTAAAAGTCAGATAGTTGTTTATTTCCTTGACATCTGATGGAAAGGCGTTCCACAGGGTGGGCACGACTACCAAGAAAGAACAGGGACATTGTATCTTATCTACCAAATCCCTTACTTTGATGTGCTGCTGCTGAAGTATGATATTCCTGTATCCAGTCCCCACCTTCGCTGGATCCTTGGTAATAACTATGAATTAGATAAATAACGGAGAGGGGGAAATAAATGCTGTTTTGTGCTTTGTAGGTTGAATGCAATTCACGGCTGGATCCAATGAATACAACACTCTTGAAGGTAACCATCAACTATGAGTGGCTGTCTTGGGGGCTGTCATTCTAGAGTTCATTGTGGTTCCTGGTTTGCCATTCTCCACTACATAAGAACAGTCTGCTGGATTGGACCAAAGGCCCCATCTAGTTCATAACTCTGTTCTCACAATGGCTGACCAGATGCCTATGGGAAGGACGTAAGCAGATCCAGAGGGCAATAGCAATTGTGACATCCTGATAGCCTTATTCTCCATTGACTTGTGTGATACTCTTTTAAAGCCATCCAAGTTGATATCTTTCACTATCTCATGCGAGAGTGAATGCCATAGTTTAACAATGCCCTGCATGAAGAAGTATTTTCTTTTGCCTGCCTCGAGTCTTCATTTGAGGTCCCTGAGTTCTAGTGTTATGACAGAGGAAGAAATCGGAGTTGTATACCTGCATTTAAGTGTACTCTGGAGGCTGTCCTGCAATGGCAGCAGGGAATGGGTTTGTTAACAGCTGTGCTTCCTCTTAGTCCAAATCCAGAAATGAGGGCTAACCTCAACCATATTAAATATACTTCCCTTTCGCCGTCTTCCCCAGTGACTAATGTCATTGAAGGCTCCCCGTCTCAGCATGCCATTCATTTTCTTTCCCTGAGGAAACTTCAATTTAAAGCTATGTTTGCTGGAAATAGACACTGTGTCTCAGCTTGATGCTATAATCCACCACTTGCTGGGCTAATTTAGGCTTCATTTGTTTGCTCAGCATTTTCAGCTGAATGTCATTTTATCTTGGTTTTGACTCTCTCCTTTCCCCATTTCTTCTTGCAGATGGCAGACTGTGGAGGGCTCCCTCAAGTCGTTCAGGTGAGCTCTCATTTTAGTGGGTCTCCTGCATCTTGTATGCTTTTAGGGGTATAAATAATGGCTATTTTTATGTTTATGCTTATATTTATATTTATTTTTTCAGCCTGGGAAACTGACTGAAGCCTTCAAGTATTTCGTGCAGGGAATGGGCTACAGTAAGTTATAACAACACTGTCTTATTTCACAGAGGGCAGGATTGGGAATTACCTGTCATTCAGACCCCACCAGGCTGCTGATAGGTCTATTTCCCCCCCCCCTCCCCATTGAGACTTGGTGTTTTTCACTATTGGGCAATATGGGCCATGTATATTGCTGGACTTGGAAGAAGGCCTTGTCTGAACTGTAGGCATATTTGTCCAGATTCCCAACTTCCTCAGTGAGTGGGTTAAATTGGGAGAGTTCCAGAAAGGAAAATGTTAATTGCCAAGGTCTATCCTGTGGTTAGATTGGCAGCCCTGTACTTGTATTCAAAACAGGATCAAGCCTTTTGCTACAGGTAACTTCATTGGGGGGAAATTCCTGTATCACCTGTCTTCCTGATCTGTGTGCCTGTAGCAAAAAGAAGGTACATTGACAGAAATTAATTTTAGGGTTGGGGGGGGGGAATCACTTGACATTTAAAGGCCCAAGAAAGTAGAAACTATATTTGCAGGTCATCTAGTGCGGTGTTAAGCACATTGCCTGAAGTTCTACCATGTTGCAAATACTGAAAGACTGAGTGTTCAGGCTTGATGCTCAAGCAGCGTATATTCTTCTAGGCATGTCACGTCTACACTAACCTGTATTTCCCATTCCCTCTCTTGTCTTTGCTTCCAGTCCCTTACGTGCAGCTCAGTCACTTGAGCACTGAGTCAGGTATCTACAAGTGTGTGGCTGGTTTGACTGAGTTACTTTTTTTTCTGACGCGTTACTCTGCTTATAGCATGGCCTGGCGACATTTTGCATTCTTAGGCCATCCCACTGTACGCTTCTTGCGCTACAATTTTCTTAGTGGTTTCATTTGCATTTGGTTGACTGTTGCATGGTTCTGCAGCTCAGTGATGATCCAGGAGTAAATTCTATTATTCCTCGCATCATCATCTTCTTTTTTTAAACTACTATGTGAGCAGTCTCTTATGCACACACAGAGAGGTGACTGCATTGCAATGAGCCTTTGGCAGGTATGCACATCAGGCCTTAAGCATCCTCAATCATATGCGTGCATTTCATTTTCATACCTGAGAATGGAACCATATGCTTAAAATAAAACAGAATTCTCAACCCCGGAATTTCCTCATACATAGGTTTGCCATATGTCTGGAATTTCCGGAAGACCGCTGTCTCTAGCAATGTCTGTCCAACAGGGTTGGGCAAAACTCAACAACTTTTCTGTCCGGGTTGTCACTGTTTGAAATACGGCAACCCTATCATACAGCAGATGTGGAGGGGGCACTTGCAAGTGGGAGGGGTACAAAATGAAAGCACAACTAGGGAATGTGGGGGTGGAGCAGCTGGGTGGGATTGTATCTGCAGGGGAGGTTGGAAGGATTAAGCACCTATTCCCACCTGCTGTTTCTCCTTTACAATGCCCCCCCACATTTGTTTCACCATGGTACACATGGGTTTGGGAAACTTGCATTTGCCAGTGTAACGTTGCGCTATCGCCTTGGAGGCAGCTCCAAAAAGGTGATGCGTCTTTTTGTTTGTTTTCCTGCAGCACCACTCCCCCCCCCTTCCACTTTACGCTTCTTCCATTTCGAAGGCATTTTCTAGTAAGGTAAAACAAAACTTGCTTATTTCTGGTCTTCACTGCCTCTCTCCTTCCAGTGCCATCTGCAAGTATGACCAGACTGATCCGCTCCCGGACCCAGTCGTCCTCCAGCGTTGGCTCTGGAGAGAGCAGCCAAACACGGTCTCAAGCCAGCAACCCAGGGGAGGCAGCAACTGGAATTCCTGGAGCAGCTGGTGCTCCTCAGACTATGGAAGTATCCTGCTAAGCAAGCAACCATCTTCTGTATCCAGACAATCCCTCTTCTCCCCTTCTGAACCCCCCCAGAATCCAGTGTTCACCCAAACATGTGGCATTAATAAGTCCCCCTCCCAACTTTGTGCCTGCCCAGCTTACTTGCCACCTTCTCAGCTATTTGTCTCTTTGGCATTATGTTCTGAATCTTTTTTTTTTTTCCTGCATTGGCTCCAGAAACATAGGCTGTGTACAGACGTTCCTGAAAACAGGAGTGGGCTTGTGGGCCTTTGGGGTGGGGAGGGTTGGTTGTTCACGGTGAGCGCCACTTTCCTCTGCCTTTGCTCCTGTGCTGACACATAATCCAAAGCAGTCTCTCTCTCCTTTCTCACCACATGGCCGCCATGTTTCAGGTGAGCTGTCTGCTTTGCGTTTATTCCGCACCACCACCTCTCCCGGCCTTCATACGTAACCTGCTTCTTGCCATGTTTAGCATTTTGACAAAAAGGTTTTTTCTGTGCGAGTATTTGCTTGGTCTTGGTTGGTTTTTTGTTTACTCTTTGGAACATGCTCTGAGAAAGTGGAGAGGTTTCATGAGTCAGCCATGGCTGTCAGCTGATTGGTGCTGCACAGAGCAATGCTTTGGGTGGATGGGGAACGTTTATGAGTGACTCAAGGGCTGGCCAATTAATGCTGTGCTAATCTAGCTTCTACTCAAACTGGAAAATCAGAATCCTCCTGAGCTCAGACTGTGTGTGTGTGTGTGTGGCACAAGTGTAGCAAGTGAGCTTCCCCAGCGCGCTCGTCACATCTGCACGCATCCATTGAGCTAACATTCCATTGGTGCTAACGGAGAGAGTTACTGTATATGTTGGTGCCATTCCTCCCCCCCCGGCCCTGATTTCTGTGTTGTCAAACCATGTGAAAGTGGTGGGTCTCCTGTTTTGTTTTGAATCCAAATAATTTCTGTGGCTTGTGCACTTAGAACTGCTTTCTAGTTGTGCTTCTGCTGAAGGTTATTAGGGCTCTTGGCTGCAGTCTTTACAATGTCTTTGGGGCAGGGGTGAAGATTCAGTGTTTTAAAACTTCAGGGGTGGGTGGGTCTTGAATCCTGCACTGTCTGAATTCTTGAGTGCATCCCGGCATATATGCTGCATATTTTCACACTGTAGGGAAGTGTAAGTCTTTCATAGCTGAGGTGGGTGAAAGGCATGCAAAAGGATCTCCTACCAGGGCTGCTGGGACACCAATTAAAGAAAGAGCCAGGTTTCTCATGAGCTTAGCTCTCCCTGATGAAAGTGTCCTATTCAGCAGTGTACAAGGGATTTTATACATTCTGCGGTAGCCTGAGTGCTGGGTTATAGAGGCTTTGGAAAGGGAGCTGGATTATATTTAGAATGACTGACTTCTGCCACCCTGGGGGTGGGCAGCAGGGGGGCCAGTGCTTTCCCAAGCTGGAGAAGAAGAAGAAGAAAACAGTTGGCTTAAGATGTTCATACAAATATCTTACCCTGACTGTTTCATGATAGTGACTTGCACAATCAATTACACCTGTTAGGCAGCCACTCTCCAAAAATGAAATGAATTTTCCAAAATATATTTAATGGTTGAGTAAAGTGAACTATATATTAACTCAAAAACCATAGATTTCTAAATCATTGATGGAGGATTGTTTTTTCAGCCTAGGTCCAAGTAGTCACACAGTGTTCTATGGTAATAATGTCAATTTTGATGTAGCAGCAATTTTGATGTTCAACAACTGGGAAGTGTTTATTCTATATTTGCTAAACTTGCTGGACACTGATGCATTACAATTGCAATGCCAGTTCTATTAAAGTGTATGTAGTCCAATCCCACCCCCATTTTCCTGGTTTAAAACTGGCATTCTGCAAACTTCCCTGTTCACTGCTATAGCCTCCTCATGGGAAATCCCCAAGCCTTTTAATTATGAAACATGCTGTTTGCAATATGTGGGAGTAACTTAGCAAACTGGTCAGTGGAGACTTCAGATTACGGTTTTGGACATCTGGAGGGACAGGCAAGCCAATTTTATAGCCTTTCCCCAAGCAGTTATGTTGCTACGAAAACTTGGGGTGCGGGTGGGACTATATTGGGTCTATGATTTGTTCTGCTTGCATCATGCAGGCGTCTTGAGCTTGTATTGAGCTAAGGGAATGCATCTGTGTACTGTATAATGTAACAGTGTGCTCTGTTTAGGGCCTGTTTTTTTATATATTTTTCATAGGCTGATATTAAACTCTATTGTCTTGACAAATTCAGCAGTCTTGATAGAAGTGGGTAGGTTTGCCCTGGGAGCTAGATAGTTCCCAGATTATATTGATCTCCTGAATTCGAAAGGTTGCTGCTTTTCTGCTTCCCGTTGGGTCACAGAAGACCAGAAGTGTGTGATTTCTGATCTGATAAGAGGGTGAAATAATTGCTGATGTGCTGCTGACTTACTCATAATATGGTGGCAGAATATACTTGGCTCATGGGGCCAAGATCCTTGGAAAAACCAGGTTCAGCTCTGTTTCAAATAGGGAACCGGAAGATTCTGCTTGGGAGGGAAAATTAGTACCAATTAAATAAAGCTATAATCGAGTCTCATTGTTAATGTGGCTCTGTGTGTTTATTCCATGTTTGGACTAGTCTCCATTAGTTTCCAGAGCTCAGAACTATCAGATTTTGTCATCAAATGACTTGGTCATCAAATGAAACAGTGAGTTTCTCCGATGTTCAAAAACACAAAACCCAATGGACAGCACAGCTAGTGTCCCGTCAATGTTTCTATGCAGTGCATATATTTTTGAGTCGTTTTTGAGTGCCATGGTAGAGAGGCTGAGGTGTAGATAATATAAAAAAATCAAGTTGTGTAGTTATAGCATGTAAATTTCATCCAGAATTTTGAGATTGGGGTGGTGGAGGGAAGAGTATGAACAAATAAAGGGTAACACGGTGCTGAAAGTCCCCTTACCCTATGGCAGGGATGTCCAACCGGTCAACCGCAATTGACAGGTCAACCCCCAGATGATAGTGGTAGATTGCGGTTGATTGCTGTTGGTCACAGGGCCCCTTCCCTCCGTGTGGGAAAAAGAGCATCTGGCCCAGCCCCCTTGTTCTTCCCTTCAATGGCACACGATTGTGAAAACTAAACGAAAAAAAGCTCAACAGCTTTGGCCTGCTCCCCCGAAAAAGCTTAACAACTTTGGGTTCACCCCCCAAAATGTGTAGATCACTGCTAGACACCCCCCCCCCCGGAGTAGATAGCAGCCTCTTGGGAGTTGGACGTCCCTGCCCTATGGGAACTGCTCTTTCCTAGACTACTCATGACGTTTCATATTTTGTTCTGAGCTGGAACCCATGGTTATGAGGCAGATCAGTAGTTACAACACCAAAGATATTTCTAAGCAAGCATATTGTTCTTACTGAGGCCTTATGAGTCCACACACCCACACACACACACACACACCCCGCTGTTCCCACCCTGTTGGCCTGAAGAATGTGGATCTTAAAGGGCTACATCTAGAAAATAAGTGTTAATCTCTCTTCCAGTGGCCTCCCACCTGATGCACTCCCCATATTGTTGGGCAGGCACAGTGCAGGAGGCAGCTATCTAAGATTCCTTGCTTGGACTCCGTGAGCTCAAGGCCAGCACCAGTACAGCTGCTCCAGACTTAGCCAGCTCACCTTTGGACTCATGCCCAGGGCTATGACACCACCTTGACCTAGTACAGTCCCCATTCATAAACTTTAGTATTTCAGTTTGGGCAAGTACCAGAAATGTGAAAGAAACAAGGCTCTATTGGGTCCTTTAAGATGTGGAGAGATCCATGAGGTATGCAGGAAAGTCCATTAAAAAAGAAAAGCACACTGGTTTCTCCCCCCCCCCCAAAAAAAATTGCACATGGACAACAGAAAGCAGCATGCACTAGGAGTTATGCTGCCGCTGGGGGGTGGGGGTGGGCAAAGACCTTCGGGGGGAAATGTCCTCAGGTGGGTATGGTTTTCTCAGAGATCCCTGACTCTCCCCCACCTCCAGATCGTTTATATTGCGCAAGAGAATTTCCCCAAAGAGTGGTTTCTGTAACTAAAAATCAACAAATTGAACCAAAAAAAGGGTGAGCAAAAGTAATTCTCACATGAGAGTATGGCTCTCTCTGCTTGGGACAGCATTACCACGGAACTTCATAAGCATAGTAAATTCTTCGAGACGGAGTTAACAAAACCATGCCTGCTTCTGAAATGTGTACACTCCCTTGCTATTTACAGTTGGAGTTGCTTGTCTCTTAACACACACTATTACAGAATTGATAGTACCAGAGGTCTTAACACCTGGAATGATCCGCTAAGGTACATACGATGTATATACCATATGGAGAAGCATTGTGGAGGTTCCAGGTTTCTTGATCAAAATGATTTTGAGTGGCTGTTTTGAATATGTTATGAATATATGTCTGACACCTTATTAACCCAGATTCTTCCATCTACTTCTCAATGTGCCCTTGTGACCTTTGGGTGCTGCCTACGCAAATGCAGCCTCATGCTATTCTGAGGGTAGCTTTGTGAGGTCTTTGCATACATAATATTTATGACTAATACTGCCGGAAAGCTCCACTTGTTCATGGATGATTTTTTTTTAATATAAAAAAAAATCTACATTGGACATCTAAACTTCCTGATGTAGCAATCTGGGGGCTGTGACTAGTTAACAGGAACATCAGGGAACAAAGTGCTTCATCGGGATCTCTAAATACAGAGAAATACGAGTGCTCATGGAAAATGTTCATGATGTTCGCTACTCACGTTTCTTTCCATGGGACTGAGGAAACTGCAGAGGTGTTATCAGAACTACATCTCATGGTAAGAAAACAACTTGAAAATAGTTGGATAAAATGGTTATTATACCATCAAGTATTGCCCTGAAAGAGCAGAAAATAGGTTTATTCCACTGACCACTTGCTCCACTTTTGTTTCACCCATTGTTTGTTTTCGTGAGGCGTTTGGTTGGTTGTGAGGTCTATACTCACCACCAGCTGGAGATGGTGGTGGTGATAGGAGTTTATTTTAGGCTGCTGTGAAAGATACAATCTCATAAATGGCAGGTAGGCAGGAACTTAATAGTACTGAGGCCTCCTGTCACATGAAAGTTTGTATAAGCTAACCAACCAACTGCATTGCTTAAGGACCAAAGTAGGGCTGCTGTTGTCATTATTTACTGAATTTATATCCAGTCCTCCCCTCCCCAAGGAGCCCAGGGAGGCAAACAGATGTACCACTTAAAAACAAAGCAAAAGCATTCTAAAAGCAATTGAAAACATTAATTCATCCAATGATCTTAAAGCAGTATTCTTCGGCCACCAAATGCCTGAGCAGGTTGATGCTGGCAGAGCCAGGTAGCTAAACCTGGACCTGCTGCCCCGTTTTAGGGAGTAAACAGGGCAGGTTGTGAGGAGCGCAAAGCCCTCACATTCCCTGCTGCTTTCTCCATTGCAACCTCTCTCAGCATCCCTTTCCCCTCAGTCAGACTCTGATGCCTGGTGTGAGCCTGGCTGCAAAATAGATGCCGGAGAAAAGAGACTGCAGGGCAGGTATGCCACCTCTACATCTATGCCCTTTGGTTCTCTACACTGAACCACCTCCGCTATACGAGACACTTTCTGGATTTAAAACTTGCAATTCCATGCAGTGTGTACCTGGCTGTCTAGATTCTAGAACAATGGTGTTCCTTTGGGGGACAAGAAAGGCCATTCTCCATAATTGGCCACCAGTCCACGGGTTGTATCTAGCCTGCTACAATTACCTGACTCTACTTTGTGGTAAAATAAAGTCAAACACGGTTGTAGAAGCATCTGTTTTCTGTGTGGTTTCCTCCCCCCTTTTTTTCTGTCACACCAACCATTTTTCCACTTGCGTCAAAAGGAAATTGAGCAGCTTGTGGGTTCTCGAGATTTGGCTCTTCTCAAGAACATGCAGTCAAACAACAGGAGCAGCACAAACTCACCGGCTGTTGGCTTAAGCTGTGCTTCAGGGAAGAAGGGCCAAGAGGATTCTGCTGCTTGGATTTTACTTGTGTACTTGTGTACAGAACAAGAGGACAGCCTGTTGCTTGGAAGACGCTGCAGCAAGAAATCCAAACTACTGAAGAGCACTGAATGCAGAGAATCTGGTCAGGTGCGTTTATCTTTGGACACTGTTCATTAAAGGAATAGGTCTGGATTTGTGTTGGTGCATCCCTATGTATTGAGTGATGCGACCCAGTGTTCTGACTCCTTTCCAGAAACTATTACAGCCAGGGGAACTGGGGTTGGGCTCCACCCTACCAACTGTCCTCAAGGGTCCTGTTTTGCAAGAGAGCTTCTTTCTTCTTGTCGCACCACCATCTTGCTGTGATTTCTGAAGAGCCTGTGGCCATTTGGTGCTGGGATAGACAGGTGAGTGGTGCTCACAGTCGCATCACTGGGAGCAGAAGGAACTGTTATGGAGCTAGAGACCATGATGCTTTTGAGAAATGGAACCAAGGGTTTGGCAGATTTTATGGTGATAGTAGTAGAAGACTGGTGGGGCAAAGAGGCCACTGTAGGTGAATAAATGCTTTGCTGAAGTGCGCTTCATTGTAGGATTAAGATAAGTAGGAGAATAGTGAAAGAGGAGCCTGGTACCAAGGTGGAAACCACAGAGGTGTGAAGAGTAACCATGAGGCTTAGTCTACTAACAAAAAAACAGCACTACAGGTTAACTTTAGGAAAGCCTTTTTTAATTGTTGGGGCAGATAGCTATGTTACTGGCCACCAGGGCTGAGATCCATAACTGATCTTTGTTGCCTGGTCATACTGAGTATGGACTTAAACTCTACTCAAAGATTCTTTTATCAATAGGTAATCTGTTTAGCTTCCAAGCTGTGGGTGAGACATAAGTTTCAAAGATAGTGGAGCCATCACTTCCAAACACGATTAGCCAGTGTATATTGTAACCAGGTTAGAAATGGATGGCATCTTAACACTGCCATCCTAGGCATTTGCTCTCAGCAGTACAGTCCAAACTGATTTGCAAAGTACTTGGGAGTATATCAAACTTATGGCTAAGGCTATAAGTTCCATCTTTTCAAATGAGTGTGACATGTCCTAACTTGGCTGTGTTTTGTACTTCAGAGATTCCTCATTTGTTCACCTCTACTGTAGGATAGTCTTCACTGAAGAGTGTTAATCACCCCCTACTGGGCAACTCAAGGCTGGATTAAAGTGGTTGGGGGTTCCTACACCAGTTTCCCAAATATGGCCCCTCTTATCCAAAAAATGAATGCACGAAGTAAGGAAATACATTGAATCATAGAATTGTGTAGAGTTGGAAGGGATTCCAAAGGTCACCTAGTCGAGTGTCATGCCCTACTGACTGAGCTATCAGATACCTCAGATAAAGACTAAGCAATTTATTGTTGCATAAGCTTTCATGGACTACAAAAACAACACCACAACACTCTGAGCAAGTGTAGTTTCATTTTTAAACTCGCTTCTCATGGTTTTTGCTCACTTTTGCCCACCAACTTGCTTCACATGGCTAAAGATACAAAAGAAGGCAAGGGAGGGCTCAGTGCTAGCATCCTAGACATCCAGTTTTGTTTCCTTTAACCAGGATGGTGTACCTTTGTACTATAAAGATCCATATTTTTCTTGGTACTGCAGTCTTGCAGAGTAGTACAACTCCAAGGCTTCAGTCCTTCTTAATCTAGCCTGACTATAATGCATTACAGAGGCATAACTCCAGCTTGTTTTCACAGGCCAGGCCAGCTTACGTCCTCATGACCCCTCTGTTTTTGAGTCTATTTCCAGGGTTAACTAATTCTTGCTTGGGCTATTAATGTTAACTTGCCTTGCGGACTCAAATCAATAACCAAACCAATGATGAAGCCAGTAACATCTTAAAGAGGCAGCAAATGGCTTTGCGGCTTCTTGCCTCTTTCCCTAACACAATGCAAGGACACTTCAAACACTTGGCAGATAACTGAGTTCAGAGCAAATGATGGATAATGGCTGATAGAAGAGGTGCTGAGCACAAGGTCCTTTGGAGCATGTGACTGAGTGGAGCCAAGGACAGAGGACTCCAAGCTGGGAACCTAGATCAGCATTTAGTTTTAGCATGTAGAAAAAGCTCTTATATCATTGGTGAGCAACTGAATGGAAGCTCAACAGGAGGCTGGATGCAACCTTGAAGTTGATGCTGATGACCCTCTGTTTTCTCTCTTGTTAAAAGGTCTCTCTCAATACTGTGATTTTAGACCACTATTACTTAAATCTACCAGCTGACGGCAGACTGTGATGGGAAGTTTGCCCAGCAGGAAGAAGCAGATTGCTACTCAGCCAAGCCCACAGTCCAACGTGCAGAACAGCCAGGCCCTTGGCCTCAGCCGTGGTGTCAGGCCACAAGGTGGGAGGTTGTTCTGTGCTACCGATCCCTGGACATAGAAAGCTTAGGGTTGCATCCAATGCTAGTCCTACTCGGGGTAGATCCACTGAAATGAATGACCACTGCTAACTTGGGACCATCAGCACAGTGGAAGGTACCAGGTGGGGGAAGGATGATCCGGGACTAGGAGAATCAAAGTGGTGCCTTCTGGATAGTCTCGGACTACAACTCCTACCACTGCTGACCATTGGTGATGTGTTGGCTAGGACTGATGGGAACTGGAAGTCCCATCCCTATATGGAAGGCACCATGTTGGCTGCCACTACTAGTTTAAACACTTCTCAGCTTTGCTGGCTAACTAACTGGTGAAGCAGGAATGTCTTAATCAGGCAGGGGAAGGCAGCCAAGAGGGGGCAAAACAAACCCCCCTGAGGAGGGAGTCCCACAATCAATAAGCCTTTTGCGGTGCCCCAGCCACCAATGGGATGTCAAGAGAAGCCGCCTCTGTTGATTTGAAGGTTTGCACAGCTTCTGTATGGGAAGCCTTTTAGATCATTTGTTGCCAGTACAGTGGTACCTCAGGTTAAGAACTTAATTCCTTCTGGAGGTCCGTTCTTAACCTGAAACTGTATGGGAAGCCTTTTAGATCATTTGTTGCCAGTACAGTGGTACCTCAGGTTAAGAACTTAATTCCTTCTGGAGGTCCGTTCTTAACCTGAAACTGTTCTTAACCTGAGGTGCCACTTTAGCTAATAGGACCTCCTGCCGCCGCACGATTTCTGTTCTCATCCTGAAGCAAAGTTCTTAACCAGAGGTACTATTTCTGGGTTAGCGGAGTCTGTAACCTGAAGTGTCTGTAACCCGAGGTACTACTGTACTTGGCTTATCATCAATGTTCTCTGGGCAGTTAACAAAGAAAGGCTAAAAACCCATAAAACCCAGTCAACTAGAGCTCTAAAAATTAACAGCAGCCACTGTACCAGCTAAATAACCTAAGCCTAAGCTATTTAGGGCCTGAATTTAGGGCACTTTGAATTGTGTCTGGAAATGAACTAGAAGCCAGTGCAGCTGTTATAATAAGAGTGCACCCTGCTCCTAGGACACCTGAAGTTTCCTGATACTCTTCAAGGGCAGTAGGAAAGCTCGTAGGAAAGCTCAAGGCATGGAAAGATTGTAAGTCGTTTGTTAACTATGTCTTTATTTATTAAGTTGTAGGTGAGAGTACCCCTATAGCTGTTGCTGTGTGTAATTTCCCTTCTGGACATGCAGAGCCAATACTGTGGATGGGAGAGCAGCTGAATTTGCTATCTGAGTGAGTACTTGCACTGAGATGATGAATGACAGAATTCCCCCTACCCATCTTGAGACATACACGAAGGTGTGAAACAAGGGTGTCCTTGTGGCCTGAACTCTGAGACTTTTTGAAGTGTGATATGGCTAAGCTCTCTGTCGTTTGTGCTTAAGGCCCAGTTCCTTTGGCTTCTACTTGAGTCTCCACAAAATATATAAAAGATAATTGAGAGCCAATGTGGTATAACAGAATTGGACTATGACCTGGGAGACCAGTGGTTGAATTCCCTGCTCATTGGGTGACCTTGGCCCAGTCAAAGTCCCTCAGCCTAGCCGATCTCACAGAGGTGTTGTAAGGAGAAATGGAAAGGGGAGAACCATGTAGACCACCTTTAGCTCATTGGAGAAAAAGGTGGTATACAAATGTAAGAAACAAGTCAGCCAGTCAAACTTAATTTTTAGAAACCATTTGTCACCACAGAAATACAAATAGTATATAAATACATTTTCGCATAGATAGTCTCCAGCACATGAGACCTCATGTTATATGATGAAATTTTGTGTGATCCATCTGGGCTGCTAAGGAAACTGAGAAACATTGGGTACTATCCAACTAAGGAATCCCCTGATCTCAAGGATTTCTGCTTGTGTGATGGCACTTCCCCTCCACTCCTCCCCCAGCCACACCCTCCCCATATCTGCTCCAGAGGGTTGGGGGAACCCCTAGAACAGTTAGGGGGCACGGGGGGAGGAGAGAGGGAGAATGTTCCATTGTATAAGCAGAAATCCTTACACCGACTGAACATTCTCGTAGTGCTATGTCGAATTTATCCCCATCTATCAACAAATAACAGATTTTCTCCCTGTTATTTAAAAAGGAAAGCTGCTGGAAACAGTATAAGCATTTTTGTCGCGGTAATGGCCAGCCCCTTTCCCTAGTTCTCAATTATGAATAGGGAAGATCTTCAAGGAAGAGGTCATTGGAAAGTCTTGATGCTCAATTTTACAATATGCTTTTCTTTTAACAGAGATGGTGAATGGTGGAAAGTGGAGTCAGTAACCACGGGCAAAGGCTGCTATGTTCCCAGCAACCATGTTGCCAAAATCTCTCACGGGTAGGAGTTTCTGCTTTCCTGTTTATGCTGCAGCAATATAAATGGTCTGGTTGGGAGTAATTTGGGCAGCAGTAGGGCAGTTCAGGATGTGTGCCCCCCCCCCCAAGAGCTGCCTAAGAGTGCATATCCCTGGAGGATCCAGTCTTAGCCTGCATGGGACAAGTGTTCTGGGCAGTAACAGGGGCGTGTGCTTCTCTTCCAGGTGGCTCTATGAGGGCATCAGCCGATCAAAGGCTGAGGAGCTGTTGCTGCTGCCTTCCAACAGTGAAGGTTGTTTTCTGATCAGAGAGAGCCAAATGAAGAAAGGTATTGAGTCTCTTCAGAAATCTTCTGACTCGCTGGATTCTAGGGAACAAAGTGGGCTGAAGAATGTGGCTCAGGAAGTTCAGAGGTGATATTTCATACTACTTTGTGGCCTGATGGTGTTCTCTCTCACATGCAGGTTGCTACTCTTTGTCTATCAGACACACAAATCGTGCTTCCTGGGATTGCGTGAAACACTATCGCATTAACTGCATGGAAAATGGCTGGCTGTACATCTCCCCTCGCCTCACCTTCTCAAGCTTGCAGGAGCTGGTGGAGTACTATTCTGGTAATTTTGTTTTTCCCTGCTTCCGGGTAGATAAAAGGGAGAGATTAAATTCTGTTTTGTTCCTGCTTGAGGCGGCCTCCAGTAGTTACGACGCAGTCCTGGTGTCAGCACCTGGCATACTGGGCTGACACCTTGGGCCCTCTGGTGGCTGTATTCTCACAGCAGCCAGCCACTTCCTCCTACACCTGCTCATGCCCTGCTACTGCAGCAGCAGCCCTTTACTCAGCCACCAGCTCAGCCTGAGTGCGAGTGTATGGGGGGGGGGAGGCTGGCAGTCTCCCACCTTGTTGCTGTAGTGCAGGGGTCGGCAAGCTTTAGCTTGCCTGGGCCGGTTCACTCCAGCGGAGATCCCTCCGTGGGCCGGATCGCGTGCGTTCCCGCAATTTTTGGCGTCTGCGCAGACTCGATTTTTGGCGCTACGAAAGCGAGTCCCTACACCGTGCTGGTTTGGTGCAGCACGTGGGGACTCGCTGAGCGGGTGGCTCGGGAGCCAGTTAAATGACCCCCGTGGGCCACTTGTGTCCCATGGGCCTTAGGTTGCCGACCCCTGCTGTAGTGCGTAGGAGCCTGTAGTGGGTTGGAGACACTGGCTCCCTCGAGAAGGGAGGCTGCAGCAGGCGAGCCCAAATGCCAGAGTGCACTGGGAGGCTCTATGGAGAACAGCCTGCCCAAGTCCTCTCCAAAACTGAAGTCAGGCCTTGATAAATCCTCTTGTGTAAAAAGATGAGAGTTGTGCTAAAGCTCAGTGGGTAAGTAGGTGGACCAGTCCATCTGTTATACCTGTGTAGGCGGTCATTTTGCACTAGCAAGTGAGGGATAGATGGATGTAGAGAATGAGATGGACTCTTGATGAAAGAGGCATCTCTCATATCAGCAGGTTTGACCCAAGTGTAACATCTTTAGTTTCTGCCATAGAAGAGAATAGCTGCCGTGCACTCCTGTCAGAAAAAACAAGTGTGTGCTTAAGAGGCATCATCAGGGCTCTATAAGCGGCAGCTATCAATGCAGGAAAAAGCCTGTAGTATACGCTGCCATAAGACTACCTTAAAAGAATTACTGTAACAAACTCCAGTCCATGATAACAGACTGACTCTGTTTGTGCACTTTGTACTGGGAATTACATTTCATGCACAAGAAACTCCGATTCTCTGGATGTTAACAGCCTACAAACTCTCATCATCCTTGACCATTAGCTATACTGCCTGGAGATGATGGGAGTTGGAAGTTCAACCACTGGAGCAATACAAATTCCTCATCCATGACTTTAACAGGTTGGATGGTTGCTCTTCACACATGCAATTGTACACACTGCCTGCTATTCCTCTGCTAAACTTCCTGGCTGGGCAGCAGATGGAAAAGAGGCTCACGTTGCTTCTGTAGAATAAGGAGTGGGAAAGCTGAGCTTCCCTGGCCACGAGAAATCACAATTTGATACCCAACTTATTTTGTACTTTTTGCACTGCTCAACTTCATTCAGCACATGGGTTTCAACCCTATGCTTGGTGAAACTAGTTCTGGGTGGTGTGCAAGTGTGCTGCCACTCACACAAATTGCAGCCTGCTTGTTTGCCTTGGGGAACGCAACAGGATGCCTTTTCCTTGCTCATGCTAAAGTGGTGGTGGTGGGCCCTCCAATCGCTTCTATCTGACTCACAAGCTTGCTCTGCATCCTTCCAAGTACTTTGGCTTGGCTAGGATGTATCCTTGAATTATGACCATGCCTTGAATGCGTGTGTGTAGAAACCTCCACCTTCTTTACATGCAAGTCAGTCTACTGCACAAAATTAGGAGCTGCATCTTTTGCTCTGGCATGCAACCTCCAAGATGCCCACAGGGGAATGTGGCCCTTGAGCTGGAAAAGGCTCCTCACCTCTTGTGCTGCCACCAACACACTGGTTTAAAATAGCAAGGTTGAAACAAGTATGTGGTGATCAGTGCAGTTTAGTTTTGTTTACTACTTTGCGCTTGGTCTGGAATACCTAGTGGCTATGCATGGAAGGCCCAGATTAGGAGATTCTTTCCTGCTTTTGTTAACAGAAGTTGGAGATGGCTTATGTTGCTGCTTGAAGGAGCCGTGCTTCATCCAAGGCTCTACATTGTGGCAGAAGTCTAATCTTTCCCAAACAATGGTAGTAAAGAAGCCAGCTCTCAACTGGGAGGAGATCAGCAGGTATTTTATTATTATCCTCTTTTCTTCTAGCACAGAACTCAGCACAGAATTCCTAAGCAGTCTCTTTATCTGGGCTCTGGCTTGTATGAATTCATGTTGATGCACTATCAGCCTTCAAAACCATGTTCTGGTCAGGCATCCTTCCTCTAAGGAGAAGACAGCAATCTTTGCAGACGGTCGCTGCTGTGATGATTCACTGGTTGCAGCAAGCATAAGACCATTTAATCTGTAGTGGGTAAATACTTCTGCTGCAAGAGAAGCATTTGGTTGCACTTGCTAATAGCAACAAGAGATAAAAGCAAGTTTCTGACAGTGGTATGATTGGGATAAGCAGTGGGGAAGTCTGCCTGCTTTTGTGTGGGAACAATCTACCAGAATGCTATAATGAGAACATCTTTGCAAGAGAAGGATGTTTATCCTTCTGCTTCACAGCATATTTTAATCTTTCAATGTTTTCTCCTGTCTAGCTCAGACTTGTTGGCAGAAAATCCGCTAGCAGAAGACTCGCCAATTAGCTTGGGCCTGAGGGAAGCTGTCACTTCCTACCTGTTAATGACTGAAGAGCTGCCGTCAGAGGACACAATCAGTGAAAAGTGAGAAAGATGCAAATACACTTAAGGCTACTGTTGGGAAGCATTTCTGGAATGTGGAAGACGGGACTTCAGTACTGACCTCTTTCTACAGTTTTTAATGCTCGCTCACATTAATTTATCTACTTAATAATTATATTCTGCTGGTCTTCCATCATGTGGATACCATGCAACTACTGACCAAACCCAGACCTGCTCAACTTCAGCAAGATGGCACACGGCCTTGATGGGCTTCATTTACGAGGACTATATATATGTATTTATAATATTTTTAAATAATAAAGCTTGGCTGTGTATTTATGACTACTCCTATAAAGCTCTGCATTTCAGCAAAGTTCACTTTAAGAGTTCACTTCGCTCAACATCTGTAAAGGATATTTACATGGCAAAACAAGAAGAACCGCAAGCCCCTCAAACATCAGCAGATCACCACAACTGTTAAATCACTCACCTTCATTGTTCACAATGGGAAAGATATAAAGCTGGTGTTGGCTACGTAACTAAATATTGCTGTGAACACTCCCGTAATACAAGCACTATGCTACTTTGAGACAGCCAGGTGTCATTTAATGGTCACATAAGCTTTATTCCAAATTATTACAGCAAAATAAGTTTATCTGCTGTACAGATGTTACACTCATATCAATAAGTGCCAATAAATTGGAGACAAATTATTCCCTGAAATTAGTCTTGGCACAAAAGCCTTCGTTTCAACTCAGAATAGTGTAATAATTCTTTCTGAAAAAATTAGCTGGTCAAAATGTTAACTGAAGTAATTGTTACTCCTATGACAAACATTGGCTAACTGAAATTTACATAATCAATTCTGCAGCATATAAACATTACAGATTTATATCCATAATTATCAATTTGTCACTTAACAGGTCTTCAACTCACAAATGTGCTTTAATTTTAAAACTTTGGTGGTGTCAAAAACAACTGATATCAAGGTAATAAAAAATCCAACATTCAGAACACCATCAATGAAAAATAGTCCATTCTTGTCCAGCTTGAAGTAACTTTTGTCCCAGGTGTTGTCCAACACAAAATCAATTATGGAAATATGTTTTTTAAAAAAGGTTTGCCTGCAGATCATAACGAATACTTACAATACACCAATGTTTCCAAAAGGTACTGTATAATGTAGCTTCAACATAAGCAGCATTTTCACTTTGATCTCACAAATAATACAAATAAGGAAACTAAATAAAAGTACAAAAAGGGATTCTGAAACATACTGTTTTAACATAATGCCCCCATGCTTTGGGGGCAGTACCTCATGCATAGATCTTGAGGTTCCATTTACACAAATATAAAATAAACTGATTCCCAAAACCACACATTTACAAGTCTCTACAATGAGAAAGTTTATAATATTGAAAAAGACTACTTTTCAAACTATAACCGGAATGGCAATTATTAACAGTAGGGTAGAAAACTACACTGTGTCCATCACAGACAAATCTGAATCTGTAGTACACCTTATATCTCACCGACCGTCCTGTCCCCTGCCATGAGGGTGTCTCATCAGCACTAGGTCATGAGAGGCACAGCATGGCCAGATTTAGAAATTCAAGAATGTACAGAAGTACAACAAAAGAAAGGGTTTCCCAGTACCTTAAGTCATGCTACAATGACATGATAAATACGGAAAACAATCATTTACTAAGAAAAGAAGTGCAACCAAGTTGTGACCTTCTACTACATCTATTCAAAATAGTAGACAAGTTTCAGGTCATAATCTGCAAACCTCTTGTAACAGTTTACAATTAAATTAGACATTCATACTTGCTAGGCTTGAAAATAACATCTTCTCTATTGATTAAATACTGTGGTTATGCATAAACCATTAGAAATAAAGTATGACTGTCTGGTGCACTAGTTATTTAAATAAACTATGCAGAATGTAATTTACAGCCTTGGTCAACTAATCATTTTTGGCTCTTAGAACTTTGTTCTCCAGTGGCACAATTTTGTCAGTGTATGTATGCAAAGAACATGAATGTTGAATTCAACAACTTGATACAAGGAGTGAAAAGTCTTATTACCAGCCTGCTCCTAGCCTCTGAAGACAAGACTAAATCCCTTTCCATAATGTTAAAAATGCCTAGCAAAAGCCAAATGAACAAAAGGTAAGGGCAACCCCATCACTTTTCGAAGAGTGACCCTTGTCCCTAAACAATTCCCTGAAGTCAGTTCTGCATCACATGCAACAAGCATGCTATTCCGTTTAACAGAGAGTGATCAATTCATGTGATGCCCTCCAGCCATCACGTAGAAGTCTCCAGTATCATGTGGAACAGCAAAGTGCTATTTGTTGCACTTTGCCCAAGTCTGTGAGGAGTTGTTTTATACAATGTTTGAGTTGGGGGAGTCTAGCTAGTGGTTCTGGTGGCTCCAGCTCTCCAGTATAATCCAACCAGCTCTCCAAAACTGGAAGAAAAAAAGAATAATGTTTAAAAATGTGCACACATCAGTCACTGGTAACTAATTTGTACTAGAGGATTGGAAAATAGCCAACAAAATGTCAATTTTTTAAAAAGGCTCTGGGAAATCACAGGCCAGTTAGCTTAACGTTTGTACCAGAGTATCTGCTAGAAAAACGAAGTATATAAAAAGAACAAATCAGAATGGGTTCTACAAAGGGAAGACAGTTCTGCCTCATCACATTTTGAAATTCTGCCAATAAGCGCATGGATGTGGTGATCCAGTAGGATCATATGCTTGGACTTGCCAAAAGCTTTTTGTCAGGGTGGTTCCGCAAAGGTTTGCAAGGAAAGTCATAGAGTAAGAAGGCAGGCGGTGCTATGGATTAGTAAATGGCTAAAAAGAAAACAGAGAACAGGAATAAGCTCCCACCACTTATCCACTATGGAGTGATGGTGTTATCGGAACCAGTGCTATTTAACCTCTTCATCCATAGACCTGGATTAGGGATGAACACTGAAGTGGGCAAATTTGCAGAAACCAAATTATCTGGATTTATTATAGTGAAAATTCAGGTAGACTGTGACGGCTCCAAAAGACTCTCCTCATTCTAGATGAATGAGCAAGAAAATGGCAAATGGGGTTCAAAACTATAAAGTGGTGCACAATTAAGGCAAATAAATTCGTAACTTCCCAAGTACACTCTTGGGATTTCAAGTGGCAATGGCTACACAGGAAAGGCATATATTGGGCTGTGGTGGATAGCTCAATGACAATATGAATTCTGAGCATGGTAGCTATGCCAAAGAATTATTAGGAAAGAGGTTGAAAGAAATTTGAATGTGTTTACAAGTTACATAGAATTATAGAGTTGGAAGGAAGCACAAGGGTCATCTGGTCCAACCCCCTGCAATGCAGGAATCTCTTTGCCCAACATGGGGCTCAAACCCATGACCCTGAGATTAAGAGTCTCATGCTCCACCAGCTGCTGGAAAGATAACTTTGTAAGCTGGCAAAGGTTGTAGAAAAGGGAAGAACAAATCATTACCATCCAGCTCCTTTTCAATTAAATCCATCCTATGAGTAACTTCATCTTGCAGAGACTCAACGTGGGCCAGAAGGTTAAGTTGCCACTGCAGCTGGGAATTCACAACTCCTTCCTTGTCTTTCTCCAGCAGTTTTACTTCAATAGCTTCCTCCGATGTGACTTTTTCTCTTACCTATCAAAATACACAAATTAATGATGCTTATAGGCATTAAATCAGTCAATGTAATTTAAAGGAAAATCTGGCTCTACAAATGGGGCTACTTCTGGATCAAAAGACAAAGTATAAATAGATACAGTGGAACCTTGGTTCTCGAATGGCTTAGCTGACGAACAAATTGGCTCCCGAACGCTGAAAACGCAGAAGTGTTCCGGTTTTCGAACGTTTTCCAGAAGCCGAATGTCTGATGCGGCTGTCAGCTACTGTTTCCAGGGTGCCTGCACCAACTGGAAGCTGCTCCTTGGTTTTTGAACGTTTCGGGAGTCAAACGGACTTCTGGAATGGATTAGGTTCGAGAACCAAGGTTCAATTGTATCTCACTAAGTTCCTTTGTCAGATACAGCAGAACTCTGGGTTTTATGACTACAAGCTGTTTTTCAGAGTACAGTTTGGAAAATAATATGGAGCATTAACACAAACGTTAAAACAACACATATTAAAGCTTGTGTACTCTTATGGATATGTCTTAATATATGGTTCATATACAGTCATCACAGAAGTAAGGCCTAAGAGAATCACAGAGTAAAAATACTGTTGTATTATATAGAAAATACCTCCCCCCTGAAAGCTAGTTAACTTTTCTTTTTTTTAAATAAAAAAGGGACACCCAAATTAGAACAGAATGTAACCTTTCTAAATAATAGATAGGCATGTTAGTTCTATACAGCTCTCCTGACAAATAGTCTATACTCTGAAATTTCATCACAATTTTCCAATGTGAGGGGTTTTCAGTTGCACAGGTTGTATCAAATGGAGTCCCTTGTGCTGACAGAAGGCTTTTTGATTCAGCACAGGATTTTGCCAGTGGAATAGGGAGGGAGATGATATTACCCCCCCCGGTGATGCCCTATCCATGTGTCCAAAATCTACTTTAAGGAGTTAAGAGAACCTCCGGAAAAGTCTAAGATGTGGGGGAAATCACTTCCCTTCCAGTTTTCTCTACAATTGATCAAAGAGCCTTCTGTTGGTGCAAGGAGCAGCATTAGATACAGCCTGAAATTCTCACCTTTGCATTTTATTTTCTATTGTTGGCCAGCAATGTATTATATGTATATTTCTATTTCCATTAGCAACTACTCAGAATTTCCAAGTTGTATGGACAGGTATGCTGCCTCATCCTCCGTATACAAGCTCGGCTCTTCCCTGTGCAGGGATCATCATATCTATTTGTGTTGGAGATAAGATTTTCCTTCTCCCAGCTGCGGAAACTCAGAAATACTTCAATGCAACATACCTTAGAGTAGTTATGTTTTGATTCATTTTCAAACTTGTGTATTTCTCTATCCAGCTCCCATCCTAATCTCTCTACTATAGTATCATCTCCATTCTCTCTTATCCTATTGACACCATCATCAATGTCTGAATTTCTGGTTTCCACGACAAGTCTCTGTTCTATAGCAGGATAGTAGGCTCGAGGTTTTTGGTAACAGTGTTCACTAGTGATATATGATTCCTCTACAGAAGGAATGGTTGAAGGTTTCTCAATGGTTCCATTAAAAGTTCTGTAACTTGTAGTCTCCTCTTTGCAACAGTTTTCATCAATATGAATGAGGCGCGTGCTGTGTGATTTTTCATCTACTTCAAGATGCTTCCAAGGCTGACACCAGAGCTTCAAGTCAGGATGTTCTTTGCTTCTGATGAAAAAAGTAAATAAGTGGAAGTCAAGACTAAAAACTTTTACAGACGATTCAGATGACCTACCCCCTTTTCTCCAAGAACATCAGAAGTTTTCACTTCTGCTAAGAATTAACCATGGTCAAGTGTGCAGTCAAGTGTAGTCAATAAACTATGGTCAGCTTAATAAAATATGGTTTGAAGTTGGTTTATTTCAACTAACTATAGTTGAGATCAGTTTGTCTAGGATTGGATGGCATGGCCAGCTGTGGTTAATTTAAGGTGAAAGTGACAGTTTCTGAACTCTCCCGTTGCAGCTATACTAGAAGAGGGGGGAGCACATGAGATGGAAGGTCACTGTGTCCAGTTCTCAAGATGGGTTAGCAGCAAGGCCACACTAGCCTATTACAATTTCAGATCTACAGTACAGAACGCCATACACAACAGAGATCTATCTGCAATGCTAACCACACTTGCTTATTAAAAAATCTAGCGGTATGATTCAAGTGAGAACTTGCAAAAACAATGCTTACTGCAAAATGCTCATCTTCAGTTGAAGTCCATGCAGTACTTCTATCACTTTTTGTACATCGCCAAGAAGTTGGTGCGTAGCAACTATTTTCTTAGCATTCTGGTGGGAATAATTTTCTCCCAAAAATGTTAAGCCATGCATGTGACCACTGCATAACCACTCCTTCTCATACCAGTATTTCAAACTGGATCTCTTACCTGAAGCAGAATAATGAGAGGGTAAGATTACAAAAGTAAATATATGAAAACTCTTGATCAAAAAATTCTCATATTCTACTACTTAATCTTTATTCTCTTCCCCCACTCCCCAATAATAGTAGCTTTTAAAAAGGAATAGTACAAAGTCAACTTTAAAGTGCGATTGCAAAAGAAAAAAATCTACTCCCCACCCATTTGCTTCAAACAAGGATGACATTTAGTAATACTCAAATTCTGTCTTGGCTTTTAAAAAAATAGTGAATTGGATATCGTTTAACTAAAGTAAAAACTAGCGAGTATCAAAATGCAAGTCCTATGATGCAGAATTTCATTTGAAGCCAGTCTAAGAAGGCTTGGAAGCTGGTAAAAGACACAAAGGATGTAATCAGATCTACACTAGCCCACTGAACATAGTGGAACTTTCTTCTGTATAAACACACACACAGAAATATTTATCTGAAACTTAGTTAACCACATCTTTGCACTTGAATATAAACACACAAAATCCTTGGTTCCAAGTGAAGAGAAAGCTACTGCCGCCACTGCACAAAAAACCTGTTTCTTTATGGCAATGAAAAGATAGGTGCTGCTGTGACAGTGAGTTTGTTTTCGTTTCAGCAGCACCTTCCTTGGGAGGAGTGCAAGAGAAGGGAAAAGCCAGAATTGGGCTCGCCTGTTGCAGTGGTGTATTCTGGTCACCATCCCTACACAGCTATATCCTGGAGGAACAAGAACAGTTTTTCCTTTTCAAAAGGTATAAATTATACTGATAGAAGTCATTTGGCTGAAAACAGGTCAGTTTAACCTCTTTTCCACATGCTATTATATACAACTGTCATTGCAGTGAGGGCCCAAAATTGCTCATTCTCCATTCTCCTTTAGTGGAGAAGTCACATCTCCCCTTGAATATGCAAACAGAATAGGTTCTATCTGGCAGGGAGATGGAGATTTGGCCGATAATAATGCATAATGCATTTCCCAGAAGGTGTCAAGCTACCTCCCTGAGGGATACGATTGACTTCTGACTGGCTGGATACAGCCACCTGTCAATCAAGACCCAGCTAGGTCAGAAACTCTTCAAAAGATGACTGTTGCCAAACAGCCTCTTGTTCCTCAACTGACCATCTGCTGCTATATGTGAGGAGACCAGAAGCCCTTATCAAAATAGCTATACTGGAATAGATGAGACTTGAACTAAAATGTTCTTTTTGTTATTTTCTGCCTCTTCCATTTGCCCCCTTCCTTCCTTTTCTATTCTTAAGAGGCTTCATAAAATTTAGCTGTTGGGGTCCTGAATGCATTTGAGCCCAAACTCTCAGGGTTATTCCAACCTCTCATGTTATAGTCACTTGATTCATGCTATGTATGTGCTATGAGAGGGAGGAACAGATAAACTGGATGCAATCTCTGCTTCCCCTTTGCAAGCATCTGCCTTGGATCCCTGGAAACCACGCCCATCTGGGGTTACAAGGAACATGCCTTGTAGCCTCTGGCACCACTGGTCTCCCCAGAATGGCAGTCGTGGAACAAAGGGAGTAATAAGTTATTTACCTCACTTCCATTACAATCATTGTAAGTGGTTTCATTTGGAATGTTCCAAACAGTATGAATTAAATGACAAGGAAAACAAACTTCCATCTAATGTATCACTTCATATGTATAATAATGTAAACTTGCAAATTAACAGGAGATAAGTCAATAACAAAATCAAATAGGTAGTATTTAAAAGAGACAAGACAATAATAATAATAATTACTACATACTATTAGAAGACTCTGCAACCTTAGAAATCTTTGTACCTGGAGGATCTTGACAAATATAGCAGGTATATTTCTCAGGTACATTATCTTCTAATAGACCCATACAGACTCCATGCTGCCAACAGAGACATTCTTCACACTGTTGTAAGTCAAATAAACAGAACTAGATCAATACAAAGTATGCATCACACACACACACACACACACACACACACACACACACTTTAAAGGTATTTTAGAGGCCTAAATACATGACTGTATATTGCTGGTGCATATTTCTTTTACAAACAGAATAAATGAAAAAGAGAAGAGTTGTTATGGGAAGTTATTCTTTTTTCCCTTAAACTGAAAAATTGCAAACTATGCAACATGGAAATCAGGTAGCAAGAAAATTAATCAGGAAATATCAGGTCAATATATCTATAGAGAAATTATGTCAGAAGCAAAAACTTAAGTTTTCCCACGTGAATGTAACACCTTTGGAAGGAAAATACGACATGTAGTCTTGTGTATTGGAACTAGTGGAGGCCAAATTGGCCCCAATGACTGCTGTATCAAGCTAAGCATACCAAACTATTTCCCTCAATAAACTGAACTATTTCGAATCTAATCCCATTTTTTCCTGTGTTATTAATGGATCTTCTATTTCCACCAGGATCTTCTGGTCTTTCCCTCTTATGAATCTCAAAACTCTCAGCCTGCATCTCCCTCACCTATTTATCTAAACTGCTGCTCTAGCAGCAGTTGAATGGCTGGAATGTGAGCCAGATACCAGGAGACTTAGATATGTCATCCTCAGGACTATGTTAAATGAGAAGACTACATCACTACCTGCTCCCAAGCCAGGCATCAGAATGGGAGAAGTAGGCCATCCTCTATCGCTATCACCATTATAGTTAACAAGCCAGGTAAACTTGGATGGTAGGGAGGAGGGCTTATTTCTCCAGCTTCCTGAGTGAAAAATGCCTACCCCTTCTTTACACAAGCGAAGTACAGCCTTGAGTTACAGGGAGGGAGGACACAACATGTTTGCACAGTAATGGAATTTTGGGGGTTTTCTTAGGAAGATTAAAAGAGCTCTATGTCATTCTAAAATCTTAAGAATTTGTTCTAAGTGCTACCACATTAGCATTCACCTAAGCATGAATTGCACAAGCAAGGGTTACAGGTAAGAACAATTCAGAACATTCTTAGGGATACTATTTTCAACACAATAAAAGAAGTCAGAAAGTAATAGAAGAAGAGTCAAATGCAAACAATTAAAGTTTTTCATATCTGACACCATTTACTCTATTATAAAGCAATTTCAGGTAACAGTTAAGCTCCATAGCATCACCATTTTGGGGTTTGGTAATGAGGATTCTCTGGTATCTATCTATCTATCTATCTATCTATCTATCTATCCACACACACACACACATTATTATAAAACATGCACAAATGAATCTTCCTAATTAAGTACTGTTTGGGCATGCAGGAGAGCACTGCAATATATTTATTTATTTACAAATATGCAACCTAGACTTTCATGAAAATATAGCAACGTAGAACCATACAAATCCATAAATATATCAATAAAACTTCAATTTGTACTTGATAATTACTTATGTGTTTCTATTTACTTCATTACACTCACAATCTACAACCATGTACCTGAATCATAAAGTCATTTTCTTCCTCCACTTCACAAATGCACCGAACAATTTCAAAGTCATTATCATCGTATTCAAGATCCTCATCAGGATTAGTTGTTACATCAATGTCCTGACTGCAGTCATCGTCGCTCCAAAGCAAACTATCTGCAGATGACTCACTCAAGGTATCATCCTCTGTGTGCAAAGAATTTAATAGGAATAAAATCTGTGTGAGTAATTCCAGAAAGCTGCCAAAGGAGGTGGTCATTCTAAACAATGTTAGCAAAAGAATATCCATTGATAAGACTTTCACACATTCCAGATTATGCTTAAAATTGTGTTTCTGTGCCAGGCTCAGATGCTTTGTTAAATTTGTATCCATTACTAAACAAATGCGAGACATAAGGTGAAACCTAGCCAAACCCTCAATTTCTTGACTGAAAACTGGGCCAGGAAACAATGTAATAAAAGGAAGCCAGTCTCACTGAAATCAATGAAATTTGTATGCTTTGCTTTGACTGGATCATGTCAACATGCAACTACAACCCTACACATGCTTACTTTTTCTGTGGAGCTTGCCATCAAGTAATAAGGACTTGCTCCTGGGTAACCATAGCTGCAAGGAAAGTTTCTGACACTAAGTATTTTATCTGGCCATAGCCCAATAGTAATCTGCTTATACTGCCTACTCATGGAAGCTATGGTTACACCACTTCCATCTACACAAAAGCTGGTTCCTAAGGGGACACTAAACCAAACAGATTCTAATGCTAGAGACCAGCATGTAGTGGTTAGTTGCTTCTGTTCTTGAGGACTACAAAACTAAGCAAATGGATGGCAATCTGGATAAAAAACTAACCCAGGCTCAAGGATCACCAGGGGCAGGAGAAAGGTTCAACCCCCAGATCAATTGTGCCCTTGGATGCTCTGATAATTACTCATTTGAGGAAAGTTAAAAGTGCTGCACTTGTTGTTAACTCTACCAAATCTACTCCAGAGTGTCCTGCAACCCTCAGGAGAATATTCTGGGAGCACATGGGGAGGAAAGGATGTCCACTCACACAACGTTCAATTTCACAACTGCATGACTCTTTAAGATATCATCTATGTTTTCAAGAGACAATAAAGTGCTGTTTATTTAAACTGGCTGTTTCTACTTTTCTTACACTGAACAAAAACACTTATGAAAAACAGGTATTACAGCAGTGAGAACTTAGTAAGAGGAACAAAAAATGTAGTAAATGTATTATATCCCTTATGACTATTATACCATTTTAACGCACACAGAGAATAATGTGGGAAGCAACAGAAAAGTAGATTAAAGTAAGTGAGCAGAATAAATACAAAACTCCTCTCCAATAACAGACGTATGTGATTTTCATGTTACACACACTTAATTTGTCACTGAGGTTTGGCATCTCTTTAGGTGGTTTGCAACAAAAAGTTTCAAGTTCCCTATTATTTCAATGAGTTTGCTCAGGAAATATTTAGATCTGGATCTAGAGATATAATTTCTCAATTTTTGTATCCAAAGTAATTTGCTGTGGAGAACTTATTTTCAAGTCTTCAGCTTTTTTAAAGATGTCATATAGTGATTGAAATGGAAAATGCATTTAACTTCAAATTCTAATTTGCTTTAGAGTAGCAGTGGACATTACCTCTTATAAGTAGGTAAAGGTTGGTTTAAGATTAGAAAAATGTAAGTCACCTTTAAGCAGAAACCAAATCTAGAAGATTTCAGCCTGAAGGTTGAGCATTCTGGAAATGAATACAAATGATTTAAATGCAAGAATTTAGAATGGAAACTGGTGGAATCAAATTCATTTTAAAATAAGTATCAGGGACTTAATGTTCATAGATGAGTGGCTAATCTAGGAACAGTGAAGCAAGGACTCGAATACACAAAAAAATGTTACTCTTCACAGTTGTTGTAAGAATGCTTTCAGATACTACTAAATACTATGAGACAGATCCAAAAGAAAAAACAGGAACCGACTTCCATATACAATTAGTTTACTTAAAGTGCTGTTCTCTTTACAAGATAAACAACCTTCTTTCCACAGTAGCCCACAAGTAATAAGGTGATCACTTGATCATTTTTTTCTGAGCTCACACACAAACACACCTGTATACCCCATGCTCATAACACAATACTTTTGTAAGTCAAAGCTTTATATGGGAAACTAATGCAGAGGCAAGCGGTATTGTAGCACAAAGACTTTACCGGCTGATGCAGCCAGGGAGTAACTGGATCTTTTGTTAATACAAGTGAATATTTTCTAATATATCTATAAACTATTAGTGTATAGAAGCATCAGATATTACTTAACAATACTTCTTTAAATTAACAGAGTCATATATTGAACGACTTATCTGCAAATTAGAGGAAATTATCAAGATTAAAGATTTATGATTAGGATGCCTTCTCCTTCACTGAAATAACTACACATGGACATGTCTAGATGTGCAACGGGACCAGGAAAAGAAAGTTGAGTGTCATTTTTAGCCATGTTCTTTCTGTATCAATGGTTGATGGTTCAAGGATGTTTATGGCAGCTACATAAAGTATAAACTATGCCTGTTTTTTAGTGCTGACCCTTCTTCTTCAGGGCTGATCATATGGTCTGCTTTTTACTAATTACCTCTTACACAAACTTCATTTCAGCTTCAACAGTGTTTCACAGATGCTAGCAGTTGTGTATTAACATCTACTGCTGCTATTTAAGACCCCCGGATATTATCAGCCTTGCCATATTTAAGGCCCAGTTGAGTTGCTCCTGTCATTGCTTCTTAGGCTGCAAGGCAAGCTTTTGCTGTGCTAGGCAGAGAATTTATCCCCTCCGGATATTCACCTTTATTCTTCTTTATTCACCTTAAAACTTCTTTCCGTAGTACTACCCTACACCTAAATATCTGTGTAACCTTCAGGTGCTTCTAAAACATTTGTCCAATATTCATTGGTGGTTTCCCCTTTTCTACACTGTTGCTTAGTTCTGGCTATTCTAAGCCATCAACAAATGCAGAGAATGGACACATAGTACCCAACTGTCTAAAACAATGGCTGCATTCTGACATGTTAAGCCAAGCTTATCTTAGTAAAGCCATACTGTGCATTCGGCCCAATCACTCCTGCTTTTCTCCTCTTTTGGCACAGTAAACAATGAGGATAGCTTAGCTTTATGTGTGAACGCAGGACCATGGTTTGTTGGACTGTAACAAGCCACAATCAATAAGTCAACAACAAACCATGTTTTAAGAGTAGACAGTGATCAGGGCTTATTATGAAGCAACAGACCATAATTTCATATTTGGATGTAACACCAAGATATCACCTTCCTGGTCTGCGTATCAACTCACGCCAGGAGAGGAGCAGAACAGAAGCTTTTTCACAGCAGAACTGGATGCATGCACCAGCATGAAGCTTTTGTACAGTAGTTATTAAATCAAGCTTCTTGACTTACTATTATGTGCAAACACACCAAATTTAACACTTCTAAAGAGCAGAAAACTGGAAGAAAGGGGAAAGTTACAAAAACAAGCCAGGCTCAAGCAAACCTGCTAAGGAAGAATAACAAGAATCCCTTTAACTAAAACTGATAAATCAGTCTTAGGTCTTTGAGCTGGCATGTCTCTGCAAGGCAAATACATCATGCTTTATGATAATGTGTTGTTGCAGTAGTCAATGTGCTCCATCCTAGGCAGCAGGTCTTTGCAAATTTTCAATTCCTTTACTAGCATTGCAAAGTTCTAAAGTGAAGACTATTGAGGTAGAAACTAAATCAATCTCACCATTCGTTTTTGATTTGTGTTTACGATGCCCAGAATCAGCACCCTGCAGTTGCGTACTCGAATGTGCACAAGGCCGATTTGCTGAATTGTATCTCGTTGCAATGGCAGATCTCGTAGGGGAAAGCTCTTGGGGAAAGTCAACATTTTCTTCACTCCCTGAATGCTCTGTAAACATTAGGAAGTGTTAACACTTTAAAAAATGAATATACCCAAGATTCCATGGTTAAAGAATTAACAGTACTATGTTTGCACTGGTTCTACACATCTAACAAACAAGAAGTTAGTGTAGACAGTGTCCATACTTGTAGGCTCCTCTGCCTACAAGTTTAGACCCCCATCCACATTATTTGCCCATCACCAACAACCACTCCAGAATGCTAAGATGCTCTGCCCTCCATTCAGTAGGAGGCAGGCTCTCTTCTTAGAACAGGGGTGGCAAACCTGTGTTCTCCATATATTGTAGGACTAAATCTCTCAGTAACCAGATTACTGGCCATGCTGGCTGGAGCTAATGGGAGTTGTGGAGTCCAACAACATTGTCACAGAATACAAGCTTAATCAGAGGCTGGACTAATCTGCCTCGTCCTCTGCTAGATGCCATCATCACCTGTCTCTGAAGCAAACAGTGACACTTCTCTGTTAAAAAGACAATTGCATATATACTTGTTTACAATGATGTCCAGTGTAACATTGTCTTAGTAGTGTTTTCTGCTAAGAAAATGACGTTGATCAAGAAAGGAAAGACAATTAAATAAAGCCATATCCCCCATTATTACCTGATTTTGTTTTCTTTTTCTTCTTTTTCTTCTTCTTTGATTTTGATCTTACAATGTCTCTGGGTTTTTTCTCTTTGTTCTTCTCCTTTTCTTTATTAGCTTAAGAGAATTTTAAAAATCTATATTATTTCTTACAGGATAAAACAGTAAGCTTTTACTCAGGTATACTCAGTGCTTTTTTTCTAAAAAATGTTTAGGGGTGCTCTCATTTTCCTACACATATTGAAATACTGCCCCTCAATGAGGCCAAACTTAGATTCACAAAATGTTTAAGGGTATGTGAACCCATGCATCCCCCCAGAAACAAAACTACTGGGTGTATTTATGCATGATTAGGGTGTTTCTAGATCAGTAGTCATGTAAAATTTCATTTTAGTCATCTCTGTGTGTTCCAGTACCAATCTCTACTCATTTGCTATAAATATGTGTTTCCTCCTCCTCAAATTGCTGTCTCATTATATTGTGCCCCTAAAGGTTATACTTAATTTGCACAACTCCATGTTGTAAATTAAGTGATTAATAGAAAAATAACAAGCTGAATTTTAATGATTAAATGTAACTCAAGTGATTCGGGCTCATAAATGTAACTAAAGTGTTAAAGGCCAATTCAAAATAGTTAAGAGAAAGAATACTTTTGGCAAAACACTCACATAAGCAACCAGATGTCGTCCGTCGTCTATTAGAACATTCTTGACTGGCCTTTTCAGAAGCTACAGAGCCTCTTGTCTGAATGCTTCTTGTTGCTGGACTCTGTTGTGGTTCTGGTGACTTCTCAATACCATGAAAATACTTCATATGATAATGCAGCAGTTTGGCTTTCCGAAAGGATTTGGAACAATCCAAGAATTTGCATCTAAACTTGGGTTCATGTTCTATTGCAGCTTTTGAAGCAGTAAAAACATCAGCTCTCTTTGAAGCAGTGGTTACTGTAAGAACACAAGATGTAAACTTAAGAAACACATGCATTTTAACTGTAACATACTAGCCTTGAGTAGACATGTAAAGCCTTTTGCACAATGGGTCATCAGGACTACACTGCCCAAAGCCCTTCAAACTAACTTTTAAAGAAGCCTAGCCTGAAAAATATAATTAGTAAAAACTTAACCTGTAACAGATGCCCCTGAAATCTCCTGCAATTCAGGTGTAGAGGAAGGCTCTGCTGTATTTTCTTCCTTTAATCTGGTGTCATCTACTGAAATCTGAAGTACTGAAGTCTGAGATACTTCGGAAGATGGAGGCAACTCTTCCTTAATCTTTTGGTCAGACTCAACACATGCTTCTAATGGACCTAAAAGTCAAAAGAGTGGGTAAGCGAAGAATAGAACACACAGATACAAAACACTTAGGTTAACATAAAGTCTTTAACAGCCAAATCTACATTTTAAGTTAAAACCCTAAGAGAACTCAAGCAAGAAATAAACTAGAATGAGGGCCAACACTACATGTGACATTCAATGCAACTTTACAACTAATGTGCAGATTTTTTGGGGAAAAAATAAGTTCAAGGGGTGGCTTATAATTAAAGACAGGCACTTATAAAATCAACTTGTTTACCTTCTACAACTTCTTTTGGGACAGATTCTGACTCTTTTAAAGATCCAACTTCATCCAGTAGTGGTGCAATGAAGTCAGTATCTAAAGTTTCATGACTGCTACTGGTAGGATGTCTTGATCGTCTCTTTATAGAATCCTTTTCATTGTCCAGAGCATTTTTCAACTTTTCTTGCGCTAAAAATAATTTTAAGACCAATCAAATTTTAACATAATATTTTATCATAATATTTACATGTTTAATTCAAATGCAACCTATTACACCACCAAAGGTATTTCACCAAACAGTTACATACATTCATATACACATAAAATTATACACAATGTATTGACCTTGTGGCAATTATCATTCATCTTTAAGACCACATCCATTCTTCTTCATGTAACACAATTGCTCTTCCCTTCTGGCTTCCCCAGAAGCATGGATGTAGGTTCTCAGCCTCCAAACCTATTGACTAGCAATAGCTTATTATTATAAATGGGCACTTTAAAAAAGGTATTATATCCACTGCCAATGGTTAGTGAAAGGCATGTTGTTCTTAGGGTCAAACACAGTCCAGTGAGAAGCAGTCTTTGAATTAATGGATCTTCTTGATGGTGCTGGGGGTTGTTACAGATAAGACAGCTGTGCCAGTGGACACAGCAGGGTTTCCACTTTGTTTTCTCCTCTCCTCACCCCCTTTGCCCCACAAGCTACTTCAGAGGGTTCCCAAAGCCGTCAGAGCAGAGTTGAGGGGTGGGGGAGAGAGGAAGGGGAAGTCCCATTTGTGTGAGTGGAAGTCTGCTGCACAATTGAGAAGACACCATTAGATATGTCCCATGTAGTATTTTTTTAAAAAAGAAATTAAATAAATACTCAGGCAAATAATGAACTACTCTTACTTTATATTTTATCCATAAATCTGCAAACTTTCCCCCTGACTCCTTTTGTCACCCTCACTGGCTCCTTCTGTTAGTAGGTGTTCCTAACAAGTATCTACACTATTAATCAATAAAGGTCATTAAAACGAACATGAGGGAAGTGAGCAGCAGCTCTAAGCTACATGCCAAACTCAATATAGAAAGGGAAATGCCCAGTCCTTTCCCTTCATTATTGTTAAATTCTTTATTAAAGCATTTATCTCACTGTTCTAGTGTGAATACACACCACTTAGGGCAGGTTATAAGATATAAAATTACGATTTCATAAAAATAATGTAAAACTATTGTAACAGAAAGTGGGTCAGCTGTTTAAAGATTGTAAGATCGTCTGTTGTGTGGAATAAAACTGACTCAATAGACCAAATATGAACAAGTCTGAATATTAGACTGCAATTCTTAGAGAATCAAATTCACTCACAGAACTTAAAGGCTAGTGCACTAGTCAGCTGAGAATATCCAGTCAGGAGAGCTGAATGCTGATGTACAATGATCAGCTTCTCCAGCTGACCCAAGTGCCATAAGTCTGACCTCTCATGACGTCTAAATAGTTAGACAGTGATTCTCACAAAAAAAAAATTAAGGCTAGTACTTCAGAATTTTATTTTATATATTTACACACAGTTTTTTGATCTAGCATTTCTAAGGTAGATCTGCAATAGATAATCCAATCCAATACAAGGTGATGGTGTGACATGTAATCAGTTTTGAGAAAATGTGATATTCAAGGCTCCCCCTCAGCTGTGTGTTGCACTTGACGCTACGGGCCTTAGAGGCCAATAGCAAACCCAAGCAAACTGCACCCCTTCGGGAAGATGTAACTGTCACTCAGGAGTGGAACTCTTCCTCATGCAGAGCAGACAGAAGGCTGGCTTCTGGCTCATAATTTGATGACGGGGCAGCTGAGATGCTGGGGGGGAGCATGATATTAAAAGCCTCTCACCAGCTCTCTGGTGTCCCTGATGCTGCTGTGTTAGAGGTCTGCCCTCAAGTATCAATCCTGCCCTGTGCCATTTCCATAAGCTGTATGTTACTGAAACAAAAGAGTTTCAGGAGAGGAAAAACAAACAAAACAAAAATGTTAAAGATTACACAATGCCTATCAAGCCAAATTATGCAGGAAACATGAGATTGAACCTCATCAAAACAGGTACATCTCAAGTGTTCTCTGGATTTTTGTTTTTTAAAAACTTATGTTTACTTTCTAAACTATTATTTATCTAAACGGATGAAATGTATGCAAAAAAGCTAAAGTTACTCAAGCTAAGCATCCTCATACAATTCAGTTACTAAGCATTTTTGAGAGAGAGAGAGAGACCAGTAGAGCATAAAAATAGTCCCATCTTTGCTTATTTAGCCATTACACACATCCCTATATTTTATATCTCGCCTTGGTTCATTGGTGAGCAAAGAGAACTGCAAGAAAAAGCAATGACTGTATAGTTTTTGCAATTGTAAAGTGTTTTGAAAAGGGATTAGCAGGACCGAAATCAGCTGATTATCAGGGTTGCCACGTTCCTTACAAAGTGTTATTTTTCAGAATCTCTTGAAAGGGGCTCTGCAAGTTTGTGGGGGGAAAGTGACCCAAAATCATTGTGATAGCTGGTGGGTCAAACCTGACCCATGAGGGATGGCCAAGATAACAATGTGGGCCATTGGCCAGTTCCTGTTCCCCTTGTTCTAGGGAATTGACACAGAAAAGGCATTACTTTGCCTTTCGTGGCAAGAGAGGATAGATTTGCACATCTGAAGTATTTTTGTCCTTTGGTTCCCCAATAAAACCAGAAAAGGAATCTACCACTGCTAGTAGAAATACACGAAGAAGCCTCCATGTGCCTAAATTAAAAATGTAATGGGAGATAGTCAACTAAGCTTTACTTAAGAGTAGACCCACTGAAATTAGTGAACATGGCTAAGTTAGGTCCATTAATTTCAGTGTGTATATTCTGGGTAAAACTTAGTTGAATGCCACCCAGTTTTGCTAAAATTTGCACGCTCTCTCTCTTTAAGAATATTTCCTATTCCAGTTAAATGCAAAAAAAGCTTATTTAAGTAAATGAAAAAAATACTCACACATGTTCTTCTGGAGTCGGGGACGTTTCGAAGGGATCTCTCCTCCTTTAGGTATTTTCCGCCTTCTCAGTTCTAAAGTTATTGGCTGCAATGTTTGAGAGCCTTGCTCTAAATATGTAAATAGAATAAGGAAAAGGTTTCTAAACATACCAAGAGAAGAGGTAACCAGATTTTTTCTTTCTTTTTTAAAGAGAAATGACATTTTCCTACTGTTTTATAAAACTTTTATGGAGCTTAGGATTTGAATTCTCTAGTTTCACCTTCCTTTTTTGGGGGGAGGGAAGTATTCCATAACATGTAGTGGTACCAACTGAGATAATAGCCATATATCATTAAAACCACAAGTTCCTTAGGAACTGGATGACAGATCTTGCACCCCAATCACTGTTGTAACTCTTAGCTTTAACAAGTGTAGAAAACTTACACTAATTTGCGAGTGTTGATGGTCAGTTCAAATTAAAGTAGCATAATAACTAGTTAAATCTGTTGTATCACCTAAATTGGGATATCTACACAAGGAGAAGGAAGAGATGGGGGATCTTGTGACCCTCCAGATGATGCTAAACTACAGCTCCTGTCACCCCCGGCAACTGGCCATGCTTGTGCGCTGCTGAGAATTGACGTTCAACATCTGGAGGGCCACAGATTCTCCACCCATCGTATATGAATGAGATACAGCCTTGACTGTTACCACTGACCTGCAGGAGGCACCACAGGTGGTCGACCACGTCGTCTTTTAGTTTCTTTGAGGTTTTCTGGTGGGCTATTCACATTATCATTTTCAGGTTTCTTTTCAATCTGGGTATCTATTGAGAATTCTCTGTCATTTTCAGATATGTTCTCTTTGTCTTCTTTGCCATCCTTTGGAAGGGCCTTTTCAGACACCTTGCTCTTTTCTGAAGGAACTATTAGTTTCCCTTCTTTATCAGGTTTAGACCTTCGTTCAGTCTTTAACGTCTTTTCATCCTTGTCTTTCTTACTATTCTCAGTTGCTTTCCTCGGTTCTTTAAACTTTTCCCATCTTTCAGGAGATGAAGGGATTTCATTACCTCTCTCCTTGGGTCTTGAATTACTCACAATAGACTAAAAGCAAGTTTAAAAATTGTGATTGCTTTCCATAGTAAATGAAACTTACTTACAGAACTGGGAAGGGGGAGGCACTGAAATAAGCCAATTAATAAGACACACAATATACTATTAAAAGAATCCTGTGACTGTACAGCTTTAATACTATTGTCTGGTTCCTTTTTCCTAATATGATTGCATGCACATATAAAAAGAGTTAAAAGCTATAGAGCAGTACATAAGGAAACAAGTACCATATGACAACACTCAGTGCTCATGGGAGATTACATGGGGGACAACTGGTTAGAGTATCTGGAATTTCTACATTAAGATTTATAATCTGTGTTTTAATCAAATTAGCAGGGTGGCATACAATTAAATTTTAACACACAATAACACAAATACATAAAAATAAACTTAGCTTTATAAAAGCAGAAATAAGTAATAGATAAGACAGAATAAAGCTGATAATCAAAAGCTTAAAAGCTTGGGGAAATGAAATAGTCTTTGCCTCATGCTGAAAAAATACCCAAGTAGGTACCAGTTGAGACTTCGTTGTAGAGTGTGTTCTAAAATGTCAGAGCAGAACTGAAAAGGTCCTTTGCCTGGTAAACATACACCAGATCTTGGTTCTGAATGGGAACCCAGAGAAGGACCTCTCAGAGCAACTTACAGTTTTTTAACCCCCCCCCCCCCGCCACAAGTTGGCTCTGTGAGGGTTGGGAAGACCCCTGGAACACTGCATGGAAGGAGGAGAGGGCAGATCACTCCTTCAGGCAAGGAGATCCACTTAGTGAGTGATCTACTTAGCGCTATGTTGAATACGTCCTATGATATGTAAGGAATGCCCACAAATAAGACCTAAGTATAACAGCATTCACCTCACTTGTGGATTTCCAGCAACTGGTATTCAGAAGCATATGGCCTCCAACAGTAGATATAGAACATAGGCTCACAGCCACTGATAGCCTCCAGTAATTTGTCTAGTCCTCTCACACTAACTGCCTCGTTCCCTTACAAGGACATTGTATCAGGGGGGAAATATGGCAGTTCTCATAGGTCATGAAGGCAGTCACCTTTTTATCCTTACAATTCCCCAGGCAGGAACCGCATGTCTTAAGATACAGTTGCTTCCTGGGAACATTTAAAAAGACTATGTGCAAGGACACTGTAGGGAAAAGCTGCCCTTGGACAATCTTGTAAATACAGTGCAAACATATGCACAGATTCATGAAACAATCATGCTATTTAATCTGAGATCCATGTTCTGATCTGTGCATGGGTCCTCAGTGGGCAAAATGTGTAGATTTTATCCAAGATGTGTGAACCAGAATCCACTTCATCCCTACATCTTAGACTGTATGTCCTCTAATAAAACACATGAACTAACAACCCTGTAATTTATGTTCTGCCCCCAAATCAGTTTAACCAAATCAAAATATAAAAGTAAGTTTCATACCTGATCTTTGGAAAAAGCTTTGACGTGTATATTCTTGACTGTCTGAATTACACCATCATAAAATTTTACAGTGTAAGTACCTGAAATTTAAAAGAAACCCCACTTATAAACTGAAGCAGCAACTCTACAGTGTGCTAATTACTCAAAGCATAAAGACAAAAGTGATTCACACGTAAGAGTAGTCTTCCCCAACCTGGTGTCCTTCAGATGTTTTGAATTACAACTCAACCAACCTCAGACATCATGGGCAATAGGCAAGAGTGGGGTAAAAGCAATCTTCAGAAGTTCCAGATCACAAGTTTCCATCACTGTGAAAAACTGGGTTTGATTGCAATAAATTCTATTTTTATCAAGGAAAATGTTGAGATTTAAAATCTGCTTAATAGCTTTTATTTCCATCAAGTGGAAATAAATATGAAAAGCTATTGCACTGCCGTGAAACTTAGCATTTTCTATAAACAGAAAGGCTCCTTCATTCTATGGACACCTTCGATGCAGTGGTGAGATCTTGTTGGTAAAAGGTGGTAGGGGCAATTTTAACCAAAAACCTCTTTTTCTTGAGAGTTCACCAAATCTCCAGAGCAGGTTTTGAGAGCATAAGGAGCTGCAGGGGGGAATCTGAGAAGTTGCCTCCACACCCTTCTTCCACCAGAAGAAATGACTGGATCCAAGCAATGGAACTTACACATGCCCATACTACTAGAAATTAATCCACAAAATTGTCTCACATTACTTTTTCACTCTCACATAATTAGTGTTCATACCAATTCAAATATTCATAACATTCATAAGCAGTGGTCATAAAAATTGGGAATAGCATGGAACATATACAGCAGCTACTCATTTTCAAGACGACTTCTGAAAGCAGTCATAAAGGATGTTTCTCTACAGTGTACTCTGAAATTAACAATTATGCCTTACCATCCTTGTTAACAGAAGTAACTTTGGCTGGATAAAAACGACAATCAGACCAGCAAGCCAACACTTGATCATTTATATGAAATCCCTAAAAAATGGAAACATAGAAACCAGTGTTCAGAATACACTGCTGCATCATAGCAATAATAAAATAATCTATGCAGTAAACAAAACATTCCTGCAGCAGACTTTCCTACCAATTATTTTACAAACGATTTTAATAATTGTACTCAGCCTATGGGGCACAATAGCTCTGATATTCTAAACATATTGTCAAGGCAGGGTGATCATCATAAGCAGCAAGATTATTGAATACTTGGATTCAGAAGAGTGTGTTATTTGTATAAAAAATGGAAAATTGCCAAGAAAAATGACAATAATAAGGATAAAATCCTATACCCACATACCTGGGAGTAAACTTCACTGAAGTCAAAGTGAATTACTTCTGAGTAAACAACAGAGTAGAACCTCTGCAGGCCTAATTAAAGCCAACAGGCCACTTTGGCTAAACCACACCCACATGCCAATCACCTACATCATACACAATGCCATATATGGGAAGGTAAAAAGGTGACCAGACAGGGCCAAAGGGGTCTTCTGAAATGTTGCCAATCACCTGATTGGCAGGAGTTCAAAGGTGCTTTGAAGCATGGCTTATCAGCTGATTGTTGGAACTCCAAGTGCTTCATCGCCTGATGTTACTGTGGCATCCACCTATCAAATTGGACCACACGGAGTTGGGGTAAGAAGGATCTGGCCCCCCAGACTGCACTGTAAAGCAAACTTCACAGCAGGTGTGGAGAACTAATCAGGCAAATGGGCTGCATCTCTAACTCCTTCATCCCCTGTGGGTCAACAGTAACAGGTGGGTGGGACAGTAGAGAAGATATGTCCATTTGCACATGCGAATAGATTTCAAAAGGGATCACAACAAGAAGCTTCTGAGATGCACTCTGAAAGTTCTCAGTAGAGGTCTCACTGTTGAGGTGACACCTGAAAGCCCTGCTTATAAACAAACAGGCAATGACTTATACCTACTTATACCCACAGGCTTTTCTGCCCCACACCTGATGTCACATTTGAAGTCAGGTGTGGACGCGGTTTGGAGGGGACGAAGCCTTGAGGGCTACATTGGCATCTGTGTTGGGCCCAAATAGGTCCATGGACTGCCCACCCATGCCTTACAGTGACAAACAACATGTTTATAAACAGCAATGTTGCCCAAGGTTACCATATTTCATTTATCATTTTTTCTATCCCACCCCAGCTAAGAAGAAATAGTATGCAAGTTTTTTTTATTATACCAATAATATTTATAAAAAACACATAAATCTGCATTCACAAGTTTGTAAAGAATTGGGTTGACGTCAAGCTTTAACTTAGGTTGCTTTTACTTACAGAAGATCCTTCGTCATCATGTAATCCTTCTTTTCTTAACTGTATTTTTTCTAAAGGACGCAAATAGGGACTGTCCCAACAAAACCATTCATCATAGCGGTGATTCCAGCGTTTGAAATGGATTAGCACTTTTCCTTCCTCATAATCAATTTCTTCAATGTGAGCTGGATACCTATGCAAAGAAAGTTAATTTAAAATATTCTTGCCAAAAAAGTTGAAATAATTATCTTGAAAAAGGAGTAACTATACTACAAAGCCATACATTTTGGTAAATGTATGAATATGATATACAAATAACTTCAATTTCACCTTTTTGTGATCAATTTAATCTTGCTGGTTTTTTATTATTAAGCGAAACTGCTTTCTTTTTCTAGGAAATATGACAAACACCTGAAATCAACATTAACAAAGAGCCGACAGTTTATGTGTTTATGGTTGTGTCTTGTGAATTCTTAAGTCATGGTTTCCATCGATGCTTTTGCTGTGCAGACCTTGCACTTTTCGTCATAACTAATGTTCTAGCCAAACAACCTTGCTGGTGCTATCAGCAGTATATGATAGAAAGTTAAAAATCTTATGCCATCGGAGAACAAAAAAAGACCCCTAAGAATAGCTGCTTGGTATCCTTAGGATGATGACAATAGGCAATGCTAATTTGTCAGCACCACGACATGACACTGCTGTTATCGGTGGCTGACATCAAATTGTTCTCAAGTGCTGGCAGACAGACTGCATACCCACCAAATCTGCCTTGGCAAGTTACAGGACCTTGTGGAAATATGGGGAGGGGGCTGAAGGAGGACGAAGAAGAATGGGAAATCTACTTTTGTAATGTTTGATGTCACTCAGTAGTGTTAAGAATTAGTCTATTTTAAAAATTAAACACAGATCCATACAAGATGTACATCCCTACAATAGCTTAATCTACACTTTTGTTAAGGGTAACTTCAAAAGTAACAAACAACAGCTTATCCCATATGACAAAGTAACCGGGGAATTTTCAATTGTGCAATAATCATGTGGGTACAGAAGCTGAGGAGGACTCCTCAGACCTATATGCTTGTTCCTAGAGAATAATCAGTTCATCCTGATTGATCCTCAACCATTACGGAGCAAGATGCTTTTTAGCAAATCATATTAATCAATCCATCTTCAAGCAGAGAACATTTTCATCATCTCCTACTGATATCAGATGAGATGAGCAAAACCACCTTAATCAATCTCTGACTTTTGTCTTCTGGGTTTCTGGGGTTTTTCCTGTTGTTATTCTGCCTCTCACAGCTACAATAAACCTACCATTAAAATTATGGACTGGTCTTTTCTTCGTCAGAGGGTAAACAAGCAAATTTTGCAGGGGATCAAATACTTTTTCCCTTCATTGTATCTTTACTTTGATATACTGGCAGATTAGTTTCCTCTCAGAATTAGGAATTGAAAAAACAAGTTCTGAACATTACAAATCCTTGACTACACATCAATATCAGATACATCAGCTTTCTCCAACCTGGTGTCCTCCAAATGCTTTGGATAACTGTTAACAATCTCAGCCAACCTGACCAATGGTTGGAGATGATGGAAGTTGTAGACCAACAATATCTGGAAGGCATCAGCTTGGGGCAACATACTACCAGAGCATAGCCAAAAAACAAAACAAAACCCTATTCATCGATGGTTAGCAAGCCTATGGCATTTATAGCATTTCTTCTCCTTCTACCACTCCTTGCTCACTGTTAATTACCTGTCTTTGAAGTGCTATCTTAGGAGGCTCTCTAAACTGGACCCAATAGCAAGAATACCCTTACAACCATAGAATTCTATACAATATCACATCGGCTATAACCACCAATCATTTTCAACTTCTTAAGGACTACAGTTCTTGTATACTTAAATATAGTAATTTAAAACTAATTCTAATAATACAACTTCTCATCTAACACTTCTGAACTAATTTTATTTCATGCTCCAAACGTGTATTTTGCTATAGTAATACCTACATTCTTCTTCAAAAGGCTATAGGCTACATTAGACTCAAATGCCTAACACCAGGAATAATCAACATGACACGCCCCAATTGACATTGGACAATTCCCATGAGCCCTAGTCAATCAGCACTTATGGAAGTTGGGAGTCCAACAGAAATTGAGGACACTACATTGGTAATTGGGGGGGGGGGGACACCAGTGCAGAATGATACACACAGATCCCACTTTCCCAAGAAATCATTCTTTAGTCAAGTGTTTACTAAGTTTACAATTCTCAGAAAAGTTAATGTTGTTCTTTTCAAACCTAGAATCATAGTTTAGCATATAAACTCAAGTTCAATAAAGGGCAGACCAGGTTGCTTTATAACTTGACAACGGCAACCCACCTTCTGCCTCCAATTATCATGAAGTCTAATACAATTCTTGCTGTGTTGCTACTGCATCAAGAAAGCTTAGCTCCTGAAAACAACTAGGGTTATGTCAAATATACTGATTATACACCCCCCCCATCTATACTTGCAAGGAGAATGACATAACACCAGCATCTGCCTAACAAGCTACAATTTTCTCTCGCAACTCAGTATTGCTGTTTTTTACTTGCACATGATGTGCAATGAAGTGTTTATTCAAAAGGTTTCTGTTTATAAGGCCTACTGTCAAGGAAACTATAATTAACTAGCTGTTCAGTATTATGTTTCCAGTTGTTCAGATATTTTAAATAACAAATGAAAAGGTAAGCAGCACATAGGCAGCAAGAACAGATAAAACCAACATACACTTTCATACATTCATATAGACAGAAAAAGCTCATCTACAAGTAGGCTTGTATCATAATGCAACAGTGACCCACTAGCTTATACAGGAGTCTCGTATGCACATCAAAGATCCCTAATGTATTAGGAGCCCTTGGTCTGAGCTTATTATTTTATTATTTACAGCTGGTATAGAATTCAATGGCCAGGTTGCTTGGGGCAAGAGACTCTAGGTAGTTAACACTTATCCTGGCCAAATTGCACTGGCTACCAATTAGATTCCAAGTCTTATTCAAATGCTGGTTTTGACCTATAAACCTTTATGCAGCTAAGGACCGCAATGCATCAAGGACAACCTCTCCTCATATGAACCAACCTCGACCCTGCAACCATCATCTGAAGCCCTTCTTTGTGTGTGCCCCTCCTCAGGAGGTCTGAAGGGTGCCAACATTAGAACAGTGCTTTTCAGTGGTGACTCCTTGTGCTTAGAATGCTCTCCTTGGGGGTGGCTCACCTGGCATCATCATTGTAGAGATGTAGACACCAAATAAAATAAAATAAAATAAAAATGCACCAGGGCTTTGCTCTTAATTATCTGTGGTCCCCTTTAGTGGATGGGGAATTTTTAATCCTGCCTTTAAAAAGAGGATTGTTTTTCTTGGTTTTTCTTTCATGCCTGGTTTAATGTATGTGTTTGTTTATACAATGTAAGTCACTTTGTGGTCCCTTGCTAAAAAAAGTGATCAATAAATTTAACAAATAAATTTAAGACATTTGTATACCACTTAATTATTCAAATTTCTAAGTGGCGTACATTATCTTCAGTGACCAAACTAGTGACACTAGTTCATTCATTGAAGCATTTCAAAAATAAACTATTTTTTTATAAACTTCCAATGCTACCAACCCTCATCTTCAGCAGACTGCAAACTGTCCAGAATGCATTGTTTTAGATACGTCATTTGCTATAGCCTTGATCTAGCCAAAACAAGTTCTCATGAAAGCATGTTTCCATAATACATTAACCCAAGAGAGACAGAATGATTTAAAATGAAATGTGTAGCTGTCCTTTCTATACAAATGTCTAGTATCAGGGTTCTGCAGTGTCAAGGTTCAGCTCAGTCTCTTAAAAAAGATTGATTCTCAGTTTTCCTATACATGGTGGGTCCTCAAGAAGCAACGTCAAAAAGCGAACTTTCCAGTATTCTCTATTCATATAACACAAAACAAAGTTCTACTTATCAATTGAGAACAGTACAAATAAAAAATTATTATTAGTTTTTAATGTGTGACATTTTAATGTGTTTTTAATTTTTGTTTGAAGCCGCCCAGATAATAATTACAATATCACATTCTACTTTCAACCTCCATAAAGTCAGAATGAAAAAGTAATCCACTAGTTCACCCCCTTTTAAAGCATTCCTCATGATCAAAGTTTTTATTTCAGCCACTTGACAGGGGTCCTTCATTTCAAGGTGCAGGGTATTGAAGAGTAAGGATACTATACCTCAGGGGAATGGGATATACCCTAACCATATTGTTCTTTTTTATAATTTATTGATTAGAGTATGCTCCTTTCTAGAGTAAATATACCGTTCATGGCTGTTTACAACATATAAAACATAATGCTTCCATAAAAATAACAAAAAATAACAAAAAAATTCAGAATATATCCATATATGTGTCATAAAATAAAAGGTCACAATGAAATGGTCTTCAATAGCTTGCAAACAAAAAACAGCAAGGGAGACAGCCAACCACATTTCAAAAGGCAAAGCATCCCATGATACCAGTTATCTTCTCTCGTCCCACTCAGTTGTGCTTCCACTCTAAGAAAGACAGAGAAGAACCATTCCTTCCGATCTTAGAGCGCGACTAGGATGACATGGGAGAAGGCAATCCCCAAATGATCAACTTGTTGACTCAAATGTCTTTTTCAGAGCCTCTTCCAAGATCCCTTACACTTGGCACCTCAGAAACAGTAATACTATGATAACAATTAAAATGGTGTAAAGCAGAAGGTCTCACTGTGGCTTAGGAAACAGTCTCACGCCAGATCGGACTATTGGTCCATGTAGTCTAGTACTGTCTACTCTAAATAGTCATGGAGATTCCAGATCCTGAATCAGAGATTATTTTTCAAGAAAGTGCAGATGGGTGTTCTTTGTGCAGGAAAATCAGGCTGAACCCTGTACCAACCTCACAACAGATTTAACACAAAGGCTGCAATCCTATACCCACTTACCTGGGAGTAAGCACCATTAGGCTCAATGAGACTTACTTCTGAGCAGACATGTATAGGATTGCACTGTATTACAGATCAACAGACATTAGGTGAGGGGAGCAAAATCAATAAATACTATATGAACATTTGCAATCAGAACAAAGTTAATGTCAGGGAGTCAAACCGAACCCTTTTTTAAAAAAACTGAAAACCCAGCATAATCAGAACCTACATAATCATTGGTGATGTTAGCTGTCTGCAAACTTTTATTATGCCCGAATTCAACTGTGATCCACTTTATAATTTCTGCTGTATTTATTAAACAAAATTATTTTAAAATGTCATTTTTATTTATTTATCATTTTTATTAAAGAATATCATGCTAATATTATGTGCTGTATAAATATCTCACTTCCTAAATACCCAAAAGTATCTGATCTGAAATGTTTGATGTTATATTCAAGCGAATGCAAAGCTGTACTATTTTTTAATGAAATGCTTATCAATATTGACATTACAATTCAGTAACATCTGCGTCCTCAAATTTTAAGGTGGACAATGAAGGCACTGAAAATGGTTAACATGCTCAGTTTTAGCATACTCAGTGCTATATCTGCATGCACACTTTGAGGGGAACAATCCATTTTGACTAGTTATTTTTATCCAGTCATTATTTTTAAAAAACAATTTTATGAAACAATGCAGTTTTAGAAATAAGTCTTTTTTAATGTGGAAAAACATAGCAATGGAATTTTTTCCATAACCGAAAATATCCTGTACAGTGGTGCCTCGCAAGACGAAATTAATTCGTTCCGCGAGTTTTGTCGTCTTGCGATTTTTTTCGTCTTGCGAAGCACGGTGTCGGGAAAGTTTTGGAAAAGCTTCAAAAATCACCAAAGTCCTTAAAAACCTCAAAAAAGGCTACCACACCGCGTTCTATGAGTTGCTCCTCGAAGTCAAGTCGCATCGCAACTGTATTAACGGTGTTAAGAAAAAGGAAACAAACTTGCAAGACGTTTCCGTCTTGCGAAGCAAGCCCATAGGCAAAATCGTCTTGCGAAGCAGCTCAAAAAACCCTTTCGTCTAGCGAGTTTTTTGTCTTGCGAGGCATTCGTCTTGCGAGGTACCACTGTACCACATCACTGTTTGAAACAAGAATGAGAATGCAATCAGAAAAAGGGCAGGTTATTAGTTTGGAATAAGGGTTTGACTAAAAACTGAAAAGATAGCACTTACTGACTCCAAAAACAAAGAATTATAATAAACTACTAATGCATTCACAGAACTAATATTGAGAAGAATGCAATGCTAAAATCATGGTTTACTGCTATAAGAACAAGGTGTAAAAGTATTGAGGAAAGTCTTAGGCTTGAGTGCTTCCCCACTGTCAATGCAGTCAGGACTTTTGCCAGCATTTGTAATAAACCAGATTGTGGAAAGTAAATGTCCTTTTCCTGGTCAATGAAGAAGAAATGAAGGAAGTGTGGGAGCATGAGCCTCTGCTCTGACTCACTCCAGCTAGTGCATATAGTACTGCTAAACAATAGTTTAGCACTGTGTACAAATGCAGCCAATATGGTTTGCAGGCAGAGATTAAACTATTTTTCTGGTTTAGATATCACAGAAACTGTGAATTAACCAGGCAGTTTTTCCCCAAGCTGAGTGTGTAAACGAAGGGAAGATAGGAATACTAAAGTTCAGTGCACAATACCATTACACCCAAACTAGGCCTTTAAGTTTTTGAAACTTTCTACTTTTACAATGTGACATAAAGATCGTTAGATAAATAGCTGCATCTGTACAATATATTTAAACATTTTGTATTATTGACATTAGGATAATTATCATGTTGATACTAATCACCTTATCATATATGTGAACCACCATTTATGTTTTCCTCACATAAAGTAGAACAAGACTAGGTGGTTCGGATACTCTGAACCAGTTACTGAAATGCTACTGGTCTGATGCAGTTGAATCAGAACCAGACCTGAACTGGAACTTTTGTTGGTTTGACTCCCTGTTTGTAGCACAATGTGACAGCATCACAAAAATGTATCCAAGTTTTATCATGAAATAAGAAATACCAGTTTTTTAATCTGTCTCGGGCTTCCAACTGGGCTCCCACTTCAAAGCTGATACCTCTTCTGTTTGGTGGATGTTTTCTCATTTTGTTATAAGCCGCTGCTTTTATTCCCCTGAAAAATGCAATTAAATATCAATCACCAGAACCTGTGTCAATTGCTAATCTGTCTAATCAGATAAAATAATTCATATTCCAATGTTTCAGTTATGTAAGTTTTCTTTGCATTCTTTATACTGTATGTTGAAAAGAGTGCCCTTAAATATATAGTCTCTTCATTACAAAGACTGGCTTTGTATACCCCAGATCTTACTAAAACTCATCTCTGGATGTCAAAGTGGAGCACCTGGGTATACTGTGGAAACAGTATCATTGTTGAGGGGCTCCCTCCGATGTTCAGGTACCAACATATCTGTAATGCTTCTCAAATTGAATTCTTTGTGGTCAATATTTTATTGATAATTCAGCACAATTTTGTACATCACTGTTTGTTGTTTCCAGTGCTACCTGTCTACACTTTGATCCATGTGCTATGGCCACCATCTTTAGAGTTTACTGTGTTGTTGCCACGTAACATGTTGTTGGCTTACCACCTGGATTGTCATCTCTAAATGTTTCTCTAATAGTACGTATTTTTTTTTTTTAAAAAAAACAATCCTTGCCATATGGACCAGGTATCATGCAGAACAAATTTTGAGTAACCACAAAGCTCATGCATTGTCTGAAGAGGTCCTTAATTTCAGTCCTGCAAGTTTACAGATATGATGCACTGAACAGTGCTAGCTTTTACACAGTACAGGAATCTTAGATTTAGTGTATGTAGTGTCTTACAGAGAACTGAACAGATGCTACTGGATTATCTGGGTTATCTGATATATACTGCTAAATATATTATCTTTCCTGCAAATGCCTTTGTTCTAGCACTTTTTGCTTCAAGTTCATGCTAACAGCACTACAGGCTTTTACTGCTGCAATTTTGTTAATGTTGTTTTGTGATTTATCAACTCCTTCATTAACACCATAAGTCTCAAACTAATGAACAGTGGCATATAAAAGAACTGTTCTGGAACAGTGATCTGGAACATGCACACCACTGATCTAGAACATGAAAATCATTTGCAAAATGAAACAGCCTCGACATGGTGGCTCTTAGTGACTTTTTTTTCAGACATTACAATAGAACTGCAACGCCTTTTTCTAAAAGCTTTCACCCCCCCCCCCCCGTAACTGGAACATTTGTTGACTCCTAGAGTTGTTTTTATTTTCAGTTCTAAGTTTGATGTACAGCTTAAAATCGTAATTTTAAAATGCTATTGTGAAGTAAACTACAATTTTTTGCTGAAATTTGAGGTGCTATAAATGTGAGCTACCAAGAAGCAGTGGGCATTAACAATGTTTCAAATATTAAAAATATGTTTTGCTGGTTTACATGGCTCTGTCAACAACATAACAATTGGACTACAGTAACAAATCCTATACACACAGAGACAAGCCAACATTTGATAGCCAAGCCAAAATTTGCAGTTGCCAGTAGCCTGCCAAACCCGCTGAATCCAATGAAGTCACTGTGTGGGTGGAAAGACTGCTCATGTAACAGATTTTCCCCTGTGCTCCCCATACAGCCCAAATCTGCTTCAGAAGGTTGGGGTGCATGAGGAAGAAGATAGGGGACGTCCCACTGCACTAACAGAAGTCATTCTACTCATACAGTGCCTCTGAAAGGCTTTAGAGGCACGGAGATGAGTAAGCCTAGCACAGGTGTAGGGAACATCACCACCCATCAAGCTCTGAACTAAAGGTGGTAGGTGAGCCAGTGCTTGCTTTTCTGGACAGCCCAGCACCAAGCTAGCCTTCTCCAACTGGGAGCTGGTGTGACAGGGATCTTCCCCATAGTTGGGCTGTGCTTCCAACATCTGGGATAATCCCTACTCGCCATCCACGTCCAAGGCAGAGAGGAGGGCTGGGCTTTGTCTTGTCATGCATACCAGCGAGTGATGAGACACACACTGAGGAGAGTGTCTTAATACAACTGAAGAGTGGCAACACATCTCCCATCTTAAATGCAATGCAAACATGATCCTGCTTAGCCTTCTCTGCACATCTAAAAAAAAATTACTGAGACATATGGAACCATGAGCTAAAATATAACTTGAAGACCTCTACTAAGCATGTGAAAAATAATGACACCCTCTCCTCCGAAATAGCTGCACAACCGAAAAAAGAATTGAGGCTTCCATAAGCTTCTGAAACTGGACCCCTACCCAAGGCCTATATGGTGCAGTGATGCAACCAAATACACATTTATTGAATGTAATTTGTTCCCAATTTAGGCAGAAATAGAAGACTAACACACACACACACACACACACACACACACACACTGCTAAGGTTTCTCCTTCTGTAACTTGTTGCTGGTGAAAATCTGGTCTTGGTTAGCACAATTATTTGTGGTAACTGTATTTTGCCTGCCAGATCACCACTTTGATGAACACTATGTTTTATCAGACAAAAAGGTATGAAAGATTCAAAACAAGATTCCATCATTTTACATGTCAGCTTATTTTATTGGTCTTGCAGTGCGCACTCTCTCTCTCCCTCACACACGCACAAAAACACAAGCTGCAAACTATCTTTTTTTTTTTTTTTAAGCAATTTATTAAATTTTACAATAAAAATAGACATGATAAACAATGTAACATCGATCTTGACATATTTTCACATTTTCTTTGGACTTCCTCACATCTCCCGCTCCCATTTTCATCGTTGAAACATTTCGTCAGCAATTTATCATCTTATTTAAAATCTTATATCCCTTCTATATTTCATAATCATATAATTCTCAAAAGGAGCTAAATTTTCACAGTCTTACTTATTTTCTTAAAAAACTTCTAAATTTAGTGGTGCTCAGTTGTTTTAGTCTAGCATCTTATTTAGCATTCACTCAAATTACAATGCTTTTGTAAATAGTTCTTAAATTTCTTCCAATCCTCCTCAATCCTCTCTTCTCCCAGGTCACGGATTCTGCCAGTCATTTCAGCCAGTTCCATGTAGTCTATCAGTTGTATCTGCCATTCTTCCAGTGTGGGTAGATCTTGAGTTTTCCAGTGTTTTGCGAGAAGTATCCTTGCTGCTGTTGTTGCATACATAAAAAATGTCTGGTCCTTCTTTGCCACCCCTTGGCCGACAATACCCAAAAGGAAAGCCTCTGGTTTCTTAGTGAAGGTATATTTAAATACCTTTTTCAGTTCATTATAAATCATTTCCCAGAACGCCTTCACTTTAGGGCAAGTCCACCAGAGGTGGAAGAACGTTCCCTCGCACTCTTTGCATTTCCAACACTTATTATCAGACAGGTGGTAAATTTTAGCAAGTTTGACTGGGGTCATATACCATCTATAAATCATTTTCATTACATTTTCTTTCAGGGCGTTACATGCAGTAAATTTCAATCCATTACTCCACAACCTCTCCCAGTCCTCAAACATGATATTATGCCCAATATCCTGTGCCCACCTTATCATAGCCGATTTAACCGTTTCGTCTTGTGTATTCCATTTCAACAGCAAGTTATACATCCTTGAAAGTACCTTAATCTTTGGTTCTAACAATTCTGTTTCTAGTTTCGATTTCTCCACCTGGAACCCTAATTTCTTATCATTTTTAAAAACTTCTTTGATCTGAGCGTAATGTAACCAATCTCGCACTTTGTCTTTCATTTTCTCTAGACTCTGCAATTTCCATTTGTCTCCATCCTTTTCTAGTATTTCCCAATATTTTGGCCATTTAGCCTCCATATTGGGTCTTTTTCGGGCCTTGGCTTCCAAAGGTGAAAGCCACCTTGGTGTTTTATTTTCCAGCAAGTCTTTATATTTTGACCAGACATTAAACAATGATTTTCTGACAATATGGTTCTTAAAGGCCTTGTTTGCTTTAACCTTGTCATACCATAAATATGCATGCCATCCAAAGGTATTGTTAAACCCTTCCAAATCTAACACATCAGTGTCTTCAAGAAGTAGCCAGTCTTTTAGCCAGCAAAACGCTGCGGCTTCGTAATACAACTTTAAGTCTGGCAGGGCAAAGCCCCCTCTTTGTTTTGCATCGGTTAATATCTTAAACTTAATTCTGGGCTTTTTGCCCTGCCAGACAAACTTGGAAATGTCTCTCTGCCACTTCTGAAAGCACTCCGTTTTGTCCAAAACCTGAAGTGTTTGAAATAAGAACAACATCCTTGGCAATACATTCATCTTGATAGCAGCAATTCGGCCTAACAAAGAAAGTTTCAATTTTGACCAACTATCTAAGTCTCTCTTAATTTCTGTCCAACATTTTTCATAATTATCCTTAAATAGACTTAGATTTTTTGCTGTTATGTTTACCCCTAGGTATTTTACTTTTTTCACCACATTAAGTTCCATCTCATTCTGAAACCGTTCTGACTCTGTATTAGTCAAGTTTTTCCCCAAAACCTTAGTTTTCTGTTTATTTAATTTAAATCCAGCCACCCGACCAAAGTCATTAATCAGTTGTAATACTCTTTTCGTACTGGGCTCTGGCTTCTGCAAGGTCAAAACCAGGTCATCTGCAAAAGCTTTTAATTTATATTGTTTCTGACCGACCTGAATTCCTTCCACCAACTGATCCCTTCTAATCATGTTCAATAGCACTTCCAGAACCGAAATAAATAACAAAGGGGAAATAGGGCAACCTTGTCGTGTCCCTTTTTCAATTTTAAACTCTTCCGTAACCACATTATTTACTATCAGTTTAGCTTTCTGTTCTGAATATATCGCCTCGATCCCATTCTCAAAACCCCGTCCCACTCCCATCTCTTTTAAATTTCCCATCATAAATTTCCAGGAGATATTGTCAAAGGCCTTCTCCGCATCTATAAAAATTAAAACTGCTTTTGTATTTATATCTGTTTGCAAAAGTTCCAAAATGTCAATAATGTTCCTTGTATTAGCAAACAGATGTCTTCCTGGGAGAAAGCCAGCCTGGTCCTTATGAATTACTTCATTTAAAACTTTTTTAAATCTATTTGCCAAAATGTCTGCAAATATTTTGTAATCCACATTTAAGAGAGAGATGGGACGGTAGTTCTTAAGTTGTGTCTTTTCAGCTTCCGACTTTGGTATTAATGTGATAAACGCTTCCTTCCACGACTCCGGTGCCCTCCTCCCCTCCATAATTTCATTGCTGACCTCCATCAAAGGTTGTATCAAGTAGTCTTTCAATGTCTTATAGTACTTGGAGGTCAGCCCATCTGGTCCTGGAGATTTGCCAAGTTGCATGTTCTGGATAGCTTGTTCGATCTCCTGTCGTGTTATTTTAGAATTCAGGATTGTCCTGTTTTCTTGTGACAATTTAGATAATCCGTTTTTTGCCAAAAATTGTTTAATCTCAACATCATCTTGCGGCCCTTGGGTGTATAATTTTTTGAAGTATCTCTGGAAACACTTTCTAATGTCCACTGGATTCTGGATGTTTTTTCCATCAACCTCTAAGTTTGTAACAGTATTTAATCTTTGTCTTCTCTTCAACTGCCAAGCTAGCAGTTTTCCACATTTATTCGCCGACTCAAACGTTTTTTGTTTCATTAATTTAACCTTCCATTCAATTTCCTGATTTATCAATTTAGAATATTGTGTTTGATAGAGTTTAATTTCTCTCAGAGTTGGCTGTGACTTCGGATTCACTCTTAGTTTCTTCTCTAATTCTTTTATTTTATCCAAGATCTTATCTTTTTTCTCATTTTGTGTTCTTTTCTTCACTGCATTCTGTTGTATCAAGAATCCCCTCATTACAGCTTTGCTTGCGTCCCAGATTATTCTTTTTTCCACCATATTATTCATGTTTATCTCAAAATAGTCCTTCAAAACTTTTTGGGCCTTCTTGGTAATTTCCTGATCTCTAAACAAATTGTCATTCATCTTCCATCTAAAGGATCCAGTTGGTAATAGTGTCATATCCATCTTTACTGCATTGTGGTCGGAGCAGGTCTTTGGGCAGATTTCCACTTTTCTGACCTTAGGTGCCAGGCCTCTAGAAATCCATATTTGGTCGATTCTTGTCCAGGTCAGTTGGGCTTCAGAAAAGAATGTTCCCTCTCTTCCTAGTGGGTTCTTTGTCCTCCAAATGTCAATCAAGTCCATATTGTCAATCATTTCAAAAAAGGTTTTAGGTAGTCTGCCGTCTTTTGTAACATTTTGACTTTGTGACTTGTCCATGTTAGTTGATACGACCCCATTCATATCTCCCATCATTATGATGTTGTTGTAGTCTAGATAGTCCAGCATTGTCTCCTGCAACTTCTTGTAAAATTCCGATTTCCCTTCATTAGGTGCATAAATTCCTAATATCAGCAGTTTCTCTCCTTGATATTGTATCTCAATAGCCAAAATTCTTCCATGATCATCTTTAAATAGGAATTTAGGTGACAGGCTCTCTTTTGCATATATCACTACGCCTCTCTTCTTAACTTTGTCCGAAGATACAAATTCCTGGCCCAATCTTTTATTTATTAACACTTTTCTGTGGAGCCTCGTCACATGTGTTTCTTGTAAACAAATAATGTCCAATTGTTCTTTTTTTAATATATGAAATATTTTCTTCCTTTTTTCCGGAATGTTACAACCATTAATATTCCAGCTCAACAGTTGCAGAGACATCCTGAACTATCTGGTTATTTTTCAAGGGGTGGTATCTTCTCAGGGTCTTCAGGTTCCACAGATGCTGATGTTGGTATTGGCGTTGCCTCAGGCCCAGGAGGTAGTTCAATTCTTTTTTGAAGGTCCTCTCCGTGTGTAGACAGGAATTTGTCTCTCTCTTCCAATGTTCTCACTTTGACCTTTCTCCCTCTAAAGGTAAAAGATAATCCTTGAGGAAATTCCCACCTGAATGGAATTGCGTTGCTCCTTAGTAGTTTAACAAGTTCAGAATAGGCGGTTCTAAGGTCAAGCAGTAGTCTTGGGATATCTTTATAAATTTCAATTCTTCTATCCAACACCTCCAGTGATTTTACAAAGTGTAGTCCCAAAATCTTATCCCTTTCCTCCTTTGATCTCAATGTTATCAAACAGTCTCTGGGCCTCTCCTTCTTTATGAATCTTCCAAGTCTGAAAGCTGACACAATTTTAAAGTCCTTTTCTTCCAAGTTCCAGAACTTGGAGAATTCTTTGGTCAAAAACTCAGTTAGATTTCCTTCTTCTGCCTCTTGTAGTGATCTAATCCTTAAGTTGTTCTCACGGTTTCGCAGTTCTATCATCGAGAGATAAATCTGGTGTTCCCCAACTTGTTTAGTGAGTGGTCTTACCTCTTGCTCTAAATTTTCAAATCTTTGTCTGGTGTCCTCAGTCAATTTCCGATTTTCTGCTGAGGCCTCCGTTAGCTGTCCAATTGCTTGTGCATTCTGTGCCACTTGTGTGGTTAATTTATTTAGACATTCTGTATTTTTATCAATCTTTGCTGATTGCGCATCTGCTTTCTTGTCCAAAGCTTCCAATTTTTCAAAGATTTTGTCTAGTACAGAAGCAGATGCTCCTGAGGCCATATCTTCCAGTTGTAACTGCTCTGCTTCGCCCTCACCCTCCACTTCTGAGGGCAAAGTAGGCACAGATGATCTGCGTGTCTGTGAAGCTGAGGTTAGAGTTGTTAGAGTTGTTTGTTTAGCTCTCCCTCTTTTTCTTGTGCCACTCATTCCAACGTTATCTGTCAGTCAAGGTCACACTGAGTTGTTCCCATGGGAATGGAAAGGTCCAGAGCAAGCAAACAGCAAAGGAATCGAAAGTAAAAAGTGTATGTAAAATCACTGTTATAATCCAATCCTCTAGAGGGAGCTTAATCTGTCTTTCAGAGTCTAATTTAATGTCCAAGAACCTTCAAATACAAATGTTTAGCAGAGTTTATAAATGGTCACCTTGTTGCAGACAGTGCTTATTTATCTCCAAAAAGAATGTTTCAAATTTAAAAGGTCTCAATACCCTCAGATTGTTTCAAGTTCCAATATACAGTATCCAAATCTGCAGTACTGACAGCTCCCTTAGTACTCAGGCAGCTCCTGACTCTGGGTTTCACCTTTTAATTTGTAATCCAATAAGAGGAGGAAAGTCAAGTGCAAATAGAAATCCCAAATCTTTAACTTAAAGTCTTTACTTTAAAATGCAAGTTCAAATAGATGCTTAGATCTGTAAAACTTAGAGTCTCTTTCTTTCAGCCTCCACTCCTCCAGCTGATTGCTTTTTTTCAAGTTCAATGGCTGCGGAAGACGGACTTCCTGCTTCCACGTCTCTCCGCTCACAGCCAAGTTCAAGCCAATTCAAGTTTCCCTTTTAAAATCTCAAATTTCAAGTGATTCAGTCTTTTACTCACAAATTAGTTGCTTTTTCGTCCGGATCCGTAATTTAGCAGGAAAAGGGATCAGCGCTCACCGACAGTAGCAGCGCGGCTTCGCTCCTCAGGCTGTGAAACAGCTCACAGCGCCGCAACCCCCCTCCGTGCTCCGGAGCCCCTTACGGGGTTCCTTCTGCACTTGGAGGGTCGCTCTAGGCGCCCACCGAGCCTCAAGACCCCAGGCTCTTGCCGCCTGGGGTTTTCCGAAGTGGGTCTCCGCTTCGCCGTAGCGGACGACCCGTTGCCTGCGGAGCCTCCTCTCCCGTTCAGAAGAGGACCGCCATTGCCGTTCGCGCCGCCCCCGGAAGTTCCACAAGCTGCAAACTATCAAAGATGTATATGTGGATAGCCAATCCTGCTACTGTGGAACACACTAGAATGGGACATTTATAACCATGTGCCTCCCTTCTCTGACTTAAAAGGCCAGTATGTATAGCAAACCTTAAGCAAGATGCTGGCAATTAGCTCCAGACAACAGCTGCAGAGTGTCCTACTGTTTCTTACCCAGAAAACCAACCTATTAGACACCTGTACAAGGTATAATTTCCCACACCTCTTTGTAAACCAGGCAGACAGGGTTTCTCCCTTAATACAATACTATGTATTCAATATACAACACAAAAGAAAGGAAGTCTTGTCCATCTGTGTCACTGGATTCTGGGCCCAGAAGGCATAGACAGAGATATGTAGCAACTTAGCTCAGCTCTGCATATGGGAAAAATGAATGAAGGGACAGGAAAGCTTTGACAGAGCCGGGCAAGGAGCAGATTTCATGTGAGAGAAAAAGGGGGTGACTGATATTTCTATCTATCCTGTTCTCTTTTTGGTTCAGGGTGGGTTACTAAAAATTTTGTCTTTAGGCCAAAGAAATAACTGCCTAAATTTCTAAGCCTACTGAGCGCTATTAGAAAGAATTACTGTACGGAAACTGTCAAGCAGGCCTCCAGTAGTGGCTATCAGGTACATAAGCAGCAAGTATTTTTTTTAAAAGTAAGTTTTAAGGTCTCCTAAGTCCCCTTTGCATGTAATGCCTAGCCAGAGGCTGTAACCCAAAGCAGCTAATCCAATAGTCACCAAAGGGACCATGACACCTCGCCAGTGGAATATAACTACGAGATAAATCAAAAGCCTTCACGGGCTTTCCAACTGAATGGATGAAGGAGCCTGAATACATTTTAAACCATCTGTGTGAATTGAGTGTGTGCTGAATCCTCATGCACAGAGCATAATATGCTTAAAATGTGTGGTCTCCACTTCCTAGGTGGTTCTCCCTCAAACGGAAACTACTTTTCCCCCAAAAGCTTTAAGACATTTAATATGTAGATGCAATTAAATGTATTACAGAATGCTGAGCTGCTCATATTAGTGACTTTCCCACCAGATAAGTGCTTTCCACCATCAACGTCTTAATAGCACTGAAAAGTAACCTAGTTTTCAAGAGCACTGCATTTTATTTATTCTGTCATGTTGAGCTTGAACATACCACAGCCAGGTGAGTTCAGGACATGCACCAAGGCTAGCATTTGTCTATGGACAGCTATGCTTTATTACTGGAGTCCAAAGGCTATTTCCTCCCACAATGGAACTGACTAGATCCAACTGACTTTGGTCAAGTCAGTTTATTATGGGACTATTATCATCCTGCATTATTCATTTTATTTATTTCTCCTTGCACTTTGTTCCTGGTCTCACCAAAGGCCTGTCTCTAGATTCTAATTCTGTTCTTCAACACCTTAAACTGATTCTATGATAATAATCATGCTTCCATACAACTGCATATTCTATTTCCTTTGCTGTATCCAGCCTGGAAAAGATTCAGCACTCATAACCTTTACGTTCCATTTCCACAATGCACAGAATGTCTGTAATACTATGTCTCTGTCTGAAGACCAATCCAAGAGAGAGGGATAGTACCTGCACATCAAGCTCTGTTCTTGACAAGCAGCCATGGACTCCAAGTGCCAGGTTAAAAAAGAATGGTTTTATACTGCAGTAATGATTTACAGATTTAAAGAAACCACAGATGATCACACTACTTTTCATATTAACTGCTCCTGCTAGTTTACTCATGTTAATGTGTGGTAGACATTATGGGGCCCAGTACAGACATAATGCTAGCTCCCTAAACTGCAGGTGGAAGTGACCCATGCTTGGGAATATACAAACTGCCCTCTTTCTCCTCCACTTTTTGGCACAGGTTTTCCTATTTTTTCTCTTGTTCACTTAACTGTAGGTTATCATTGCATCTGTACTGATATTTGCCATGATCAATGCTGACCAGGGTTTGGAAATACAGTCTTAAGTGCAGTTATGAAGGGACCTTTTTATATGATTAGCATTAACTGTGCTTAGTACCACTGTATGAAACTGGGTATTTTCAAGTTTGGCTGTAAAATTTCATGGTGGTTTATGAATTGGAGCATATCAATGTCCTACAATGTTTCTGCATGCCTTCATTCCCACTCACTCCACCATTTTGTCACTGAAGTAATTATATAATGTGCTTTTACTATGCTACAGTGGAACCTCGTGTTACGTACCGTCCTCCTTGCAAACGTGTCAGGTAACGAGCTCTGCTAACCAGGAAGTAGTTGCTCCTGGTAGTGAACTTTGCCCTGGGATGTGAGCACATCCCAGTGGCATGCGTGCAGTGGGAGGCCCCATTAGCAAAAGCGCAGCTCAGGATAAGAATGGTTTCATGTTAAGAATGGACCTCTGAAAAGAATTAAGTTTGTAACTGGTGGTACCATTGTATACTATACTTTTTTCTGATGAATGTGCCTAGTGATATATTGCTCCAATTTATATTTATATCAGTCATACACCTTATGTGCAAATTGCCTGGAGACGGTGGTTAACCAATTAATAAATCAATGATAATACTTATTTCATGATGATTATGATTTCTGTTTTATTAGTATATCAGTGGCTCTCAAATTGGAGGCTGGAAGAGACAGAACACCTGAATGGGGTAAAACATTCAAAGGCAAGATAGTATCATTGAAGAGAAGGAATCTTTCTCCTTTCACTAGCCAAGGTTTGTGGGCTGAATGCCTTCTGGCAGACATCACTCACTGATGCACACTGAGTTTGCAAGAGTGACTGCATCCCCACTATCTCATCATACCACTCTCATCAGAGAAGAAGGTTGCTAAGATAGACAGGGTGCCTTATGTGTAACTTTAGAAAGCATATTCTTCTCTAATAGCAATATTTGATTGGTTGCAAACATATACTAATGAAGCAGCAGAATGAACACAACTGTGTACGAGATTCTCCACACAATCACTTGTAGCACACATTACTGGCGTTGGTTTACAGAGCTACATGGCACAATAAAATAAAGAAGTTTGAGATACACTGAGATAAGTAATATAATCATAAATACTCAGTGGCGACATGTGTTGTGCATCATACCATAAGTAATGGCAAGAACAAATAAAATCTCACCCAGTTCACCCCCCGCAATTTGCATGCCCTCATCAGAATTGGTCAGTCCAAAGTAGGAGTGGTGAATGTCCATGATGCCTGACACAATTACGATCCCTTGCAAGTGGATGGCCACAGCCAGGCTGCGCTGAAAAACACACCTGCAGGTAAGAAAAGGCAATTGCTACATAAGGCTAAGACCAGCACTACTATGGTTTTAACATTCCTATAAAAATAGGCAGCATTCCTGGAGCAAAGATCTATAAAATATCTTCCTTGACCCACACCCTGTCCCAAATACAGAAATGTATTAACGATTCTAGGTACACACACTGATCTCGACCCCAAAATGGAATTTTGAAGGTAAATAAAAGGATTCCCCTTGAATTGAATTTCCTTATCTTTAAATAATGCTGTGTAATGTAATGTATCCCTATAAAAGGATTAGGGATGAGAAAAGTATTCTTAACTACACAAAACATCAAAAACTAATGGGCTACATTCAAATGTTTATTTCTCCATTTAGCATGTAATTTAAGCACATATGATCCTTTAAGTCTTTACTGACACATTAATGTATTTTTTAAAAAAGTTGTTGCCTGGTATATAACCCAAAATACTTTAATTATTTTCTTGAAATTCAAAGCTCTAAAAATGTAGATTTGTATTGATTACATTTAAGAAACTGTTAACTACTTGTATGAAGAGAGCTGAGGCAGTGGCAGATGAGACGATTACCTCATCCCCATTAGATAACTGGCACTAGCAGACATGGAGACAGATGGAGGTTCTGCAGGTGACACTGCACCTATGGGCAACAAATTAACAGGTGGCGATCCTATTCCCACTATGGCTGGCTACTCTTTGTTCCTGTCCAGTTTCCCTATCTCTTCCCCCAGGATTCTGCTTCCACATTTCTTTTTATTATCTAGATCTGTTTATCCAGGACTGATTTCTTACTGAGGATTCCATGCACACTTTTAACTGTGCAGGGCAGACCCTCAATTTAGTTACTGCCTCCAAGTATGGGAAGTATAATCAGGAAGGGCGGGGGGGGGGGGAGAGAGAGAGAGAGAGAGAGAGAGAGAGAGAGAGAGAGAGAGAGACTTGAAATAACTAATTGTTATGGTCCAACCATTTCGTGAGATTTGGTCTTACAGCAGCAGCTGGCAGTTCACCCCTGCAGAGGTAAGTAACCCATTAAGAATGTCTGCCTCCAGAGATTTCAAGAATGAAGCAGGTCAGATGACAGCTAGAGCACATATGGTGCAAGACTTGCCACAAATGCAATTGAGCGCATGCTAAAGGGCATGACTGTGCCTACTGTGAGGTGATAACGGGTGGCGAAGAAAGTATACTCTATCACCTCCATCTCATCCTTAAGTAGCCATGGAACAGAGGTTAACATCCATCCCAATAAACAGGAGCGTAGGAAGCCTGCTGTGGTAAGTTTGCAAGACACTTCAATGATGAAATTTACTGAATCCATGATGATTTGGACAACACGGCTGTAAAAAGTCTAGATAAAGTGTAGTCTGGTTTTGTGAAAGCAGTTTTAGCTTTTGAGGTCTGGGGATGTGGAACAAGGTGCTTGTAGCTGTTTGACTGACCTGGCAACTTTTCTCATTGTGGCTGATCTGAACAAGCTTGTGATGGATGTTGTGTTTTACTGTGTAAGTCCAAGGCATGGTAAGTGCATATTTGTGTGCAGAAGCAGCGCCTGCCATCCTTAAAAAAGCAGGAGTGCAGCCACTCTTGAAGAAGAAGAAAAACAACCACCTGGTCACAGAGGCTTATGATAACTACTTTTTAGGGAAGATGCTTAAGAAGGGTGGTGGCAGTAGCAGTTTGGTTCCAGCTGCTCCAAGAGCAGGGTGGGCCAATATTTTCATACCCAGTGGGCCACAAGAATACTTTGTTTGGGAACCCATGGGCCGCACACTGTCTTGTCATGCAGGGATGGGGAGGCCAAAATTTGATGCTGCTCCCCCCACCTCCCATGCTGCCTTCCAAAAGCCAGGTAAGTGAGTTCCTGGGCTTTGGGAAGGAGGTGTGAGGACTCTAGGACCCTATCAGAGCTTTCCAAAGTCCGGTGCCTCACTTACCCAGCTCTGAGAAGGCAGTGTGAGGGCTGGGAGGGGTCAAATGTTGCTGATGGCTGCCCAAAAAAGCCCTAGGCCTTGGGCCGTGTGTTGGATCATCCTGCCCTAGAGGAAACTGATTATCTAGACTCATTCCAGTCTGGGTTCAGAACTGATTTGGCCTTGGTTGCCTAATCATTTACTTTCACAGAGAGATGCAGTGTTGGTCTGATGCAGTCTCTCTCCCTCTCTCTCTATATATAAATGTCCAGTAGCACCTTAGAGACCAACTAATTTTGTTTTTGGTATAAGCTTTTGTGTGCATGCACACAATACACTAGTATCTGAAGAAGTGTGCATGCACACGAAAGTTTATACAGTCATACCTTGGGTCGAATGTGCTTCAGGTTGAGCACTTTCGGGTTGCGCTCCGTGACAACCCGGAAGTAATGGAGTGTGTTACTTCCGGGTTTCACCACTAGCGCAGACCATCAAAATGACGTCATGCACATGTGCGGAAGCAGCAAAATGTGACCCACGCCGTCGCGTCTTACGTTCCATTCAGGATGTGAATGGGGCTCTGGAACGGATCCCGTTTGTATCCCGAGGTACCACTGTGCCAAGAACAAACTTAGTTGCTCTCTAAGGTGCTACTGGACATTCTATCTATCTATCTATCTATCACAGAGAGAGACAGAGGTGAAGTGCAACCTTGTTGCTTCTATTCAATTGTTTCATGGCTTTCAACTGTAGTACCTTACTGGACCAGTTCAGCAGGATCCCCCTCCCTCTTTTAATTGTAAACATGCAAATTGTATTGATGAAGCTAAATTGCTTGACAACAAGAAGTGGAAGAAGTGGTAAATATTCTGCTGTTTCACAGGCAGTTTTCCATACTTGCAGGAACTAAGCCGGCAAGTTTTTTAATCTTGAGGAGGGGAATGCTTTGTCCCGTGGTACATGGAACAGGTAGGCTGATCATATAGCTTATCCAAAATAGTGGCTAAGTCTTCAGTAAACCACTGTATTATAGTGGTTCCATGCATACCTACAAGGCCTGTTCTACAGCATGGCATTGGGTGCCTGCATCTTGGCCTTGTGGGGGGTGAAGCAGGTAACTTCTTGTCTCTATTGCTGTTGAACATGAAGCTGTTCAAGATAGTCATTAGGAAATTTGGGGTGTTATGTCATCAGTATGCAAATGACACCCAGCTCTACTTCTCTGTTACATCAGAGTTAGGAATAGATATGCAAGTCTCCCTGGACAAAGGGATTGATGAGCGTCAGTTAAGATGAATCTTGATAAAACAAAGGCCTTGTCAGTAGGAGGTTCCCAGGTCTGGGGAGTGGACACATTGCCTGTTCTCTCTGAAGAACAGGTGCAAAGTCTGAGGGTACACCTTCATCCACTATTGTTGCTGGAGGCCCAGGTGTCCATGGTAGCCAGGGGTGCCTTTTACCAACTTTGGCTGGTGCACCAGCTGTGACAGTTCCTGGACAACCTAGACACAGAGATTCATACATTGGTAACGTCAAGGCAGGATTTCTGTAATACACTCTTTGTGGGGACGCGCTTAAGGTTGGTCTGGAAACTGCAGCTTGTGCAGATTGCTGCTGTTATGTTGCTGAGTGGAGCTATACCAATACCAATAGTATATGACAGCACTTTGGAAAGAACTGCCCTGGCATTTTTACCACTGCATAAAATCAGCATTTCCCCCATGTGATTATCAGTAAGATATTGTTATATATTATTTTAAATTGCTCTGTCAATGCTTAAGAAATAAAATTGACAGATATGTGAGCGCATGTAGCTTAATGCTCAATATTGGCATGTCTGTGTACATTGTTTTTTGAGAATTGCTTGTTGTTTGAAGAAAAGATACAACCTGAATATTATACAACAGATAAACACAAAACTACTGGGAAAGTTTTAATTCCCCAAGGCTGATTCTAGTAATAGTAACTGGCGGAGTCAAACGGAATATATTGTGATAATAAGGATTGTTGGAAAAAGAATATTTAAAGAAAAAAATGTTTAGCAGAAATCATCAATATTTCTGTTTTTCCTCTATCCTTTCTGCTGCATTTGCAAAAGCTGTTCCTCATAAATCTATAGTAAATTTTATTTACCATTTCTGCATCTAAAAGACCTCTTCCCTATTTGGGTACCGATACCCAAGTACAAAATATATTCATATCATATTGTAACATACTGTATATAGTGTGTGATGAATTTATACATTGCCACCAATTGTATTTTCCTGTTCCTAAAGTGCATTAGTTCTGCACTCTATGATTGAGTCTATCAAGTATTTGTAGTGATTTAAATTAATTTAAATTCATGTTAACCAGAGAGGATCAGTTATGCTCTGTAATGCCCACTGATACAATCCTTTAAAAGAGAGTACTGTATTTTTTGCCCTATAGGACACACTTTTTCCCCTCCAAAAATGAAGGGGAAATGTGTGTGTGTCCTATAGGGTGAATGCAGGCTTTCGCTGAAGCCTGGAGAGCGAGAGGGGTCGGTGCGCACCTACCCCTCTCGCTCTCCAGGCTTCAGGAGAACCCCACTGCCAGCCCCACAAGCTCGGGGGACAGTGGGGAGGAGGAACGCCGCCATCCCGCTGTCTCCCGACCTGGTTTGGAGGCTGGCAGAGGGCTTCCCCCTCCCCCAGCCCCACAAGCTCCCAGAGCGATGCCAAAGCTGCGCGCAGCTTCAGCATGGCTCTGGGTCCCGTTCTGGGGGCGGGGGAAGCTCAGGCTTCCCCCGCCCCCGCCCCTGGGGGGGAAAAATAATTTTTTCCCCTTTATTCCCCCCCCATCTAGGTGCGTCCTATGGGCCGGTGCGTCCTATAGGGCGAAAAATACGGTAGCTACAATGCGGTGCTAAGGTTCAGCCTAGACAGCGTATTCAAAACAGTATCCACACTAGAGGAATAAATTTGCTGCTGTTATAGAGCAAATTACAACTGTATTCAACCACTGATTTCTGCTACCACTACACTTGAAAAACTGAAACTTCCAGCTTACTAGAACTACCAGCTACTAATTCTTCCTCCTCTGCCCTTGCTCAGTTTGCATACCATACCAACATATGAAGCTGCCTTACGAGTCAGACCATTGCTGGATCTAGTTCAGTACTGCCTACACTGACTGGCAATGATGCTCCAGGGTTTCAGGAGTTGCCATTAATTGAACCTGGGATATTTTGCATACAAACCAAGTGCTGTACCACTGAGCCAGGACTCTTACTTTAATTCCCTAAGTCTACATACATAGCAGTTTAAAGGACTGAGTGGGTAAATGAAGGTACTGCAAATACAGCTACTTTGATTTTTCCGATAATCACACAAAGCAACAGGATTATATTTGTGCAATTTCCTTGAAGGTATTTATCAGGCTGTGTGGTCGGTCTGCAGCATACACACCACAAGTTGCATAAACAGCAGGAGTTTGTGGCACATCTGAGCAGGAGCAAGAAGTACTGGGAGCCTGGCTACAGCAAAGTGTCATCACCCCCATGCTCTGCTGGCCTCTCCTGTTCTGCATACTCCTAAGGTTAGTAGGGTCTGAGGCAAAACCAAACCATTGTAGAGAGGTTGCCTGTACTGTATAATAAATCTAGCATACACAAATCTACCATACACCTTTTCATTCTTTGGGCTTGAAATACTGTGGCACATTTGCTTAAAAAGTCATCTATTGTTGCATTTAGAAAAATGAGGAGGGTCAGTAAAACTATCCAGCTAATTATGTCTTCAATTTACTATTTATTTAAATATCATTATATTTTCCCTTCATTAAAATAATAACATGGATGATGGTAGTATTCTGTTTGATTTACAGCCCTCCAGATCAGCTTTGTCATCTTGCCACTGAAACACACTGTGTGCTGATATCTTAGCTTCCAAGTAAAAGAGGATCTAATTATAATGCAGTAGCATTAACAAGAATGGAAAAGTAAATATAGTTTACAAGCAGGTGATATACTAAAGTTTTAGCAACTCTGGATAAAAGCTGTTCTGAGTATCTTGGTCCTGAATTTACTTTGATCCCACAGGCAATGTTTATTGTACAATAAGTTAAAATACATCCTCCCATGTGGTTTTCTGTGGCAGATTGAATATGCCCAATTCTTTGGGAACAAAATATATCTAGGTTTCTAGGTAAAATACCCAAGAATACTTGCCACTCCAGCCTATTTTCCCATAGGCACAGAAAAGGTAAGCAAAGTGAATTTGAAACACGCAAAGTGAAACCACATTTCTCAAAAGGCCTTACAAACGAATACCCACAGCCAACATGAAGGGCACTGACCTATTCTAACAATATAAGCCCTAAGGGCAAGCAATTAGGAAAACATATGTTATGTAACTGCAACGCCCATTATGACTGTCAAGAAAATAATACAGACTCCAGGTCCCAGCAATTCATCACCACCTTTAATTATTACAAGAGATAATCTCTGCCCAAGGAGAAGAGGGAACAATTATCAAGGGTGTCACTACGCCCTAAGTGGCAATTACTGCGGCCACTACTAGAACACTTTCCTTAAAAAAAACAACCACTAATCGTGGGGCTCTCAATGAAGCCAAAGTAGCCAATGAAACAAACCACGCGCGCCAGTCCTGTGGTACAAAAAGATGCGTAAGCTGGCGTGTTATTAAAGGGGGAGGGGAATGAAAGCGCAACTGCGTCTCGATCCAAACCGGACGCTGCGCCTTGAAAGGGATGAGCGGAGTCTTGGCTGATGCAGAACCTGCCACGACCAAGGTCACGTTACTGACATCCTAGAAGCACAGCATCCCTTCTTGCCCAAGAGGAGGAGGAGAAGCTCGCCTGCCCTTTTGGCTTTCCTCCGCTGACGGGGGCCGAGCGGCGTCAGCAGCTTCCGACGAACGAGAAGCATGGTGCCGGGAGGAAGCCGAGCGCCGCGAACAGACACGCCGCCGACACCCGCCCGCCCCTTCGCAGGGCAAGAGGCGGCGCGGGAGACGTGACGGGCCCCTCCGGGAAGCCTCGCGCCGGTCCCACGCGGGCGCCGAAAGCCGCTCGGACGCCGCCGGAGGGACCGGCAGGCCAGCCAAGCACCTTCCCGGCTCCCGCTGAAGGAGCCTCCGGGGACCCGGAGCCCGGAGGGAAGAGGCGCCGCCCGGGCCCCGGGACTCCCTCCTCTCCGCCACAGCCGCGGCTGGTCCCCGCCCCTCTCCGCCTTTGTGAGGCCGCGGCGGGAACTCTTCTGCGCTCGCTGCCGGGCTCCCCCCCCGCCTCCCTCTCTCCGCGGGGCCGCCTAGGGAGCGCCATGTCCTTACCGGGGAGGGGGGCTTGCTTCTCGTACGTGCCAGGGGCTCGAGCCGCGGGGGCAGGGGCCGCCAGTGATCCGCTCGCCGACTCCAGCCCAGCGCCGCCGACTGAGCAGCGCCACAAAATGGCCGACGCGACTGCGGCGCCGCTAGCTCGCCCGCCCGCCTGCCGCGAGGGGAGGGGAGGGTCCTCCTGTGGGAGGGGCGAAAGGGCCAGGGGGCGTGGCTCCGGCGGAGAGGGCTCGGGGGCCCTCGCGCAAAATCCAGGCGGCGGCGGCGGCGGCCCGTCACGCGCGCATCCATCTCTCGGGACCCGGAAGGCGTTGCTGCTTTCCCGTTGTCCAGTGTGAGTTCGCCAGTGGGAGGAACTCACGACACGGGCAACGAGCGCGTGCTTTTTTTAAATACGCGCTGCTGCTGGGCTCAGGTGTATTAAATCCTTGGAGAGAGGGGCCATCAGCCGCAAATTAGGGACCGCTTTTAAGGCCACGTTTAAGACATCCCAAACCTTTCACGCGGGGAACAGAGCAGAGTTCAGTGACTGGAGTACGTGCTTCGTATACAGTGATACCTCGGGTTAAGTACTTAATTCGTTCCGGAGGTCCGTTCTTAACCTGACACTGTTCTTAACCTGAAGCACCACTTTAGCTAATGGGGCCTCCTGCTGCCGCCGTGCCGCAGGAGCACGATTTCTGTTCTCATCCTGAAGCTAAGTTCTTAACCCGAGGTACTATTTCTGGGTTAGCAGAGTCTGTAACCTGAAGCGTCTGTAACCCGTGGTACCACTGTACACAGCAAGTTCTCTCTGATCCCAACCACAGCCACTGGTGTAGTGGTCAACTCTGAAGTGCAGGCACGCTTCAAAGATAGCGTTGCACCTTGGCTTGTGAGCTTATACAACAACAAAAATTAAATATGAATTTTTTGACCAATGCAGACATTACGGCTTCGGTATCAAGGCAATTTTCTGCTCACTCGCTCTTCCAACCAGGGGCGTACCTTGAGGTTGACCATGTTGGCTCTTAGCCCCCCTGCCAAGGGTGGGTGGGTGTGCAAAAAAACTTGCTTCTCTCCACTCTGGTTTGGAGTGGCTAGGAGCCATTTTGCTGGGAGGAGAAGCAAGTTGGTTTAGAATCTTGCTGATTATTTAGGGTGCTCTATTCTTTTAAAATGCAGGTTATCCTTGTTTGTTATTTTTCTGGTTTTTAAAAATGTTGTTTTAATGTTTATTTTAATGTTTCTTCTCAACATTTTCCAGGAGAAAATCAGGACCAGATTCTCCCCTTTCAGGTTTTGGAGGAAACAGTTAAATAAGGTTATATAACATAACTCCTCCTCAGTCCGATGCTCTGAGCAGCAGTCAGAATCTCTGATGTTGGCGACGAGATCACTGACCATAATCAGAATACAGCGTAAAGCGTTACGGAGTCGAGTTACGCCGGCTTTAGAGACCTCTTCATATATAGTTAAATTCTTACACTGGCCATAGGGTGGCAGTATTTCCCTAAACACATTCTTTGTTTCCATTCCATTAACTGAAGAAATCAGCCGCAGGTTATCGAGAATGAGCAGCAGTGCTTTTTTTCTTAAAAAAATGTTTAGGGGTACTCTCTCCCTGCCAAGTTTTGATGAGCAGAATTTTACTTATTCTGCCTAATAATATGGACAAGTTGTTGTTGAAGATTGAGACCAATCATATACCCCCTTGAAACTGCCCCAAGCAGCTTGTCTATTTGGGAGTATCAACACCTATTTATTAGATGATATGGAACCATTGCTTTTGTGTGTTTACACATATACCTTTTTTTTTTAAAAAAGTTGCACCTCCCCTGAAGTACTGAGTACTTCCAAGTGGGTTGGAGTGGGGGGCTAAATAGATGGTAGATTGAAGTGAAAATTCCATGTTCTCATGTCTACCATCACATTTGTTCTCAGCTATGATGTCCACAATGAGAAGCTAATATCCAGTTCTGCACAGAAACTGGAATGTGCACACCCAGTGTTAGCTTCTAGAGCTCATTTTTGGCTGGAAGCTACAGGCTTTGAGTTGAAAATTCTGCCCCCTGAACTCAAAGGTGAAAATAATAATAATAATAATAATAATAATAATAATAATAATAATATTTATACCCCACCCATCTGGTTGGGCCTCCCCAGCCACTCTGGGCGGCTTCCAAAAATATATTAAAATACTATAATACATCAAACATTAAAAGCTTCCCTAAACAGGGCTGCCTTCAGATGTCTTCTAAAAGTCTGGTAGTTGTTGTTTTCTTTGACATCTGGTGGGAGGGCGTTCCACAGGGAGGGCACCACTACCGAGAAGGCCCTCTGCCTGGTTCCCTGTAAATTGGCTTCTCACAGTGAGGGAACCGCCAGAAGGCCCTCGGTGCTGGACCTCAGTGTCCAGGGTAGAACGATGGGGATGGAGACGCTCCTTCAGATATACTGGACCGAGGCCGTTTAGGGCTTTAAAGGTCAGCACCAACACTTTGAATTGTGCTTGGAAACATCCTGGGAGCCAATGTAGGTCTTTCAATAGGATACATCAGATCTATTAGCTGTGCAATCTTTTGAAATGTCAGGGTGCAACAGTGGGAGCTATGGAATATTGCAACAGCGTCTGGCGTATATCCACTACTGCACAGATGTGAAACTTTGGGCCAAGTGTAGCCCTCTAGGAGTCTATGTGGCTCTCCCCAGTCACACCTCTCACCAGCCATGCTTCATGCCCTTGAGTGCTCTTGACTAGCCAGAATGTGTCCTTGAACTGTGTTCTCGCTTGTCGTAATGGAGGGATGTGTGACTTTTACGTGTTGTTCCACCTATTTTTAATATGATTCTGCATCGCACAAACGTGTGGCCACTAGATTGCCCACGCGGGAATGTGACCCTCGGGCTGAGAACTGCTATCCACCCTTGACCATCCTGATTCACTGATGTCCTTAAATAATTGCTTCTCCATGTGACCACGTGGGACTATTTGCAGTGTTGAGACAGCTCTTGCGATGAGGGAAGGGTGCTTCCTGCACGCTCAAGAACACATTCTATTATTTCACTTTTCTGGACTAAGCCAATGAGCTGAAATCACTACTGTTAGAAGACAGACAACAAATTGCAAGCAGGAATGGCTGGTAGGTAAAAAGTCAGCTAACGGAATTGGAGGGGGGATAAAGCCCGTTTTCATACACTCCTCTAGATATTCCTAACCAGAAAACTTCAAGCTGCAGAGTTCACAAATATTGACCTGCAATGTATCAACCTTTTGACTGATATAACCTTGATGTTATTTGCATTAGCACTAAGATTAGGAGCTAATATGCATTCCCGGGTAGTGTAACCTGGAAAATGAACTGTGGAGGGTGAGGACCAATTTTTATACAAACCTATATAGTATGAACTGTTTGCTTTGCATGTGCTTAACATTTATTATTATTAATCATCATCATCATCTAACTTTTTATTGCCCAAGACAACTCAAAGTGGCTTATAACTAAACAACTCCCCCTCAATACACACATTAAAACTGAGAAACAAAAAAATATTAAAAACATCCAGGCCACAGATAGTTAAGAGGCTAGAGGCCTGGTTAATGAGGAAATATTTTGCTTGGCATCGAAAAATATAGAATGATGCTGCCAGGTGATCCTCTGTGGGTAGAGCATTCCACAAACGGGGAGCAACCACTGAAAAGGCCCATTCTTGTGTTGTTACCCTCCAGACATATGGAGGAGGCATACAAAGAAGGGCCTCAGATGATGGTCCATATTGGTTCATATGGGAAGAGGTGGTACCTGAGGTTCTGGTAAAATGAGTACTCTGCTATGTCCCAAAACCACAAAAGAGACACCACCACAAAGAACTCAAAAGTAGGATGATTTTTTAAAAGACTGTCTGCCATTAACAATGTAAATATGTTATAGTCACTATTCAGCCAGGAGAAAAGGTGGGGAGAAAGCAGATATTATGAAAGGTAGCTTAAATTCATGCCTTTAGTCAAGGCACAGTTTGTCTAAATCTAAATCGGTGTTTAAAAGCACATAGAAAACAATGATGAACCACAGATGTTTAATTATTCTTTAACAACAGTAAGGGACAGTATGTTTTGCTGATTCACATTTACAAACATGTTGGCAAAAAGAAAACAATATCCAGTGTAATTTTTAGCCTATTTTACAGCCCTTGAGGGGGGGAAAGCATTAATATAACAGCCTGTCTATGCTTCTGTTAAGTGCCAGGGAGAATTTTAATCATTACCCACTCTGTAGTTGGCCGCAGTGTTTAAATCTGGGAAACCTGTGCACTCAGAGGACATCCCGAAACAATTTTTAAAAGCCTTTTTTAAAGGAGCGGGGATGTATGGCATACTAAAAATTGGTCAACACTTCCCATTTTTCAAAAGAATTATTTGTGTAAAATGTAGTTGCTCTATGGTATGGCCACAAACAGAGTCAAGTCCTTAGTATGCTGCATGGATATGAGCTCTGTGTGAAACAGAGAAAATAAATTTATATCAAGATTTGTAACAGAAGCAGGCCCAAGGTACTCTGTTTCAGGCAAGTTTGGGAAGTGTCAAAAGTAGGAGTTTTTCTAATCCAACATATTTACTTGGGAATAAGATTGAGTTTGATGGGACTCGCTCCCAAATAAGTGTGTGTAGGATTCCAGTTCTAACAACCTGGCACAAAGAGTGAACAGCACTGGCCAAATTCTGAAAAAGGAGCCTTTTTGAATAGCACCCAGCTCCTCGGAAGATTCAGGCTAATCTACTTCATCAAGTGCAGCTCAGGAAGAGATAGCAAGGAGCATTCTGCACATGTCACAGTGATTGCCTGAATTCTGGATTCAGCTCAAACAACATGTTACGGGCAGCTGTGTGGATATCACCCACATGTGTCTCCCTGGCAATGTAAGGGGTGGAAAAGTCATGTGACATGCCCCAATGCAGTTTCTGTAGCCACCTGCCTTATGTAAAGTAGGGAAACATGAATGCAAATTGCATCACCTATTCCTCACGTTACTAGTGAGATGTGCATGTCCACATAACATGTTGTTTGGGTCCCAGAGAATGGCTCTGTTCTGATACAAGAAATCAGAAATCACCAAATTTCTTGGTAATTTAATTGAAAAGTAGCTAACTCTCAAAAGATAGCTAGAAAAAGGCACACTATAAAGGTGAATGGGAACTTTGGCATTATCAAATAAACCAAGCTAAAGGATCTTTTACAGCAGAACTGGCTCAAATAGGGAAACAGTAGCATACTTTGGTTCCACATAATGAGATGGAATAATCTAGTAAGAGTCACAGTGTCTGGAGATCAAAGGATAATGTGCATTCCTCTATCCATGAAGATCACATCAACCACTATCTGAGAAGTACTAATTCGGTCCGAAGACTCATCACACTGGCACAGGAAAGGCTCAAAGCACTGACTGTAAAAGAATATACAACCTGACTCAATTTTCCAAGATTCTGTCCTTGTCATTTCCATCAACTGGCCTCTTCCCAAGGAACCCAAGCCTGCAAGTCTGTTCAAGGGCTTTCTGAAGGAGCGACACCCATTTCCAAAATGACGGAGAGGCAAGGACATGGAAGGCTCCTGTTTCAGGTATGTGTCAGCAAAGTGGCAAGAGAAAGGTGTGGAAGTACTGAGGCAGCAGTCCTACTCCTACCCCTTCCCCTTAATCAGCAAGGACTCCCTGACTAGTGGAGGGGCAAAGTGGTCAGAAGACTTCAGCCTCGGTGAGAAAAATCCAACTTTCTGTGAAAGGGTGAAATGAAGTTCAGAGTGTTATGGCATTAAACTGCTCTTCTTGCTTAGCATAATTGCTCTCTTCTACCTTAAGACCAAAACCTGTGTTTTTCAAACCAGAAGTACTGACTGAGGTCCTAACTAAAATGGATGAAGGAAATCCATGATCAGATCTGCCAATGTCTTTTTCTTTCATTTAAAAAGCAGTCACTGGTGGGGACTTAACTCTTTACTCCTCTCACTATTTGCCCAACTTAAAGTTCAGAGATGAGGGAAGAGACAGGTATTATATGGATACTGATTTTCCTACCGCACTGGATCATGCTTCTCAGCTAACAGCAACTTTGGAAGGGCAATGTAAGTCTGGAAAGTGCAATGGACATGAAGGGTTCATCTCCAAACCAGTGCAGTCTCCCTACAGCTTCTTTTAACCAAAGAAATAGATATCAGGAGATCTGACCAAGGAGTTCTCATGTTATGTCTAGTTTGGCTTTGTAAGCCTGAGTGGCATATCTTGAGCTCAGTAAATGCCTTCATGCTGATCATGTTTGCTCATAACATCTTCACAACAACTTGATACCCGATTTTAGTCTATGTTGAAGTAAGGAGGAGAAAGGCAGCAGGAGTCATAATTGACTGCAGTTTTTAACATATAGAGAAAGTTCCATTCTGGAGAAACAATCTGTAAGCTATTTACATTGCTGTGACCTAGCTTAAACTCAAGGGGACAAGGATCATTGCCATTTGAGACATCTAACCCAAACAATGAAAAAGTATATTTGAGCTAAAAAAAAGGCTTGAAATTTAATCAGCCTCTTTCTAAAGTACTATACAGCAGGAGAAGAAAGCAACAGGCAGTCTCCCAAACTCCAGCCCATGACTGCTTTTCACTGTGGGAAAAGGTTGCTGTTAAATAGCTTGACCTTGGTTTCCAACAATGCCTTCCACTTGGTCCTTCTAATATGAATTGAGTAGTAAAAGTACTCCAGGCATGAGGAGAGTCAACCTGGATCGGAAGCCACAGCTCATCCAGTGCTGCCAAACTGAACCTTTGGTAAGAGTGGTGTGTTTTAAGGTAGCAAAGACAGGTAGAAGAGTTGGAGAAGGATGCAGCCAGCAATTTGAATGGCAGTACTGGCTGCAGCAGGTTTGCTCCAAGGCAGGATATGTGCTATAGTAGCCTGAGACAACAACCCTTTTCCTTCTGGGGGTGAAGCTTGATTAGCGAAGTTTCCAATCTTCAAGTGGTAGAAGCAAAATCCCAGTATCTGAGAGCAGTTGGTTCCCAATAAACATTCCACTTTGAATGTGCAGTGGATTCCCAGTGTAATGCAAAGCGGTTCCAACTTTTGTGCTTTGACAATGCACTGGCTGCTGCCTCTGGCATATTGACTTCCTAGGAATCAACTGCTGCAGGTTCTTAGGAGTGCCCTCACAGCATGGTCTGAGAGTTGGCTCCCTGATGCCTCAAAACCCTTTCTAGTATGATGACTTCATTATTATAGGGTTTCCTTGGAGACATTAGCGGTGTTGCTGGGGCGAGGAAACAGCTGTCGAAGCAACAGGAGCAACCCGAGGAACCTGGAGCCTGCAGAGGGGAAGATCCATGGCTCAAAGAAGGTAATACTGGCAAGAGATCCTTGCTCCCTTCACATGGTGTTGCCTGAAGCCAACCCTTCACACCACTCCTTTGATAAAGCTGGTGTCCAAGTGCACAATTAGCATGCGCAAGAAGGACATCTCTTTGCGAGTGTTTTCAAAGATAACTCTGGGATCATCAGATTGGCATCGCAGACAATTTGGGGCCATCACCATGGCCAAGTTGTTTACGTCCATCTTGGTTTTGCCCACATTGGTTGGCTGAGCAAAAATCTGTGAAATAAAGAAGGTGCAGCTCAAATAAACTCAAAGATACATTGATGTAAAATTCTGGAAATAGCCCAAAAGATTTAGTTGTCCCACAAAGAATCACTTACTCCTGCTAATGCTGATACGCTGTCAACTTTAAGAAAGACTTTCATATAGGAGATCTAATTATATTATTATTGCGGATCCTAAGACCTGCAGCCAAGACTGCCTCTGATACACATTAGAAGAAATGAAGATTGAATCTTCAGAGGGTTTTATTCAATTGTCATTCTTCCCCTAGTGGAAGGTTCTTTGAATTAGCAATGCCTTTTCTCAGTGGAGCAGAGATAGAAACATTCATCGGCTACTACCCTTTTCTTCGGCAGCCCCCACCCCACCTCAAATCTGCTCTGGGGAGTTGGCAAGCCCTTTAGAACAGCATGGGAGGTGGCAACATGGGGAGAGGAAATACTTCAAGAGGTTCTTAATCCCTGTTCCACTGATGGAAGGCTGTGCTGGATTAAAGAGCCTTCCATCAGCGGAAGTATATCAACTGGATATAATCCAGAATATTTGCAATGCAGAGTAAAGCGAGACGTTCCAGAGTGCAGCTACCGTATGCTGCTTCAGAATGCCTGTGGCCTGTCTGCTGCTTCAGAATGATTCCTAGTCTCAGAAATGCAGTTACCTACATACCTGTAAGAAGTGGATGAGGTAACACAAAACCAATTTGTTGAGCTCAGGCAGGAGTTCCACTACTGCTACAGCAGCATCAGGGTTCTCATAGTTGCTGATACACTCCTTGTAGAATTGCTGTGGGATGACAGGCTCCTCCAGCTCCCGGTACCACAGCTTCAGCAAAGAAGCTGCAAGGGCAAGAAGGGAAAAACCAGGCACTTCCAACAACAACAGCTTAACAAATAAGGTATCTGGGTCAGAGACATCTGTCGTGAAGCAGATATTTAATTGAATAAGGGCACAACACTCCTGCTCCTCCATCTTATGCTAAACAAGACTCTGTTCTTCCCCAGAGGAAAGATAGCATCACCCAGTTCACTGAGATTTATGGTTTCAGACCTTTGAAATCACAGGACACAAATCCTAAAGGGGCTAGGGTAGCAATGGCCTGCGGCTTCAGAAATAGGTATTAAAAGCTTTGGTTTAGATAGGAGGGAAGAAACATAAGAACACAAGATGGATCTATCTCAGTGTACTGTGATTTGGAGTGTGACTGAAATGTTAAGGCAAGAGGGAATCTACTGGAGGGCAGAATGCTGGAAATGGAGCAGTTGGCATCTGGCACTTAAAGAAGGAAGTGGGTATGGAATGAGGGTGGGTGGGGAGGGAATGAGTTTCTTGGGTTAGGAAAAGGTCCCAAATCAAAGATCTCCTGTTTTGAAGGTTTCTAAATAAAAGTAAGTTCCTGCTATTTATCTGATTCCCATTCTCTCATGAATGAAAACAGTTATATTGTCAATCTGGGTCTAGTTTCCACGGAATTGAAGGATTTGAGCACCTCCCCACAAAAGTAATGTATTAAAGGTGAGGCTGTGACGGGGGACAGGATGACAAAAAGAAAACAGGCCTTTTCAGCAGTGCAGCCTTCCTCCTGCTGGTTGGAATGTTCCCCCAGATGATTGAGTAATAATTTTTCTTGCAACAGTTGGCAAATGTGGGGGCGGGGTATGTGTGCTGTTGTTCTGCAGAGGTCGGGATGGTGGGACCGTTTTATGGTGTGATTGTACTTTTAATCTGTAAGTTGTTGTGAGACCTTTTCATAAAGTAATCAAGAAACAAACAAACAAATCTGAGCGAGAATACAGCAGCTGCGTTGTTTATCCATACCTGGTATATTGGGATCACCAACGTTGTTGGGAATTTTCCACTGATCAACCTGTAGCTTGAGTGCATTGACTTCATCAATGTCACCAGGAATTCTGAAAGCAGACACAGAGATTCATCAATAAAGACGAACTGAACAGAGGAAGCAACCAGGAGCCAGAGGAACAGATGAGACTACATATTTCAGAAAGCCATGTACAGAGTTGTTTGACAAGAATGACATAGTTAGTGTTAAACAAGTAGGACACGAACCAAAATATTGCAGTTTAGAGTGCATCTGTTTGATATTTCCCCTTAAATGGGGGTTGGGGGTTGGGGTAGGGAGAGGGGTACTCCTACAGGCGTCTCTACCTGCTCTGCTTAAGGACCAGAAACCTTGGCTCTTCTCCTTGAGTCTTTCGATTCCAGCTGGTCATTACAAGAACTCTATCAACTAAGAAATAGTGCCAGAGCTTGCTTTTTCCCTCTTATCTCCCAAACTCTTTTCCTTTCAGGTCATGACTTTTATAAACTTTTAGGCTAAGCCTCAAGGCATCATTATCATCAACATTTGTAAACTGTTCTGGGAGCCTTTTATGGCAGAAGAATGTGATTTTAAAATGCTATAAACAAACAGACCAAGCCGCAATATTTGGGGGGTCTCATTAATCTAATAATTCCTCCCTCTTGAGCATGGTGGCTGTGGCTAAATGAAGAGTTATGTTCTGAGAATGAGTATTTAATTAATATAGAGGATTCATTTTTAAACAGTTTTTGCCAAAACAATGGCCTTATTGGTATGGTAGACATGTTGGGGGCATGTTATATTTCTAAAAACGCCTTTATCAGCAGCAGCCCTAGTATGAGGATACAAACTACCACAATGAGACTTCCTTCCTTCAACTATGATGCAGATGTCAGCACTGCCATAAATCAAGCTCTGGCTCTAAATGGTTTAAACAAGCTAAGCAGCTAAAAATGCAGCCCCTTCCCCATGTTATGCAAGAGAAGTTTCTTTACAACTTTTCAACTTGTGGCCTACGGGGCCTGTCCAGTTTTTTTGTAGTGGCTTCTTCATTCTATAAATATTTTTATTTTTATTAGTTGTTTCCAGATGCAATTTCTTGTCCTTGATTTTCAGAACAAAGTGCAAAAACAAAGTGAATTCCCCACTCTCAAGGCCCTAGATTAGGTAGTATCTATACTGTGTCAGGGGGGGTGAACCGTGGCAATTCCTCTTTCCACCCTAGCTAACTCTGACAAAGTTAGCAATGGCTAAATGGCCTTCACAAACAGGGTGATATTCTAGGAAAGGAGGAGATTAAATCACAGAAAACATGCACAGCTGATGCACATGTACCACAGTTCTCTCCCCACCCCCAATCCAAAATATGCAGATGGGTAGATTAGAGATTTTAGCCTCAGGTTTTAGGAGCGAGTTCATATGTACTAGCATAAGCCTATTTGTTTGGAAGCAACTGAGAAGGTGGCACGAGTCCCTGGAGACCTCATAAATCTTTTGCTGTGGTTTGAAAGCTGCTTCCTCTCCTAAAACTGTAAAAATGAGGCTTGAGAGGAAGCAGTTCCACTAGGGCAAGGAGCAGAAATGCCATGCATCTCCAACTATCCGGTCAGCTATACAGTAATCAATCCTTTATGTAGCTCCGGTCAGCCAACCTCACCTGAATATTCCCTCAGTCTGTTCTCCCCCCAGTTCCAAAACTTGCTGAGACAGCTGTGTTTGTACCCAAGGTAGCTTGTTATCAGGATACATGTCCTGCTGCCGTAACATGATTTCCTCCAGAGAACTGCCAAACAGCGAAGGTGTTACAATAGCATTCTTGGCATGTATTATCTCTTCAATCGTAGGCTTCCGGAGACCCTATAAGCAAAAAAGGAAAAGGAAAAGAAAGGATGGAAAACAACGATGAACAGATTTGCATAAGGAACAATCACATGCATCCTAGGAAAGCATTTTGTATTTGCTCTGAATTTTTAAAAATAATTATCTATGTCAGAACCTGTGTGGATGAGCATGTTAGCTGTGGCCTGTTTGTGCTGTATGCAGCACCCATGGGGCGGAGGGGGGGGAGGATGCATATTCACAATTAAGCCACAAGTATCGTATTTTTTGCTCTATAAGACTCACTTTTTCCCTCCTAAAAAGTAAGGGGAAATGTGTGTGCGTCTTATGGAGCGAATGCAGGTTGCGCAGCTATCCCAGAAGCCAGAACAGCAAGAGGGATCGCTGCTTTCGATGCGCAGCAATCCCTCTTGTTGTTCTGGCTTCTGAGATTCAGAATATTTTTTTTCTTGTTTTCCTTCTCCAAAAACTAGGTGCATCTTATGTTCTGGTGCATCTTATAGAGCGAAAAATACGGTAGTTTATGTAGTGCCCTCCAGATTTTGGATTCTGATGCCGATCAGCTCTAGCAAGCATGAGCAATGGAAGTTGTAGTTCAGCAACATCTGGAGGGCACCATGTTGCTCTCCCTTGGCTTAGTGTGACATGCTAACCAGCCTACCCACTTCTCCACTGGGGAAAAAAGCTGCAGTGGGGGCATAGAGACTCAATATGATGACTGTGTCACACACTGGAAGCTGCCTTACACGAAATCAGACCATTGATCCATTGAGCTCATTATTTCTACACTGAGTTGGCAGCAGTTCTCCATAGCTTCAGACAGGAGTCTTTCTCAACCCTACCTAGAGATGCCAGCAGAGATAAGATTGGGAGTGTCTCCATGCATCTGCCACTGAGCTAATGCACTTTCCCAAGAAAAGTACTTCTAAAATGATACACATTTTTAAATGGTCATAGCAGAAAAACTGTGTGTCCATGGAGCTGTCATCCTAGTATTATTCCTCTGTAAATGTAATTCTGGCCTTCAATTGCTGCTGATAGGTTAGTGGAGCGTGCACTCATATTAGCTATTTATTCATCGTTTTTGCAAACGTAAGGTAATGGAACATTTCCAATCCAGACAAGAACTTGTATAATTCCTCTATGGTACTTTGATGTCATGTGTAACAGGAAGAATTCAGCCTCACAGTGCGCACATGACTCAGTCAGATGATCACATCTATGCCAGGCAAGAGTACGCCATTTTTCCAGTAATGATAAATATGCTGAAAACGTCTGCATCATAATGAAATTGATCTCAAAAACCGTGAGTGCTAGAAATTCATTCTTCAGTTTGGAAAAAATAAGGAGATTTCTAGAACTCACATAAGTGTTTTACTATATGTGACCTTGCTCACCCAATCCTGCAGCATGTGTTTTATAAGTACAATTCCAAGGCCCCCTATCTTAATTCTGATTACCAGGGCATCTTCCCACCCATTTGTTGTATGAATATTCAAGACCTATGAAAATGAAGATTTCATGTTACAGTGGTGCCTCGCAAGACGAAATTAATTCGTTCTGTGAGTTTTCTCGTCTTGCGAGTTTTTTCGTCTTGCGAAGCACGGTTTCAATTTTTTCAAAAAAAACTTCAAAAACCTCAAAAAAGGCTACCACACCGCGTGCTACGAGTTGCTCCCCGAAGTCAAGTCGCAACTGCACCTCTTCAAGCAATGCACTCTGTATTACTGTAACGGTTTTAAGAAAAAGGAAACAAACTTGCAAGACGTTTCCGTCTTGCGAAGCAAGCCCATAGGGAAATTCGTCTTGCGAAGCAACTCAAAAAACAAAAAACTCTTTCGTCTTGCGAGTTTTTCGTCTTGAGAGGCATTCGTCTTGCGAGGTACCACTGTATTTTGTCTTTCCACTGAATTTTTCTGTCTTAAAAAAGGAAAAGTAGAAGATTTCAGGCATATCATTCCCACACCTACCACTGACTTTTCCATTAATGTCTGCAGCTTTCCAATCTATGCTTCTGATCACCATCAAAATAATGCCAAAGGGGCAAGAGAACAATTCACTTAAACTACTAGATGAGAATATGACACTGACTCACCTTTTTGCCTCCAGTGACTGCAACTTTTTGCAGCTTCCGGTAGCAGTATCTGGCATAAGTGCTGATAGGCAGACCTAACAAATGGAAATAAATAAAATGGGAGCTTTAGAATAGTTGTGGAGAACTTCAGAGGAGAAAATGGCCCCAGAGCACAAATGTTTGTATTCTCCCTAACTGACCCTCAAGCTTATCCTTCTGAGCAAGTGATAAAATAAGTGCTATAAAGGCCTTATTACTGTTTTACTGTGCAATAAATGTGCACTTGTTGTGGCCAGATCTAGATATCCTTTCTCAAGATAGCACTTCTGCCGCAGGGTTATTTCATTAGCCTGGCACTCAGAATAGTCTTCCCCTCCAACTATCACATCCATTGCAGTTTGGAGTGCTGTGAGAAATGTAATTGAATTGGGGTCAAGTGGTACAACTCCTTAAAGTCCATGGCATTTTGTGAATTTTTATTTTTTAAAAGGGATTTTTTTCCAGTGCAGGAAAACACATACAGTATTCTAGAAGGGAGAAAAGTTCTGATGAACATCAGAAAGGCAATATTTTCCCCATAGCAATGTTCTACATTTTGTGAACCTTTACCCATCAAAAATACATATAATACTAAGCTGTATGTGCTTTTTCTCTAGCACTAGTGCTTAGACGTCCCCTGCTTAAAGCAAAAACAAAGCAATGAACAGATCACTTTGTCCCGCACTTTGTAGGACTAATATTAGTTTCTGACAGACTTTAGTATAAAATGTCATTTGGCCACTGTCTGGAAAAGCACTCAGAGAGAGCTGCTAGACTGAGGTGTCTGTGAGAAATGAGTTGAACAGGTCTTACAAACTGCATGTGCCGTTCTGCCTCCTAACATGAGATAATATAGATTTGCATGATTTCACTTTTGCATACATGCTTCACAGTCTCATATTGGCACATAAAGCTAGAAATGGCAACCCTCTAATTTCTTTGGATTTTTACCCCACCTCCTGCTGCTATTCAAAATGGCATACAAAAGCCCTCTGGTGCTGCAGTCCTGAATGTAACAAAGTACGGATACATTCTCTTTCCTGAAATGCCCTCACTTAATCATGTTTTCTGACAAGTCTGGGGTCCAGGTGACAAAGAATGCTCTTCTGGGAATACAGAAAAGGGCATGGTGAATGGACAAATTACTCTAGGCACCTTCTGGCTTCAGATAATGGAACCAGCCGGGTTCTGTCATCACATATATTGAGGAGCACCTCCTAGTGCATTCTTAATCCTTGATGGAAATCAAAGCTCCAGACCCCTAAATTACTTTGCCAGATCAAGTCCAATTAATTTCAATGAGACTTGAGCTTGGGCTGACATAGTGTTTTGTGGATGAGTGCTGAGGGAGCACCAGTACAATTCTGGAGCAGGTAAGCAGCTCCATGTGTGAGAGGCCTTCTTACTGCCCTGTGCTTCCAGAAACAGGGTCATCCTAAACTAGCCAAAATGAGGTACCCTGGGCAATATTAAAGCAAATCACTGAAGGTCAACACTGAATTATTTGGGATTAGAAAAACATAAATGAATTGTGAAGAGCTCCAAAAGGACCTCTCCAAATTGAGTAATTTGAGTAATTTGGAGGCAATAAAATGACAAAAGTAGTTCAACATAAAAATCAAATGCACAGTTTCAGATAATGTAACTCTCCTATGAGGAGAACCGTTTTAGTTTAGTTGAGGGCTTTTTAATTTAGAGAAAAGACATGTAAGGGAAGGGGGGGGACACATAGAGAGATATAAAACTGCATGGTGTGAGGAAAGTGAATAGGGTATTTCTTCCTCTCTTATAACTAGTAGCCATGAACATTAAGTGAAGCTGAACATTCAAAACAAACAGAAGTACTTATTCACACAGTGCATAGGTAATCTATGGAGTTCCCTATCACAAGATGTGGTGATGGCCACCACCTTAAAAGAGGATTAAACAAATTCATGGACGATAAGGCTGCCAATGACTAGTCATGATGGTTGTGTGCTACCTTGAGGAGCAGGGGCAACATGTCTCTGAATACCAAAGGAACACAGAACACAGGAAGCTAACTCATAGCGAGGGCACCATTGCTCCATCTACCTCAGTATTGCCCTAATTTCAGACAGGAGGCTTATCCAGCCCTCTCTAAATTGAAAAGGAACTCTTTAGGTAAGATGGGAATGCAGTGCTGCCTGTCTACACTGAATCCAATGAATCCATCTCAGGACTTTTGCTATCAAAGTTCTCAGACTAGAAGAGAAGGGAAGGAAGCCCACCCATCTACCATAAATGTAGGGTACAAATATAGCTAAATAAAGGTTTCTCCTAAACCCTGCAGTTGAAAGTCAATTATTAACTAATCCCATCTGAATGGAGGGATCCAGTTTGCTCTGTGAAAGTAAGATGGCAACACATCTTTATTTGGAAACACATTCTACTGAAATCAATTGGACTTTAAGTGTGGTTAAGATGTGCTGTTAATCATTAAATACTGCTCTATCAAGTGTTGCATACAAATTTTTATCAGTAGCCATTTTGCAATTTCCTCCATTCCCAAAATGTTGATGCTTGTACAATTCCTGGGTCTTATCTTTCTACAATAAAGCCCGTACAACTATATCTGAGGTCAATGGCACACAAACACAGACGTGTGTAGTTGTGTCTCCTCTATTATTAGCCCTCCTCATAATTCAGTTATTTTTACCTTCATCCTCTGTATTTTGCTTCCGCTTTTTCCTGGATTTTGAGTTCTTTTTGTTTTTCATATCCAGAAGCTCCTTAATGCGCTGGGTAACTGAAAATCCAAAGCATCGTTGATTGAGTGATGGCAAAAACATTAAATGCTCACTGCCCTGTTTTTACTCAGCCATGGCAGAAGAGGGGCCTGTATTTATTGAATTCACACATCACAAAATCAGCTCTATCCATCTCCTTTTCATTACATGTCAAGATCAGTTTTCATTACAAACATCAAGATCGGTTTAACAATGAATGTAAGAAGAAGGAAGTTCAGATTCTAAAAAAATCTTTTTCAGTTTATTAATTTGATTAAAAATCAGCTGGAATGTTTACCATTCATGGATGGAAACTTTTCAGGATTATGGCTGCTGATGGGGTTATATCTGATGCTAGGGACAAAAAAAGGGGTCTCATTTCTTACTAATGAAGTCTCCTAACCAATTATTTTCTTTCAGCAACCTTCAGAATAGTGTACTTGGAATAAAACCATTGCACTGAATGCTTTCTCTTCACTTTCTAAAGCATTTAACATGATATAGAGCAAAAGTTATTGAACCGGGTTAACCCAACTCCTCAAATGTATATCTTGACAAACAGAGCAACATGAAAGACATTTGGCCATTTACTCTGAGTGAGCTTGCCAGCTGTGATCTAAAAAAAATGTGATACATCTGATGCAATTATTTATGTCACTGTTTTTTCCATCTACTTAATTATGTCAGCCTTCCCTTAGAATTCTTATAATAGCTTATCACCAAGTTCTAAAGGAACATTCCAAATTGCTGCCCCCCCAAAAGAGGATAGATATTTTCACTCAAAGGAACAAACTCAGTGGGAGCAGATCAACACCTTAAAATAGCAGAAATGATTTTCTTCTTAGTTGTTTTCCAAGACTGGAGTGGAGAGAGAAATCTGCTTTGTAATTGTTATTGTTATAATCTGGCTATTATTGGGGTTCTTTGGAAAACTAATAAAAAACTTTTTGTTGTAACACCAGCTCTATTTTCCTTTCTAGCAAAGAAATAGCTGTTGCTTTTAATCCTGCTGCATTCTTTTGAGCTCCTTTACTATCAGAATGTACTGACCTTTGTTATTACTTTTCACTTACAGTACCTAATCTATTAAAAATTACATAGTGTCCTATAGATAATAATTCTAAAACTTCCTTTTCCCTAAATCTGGAAATGAAACGGTTGCCTACTCCTGCTGAACAGGATCTTTACATAATTTAATTTGCTATTGTGCTGCAATGTAGTTCACCCTTATTAGATAAGGCACTTACTATTTTCATCATTGACCTGGTTGAGATGACGATAGATATAGCCTTCTAGATAAGACTGGAACTTGGGTGATGGGGAGAAAAAGGCCAGGCTGATGGCCATGAGTTCCCAGCCCCATGCCAGGCTTCGGTAGCACATATTGTCTGTTGTTTGTCTAATCAGTTGTATGTACAGCTCATCCCGTAAACCTTGAATGCTCCAGCACTTGGCAACGGTGATCAAAGCCACATGATCCCTGTCCATCCGAGCCTGGCGGTCACCCATGTAGATTTGCACCAGTTTAAATATTTCACAAGCTTCCTTTTTAATGGTGTGGTTGCTGGTGATGAGCATTGGCTTTTTGATGGAGCCACCGTTCCAGGAGAGCATGTTGGCAATGGAGAGCCTTCGGCGGAAGATGCCCTGAGTGTGCATATTTAGGTTTTTCGAGGCCCAGTCGGCCATGCTGCTTTGAGAGATAGGCTTTCGTATGGTGTGGAAGGGAAACTGATACCCCATGTTGGTGCCAGGCTGGTCATTATTTTCTTGCTGGGAATCAGACCTTATTGTTCCAGGCTGCAATGGAAAACAGAAAGAAAGTGGTTAAAAAAAAAAAAGCTGAGCTACTCATATTTCCCTGAGCAGAACAGCTAACTATAGTCACTTCCAAAAGAGGGGGCAGTCTTTCTATGAGTCCCAGTGTCTACTGACAACTTGAGAAGCTCTCTCTCCCCCCCTCCCCCTCCCCCTCCACTATCTCCTTGTTTCAATGTCTGAAACTTCAACTCAAACCCACCCCTTTCACACCCTTCTGACTCGGTTCCTGTTCCTTTCTTCGTATGTCCCCTCAGAGGGAAGTGGCAAAATAAGAACAGGCCTTTTCAATGGTGGCTCCCCAAAAATGGAATGCTCTCTTCAGAAATACGCATCTTAGGCCATCCTTATCAATGTTTAGATGCTAGGCAAGGATGTTTACTCAGGCATTTGGCTCTTAATTGGGGTCATAGGGTATGATACTCTTTTAGTAGGGTTGAATAGGATTCTTCCTATTTATGTTATTGCAGAATGAGCACCTTTACTCAATTCATGTTCATTTATCTTTCCTGGTGCATTCTGAATGTTGTGTACACATGCTTTTATATAATTGTACTTTGCTTTGACACATTTTTGTAGTAAGCAACAAATAAATGCAGTAATAATAGTTATTGTTGTTACTGTTACTACAGAAGCTCCAGTTTTCATTGAACAACATCTTCCTTACATATTTGTTTCTGTAAGAAGGCAGGGAAAAACATGGAGCCCTATTACTGGTAATTTTGTTTATTTTGTTCCTTATGAGGTGCAATGATCTCTGTTCTCTGTCACAAAAGAACAGCTGGGGAGATCTGGGTGCTCACAGATGAACAACAGCCTCAGGGATGGGTCCTGGTGTTGTCACAAGGAGGACAGCTGTCCCTTGTGCTATTGACAGGTTTGTCATGATGGATTCTCTTAGTTGTTGCCTCAGTGCATTAGGCTATAGGGGAAACCTGTAAGGAGTCCTCCAGAAGTAGAATTTTTCAATACTGTCAGCTCATTCTAAAAATTATTAACACCATGAACTCTTTTTTTTTTACTTTTCAAAATCGAATTTTGGATTTTTTAATTTGCTTTTTAGCTTAGAGCATTTAACATTTCAAAGTATTGCTGTAGAAGGACAAAATACCATAGCTTTATTTTGTTTTTTAAACTACACTGCGTTGAATTGTTTTAAGACATAGAGCTTGTTAAAAAGCACCAACTAAATATCTTATGTGTTATAAAGCATGGAAGTTGCAAAGTAGCCTCCACAAAGAGCTGAAATGGGCTTGTGGAAAAGCAGGGAGGTGTCTTCACAGCTTGTTTGCGTGGTGACAACAGCTAGAGGGAAAATGGAGGGGAGGAAGCTCCAGTTCAGACTTTGGAGGTAGCTAGGAAGAGTATAATGTCTTCCAGAAGCTAAGTGTCAGTTGACTGGTCTACAGTGAAGGGCATGCTACAGAATGGGAGAAAACCTGTCTGGGGGATGGGAGGGGTCAGGATCTACAGATTCACTAGTCACAGGTTCTAATCCTTTAGGTTAAAGCAGCAAACCAGGTAATATAAGAATGATGATTCCAGGTTTGTCCAAACATATAAATAAAACACTTTCCAAAAATTCTCTAAAGATGACATTGTTGTCCTAATTGTTAAGTTTTTACAGGATATGACAAATACGATACAGACATCGTATAATGTACAGACACACACACACGATAGAATTATGGAGTCTGGGAAAGATCTAAAGGTTACCCAGTTCATCCCCCTGCTGATGCGTTCCTGCAGGTGACCATCCAGTCTTTGCTTAAACTTCCCTAACAAAGTCTACCTCCTTCTGAGGCAGTCTGTTCCACTGCTGAATGAGTGGCATGAGGCGTGGAGTCAAGAGGGACTTTCAGGTCCCACTAACTGCTTCAGAAGTGGAGCAAGGAGAAGTGGCTCGTGGCTCCTTTAGGAATGTAGACTTTTTGTTGGCTATCCTGACAGATTTATATAGCAACATCTCTTCTGAAGCAATTTTAAGAGGGCCCAAATGATTTGATAATTAGTGACACCCTTTTAAACGTAACCCCACCACAGGTGCCCCAAAACTCTCCAACCCACCACCACTTGGCCAATTGCATCCAAAGGCTTCATCAACTCCATTTCCACAAAATGCCTTGCTGCCTGATAAGAGAAGATTGTCAATAAAAGAATACCTGGGATGGTATCTGTGCTGATTCAGACGAAGACATATTTATTTGACTGGACGCATTCTTTTCTAAAGAATCTATTTTTTCGTAGGTTCTCTTCTGCCTCACAGTGTCTTGCTGTAATGCTGGATCATTTGAGAGGCTCCCTCTACTGTCCATTCGAGGTCTGTATAATGACCTGTTACTAGAAGTCACATCATCTCTTGAGCTCCTGCTATTACATTTTTTCAAGCGCTCCGACTGAAACTTAATTTTGTTACCCTCTGGCAAACTAGCATTTTCCAGCATTTCTGCATCTAAGCTACCTTTACTTCCTCTGCAGGCTGCTGATCGATTCACCACAGCACGCATTTCTGCAATCAGCTTGTCATTCAGAGCACTGAGTTCACTGTTGCTGCCCACAGAGCCAGGTCTTCCCTGGCCAGGAGCCTGTCGCCTTCCTTTTCTCTTTCTCAGGCTTGGAGAAGGTCCTGTTGAATAGCCAGAGTCTTGCTGACTTATAACTGTAGGATACTCTTGAACCTGAAGACTGTTTTGCCGACTGTGGTGGGCCTCCATATTTTTGAGAACGTTTGCCTCCAAGATTTTCCAAGAGTGTTTGAAGCTGTCCCTGGAACTAAGCTGCCCTAGCTGTGGTTTAGCAACACCATCAACTATCACACCTGTAGAGTTAGGATTTCTGGATGATTGGTCAACATTGACCATATGTTTAATATATTCTCTTCCAACAGGGCTGTACTCTGTTGCAGATGGGTTTCTCACATGCTTTTTTCCAGCTTGGTGCTGCTGCATACTTGGATGCTGTAATAATTTAATTGGTTGGGGTTTCTTATTTAAGCTGTTGCTTGGCGACATTTGCGGAGTTGTCCCATTCACATTTACACTCCCAGTGTCCATATCTACAGGGGGCTCATCATAAATTGGGGAATCAATAGATGGCTCATCATATATTGGTGCTGGAGAAGCATACTTGGGAGATGAAGGCTGTGATGTTTGCGTCTGACTTCCTGAAGGACTACTGAGCCCATTAGTTAACACTAGACAAAACCCTCCATTCTCCGTCTTCTTAATCTGCATTGACTGTTTTGTTTCTGCTGAAGCTGCTGGTTTCTGCATTGCTGGATTTGGGGCTATAGCCTGAGGTTGGGCATATATAACTTGTTTTGCATGCAGAGATTTCTGGCTGCTGGTTTCCGCGCTGTTCTGCATCTGAAGCGAATTGCTCGAGGTGGAATTAACTTGTCTCAGGCTGTTGACTTTGACCAGCATGGCTGCTTTAGTCCCTGGTAAAGGCTGCCACCGGGTAGGGGTGTCTCTGTATGGGGAAAATAAAGCATTTAGGAAAATAAAGCAAAAAATGCAGTACTACCTTCAAGTGTAAAATAGAGTCAAAAGTTTTATCCAAATATCCAACTAGACCTCCAGTGAAGAGGTTGGGTATGCATGCATCAGCCATGGAGGAGGATGGTATGTCCATGGAATGATACGTGGGCAGATATCTACTGCTGGTGCTGCTTCTGCCAGGAGTAGGCCCCCAAACAGTGCATTTCTGAGATGTTTTGGTGAGTGGCCTTGAGCCAAATGGCTTCAAAGATTCTTATTTGCTCTGAGAGGCCCTAGGATTGAGAGACCTATCATCTATGCCAGCCTGGAGGTTAATCCTGCTCCCCAGGATACAACACACTTAGTATTGTTCTGTCCACAATTATTGTATTAGGAACAACTTCCATATCAAACCATTGTGCAGGCATTTCCTTTGTTTCTATCGGAGCTATTCAAGTTAGTAATGGAGAAATAATAAATCATACCTGCAATAGGAAAATGCTGCTCTCAGGGAGTCTGTCCCCTATCCCTTGGACAAGCCCTCCCCTGTTTAACTCCACAAGACACCGGACATTAATTTTTCAACATCCAAACATATGGTCTCTACAGTGCTACTTTTCAGTTGTGAGTAAAGATAATATTTTTGTTGTCTGCTGATTTCTGTTGAGTCTTGAGGGAAAGCAAGACTTTGTCCCATTCAGCAAAGAAAAAACCTATGGGCTTAATTTTGTAGCAGTGTTCTCCCTTGCTCTTCTAATGGATGCTGAGGAATCTAGAAGTTCAACACCTGTTTGTTTCCCCTTGTATGCATTTTACTTCTACACTGTAACAGCAGTCATTTCTTTTCTTCTTACGTCATCGAGGAACTACAATAAGCTATGGGCTCTAATGAGCAAACCTTTAAGAATAAGAGTTTACTTATTTTTCCTCTTCCTTCCCCACCGCTATTAGATTCTACAGCTTGTGAGCAGGGCAGATTTTCCTTAAAAAAACTTAAAACTTTATTTTACACCTAGTAAACCTCAGGTCCTTTAGAAATATTATATAAGTGAATTTGATTTTAAACATGCACATCTTACTAATGTCAGTAGGCTGGATTCAACTACCCCTTTTCCGCTAGTGGAAGCCAATACAGTGGTACCTCGGGTTACATACGCTTCAGGTTACAGACTCTGCTAACCCAGAAATAGTGCTTCAGGTTAAGAACTTTGCTTCAGGATGAGGACAGAAATTGTGCTCCAGCGGCGCAGCGGCAGCGGGAGGCCCCATTATCTAAAGTGGTGCTTCAGGTTAAGAACAGTTTCAGGTTAAGTATGGACCTCCAGAAAGAATTAAGTACTTAACCTGAGGTACCACTGTATAAAGATTCCCACTAGCGTACCTGGGCTTTCCTCCCCAAATCCACTCTGGAGGATAGGGAAAACCCACAGAACAGTGCATTTGGTGGGGTGGAGAAGGGCAAACAGAAATGCTTGTGCTGACAGAATGATTGGCTTAGCTGCACTCCACGGATTTCCACCCACATAATTTGCATATATTCAGAGTTGCCTTTAAAGTTCCTGGAACTGAATGTGTCACTCCCCAAGGGCAAATGCCAGGGTGACATTTCTATAAGTTTTGAAAGGAGGAGGAAAACAAATAAAACAAAAAGTAGAAATAGCAACCATTTAAATGCTATCATGCCTCATTGCTACAGAGGATCTGGCTGCTTTCTCATATTGTAGGATTATTCTTGCTTATGAGAAGGTTTTTTATGCTGTTCCTCCCGGCATAGTAAATAAATGAGTTCTCTTTCAAATGAGTCTTGGGATCCGATCCAGGTCCATATGCAGTTCCACACTACTAGTATGAACTCCAGAAAATCATGTGTTGTAACAGTCATGCAACTCGCCACCAATTTATTTGCCCAGGCAATTAGCACTTGCCCATCTTCTCACCAAATCCAGAGAATTGCATTACAACCCCCATATTCCTAAACTGTAGGGGTGGCTGTCAACTTGGATGGCTTAAAAGAGGATTAGACAAATTCATGGTGAATAAGGCTACCATGAAGGATAATGGCTACTGATATGTTTTACCTCCACAGTTGGGGGCAACATGAATACTAGCTGGTAGTAATCAAAAGTGACACCAGTGGTGTTGTATGCAGGTTTCTGCTTGAAGGCTTCCCATGGGCATCTGGTTAGACATTGTGAGAACAGGATGCTGGACTAGATGTTGCCTTTGGTTTGATCCAATGGCACTCTTATGTTCTTATGAGACAGAAAGAGTAAGAGGAGGACAAAGACTGGCATCTGGAGAGATACTTCTGCTGTTATTTTCCAAGTGAAGGAAACAAAACAACATTCTCTCTATCTTGTTAAGAATACAGGGTCCAGAGTGACAAGGCTAGCATTTCAGGGAAATACAGTGGTATCTTGGGTTAAGAACTTAATTCGTTCCAGAGGTCTGTTCTTAACCTGAAACTGTTCTTAACCTGAAGCACCACTTTAGCTAATGGGGCCTCCTGCTGCACCACCGGAGCATGATTTTTGTTCTCATCCTGAAGCAAAGTTCTTAACCCAAGGTACTATTTCTGGATTAGCGGAGTCTGTAACCTGAAGTGTATGTAACCCAAGGTACCACTGTACAATGGAACCTCGTGTTACATACTGTCCTCTTTGGGAACACTTCGGGTTATGAGCTCCTAGTTGCGAACTTTCCCCAGGGATGCGAGTAGACGGGAGGCACCATTAGCGAAAGCGCACCTTGGGTTATGAACAGTTTAGGCTTAAGAACGGACCTCCAGAATGAATTAAGTTCATAACTGGAGGTACCACTGTACAGCACTGTTGTATGACAGCTGGGGTGGGGACATAATCTGGGCAGGTGAGCAGAGCAGGTGACAGGCAGAACACTTGTTTGCAAATCTCAGACGGCATCAACTGAAGCTAATGAACAGTTTCCTTCTATTTCCTATTACCATACAGTTGCCAATACAAGAGCCAGCACGACCAGGAAATGTTAGTCGATTCTTCAATTTTTGCCTATGTGAAAGCTTTACTCCGAATTCATCAGTCCGCAGCATGAAATGCAGTCTGGTTAACCTACAAAATGTTTTCATTTCTGTTTCCAGTTAATTATAGCTTTTGTGTGGTTGCTTAGGCCTCATGGTTGTAGTCTTGAGTTAAGCTACCTGCAATAAGACTCACCACAGATTAACCAAACTATATCATATATACTAGGAGCGAACTCAATTATCCGAGTGCTGTTCCACGGCACCACCCACCCACAAAATATTCCAAAACAGTCCAACAAGGGCGTAGCATGCTCAGTGGTGATGGAATGCTGGCTGGTTGTTGTGGGGGGAGGGAATAGAGTAGTTGGGCAACACTTCACACTGCAACATCTTATTGCAGATTGCACTTGTAAATATGTAACACTAACCCACCCCTAAATCAGTTTTCTGCCCAACCAAGCAGGGGTTGCTCATACAAAGTTTACTGGAACTTATGCCAGACTCAAAGTGGGTCAAATCTATCTGGATGAAGACTGAGTAATTTAATGAATTAATTGCATCAGTTAGTTAACCAAGTGGTCTTTTGATGAAGCAGCAGAGTTTAAATTTGGTTGAATACCTGGTACATTTTATTATATACTGCTTTTTGTATAAAGTACTGAGGGAACAATACTTGGAACAAATTTTTGGGAGGTATGTAGAGAGGTCCTTCCAAGAGGCTATAAACTTTCCGCTCTGTAGCCAAGACAGACACGTTACTGTAAAGACTGCATGTTTTTTAACCCTAGTAATTGATGAAAGGAGAAATTTTTTAAAGGAGAATATCAGTCTTGCCAGAGATATTCAGAATTTTAAGTTTGTTACTGTTTTTATTTTATTCAGATTTGTGTAACTTTGATTTATTTGAACATGTGTTAAAATAGGGGCCACTTTTTCATGGTAAACACTGATTTGCCTGTGAATTTTAGAATCTTACATTTGTTTATGTTGCACAATATATATATTTTATTTTTGTTTTGTTTACCTTGACTTGTGTTACTTCCATATGGCTATGTACTTCTCTTTGTTAAACCCTCTTGCTTTGTGATGGTCTGATGACAAATGAATCCAAGTGGCAGTGGCAGAGAGAGTTGGGTAGTTAGAACAAATGGTCAGGAAACCCAAGGAATTTAATCCCCAGTTCTGCTCTTCAGAAGAATTAGTAGCAATCACAACAGAGAACAGTTAATTTGATGACTCCCCAAAATTATTTTTAGCTTGTCTTCAGAAAAGGAAATATTTTTAAATTCACAACAAAGAAACAAAGGGAAACACACAGGGCTGCATCCTGCATATGATAGGATACAAGTGAGCAAAATATCCTTAATATAAACTGGCATTTGACTACGCCAAGTTTGCTCAGGAAAAGTTTATGGAGAAGAAAGAGTCACTATTTCAAAAAAAAACCCCAAAGTTGTAACTCAAAAGCATATTTACCAATGGCTCAAAATACATTTGAAGAACACAAAGTTGAGAAAGATCTAGTATAATCACACTTACAATCTAACTAGTCTTGACACATCTCTCCCCACTTCCCTCAACAAAGATTTATGACTGAATTTTATTAGCGTTTAGAACAGCCATGCTGTATGCCATCTTGAATTTTCAGCAGAACTCTCACCGTGCTCAAGATTTGCAAGGAAAAATAAAGGTAAAGGTACCCCTGCCCATACGGGCCAGTCTTGACAGACTCTAGGGTTGTGCGCTCATCTCACTCTAGAGGCCGGGAGCCAGCGCTGTCCGCAGACACTTCCGGGTCACGTGGCCTGCGTGACGAAGCTGCTCTGGCGAACCGGCACCAGAGCAGCACACGGAACGCTATTTACCTTCCCGCTATAAAGCGGTACCTATTTATCTACCCACAGCGCCACCCGCATCCCCAGAAATAGTAAAAATAGTATAGTAATAGTAAAACCTAAAAGGTGGGTGAACCATTGCTGGGTGAGAGAGATTCTGTCACAACATCTCCACAAACTGTCACCTGAATACTCTCATTGCACAAACAGGTGCTGTTCACTTAATACACAAACTAGTCCTCAGGAAAAAAACTTGAATGTGGATTAAGTCCAGTCATTTTGGATATTGAGCATGATGGTGAAGCACAATATAAATTACTACAGCAAATAAGTAAATAAAACAAACTGGGCTGTATCAAGTGAAGGCATTGCACTCACAAAACTTCTGCACATGCAATCAGACTTTCCCTTCCTCTCCTCCGCTTCCCTAAATCTGCTCTTGGGGTCCTCCTAAACCTCCAGAGCAGATCTGAGGGGCACACAGGGAAAGGAGAAGTAGGGCAAGTTTAATCGGAAGTCATTTTTCAAGTGCAATATCTCATTGGCTTCAACCCATTGCATCTGACACACCCATACTGTTGATTATGATTTTTTAAAAACAACTTTAGAGTGTATATTTTACAGTGGTACCTCAGGTTACAGACGCTTCAGATTACAGACACTTCGGTTACAGATTCCGCTGAACCAGAAATAGTACCTCGGGTTAAGACCTTTGCTTCAGGATGAGAACAGAAATCGCGCAGCAGCAGCGCGAGGCCCCATTAGCTAAAGTGGTGCTTCAGGTTAAGAACAGTTTCAGGTTAAGAACGGACCTCCAGAACGAATTAAGTTCTTAACCCGAGGTACCACTGTACACAGCTGGAACATTTGAGGACTGGGAGCCTCCTAACATTTCTACTCCCACAATTCCTCCATCTACCATCAGAGCCTCAGGCTGTGAGGAGAGATAGCAATATAGCAGCAGCAGCAGCAGCAGCAGCAGCAGCAGCAGCAGCAGCCACCGCCCAATGAGGAGGCCTTGGCCTGTGAGGGACTAATTAATACCTGGTTGCTTCAACAGTCAGTTCTAGGCCAGGAGCTCCAGCTGCAGAGTGCCACGTTGCAACAACAGAGAACTGGTGGGGGAGGGAGGGAGATTTCTATACACCTTTGCTCAGCTCTAGAAAACATTGTTCCATTGTCCTTTTTATTGTGTTTTAAATATATTCTAAGCTGCCTCAAGAGCTTCAGCTATCCGCCTTGGTAGCTCAGTTGGTAGAGGAAAAGTCTCTAAGGAGCAGTAGAATTACAGTGGTACCTCGGGTTAAGTATTTAATTCGTTCCGGAGGTCCGTACTTAACCTGAAACTGTTCTTAACCTGAAGCACCACTTTAGATAATGGGGCCTCCTGCTGCTGCCGTGCCACCAGAGCATGATTTCTGTTCTCATCCTGAAGCAAAGTTCTTAACCTGAACCTGGGTTGACGGAGCATGTAACCTGAAGCGTATGTAACCCGAGGTACCACTGTACTCCAGAAGGCAGGCAGGCAGGCAATGTCAGGATTCGGACAAGGGCATTTCTCAAGTTTGTCCTGTGCTGTGCAACCCTGTGAATTAACATACTACTTTGTAATGGCAAAGCTACAGCACTGTTGGTGCAAAAGACTGGCCTTTAAAAAAACCAAAACACCGCACAAGTGTGCAAAAGTCAAGATTACGCCCTAAGAAATGAATGCAGCTAGTGCAAAGCCTGCTATTTCACCTCTCTATTTTAAGCACCACTTTCTTCCTCCTCTATGAATGCTGGTCTCAAGGCAAGCTCTTCCACCTGCCACGTTGTTGAAACCTGAGAACTCTCCATGTAACAGACTGATAGGTTAGAACAGATGCGCCTCAATACCACCAGGGGGAAAGGCTGCCAGCTTGCATAATTCTTTTAGGCTTTGCCAGCTTTCGTTTAGAAAAATAGCCTCATAGGTGCCAACTCTATACGTGTGTCAAAAATGCAAAAGGGCTTGCATTCTGCACAGTTTTCAACAGGTGTTATATCCTTTTTGTGCAGTTGTCTTTGTCTATATCAGACGATTAAAAAACGTCATAGGCAGCTGTTCATATGGGATTATGTGAACTTATGGCTTTATAATATTTTGTCTGCACTTCTGTCTCAGTTCTGCCTCACTGAAATTCTGTGTCATCAGATTTGTTTTATTTTTCTTCAAGCAGCAGACCCTAGTATTCTCGGGCTCATGCAATAGCTGGGAGATTTAAGAGGGGCCCTGCTAACTAATCCAAATCTGCCATGGAGCAGGGAAGAAGATATTTAAAGAGACAGAAATTCATTGGGGAAAGAGGTGAGAAATGGAGTTTAGCTGTTAGGTTTGGGATCCAAAGAAAAAGGGAGAATAAGAGAAGTGCTCTCACTACCTGAAAAACTCTCAGCTTCATACACAAAAGATACACAAATTAACAGTTGGAAGAAGAGCAATCAGTAGCAAAAGCTCACCTTATTGCTCTGAAACACCCGCTCAGAACATGGAGAAATATCACCATGGAAATGATTAACCTTGTAGACTTAGTTTTAGCAAACAAACCCTTTTTTCAAATACAATCATATGTCTGACTTCAGTTGGGTTGCCAGTCAGTGAATGTAATACCCCTTTTATGAGGACCAGCCAAGGTTTCAAAATGCAGCTTGCAAAGCTTTTGATTTTCATAGAGATATTTATCAGGCTGAGGTTAATGCTGTATTTAGATTCGAGCATAATGGATGTAAGGGACAGACACAGACTGGTTTTTGTATTTTCAAAAGGAGCCATATCCATTTCTGCTTAGTCCCAGTGGGCTTTGTGTGACTTTAGCAGACGGACTAGTCTTAACTTAATCATATCTGCGAATACTTCCACCATTCTAAGTCTGGCAGGGGTGGGGAGGGGGAACCAAAGCAAAATAGCAATAAGGATAAGCCAGACTTTATATCATGCCAGAAACACCTACTTTCCCCCACGCCCATCTACTTATCTACACACACACACACACACACACACACACACACACACAGTTAACTATCTTACCTAAATAAGAATTCTGAATAACTTAAAAGCTCATATATGCATTTTGATCTGCAAGTTAGTCATAATACAAACACAAAGTAGCATCCTACCATTTTTGTGGTTTTTGAATTAGCATGTAGTGACTGCTATAAAATAATTTTTAAGTTTTATTTTATTTGCCACACCAGCCAAAAATGTGCTGCTAAACATTTGTTTTGGCATGAAACCATCTGTCCATGTAAAATTCTGCCTAGGGTTCAGTTGCCGGTTTCTTCCCAATTATCTTCCTTAGTAGCATTTTAAGTGATTGCATAACAATATGATCATCTTTTAGTTTTTAGGGCAGGCAAAGTATTTACTTTGCCACTGTCCCTTGGAAAAAATCATACAAATGCCTATGTGCTCAGTAGATGTGATCCCAAGACTGAAAACATGGTTTTAAAGATGTCAATTTATTTCTGAAAACAGTGTTTTTAGGTGAGTGTGGTTTGAAAAAGCCCAGTTCCCACTGAGCTCCCCATAGGTGTGGAAGGGATCAACTTTTTTTTAAGCACAATCTACACTTCATTTTGCACAGTTCCATGTTCAAAGAGCAGGCAGGGCTGGATTATTAGGCTAATAAGGCTATTAGGCTAATAAGGCCGTTATATCTTGTAATTCCTCAATTTTCCATTTGAGACCTTGGGCCTGTCACTCTTAGGGAAATCCATGTATGCCATCTTGGACCCAGGGAAGAATAAATAAGGCATTTTTAAAAAATCGAAGACTGTCTCAGTAAGCATTTTAAAGTGTTATGTGTGGAAATGGGCTATAGTAGTCTAATCTTCAAAGTCTAATACACATAGCAGAAGTATCATGTGTTGTGGATTGATATCCTGAAGCAGTTTCATTTGGGAGATTCCCCCCCCCCCCCAATATACCAAACACATGCATAATGCTCAAATCCTTTTTTTGGGACATGTTGGTTTGCTGAAGTGCCAGCAGTGAAGAAAGTCTACTTGGCTGGACCATGTTATTATAAGAATCCAATGTGAGAGAATGGTATAATCCTCTTAGCAAAACATTCACAAAGGTGAGTGGGGTTGAAGGTGTGGTGCAGTCCAAACAAACCAGGGTCAAGCACGGAAAACTCACTTTAGGTTCAAAACATGTTCCAAAAGCAAGGTTAGGCAATAGTCCAAGGTCATTGCCACAGGGATCCCAGGCAAGGTGCAGCTCAGCAAGTAGGGGAGAATGGGTTTGGGACCAAGGAGCCAGAAATCTCCATTGTTTCCAGCAACTGAAAGGCAACTCAAGAGGATTCTCAGCACTGGTTCCAGGGGACCTTGTCTGATCCTCAAAGTGCTTGACCTCCAAGGTGGCTAGTTTGTCCTCTGACGATTCTGTTTGACACCATGTCAGAGCTAAGCATGACAGAACATTTCCCAAATGTCACAACTACTTTTGGGTACTAATGGTAAAATGTTCCTTCTCTTTTCTAAAATGGGTAAAGAATGTCTTCTGATCCGTCATGAAAGAGCCTTTCACAGCTTTGTCCCTCTTGGTCACCAACAGCGAATTTATCAGATTTCTGAACTATGATTACATCACTCGTGATTTTGCCATAGCCAAGGCCAGGAGAAACACCTGGCAATTAGTATTCAGTTGCATATTGTCTCTGAACGTGGAGGTTCTGGTTAGCTATCAGGGCTAACAGTCCTTGATAGAACTATATAACTTTGATTAAAATCACTGGGTGGCATTCAAATAATAGTCACACCAGCACAAAGATTAGTGCTAATGCATTGGGATTCCCCTGCTTTCCTTTCCCCCATGTGAGCTCTGTGCTGTCCCCAGATCTGCTCCCATGCATTGGGTGAAGTCCCAGAACATATTTTAGGGAGCACATGGGGGCAGTACATTCCATTGCACAAGGAGAAATCCTTGCACTGACAGAACATTTTGCTCAGTGCTATTTTGAACAGAACCTATTGTCCCCTTGTGTTGGTCTGTACTCGGGATAAATTCCTTCATTGTTGCCTTACGTGATCCCCTCTCTTGCCTGCATAAAACAACAAATTTCATTTTGGGAGGCACAAAGAAAGGAATAAATCCTGATTGCAAGCAAGAGGGCTTCAGCAAGACCTCTAGATTAAGGATGCAAGATCTGTAGGTTTCTTTACATGTAAAACTTCAGAACAAATAGGATTCACATATAGGAATATTATCTTACTGGTAGCAGAAAAACTAATCATCAATAAAATACGCTTTATATATAATTAAACTGAGCTCTACATTATATACATTAAAATGCATGCTGGTTGTGTAATGATACTTGTAATAAAGATTTTTTGTGTCTATATGCCCTATAGTAGAGTTGTTAAAACTTGTGACAACGGGGGAAGGTTTAAATATTGCTTAAAACTGGAGTAGATAGTGCTAGGGAAACACCCTTGGCTAGAAGCAACTAACTTGTTTTCTTACAATGCAGTGTTACTTGCTATCAAAACGCACACAGGCAGCTGGCCAAGTCTGTGCAAGAAATAAATTCCATGATTTTTGGGCTGACTTATTGGGGGACAGAAAACTGTGAGCTACCTAAACAAATGAAATGCCACTTTGAGTTTCTTCAGCAAGTTGTTGACAAGTTTAAGCACTACAACTTCAAGCACGGCTCTCAGTGCCTCCAGCACAACACTCCAGCAAGGCTTAGCCAGCAAAAGAAAGAATGGGCTGACAGCTGCAGCCTGAAGAAAGGATTTTGCCATTCCAAGTCCTGGCCAAAATCTGGAAACTCTGCTTACGGAATGTGATCTCTCTTTTCAGAGAGTTATAGCTTTGTCAATCCACCAGAATGGAGGACAGAATAGGTTCAGACTAGAAACCATATACTTAGGGTACGGGGACAAGACAACAGGGATGTCTGCTGCCTTCATGCCCTGCTTATGAATCATTGAGCTGGATTCTCCTGGAAACAGAATACAGTGGTGCTTCGCAAGACGAAATTAATTCGTTCTGCGAGTTTTTTCGTCTTGCGAATTTTTCGTCTTGCGAAGCAACCCAAAATCCAAAAACCCCAAAAAAAGTTTTTAAAAGTTTAACTTACCAAATGGCTGCAAAAGAAGTTTTGGAAAAGCTTCAAAAATCACCAAAGTCTTCAAGCAATGCACCCTGGGTAATAACGGTTTTAAGAAAAAGGAAACAAACTTGCAAGACGTTTTTGTCTTGCGAAGCAAGCCCATAGGGAAATTCGTCTTGCGAAGCAACTCAAAAAATGAAAAACTCTTTCGTCTTGCGAGTTTTTCGTCTTGCGAGGCATTCGTCTTGCGAGGTACCACTGTACTGGACTCTACATTTTTGGGGGACTTTCCATAGGGGCAGTTCTTAGCTAAAAAATTACTTGCTGAGTCCATTCTAAACACCTTACAAGGGCTTCAGGTACCAGTGTTCACAGGAAGAATAAAGGGAAGTTAATTACTTTATTCAATTTTTAGGCCTCATAATTAGCACTCAGGAAATAAGATCTGTCTGGGTAAAACCTGGACAGGGGCGTCTTATCCATGGAGGCTAGTGGCGCAGGGCGCCAAGTTCTGGAGGACGCCAGGGAAGAGGCAGAGGCTGGATGTGGCGCCTCCCAGCATCAGCTCCCCGCTCTTGCCTGCCTCCGCCATGCCACGCTGAAGCAGCACCGCACCCGGAGCCTCCGCCTGCCATGGCCACCATGGCACAAAGCAGCCAGCTGAGATGGGAGCCGCCGCATCCAGCCTCCGCCTCTTCCCCGCCGGAGGAGCTGCCCTCCAGCTGCTGCCCGCCTCCTCCAGCCCCGCAAAGCTGGGCGCGTTGCCGGCAGCGCCGTCCTCCCTAAAAAAGGTCAGCAACTCTGGGAAATGGGGGGCGTGGAGGAATCTTTGCACCACGGCGCCCCATATGCTTAAGACGGCCCTGTTTGTGGAAAACAGCACGTGGCATATTTTCACATTTCTGGCCATTCTGCACAAGTGCCTAGTGCCCTGCTCTCCATCAAATGATTTAGTGGACTTTGAAGGCAATGAACGTAATTGTCATAGGCAGTTGGAAAGAGGCTTGGATTGCATTCCAGGATATGATACTACGAAAATACTAGTGCCAGTTTATTATGTCTGAACTGACTGTAAGCCAAATGAGTTGGAGTTCATCTAATCCTTATCCAGAAAGTAAGATGGCTAAAAAGCTTTCAATATCAGCAAAATCAAGAATAACTTCCAAGTTGCTTTTGTGTTCACAGAAATCTTACAAAATAGAGGACAAACGAAACACAAACAACAATCAATAACAACACACAACAGACTAGAAATGTTTTGAAAACATTTCATGACGATTTCTGCAACTGCCCCCAGTTTTTCTAGACATAATTATTTTTACAAAATGATATTGTTATTAAGTTTAGATCACCCACTCTCAGGGGGACAGTTTAAAGCTGCAATCCTACACACATGTAACTGTAACCAAGCCTGTCAAACACAATGGGGTTTACCTCTGAGTAAACATGCAAAGGAATGTGTTACACATCTCATGCCAACCTACAGTCTTTACCCGTTCTTCACACAACCATGCTAATCTCATGAGGAACAGAACGGGGGGAAATGCTCATTAATGTTAATGCATAAGAGATTATTTCAAGTCCTTTCTCTCAAATTCAAAAACAAAAGCCTAGTTAAGCAACTGAACTTCAACCTTTGCAGTTGCTCTCCAACTCTGTCTTTCCCATGCAAGCTACGTTCAGCAAAATTTCCTGCAAGTGATGGTTTACTGACTATTGCTTATTACATTCGTATTTTACCACTTCCCCAAGGAGACCATTTCATGTCCCAATATTACCCTGACTGGGTGATTAATAATAATAATAATAATAATAATAATAATAATAATAATTTATTATTTATACCCCACCCATCTGGCTGGGTTTCCCCAGCCACTCTGGGCAGCTTCCAACACAGTATTAAAATACAGTAATGCCTCAAACGTTAAAAGCTTCCCTAAACAGGGCTGCCTCCAGATGTCTTCTGAAATTCTGGTAGTTGTTGTTCTCTTTGACATCTGGGGGGAGGGCGTTCCACAGGGTGGGTGCCACTACTGAGAAGGCCCTCTGCCTGGTTCCCTGTAACTTGGCTTCTTGCAGTGAGGGAACCGCCAGAAGGCCCTCGGCGCTGGACCTCAGTGTCCGGGTAGAACAATGGGGGTGGAGACGCTCCTTCAGATATACTGGACTGAGGTCTCCTTAGTCCAGCTCAAACACCCTGATTCACACAGCATTCAAAAGTTCTTACAATGAGATTTGCTGAGATTGTTTTATATACCCTTGAGTCCAGTTACTTTTTCTCAAAAATCTTTCTCAAGGGGCACTTCCTGAGTAGGACAGACAACTTCAACTTGCCTTTTTTCAATAGTCAGCAACCAGATCACCTTGGGACTATCTCTGTCCTATGACTTTTTCTAGAAGCTGGAATGTGGATGGGTCCCTTTAATTAGTCATATAAAAGAGAATACTGTTACCTTCCAGTCTCTGGTCTCTTCTCCAGGCTGTTGTCCTCTTTACCCTTCTCCATCTCCTGCAAGAGAGCCATCTGGACGGGAGTGTTTCGCCCATCACTACTTGTGCTGCCCCTGTGCTGGGATGTCCTGAAGTCAGACTTGGAATTGCGTTTCATGGCTTGGAGCTGAGCCAGTGGCACAATGTCACAACCCTGTGGCCTATGCCACACTGTCTGCTGCGTGATGGCATTGTAGTAGTAGAAACGGTTGTTGTTTTGGTCAAAGAGCTCCCACCACTGGTTCTCATCTGACTGACGAACTCTGAGGTTGGACGGTGGCTCCCAGCCACACTCGCCGGTTGTCAAGTTGACATACATTCTCTCTCGAGAACGGGGCTCGATGATCTCCACCCAATCGGAGCTGAAATAGCAAAAGAAAAAGGCAATGTTGGTTGGAGCCAACACACAATATAATCTTGTCCAGCAAGGCAAAAGGCGGTCTTATGGGCTCATGGCCACAGCATAAGAACCAACTAATTGTAGAGCCTGAGTCAAACCTACATCTAACAATGATTACACAGACAACCTACCATGTTTAAAACATGGATTTGCCAGCCTTGTGCAAAACATAGTTTAGCCACATCAGATTCCCAGTAAAATATTTGTTAATATGTCCAATCCCAACCTGCAAATTGCATATTTGTAGCCACATGAAGTACAACAGACAGAATTTCACACAAAAAGTAATTTGTATGAAGTGGCTTCCCATGTGGTTTAGAAAATTCTCACGATGGCAAGTTACACACAAAGTAATTTAAACAAAGTGCTTGCCACATGGGGAGTTTCTACCACATGGCTATATTTTAGACGCACCCCCCCCTCCTGCTACAATCTGCATGCATGACAGAAAAAGCACATTGTTCTACCTTATAGGGGGGGGGGGGTTTGTAAGAAGAAATAAAGGACAGCAACACATTTTGTACTCCAAAATGTCTTAAAGTATGAATACGGTAACTTGCAATCTCAACTATCAAATCTAATTCAAAAAAGCAATGCAAACTTATTTTTTTCCACTATGGACTCCTTTAAGCTCAACATTTAGACAGAATAAACTGTATTTGTTGAGATGATGGGGGCTTAGGCAGAGTTAGCAGTAAATTGTACCAGTCCCTCACCCTGGGGAATGGGGCAATGCTATGGGAATTAATGCCTGGGAGCCTTTAAATACCAAAGCATTGTTCTCACAAGTGTAAACAACAGTGGCTCCAACTTTGTCTGATCTGAATGCTACTGCTTTGTCAGGGAAATTCTTAGTACGCTCAGATTCCACTTTGTAATATTCAGCATGCCACAGAAAAATGTCCCCATTGAAAATCTGTACGCAGGGCCTCTGTAATGAAAGCAACTTTACAACAGACCAAGAAATCGCTACAAAAATGTGCTGCATAATTACGCACACAGCTGTGGAAGTCATTAACAAACGTTCTGTCTGCATTAAGCCATTTGCAGCTTCTCACATTTCCTTAATCTTTTCATTTATGTAAATAGGGAACCTCTGGCCCACTGGTTCCCTCAATCTAGCAAGCCAGGCCCATGTCAGTGGGCCTTACCACCTGTCAGTCATCCCACATCATCTCTTAAACAGGCATAGGGATCTCAGTGCTGTGAATTCAGCACTCCTTCTGGGAGTGAATGTATGAGTGTGCATGCCTGCATGGCTTGGTCTGTGAGAGGATATGTAAGAATGTGTCTACTGCATGTGTGCTTATGACAAGGGAAGGGGCAGAGGTATATGATACGATATATTTATTTATGCATGCTTTGCTTCATTCAGAAGATCAGTCAAATCAAATTTCATTTTTCTTTACGTTTTGTCTATCTTCCTCTGACCGACTCTCCGTCCTAAGATAATATCCTAACCCTTGGATCTTAACATCAGACTAATATGTAATTAGACATGAATGCACATTGTTGGATTTTCTGAAATGTCAGCAGGAACTTCAAGACTCGTGTTTTTGAGAACCTATATGGTGTCCCATTTGGCTTCTAGGCTTAATTCCTCACATCCTACAAATGTGCCCATTTCACTGCGTCTACCAGTAACTTCTATGCAATTCTAATCTTTGAGCAGGATCCCTATGCCAGGATCTCAGTGTGGATTAGGGGGCCTGCACCTGCAATTTACTTTGGAGAGCAGAGAGTGGCATTTCCACCTTCAACACAAATTGCAGGCTTATGCGGACGTGAATGGGTAGGTGGGTGGTGTGCAAGTGAGTAAGAAAGAAATGGAGTGGGGTTGCCCCATTCACTTTTGGCTGCAGCCCTCCCCACCACTGGCATGGGGGGGGGAACGTTTCTCACCCCAGCTCCAGGGCTGCTAAAGCTATATAAGTTTTAAAGGGCGTCCTCAACTGCAGATGGGTGAACTATTCTACACAAACAGAACTTAAATAAACGTAGTTCAGGAGTTTATGCCAATTGTTTTCAAATCTCAATGTTCAAACAAAATCAAAATGTTTAGGCTAAACGCACAAACCATGATTGTTCATGATTTCTAAAACCAGTCTTTGGGCCTGAAGTTTTGCTTTTAAGCATGTATGGAATACTGTTGTCCTTCACAACCATGAAGGATGTAAACCTTCTTCAAAAAGGTTTGTAAGGGTTGAAAGCTGCTAAAATTACAAGAACTGGCAATCATGGTTGAGTTTGCCTGAGGAATGTGTTTAACAATATGCCTGCAATAATAAAATCCACACACTAGGTGTCCTTGGAATAAAAGGGAGTTGTTTTTGGTCAAGAGTTTCCCTTTCATTGGTGGAATCCTTTGTTTTTCAGTAAGTACCTAGTATTATACAGACAACAAATGCCCTACAAATCAGCAAGAGAAGTTGGATACAGCCTAGAAAGAAAATATCCTATACAGTACAAAATTAGGAATTCCTATAGCATAGATCACCCAAAGATTTAAAGTCAGGCAAACAAGGAACTGGTAGCTGGAGACATAGCGCAGGCTCACTCTTAGATGATATTTTATTTCCTACACAGTAATCAGCAGTGCCATGCATCCTTCTACCATTTTTGTGAATAGAAACTTAGCAACCTTTTCTGACAACCGGAGCTAACCACGAGCTATTCTGTTGCAAGTGCAATTTGACAGACGTTCCACCTCAAATAAGCAGTGATGGTCTCTCTGCCCAAGTCCCCTAGTGATTTGCTACCAGGTGAAAGCGTTAGCAGCACTATTGCTGAATGCCCATGAACTGAAACAACATTGAAGTAAACAGAACACCAGTGGCTTTGTGGAGTACTGCCTCCTTTCTTTTTCTTTCTTTCTTTCTTTCTTTCTTTCTTTCTTTCTTTCTTTCTTTCTTTCTTTCTTTTAAATGATTTTTATTGAAATTTACAATCACCAACCAACCTCCACCACCAAAACATCACATCTTGTTACATTATAAAGGAGTACTGCCTCCTTTATAATGTCAGAGAGAAAGCAGCGGATCAATGCCGGCATCATTCAAATACTATTGAGAGTCAAATTCAGGGATAAGCACCGTTTGCGTACACTACATCTTGAGGAGGCCAGCTGAATCCAGTGGGCAACTGAAGTTCCAGAGACAATCATGCACACTTCCTTTCTATTTGTTGAGGCTGGAACCAGACGTCATTTGGGCAAATGCATAGTTTCAACCACCTCCCAAATTGGATGAGACCATTTAAAATGTAGAGATGATTGGCAGGTGGGAGGATCAAATGCTTTATGCCTCCTATGCCAAATGCTTGCAATCCCCACCCACCCCACCTCAGCTGCCATTTTGCTAGCTGAATTAACTTACAATTTTAGAGCTTGGCTGGGGGTGAACCAAACTTTTAAGTATTGTGAGTAGGGAAAGAGTTAAATACTCACTTCCATTCACCAATTTTCTGTTCTGCAAATGCCATATCCAACTCTCACATTAACTGCAGGGGCAAATCCAGGGTTGGGAACCAGTGATTTCCTCTGTAACGTCTAATTACTGTAGTTCAACTCAAGCATGATTTTTTGCCATTCTTTCCCTTGTCTCAGCTACTCTCTCCCCACACTGCTATGCTACCTTTCTTATTCCTTTCCATACGAGTCCATTTTTTATTCAACAAAGTAGATCAGGTAAGTGACTAACTACAAAAGCCTGGACTAGACTGTGATTTAGTAAAGGTGTTCAAGTTACATGGGTAAAGAACAACATGCATGCATCACTCCAAAAACCCAAGGCAGGCATGATAATGTTGGATATTAGGACAAAGCAAGTTATATCAAGAACCATTCAAAGCTGCCTCTTTTATTGCAAATATCTGCTAGCTTTGCAGAAGGATGCAAACGCAACATGCTGGCTAATAACTGTTAGTAAATATATAATTGGTATGATGTCATTCAAAATGTATGAATAAGCCACTTCAAAACAATGTATATATCATACAACACATCTCACAAAATATACAAGTAACTGCAAGTTATTTTATGTATCAGAGTCATACAAAGATTCAAACAACCAATGAATAGCAAGGAACGCCACACTGTCTCTCAAAGGAAGACCTCTCACAAAAGTCTCAAAGGAAGACGTTTCTCCGAAGTTTCAAAAGGACAGTGCATCCAGAATAGTTCAACTGTTTTGGAATAAAGTCTTCATCAGCGAATAATTATCAATGAAATATACATAATTATCTAGTGAGCACTGATCCACTAGAAAGATCTTCACTAGTATGTATATATTCGTATATTTTGAATGACATCATACCGATTATATATTTACTAACAGTTATTAGCCAGCGTGTCGTGTTTGCATTTTTTGTAGATTGTCACATTTTGCAACACAGGGGTCTGTGTTTGTTCAGCTTTGCAGAAGGAGGCAGAAAAGGAACCAAATTCAATTTCAGTAAACAGATAAGACACAATTCTGAGGTATAGACATTGGGAGCAAACAGTTAACATTATAGTCCACCAGTTGCTTGAAGCACCCTTACTGCCAGGAAGAGCTAGTAGCCTCAGTCTATGCAGCTGCCCCAAAAGGAGGTGACTCAGCCCCGGGGTCAAAAATATCTGGTGCTGCCTGGCCTTGGTTGCTGGGTAGTTCCCTTCCAATGGGGACAAACACTATTTCCCCATCTAGTTACTACAGACCTTTTAAAGAGCAGCAGATGGAGCACAGTCACTTCTGCCTTCTTATTTAAACAAAAATCTTATATTTAATGTAAGTTGCTCAGGAGGCCAATGCTTGGGCAGAAAGGTGGGAATAGAAATATTGTTAATAAATGCATACTATCATGTCAATTAAAATATTCCAAATAAAGGTTTGTTCTCCTGCTAGAAACAATTTGCATATTATGTTCATGAACCTGTATCATTTAAAGTGACCTTATCTATGGTTTCCCTCCCCCCCCCTTGCTTAATTTATAATCTTCTAAAACCTTATTTGGTGAAAACTATGGATAGTCTGATTGATACAAGAAGCCTGGAGAATGAGTAACTTTGCAAAGAGAAAGTGCAATCGTTTGGCTGAGGGTAGTGACTCAGAAAGGGGAAGCCTTAATGTACGGAATAACCCAGATGTGCTTAAAAGAAAACCAACTGATCTAAGGGCTATTAATATCCTTGCAATGAGCTCTCTTCTCTCCCCCTCCCCCACCTGCTCCAGGACTAGAGCTTGTATGAACAAGAAATAAATCAGCCAAATGCTCTGTGGGATAGATAATCACATCATGTAGCAATGACCAGGCACCAGGTCTAATGCTTTGCCTATAAAGTGGTTAGTGAGTCTGTGAGTGTTATTTCCTGCACTGTCATCTCCAGCTTTCTTTGTCACACTTTTGGCATTTAACATCATTCTGAAGATGCTAGAATGGTCCACAAAAAAGGAATGAGAGAACTGGAACAGACACTGCGCTACTTAAAAGATTCCCAGCAGATGCCTATCCAACCTTTTATTGCTGGCCTGTAGATTTTACAGTTTCCGCAAGCTATTTATTTACAGGTCTCAAATTGCAATGCACAGCTGGATTAAGGGTAAATATTGGGCAATTTGCTATTCTCCTGCATTGTTGTTGTTGTTGTTTATTTGTTGCCTGTCCTTCACCCTAAGGTCCCAGGATGGATGGGTTACAACGTTAAAACACAATTTCAAAAATGGTTTTAAACAACTTACAATCACCAAAATAAGGTGGGTCCTAAAAATAAGTGTCAAAAAGCCAGGGCAAAGAGGTGAATAACTATGGTGAGCCCTTGACTGGTAAACTCCACATATTCCTCTCTCACCGGGGAGACAGTATATGAATATCCTGCCCCAGGAGCTGCAAGCTCAACGCACACCCTCTTCTAGACTTAATACACTGCTGAGGTTGGGAGGAGCTACACCCTCACCACCTCCACAGTAAAGCAAAGCAGGCAGTGTGCTGGTTCGCACATAAGGTTAAACAATAGTCTGAAATAAATTATGGTTTAATAAGCATTTGCTCCATCCTTACTCCTGACTGTGCTGCATGGCAGAGGAAACACACCGGGAGCAAGTTGGAGTCTGTCTTTCCTGTTCTGTCTGAAACCGGACTCATGGTTTGTTTATCTCCAAACAAACCACAAGAAGCCACAATTTCTCATTGGTTTATTTGGAGGAAACAAAATCATGAACCTGCAAAGACCTGGGTTCACATTTAATGCAAACTGAATGCCAAGTCAGACTGTCCAGCGGCTTGTGTGAACGAGGCGAGGGGCACGTGCACCGGACGGGGGGACGTCTGCCCAGCCCTTGCCACTGATGCCGCCGGAGCAACTCTACCCCAACCAGAGGAAAGCATGGCTGCGCTAAACTGCCTGCCCACCCATGCATTGGGGAACCTGACTGGCTGACGAGACCCTTGGCGGATGGAGAGGAGCACCCAGGTGAGGGTGCCTGGTTCATGCCCTCAGAAATTTGTGCACCCAGGGCCCTCTGGCACACACACCTCCACATGACACCCCTCCAGTCTTCTTCCCTCCCTGCACAGCACAGTCAAGAGCAAGGAAGGCACAAAGCACTTGTGTTCATTAAGCCATACTGTATTTTAAAGTCTAGTTTAATCCTGCCTGTGAGAGGCTGTCCCCCTAAATAACTATGTGCAAGGCTGTTCTATCTACTATTAATCCTCCTCAGAGGGTTCAGTGAATAATTGGTTCTCACTCCAGCCTGAGGATGTAACACCTTTCAATGATGGTGGACTTTACAATTGGGACAGAGCCGCTGCTCCTTCACAGGGCTCAGTTTGACTGTTGCTGTATCCACATCAGAGCTCTGCTCTCCTTTAGCATTCAACCTGAGTCCAAGAAGCACAGGGGAAAGCAAAATCCTGCCTAATATAGGACTTGCTTTCTTCTGACAATTTTTGTGCTTCTGCTTCTGTACTAAAAATATCAAACCAGGAGCACAAAATGCTCCAGTGAATATATGCCTCTATAATTATGCTATAAACGCCATTTGTTCCAAGATCTACACAAAAAGACACTTCGTTCAGGAGTAACCTTTTCAGCCATACCCCCAGTTTCAACTGAGCGCTTTGACATGTTTTCCAGAAACCCCAAACCCCAATGTCTGCTCAGCTAGTCAGACTACACACTCAAGTTATACCCACCAAACCAAAGAGAGACTTGAAAAGAGAGCAGCCTGGGAGCCTAGAATACCGCTGTGGAAAACAAATTCCAGTCAGTGGTCCTCCAGAGAATGATCTGGTGCCAGGACCCACTGCCAGAAAAATCGGTTTGCATGGCGGCAAATGGGATGGTGGACAAGAGGTCAGTACCTTGTACGGCTTTTAACTCCTTGACTTCGCTTAGTTAGTATGATTCATAATCCTTTGCATGTCATCACAAGGTATTTGCAGGAGCTTGCTGTGATGATATACCCCCTTTCAAATGAAGCCCAAGTACTTTTTCCACTCAGCAGACACAGCTGGCCTTAGAATGAAGAGGATTTTATGAATTCTCATAGTTTAAATATCAGACTGCAAAGCGCAGCAACATAATCTCCGCACTGGCATGAATGTGGACCATGAATCATGCCTAGCAGCAAACAGGAATCTACTATGTTTGTATAACGTGCTATTTAAGGTCCAATAAGCAGCTTTAGTTTTTGACTGGTTCTCTTGCATCATCCAGCGTTAAGCTTTCCAACATGCTAATTGCAAGGCGCTGTTATCTGTGGCAAGATAAAAGGAAGAACTGGTTGCAAGCATCACACTACAGAAAAGAAAAGAAAAAATATCTGTATTTAACAGTAGCCAGTATTATTATTTTTTAAATCTCATTAGGTACAAACATTGGTATCACTAATTTGTAGAGAATACTTTGTGTAAAAACTTCCCCTATCTACCAGCACCACTTCCCCTTTAGACAGTCATAAGGCGCAGAGTGTTCATACACTTTTTTGACCCAGCAGATCATGAGGCCCAATCTTATGGCTGAGACACAGCACTGCATATGACCGCTTCTCAACCAATCTACCCAATCTTGTGACACATGGAGTACGGATGCAGGGATACCAGATGTCTGTGTGGGAGAGGAAACAGATCCGTGTGGAAGCAGGCTGGCACACTAAACAGCACACAGTATATACATGGCACTGTGCCCATATGTTTCTTTCCTCACAGCTGTATAATATGGAGCAGGTGGCTAGCTGACCATTGGTATTCATGATAGCTGTGGGAAGTGCCATCCAATGGCCACAATCTGAAGTACTGTAAAACTAGTTCTGTGAACATGAAGTAAGGCAAACAATGTTAGAATTGATATTTCTGAATAGGAGTGATTCCCCCCCCCCCCCGGACTAAAGACAATTTCAAAAAGCATATGTGGGACAAATGTTTAAAAGGGGGGAAAAAGATTTTGCATAATCCTAAACAGATCTTTGGATCTTAGCTACTGCAGCAGAAGATTTATAGCCTAGCGAATGCTTCCAGTCAAGTCAGTTGAGAAGAGGGTCTTAGTAAACCCCAGAATTGCTGGTGGTGAAAATAGTTTAATAAGACCATCCCTTTGCCCCAAACCAAGTTCTGAGGGCAATTTCATCTATATTAAAGAAAACATGGGGCAGCCAAAGGAGGAAATGTAATAATGGATGACTCCTTCTCACATTGACTAGGGGTTCTAGCTTAGCCTTCTGTCTCTTAGGTTAGCTTTCTATCTGCGGAGGATTTCTAGATAGATAGATAGATAGATAGATAGATAGATAGATAGTTTCTAATAAGAACATTACATGATACATCAACATCACAATGTAGATACAAGTAGGTGTACATTTGTAAACTAAACAGTTAATTTTATTCAGTCTATCATGCAGGGAATTATTTTGTTTGAATAAGCATTCAGTCCTGTTAGCCCTCAACTGGCGGCTAAAGCAGTACCGTCTAGGACACAGGTTTACCTCTTTATGGTTAGTTTGTGAGAACTAGGCCAAAGATTTTGCAAGTTACAAGTACAAACTCGCAATGCTGGAAAGGAACCAAAGCACAATGAGAACTCACAGAGGATTCAGTAATATCTCAAAATGACCTCATTTCTCCCTTTTCTGACCTCCTTCAAGTCTTGCCAATTGGAAAAATGTGAAAAGACGAGTGTCAGAAATCATGAGGACAAAAAGAAAACAAAATATAAGCACCTAATTTAGTTTTACTGTCCTTGCTCTTTGATTTTTTTTTTTTTTTTTAAGAAAGTAGCACAGAGTCTGCTACTTATGCCTGTGGTGCTGGTTTTCCAACTCGGAAGAGTTACAAAGAATCAGATGATTATAAAAGAGCACAAGAACAATTTGTCTCACATTCTGTGAAGCCTTTTAAAAGTGAGCAAAGCAGGGGAGCCATTTCCAACTTTCCTCTGATTTTTAGAATATTCCTCGTTTATTTTTGTTGCTCAACAATAGCAAAGGATGCCTACATTCTAATCTACCAACCACAAAAGCAGTGAAAAGAAGGGGTTTAAAAAACTTTGATGGGAGTACCCAGAGACAGACCATTGACGAATTACTATCCATTACCACCTCGCCAAGTCAGTGCATTGCTGCCAGTATTGTGTTGTGACAGGTCAAACTATAGTTTGAATTACGCTTTTGCAAAATAATCATACAAAACACTAGTATTTTAAGGGGATGTTAACAACCTAGGATTCAAATTTATCATGTTTATGGTGTTTACAACCTATCAAGAAAGCCAAGCACACCAGGGCAGGAGAGGTAATCGATGCAAAACCTGTAGTCTTCACAGATGTAAAATTCCAACAATCATGCTGGAAGATGTTGAGAAGTGCAACATAAGTCCCCTACTAGACCATCTGCATAGGCCAAAAATGCCTGGTCAATTCCCAGGTGAAATCTGGAGATGGTTGCGGGAAGGATAAAACTCTAACCCCATGCAATTAACTGTATCTGCTACTTAATATATTGTTCAAGCCAGTATTCTATTTGCTGCACTAATCTCTTGTTTTTCTATGCCAGGCATTGAAAATCTCATACACTATATGAATAAAAAATGGTTAGGAAAAAATGGTATCACATTTCGTTAGTTCATCTCAGAGAAGGGCTGTAATCAACCTCTAACATCTTGGGGAAAATGACCTGGTTTTTTCCTTGAGTCCATTTGTTAAGTATAACTGTAAAGACATTCATTTCAGTTGGTAATCATGTATTTCTACCTTTTATTTAAAATTGGATAGACTTTAATGGGAAAGGAGAACCAGTCAGGGATGAGAAATAATCTGGAAATGCCATTCCATCCAGATGCAGCAGAGAGAGGGAGGAAACAGGACAAAGACCAACTGAATTTTGTTTATTCTCCCTCTGGATTATTTGTGTTCAAACTGGCTCTTAGAATAATTTTGTAAATTTAATAACTGGTGGTTAAGTTTGCTTTTTTCCTCTTCCCTCCACATGTCTTCCTTTTGTGTTGAGTCATTTCGACTGTAAGCCTGTGGGGTGGCAACTGTCTTGTTTACTGAACTTATATATGTAAGCTGTTCTGAAGAGCAGAGTAAAAAAACCTTAAATTTTGGAATATAAAACCCAGAGAATGCTTATATACACAAAAATGAAGAGATTAAAAAAAACAAAACCCTGAGGTGTTGGGACCAAGGTCAAGCAGGGGAAGCAATGTAAATAGATTCCTAAACTTTGTCAGGAAACATACGTTCTGATTCTCCATACCTATAACTAAGATAGAACAAGGTGTGTGTCATGTCCTAAAATGAAAATAATTGTAGGGTGTAAGATCTGGAGCTATAAAATTTAACAGGATAGTTTGGATTAAAATATATATTTCAAAAAAAATAGTGGATTGCTCAATTCATCTCCATCACTATTCAACAGAAGTGTGGCAGCCCCACACCTGCCAGTGTTACTGCAATTAAGGCTGAGGAAAACAAAAGGTTAATACTGTCCAAACTCTTGGTTGAGGAGCTGACAAAAGCATGCACCTTGACTGAATAGCAAAAACTTGTGCTTTCAGAGGGAGATCTACTTCAGAGGTTTTAAACGAAATGTTCACAATTAAAGAGTAATGTGCGGAAAGGACAAAAAAAACTAAACTACCTCTACCTAAAAATGAAAAAATGGCAAGCATATAATGGTTATGTGATGAAACAATTTGAGACACAGCATTGTGCTCTGGCCAGGAGCAAAACTGGCAAGAATTTGGCTCTAAAAACAAAACCTGTCATTTGAAGCATTGTTATTTCCTGGGAAAGAGGGAGGATGGAATATTTGCAGCTAGGGGGGGTATGCTATAGAAAGCAACTTCAAAAACTATTCCAGTGGCATTCATCCATAAGTTTGTTTGCATTGTTGCTAACTATAGCTTGTTTTCCTCTCCTGGCTACATTAACCTTTGACCGCAGAGGCAGTTCTAACACAAGGGTTTAGTTGGTGGCCAATGTTCACTTCCGTGTTCACAGGTTAAAAACAATGAAACATTTAACAAGGGTCATGACAAACCATATTTTCTTTTTGTGTGTGTGTGTGTACACACACACAAAACCTTACATATAATAAAAAGGTATGGCTGTCATCACAGTTTGCTTGGCTACCAATAGGTGGCTCAGCAAACAACAGCGTTATAACAGCCTTCTGAGAGCTGCTGGGTCATCAAAGCAGCATTGGAGGGCTAGGAGAAGTTTAGTGGAGAAGGGAAACTGAGGCAGATAGGTGGCAAGCTCTATGGGTAGCTTATTTGGCGAGCTCCAAAGGGAGGGGGCTGCTGATTTTGTCAGCAGGGAAGGGGAAGGGGTGGGGGTAGGTATCGTGGGTGAGCATGTATCTTATGTATTCTTTATTTTCCCCCCTCCAGGTGTATGTACAGTCATACCTCGAGTTGAATGTGCTTTGGGTTGAGCGTGTTCGAGTTGCGCTCCACGGCAACCCAGAAGTAATGGAGCGTGTTACTTCCGGGTTTCACCACTTGCACATGCGCAGACACTCAAAATGACGTCACACGCATGTGCGGAAGCAGCGAAACGCGACCCACGCGCACGCAGATGCATCTTGCGTTCCGTTCAGGATGCAAACGGGGCTCTGGAATGGATCCCGTTCACATCCTGAGGTACCACTATATGTGTAAAGAAGAACTAAGGAATAGGAAATCTGCACTGGAATCTAACAATCTAAGGCAGCAATCCTACTTCCCTGTGGGTTAGCCCTATTGAATTCAATATGGCTTCCTTCTGAAAAGACATGGTTAGGTTTGTGCTGTAAGTTTGAAGAGATGAGAAACTGAAAAGCTGTGAACTCCAAACCTATACATGTTTCCTTGCCAGTAATTCCACTGTACTTAGTGAAGCTTACTCCCAAGTGTGCACACTGGATTATAGCCTTAGACAATGTACTTCAATTGTTCACAAAAACACACAATTCCACTACCATTAAAGACAAAACAAAGAAAATTGCTGGCAGGAGTCTGCGAGAATGAGAAATAAGCACCTAAACCGTAAAGAAATCTACAGGCTTTCAGATAACGTGTCCGAGCCATGAAGTTGCAATCTAAATCCTAGCCCTGTCAAAAGATAGTACAGTATGATGTAATATAAAGAAATCTATGGATTTATCAGAACTGTTTCAAGAATGTTCATTGGAAAGAAATTTGTGTGTTCCTCATTCTAACTCATGCAGCTTAACGCAGAAGAGAGAGGAAACAAAAGAGGAGCTTTCAATTTAAGTATTCAGAAATAGTACTGCACCAGGTCACTCCCATGGTTAAAATGTATTGCAGGGAAGTCTTCTACAAGTCTTCTTGCTAGTTTTGTTCAAAATAGTACTCATATGTTAATAATCTTGACTGATCATATACAAAGATGACTCGTAGGGCTGGAACTGATCTTCTGGGCTGGTACAGACAATCACATAAACCATGGTTTATATGATTTGGGAGCAAGTTGCAATGAGCCTCAGGATCATTCAGATTTCTTCCACTCTCCCCCTTTCATGCTTTCACTTTAAAAACAAATCACAGTTCCATCTTACAGCTGAATGTAGGAGAGTTGTGATTTGTTCTTAGAGAAGATAGTTTCAGAATCTGAAACCAGTTTGATCCTAGCTTATTAAAGCAAACTTTGAAATTATATTCAGGGCAAGGAACCACATCTGGAAACTAAGGACTCAGTTACACAGCTGCAAATAAAACGTTTTAAATGGGTTGTAAAGTGCAATATACAAATGTGACACTAGATGGCGAAAGTGAGCTATGCAAAATTCAATATATTTTTCAAAATGTTTTTTTAAAAAGCATTTTCACAGCGTTTTTTATGCGTGTGTAGATTCCAACCAAGTAATAAAAATGTGAATATTTATAGAAGACAGCCACTACTTTATAAAATGGACATGGTCATGGCCCACAAGTTACAAAGTTGTAAAGCAACTTCTGCCAAACATCTGGGTGGAAGAAAAGTGTTTTAGGCCACATAAATTTTATTTAATGATCTAAACTGTGCTTAACTTACCTTCAGGATTTAGGTTTTCCTTCCCATCATTAAAAAACCAAGAGAATAATAAAATATTATTGTGACTCTCTGTACTTCCCTAAAGTTCCCTAAAGTGCCGCTGCTCCTTACTCTTTCAAAGCCCTGACTTTGCTGTGTGAGGAAGGGGAATTTGTAGGATGCACATGAATGATGGCAACTCTTCTTCCTCTGATGAAGCTAGAAATGGCTAAAAGACCTTCATAAACAAGGTCCTGTATGAGGAAAGAAAGGAAAGGAAATAGCAGAAACCATTTCATACATTCTAAAGATTAAACATGTTTAGAACAGAAAATAAGTTCAGGGAAAATGCTTAATACAACATAATTCAGGGCCAGCTGTTCTCTGCAGTTTCTGCCTAAACATTCTTTGCACACCAATATATAATTACTCTAGCTCAGAAACAAACATTTATCTTGGTACACCCAAAGGCAGTTACCATTGCATTAGTAACAACAGAAATTGAAACGAAGGCAAAATCATGACAAAATATGTAACCTGTCCCTAAATGCATAAGGCACTATGAATGTTAGTGCATTAAGACTTCCTTTTAAAATAAAATATAGGAATACTAAATAAATTAGGATAAACTCTTTCTTTATCCGATGCTCAGTATTTTATGGGGCAAACTGTCAAATTCCCCTCTCATTCAGTAATTTAGTAACAAGCTTGGCTATTAATTGAAGGAGTTGGGTTATTGATTAATTTGGTTCCTGAATCAAACTTCTGTTACATCACAAGCCAAATAGCCATTTGTACTGTCTCTTTTCTCTGTGTTGTTTTATAGATCTCAGGCATTTCCTCTGCATTCATAAATACAAAAATTCTTTCCACTAAGCTACAGCCTGTCAAAATAAACCACAGCTCTGGACAGTTTGCTACTGGGGAACTTCCTGAGCAAGACAAAAACAAAATATAACACCCAATGGCACTCAGGCATTTGATCAAAGCATGCCAACTTTGTATGATCCAGGTTTGATGAGAGCCGGAGGATATTTGAAGGGTGAGAGCCAATTCAGATTGGGGCCACCTTCTTCTGCACTTGTGAATGTCCACCTGGCATTTTAATTTGCACAAGTTGAGTAATGTGAGCAAGGCGTCTCAGTAAGTATTCTCAGAGCCTCAGAGAACAGTAATGTTGTGGGCCAAGATCCACAAGCTCCTGGATTACAGATCACATTGTTCAAGCATGTAGAACTGCCAGATGAACTGCAAAGAGGGAGTGCAAAAGAACTTCCCAACCAGCTTTGAATATTTCTCCACTTTACAACTAGGATTTAGGTAGCTCTATAAGCAGAACAAAAGAGTGATGTGGTTACTCAAAGGCAGGTCTCTTTAACTCATTTTAGTTGAGAATGTGCTCCACACTTTTAATAGATCCAGAGAGCAATGTGCTTGCCACCCACCCAACACTTTCTAGACAATTCACACATTCATGTTAATAATTCTTAAAATAAAAAATACTAACATCTGGATATGCCCCCTACACACCACACCAAACCAAGTGCTTCCAATTTAGCAATTGTTCTTGTTCCACCTATGTCCTTCCTCCTTTAGTAAATGAAAAAGCTTTTCCTTGACTTAAATATACTCTTGATTGAGAGCCTCCAGATGGTATATGAAAAAGCTAGATACAACATGATACGTCACCCAGCAAACATAAGCATTCCTTGTTAATGACTTACCACACCAGTGGGGCAATATGTTTGCTAAATGCAAAAGTTTGGAAAGTGAGCAGTTCAAACAAAGCCTGGCTTAGAAGGATAAAAATGAAGGCTTTGTCACTTAAGTTTTGCAGATGAGACAGTGACTTAATTAAGATTCACATTTACTTATTTGTGTCTTAACAGAGATTGGTAGAGTGGGAATACTCATTAAAGTACCTTGAAGAGGCCTCTCATGGATGAAGCTGTCTCCCACCTTAAGAGATCCTTTAAGGTGAATATATTGCTTTAGAAGTTATTTTGCAGAAGAGAAATAAAAAGGTGAGCCTATTGTTTTCAATCCTCCAGCTAATCTAAATACCGGATTTAGCTTACAGCTGCAAGCTTCTCCTTGCTCATGAGAAAAAACGGGACAATTTGGAAACAAAGCCTGCTAAGCCATGTGTTGTAAACTTATCAGATTCTCCCTTCATCAGTGTACATCATTCCTGTGGGATAACCAGCCTCATATAACCAACATGCTTAAGTCTAATTAATGCATGAACAGGTTAAAGCCATACAGGAGTAAGCTGTCCTGTGAGGCTGAGCTCACCCTGGGAGGTACCATAATCAAGCCTTTGTTCCCTTTTCGTCTACCTGAGAAGCTCCACGTGTGAGGAGGTCTGAGCTGGTTGTTCCAAGCTCAAAATGCATGGCTCTCTCACCATTGAAACCAAGTCAAGTTCTCCTGCCTGTGCAACTTATTCTGATTCTGTATAGAAAAGCACATGAATCTGACCTTTGTGGAGTTTGTAAGTTTATCATTTTTAACTTACCAAACATATGGTCTTTTGCTGGGGAAGAGCAAAACTTTGGAAGGATATTGGAAGGGCATATTTTAAAGGTCTAACAACCTATACTTCCATGCTTTACTTTGCTGCATATTTTGTGATTTTTAATCTCTGTTGGGGTTCTCTCACCAAAGAGTACTTGCCCCAAACTTTGCTCTTGGCATCCAGGAATTTTCCTTTTATACCTATTTTTTACTTGCAACCAAGAATTCCAAGGTTTCAGCAGCTGTGTTTGTAACCCTTCAGAATGCTTATTGATTTGCTTTTGTAGGTGAACTCTGTACAGACAATTGATTATAAGAAGGAAACACTCTGCTTTGTCCCTTGCAAATAAGGTGAAATTACACGTGCAATGCACCAGTAATTCTTAAACAGTAATCCAAGGACCACGAATGGTGTGCTCAAGATGGACTGCTCTCTGAAATCACAAGGGAAATTAAATAAAAATGCTGATATGCCAGAGGTTTCTTTGCTGTTTCTACAATAGCTGCTTGTACAGTATTTATGAAATGGAATGTTTCAGAAACGCATACCCAGTAGGTTAGTTCTGACACACTTTTGCTACAAATTAAAAAATTGTCCTTTGCACTGCCATGCCAACAGCAAGCTGCAATCTATGGATTAACAAAGGGTAACCAGTGACTTGAAGCCTTGCTTGCAAGGTTCAAGCGGCATTTGGATGGTTGCTTTGGAAACAGAAAGCAGACTAGGAATGTGCTCTGCATGAGGCCACTTTGGACACTGTCTGGAAAGTGCGGCTGGCCCAAACCAGAACTGTGAGATTGTTAACTGGGCCTGGGCTATGCAACCATAGGACGCCAGGGCTTCACTAACTGCTTTAGTTTCTAGTTCATTTCTGGGCCCAAGATTAAAGCGCTGGTTTTCGCCTTAAAAGCCCTTAAGAAATTGGGACTAGGATACCTGAAATACCATTTTTTTAATCCACATCATGAGATCCTCTCTAGGTTCTGTTCCAGAAGCACTTCCCAAGTGAAGTAAAATGAGTGAGTACTAAGATGAGGGCCTTCTTGGTGGTGGTGCCCTGGTGCTGAAATTGCCACCTCCCCCCTCACACACAAAAGTCTTATTGTTATGAATCGTGCTTGGTGTTCTGTGTCTTTTAGTCAGCTGTCTTTACGCTTCTTTCTGATGAAGTATTTTATGCTGCTAATTGTATTTTTATAATATAGTGTTGTTTTTTAATATTGTGTGCAGCCCAGAGAGCCAGTATTATATAAATATAGAAAATGATGGTAATAACAACAGACAAATCTCCCATTTGATGCAGCAGGGCAATTGTTATTCTTACAAGAAAACTCGATGGCATTTGTGGCTTTTCAGTGTATCCTACATATTTTGAAAATGTTTCGGTGATATCAAGGATGTGCAAACCTAGCTATACTTCTCCATTCTCTTCATCTCACACTCCGTTGTTATGGTTTGAATACACAATATAGTCCCATCAGAGAAGCACAGTAGACTTTTATTTCAGAAGTATTTTAAGCAGACACCCACATGGCAGCAGAAATGCAAGAAGATCTGCAAACAAAATTTACTACAATCAGTGCTATACAATATAGTAAACTGCAGTTTAGGAACTACTACAACATCCTCAAGTAAGTAACAAGCAGTATAGTGGGCTGGGAAGTAAAAAGGGTGCACACAGACATCCAGATTTGCTTTTTTGGGAACAGGCTGTTGTAAAACAATTGCAGAGAGCTACAGATGGATTAACATTTAAAGATGGGTTCCTAAATTAGACATCTAACCTTTGCAGTCGCCCCAAGTTCCTAAAAAAACTCAACCCTATAATGAAGGGGAAAGCAGGACTAACGTAAGAAAAACATTTAAAATGGGAGAACCTAGAAATCTAGATAGTACTATTTTGGAGACATAGTCTTGCCAATGTTGTTTAAAGATATAGTCAGGAAGAAGCTAATGAAGGTTCTTTTGCTTTTTTTGCCCGAGATAATAAATAGGGGTTTTTTTACATGTAAATGTCTTTTAAAATACACAGACAAAAAAACCGCACTGGTTCAGAGACAGTAGTCAAATTAACAGATTGGAAGTAGGGTGGGCAGAATCTTATAATGCTTCACTAAGTGATAAAGCTCCCAAAGAATGTGGCTCAGACTCCAAGGATACACAGTACAGTGGCACCTCTGGTTACGAATGCCTCGAGTTACTTTTTTTGCCTGGAGCAAAGCCTGGACATCCGCAGGGCCTATGGAGGCTCTGCGATCAGCCTCCAGCCATGCTCTCCAAGGCCTCCGCAAATGCCCAGAACCAGGCCCGACATCCGCAGGGTGCCCAGAAGGTTGCATCCCAACCCCAAAGTTAAGTAAGGAACACTTACCTAACAAAGACCAAGAGCAGTGAAGCTGTTAAGAAAACAAAGATGAGCCTGGGCCGAAAAGCCCTTCGCCAGCCCTTGCCCCACCACCAGCTGTAGCAAGATGGGTGGCACCTAGCCAGGTAAGCCCACCTACCCTTTGGGGGGGGGAGTGGAAAATTTTGGGATTCTGCAAGGGATTTTGAGATTTGTTTATGTGAGTCTGCCCTGTGCGTTTGTCACTGCTTTGCTCCTTCGTTTGGGGGACTTCTGGGGGACTCTGCCTTCTGCCATTGTTTTGGGGATCGTGCGGAGCCCAGTTCAGCTACTGGTTGACTGTGTGACTGCAGAAATGGATAAAAGCCCCCCATCCAAACAATGACTACCATCAGTGCACGTAAGGAAAAAAAATGTTAATTTTTTCATCTCCAATACTGTCTTATTTATTTTATAGTACAGTACATTGTTTATTCCATTCATTTTATAGATCAATGGTTTCGTTACAGTAAAATTCGTGTTAAATTGCTGTTTTAGGGGGTGTTTTCCATCATCTGGAACGGATCAATCCACTTTTCCATTACTTTCAATGGGAAAGTGCACTTCAGGTTAAGAACTGACTTCGGGAACCAATTAAGTACTTAACCTGAGGTACCATAATGTTTCAAACTGGTGGAACTAGTGAACACCTGTCTTCCAGTTTCTAGCATTTATCCTTTACTGTGATCCAACGCTGGTGCTTATTCTCTTAGTAAGAGACAAGATGTAAGGGCACAATCCTCTCATCCAGTATATTAGCAGTGTTCTAAATATGCTGCCGTATAATATAGCAAAACATCTAACCTGCATCTGCTTTCATTTGGATCCCCTGGTCAAGTCTTGTCCCTTTCCTAGAACAATAAATATATGAACACTGAGTTTTAAGAAAGGCTGCTCCAAGAAGGTCTTCAAATTTGTGCTCTCTCTGAACACTTTATTTCGCCATACAACTTTACCAGCTGCTATGGTCAGTTCCTAGAGGAAAACAAATTCTATTTCCAACATCATGATACTCTCTGTCTGGATTTTCTGCCAAAACCAGGAAAAGCTATAATTTGAAACCCCTAAAGCAAGCAATTATATATATGCCCACACTTATCATGCACATTGTCAGGAAAATTACAGAGAAACCATGGTAAATATAACTGCAGCCAGTTTCACAAAGTGTCTGTTGCCTTTGTAAATAGGTATCATCAAAATACACCAGAGTCTGTTTAGTTAGGCATATATATATTCCTGTTCTGCAAAAATATAGAATAAATACTGTTAAGTAGAACAAGGGTAGCCAGCCTTTCTTCAGCCAGCCCTACAAGAGCCTCATGGCATGGCAGACCCACAAACCCAGACATACTGAGGACCTGTCCAAATAGGGATACGGCACATATTATTTCTGTCTATGATATATATTCATGCATGAAAAAGCAGTGTTGAAGGCCTTCCCCTCTGGCCCCAGCTTATTTGTAGCTGCAGCTCAGGAGAAGGACACACACACACACACACACACTTAGGGAATGGAGAGATTTGCATTCCCATTGTTGTTCTAGACTGCGCAGAGAGACTGAAATATCTATGCTGGGGTAAGGAACCTGTGGCCCTCCAGATACTGGACTCCATTTCCTTGACCACTGGGCATGAGGATTGTGGCTGATGAGAACTGGAGTCCAACAACTTCTGGAGAACCACAGGTTCCCCATCATAGCTCTGTGATCACAATAGCACAATGATGGGCCTTGACAATGCCAACTTCTGTTCAGTAAAATATATATGCTAAGTTGTTGGGGGGCTGCCCTAAATAATTTAACTAGACACAGGCTACCATTTAGCAGCCCCACCTCAGAGCTTCCTGTCATCTCCAATACTAAATGTCTGTAGAGTGAACACACATCTGAGACATGTGCCTGCAAAGACACTACATACAAGCACAGCCTGGTGATATTATAATTAATAATAAATTTATAATCAATACCCAGCTATCTAAGGCAATTGTAAGGCAAAATAGTCCTATTTCATATAAGGAGAAAAGATATATGCAGGAGAACTGTGTCCTTGATCCCACGAAGCAAACCAATACAGAAGCTTATTCCTATGCAACTCTACATCTTTGAATAACCAATACAGTCCAACCTCTGTTTATGTAACCCTCTGGTTATGTAAACTTTGGGATGCGCGCGCGACAAACCTGGAAGTATTTTACTGGGTTTCGCCATGCGTGCATGCGCAGAAGCGGTCCTCAGGTTGCGGAAACCTTGAGATCCAACCAGACCTCTGGAACGGATCCCATCCACAACCGGAGGTACCACTGTACAACTTATCTGCAGGGCTGATTACAGAATAACTGAGTGAAGTGCACTAAGGGGTATATATACAGTAAGATATCCACATACTGTGTCCAATAGGCATAAATTAATTAAACACAACTACTTTGTCCTACACTGCAAAAAGACGTAAGGGCGGAAAACGAGTGTATATTTTCTGTGGGGTCTGTGAGTACAGTGGTACCTCGGGTTAAGTATTTAATTCGTTCCGGAGGTCAGTTCTTAACCTGAAACTGTTCTTAACCTGAAGCACCACTTTAGCTAATGGGGCCTCTTGCTGCCGCCGGAGCACGATTTCTGTTCTCATCCTGAAGCAAAGTTCTTAACCTGAAGCACTATTTCTGGGTTAGCGGAGTCTGTAACCTGAAGCGTATGTAACCTGAAGAGTATGTAACCTGAGATACCACTGTACTATGCAGAGTAAGCACTGAAAATATACGTTGATTTCTGTCCTTGTCTCCTTTAATCAACTTCTGAACTGAAAGCTCTTGGGCGGAGTGGGGTTTTTTACAAGGTAAGGCACATAGCATAGTGCCTTACACTCACCTCTCCTTCAACTTTTGAAGACCAGGATTCACACAAGAGCCTAAGTAATAAGAAAAACAGAGGGAAATGCAGCCAGATTCACAAACAACCAATTCTTAGTTTAATTGCATGTTGTTATGAGCACAAGCTCTAGAAGCCCCAGGGTATGTCTCTGGGCTGACGGCTTCAAAAAGCCTGGGACCTGCTCCAGAGCTGAATTTTTGAAGTGCTGTACTCCCATTGAAATTGGTATTTAAAAGTTAATATCCTGGGCCTTTCTTGCTTAACACAGAGAAGATTAGAATAGAAAATATACAGCATATGCTACAATACCTCAAAGAGACATTTATTGGAAAATATTTTCCAGCCTGGATCACAAGAAAACTTTGGGAAATGACCATTGGTTTCATATACATAATATATAGTACTTTTGCTTGTGTGACCATTTTTAATAATATGCTAGTCACTTTTACTTGCAGGAGGTATTTAATGCCAACATTAAGAAATGGTTTCTACTACATATTGGCAAGTGGTACAATGCACTCTACCACTCTGCTTCAGAGTGCAATCTTATGTGTAGCTACTTGGAAATAAATCCCATTGGGTTCAGTGAGGCTTATCCCAAGTGTGAATAGGATTTCAGGCTGTGTCCCTTTAACCTAGTCAGCACAGGCTAATGTAGTCAGTTTCCTGGGTGGGGGAATAGAATCAGAATCTTTATACTTGGACATATTTGCCTAGTTCCAATGATTTCAGAATGATTCATTCCTCAACTGCTGGGCCTTGTTCTACCTGCCTAACTAAACTGTAGCTGATTATTTGGGACACAGAAAAGGATTCCCCGAAAACTGTGGATTTCATAGAATTATAGATTTGTAGAGTTGGAAGGTACCACAAGGGTTATCCAACACCCTGAAATTCAGGAATCTTTTTGCCCAACATTGTTTTATTTACCGGTAATTACTGATTCTGGATTCTCCTGTCTTATATTGGATCTGCCTCACTTTGATCTCTGAATGTCTCCATAGTAGTATCTGTACCAGTGCTTATTACAGAATTCCATTTAAACATCAGTCTGTTCTTCATTATCCTGATATATTTATATTTGTACATTTTGATACACAGGTGCTTCCCTGTCTTCAGAGTTCTGGGCTCCAACCTTCAACATTTCTTCTAAAATAAAAATTGAATTTGCACAATGGCACCTCTGAACACCAACAACTACAATGCTGCATGGTGATGAAAGAGATGAGAGAGAAAGGTCTTGTTGCCTTTTGTCCTGGCTCTTTTGGCCTGATTTCCTTTCCTGGCTTATGAACCCTGTAGCCTGCCTAACCCTCAAATTAGTGTCTGATCATCCTTGCCATACAAATGTGATGCTGAAAAGGACCAGGGTCTCTGAGTTTGATTTCCTAAATAAAGTGGTGAACATGCACACATCCACAAACCCACTAAAAACAAACAAATCTACAAAATGCAGGCCAGTGTTACGCACAAAGAATAGGTGCAATGCCAAATAGTGTCTGCAGGGAAAATAGATCACTTAAAGCAAAGCTTGCCAGCCTGACCATCTTTGTCTGCCTCCCCTTTTGAAGCCAGAACTGGGACAGGGAGCCTACTAAAGGAATTTTATCTGCCGATTAAAACCTTGAGCTGATGCAATACCGAAGTTTTTCCAGATTACTGTTATTGTCTGCGGCCTTAGCATGTGTTTTGTATGACTATGATTCTTCAGGTAGGTGTTACTAGAAGGTTTAACAGAAACACCAGTAGCAAATTTTGGAACAAACGGGATTTACACTGAAGGAATTATTTGAACATCAAGTTCTCCGCACATTATAGACTGTGATGGCCTGGGATTCCGATTCGGAGGATGAAACAGAGGAATCCCAGCCTGCACAGGAGTCCCCGCCTCCAGGGCCGGCTGAACTGGGGCAAGGCCTAGATGCTGAAGAGCCTGCACCTGTGGCAGTGCATCAGGAGCTGGCCCCAGGTGAAGCCCTTCTGGCCCCAGAGGGGCTTGACGACTCAGTGGCCACAGGTGAGCCTCCTCCAGGGCCCAGTAACCCTTCGGCCTCTCCTGATCTGCAGAGGCTTAGGGCAGAGAGGCGAAGGGAACTGGTTGCCCCCAGGAGGAGTGCTCGCCTTAAGGCCAGAGGAGGCGGGGCTCCTGGGGACCGGGACCGCCCCTGGCCTTAGAAGAGGATAAAAGCCCAGTCAGCCCGGCCCCAGGTTGCGGGAGCAACGTCGTTGTTGGCTTCGGACCTTCCTGTGTTCCTGATCCCTGCTCGGCCTCCTGTTCCTGACTATCCGGTACTCCTGTTCCCTGCTCGGCTTCCTGTTCCTGACTATCCGGTACTCCTGTTCCCTGCTCGGCCTCCTGTTCCCGACCATCCGGTGTTCCTGTTCCCTGCACAGCCTCCTGTTCCAGCGTTCCTGTTCCCCGCCCGGCTCTCTGCCTCGGACCTTGCCCCTCTTCGTATGGACTCTGCTACACCCAAGGTACCTTACCCCCGGGACCAGCACAGTTTGCTCCCGCCACACCCGCACTTCCCCTTCGTAGGGGTGCGTTCGGGAAGAGCCAGAGGCCATGGCTGAACAGGCGGCTGCACTGGTGGCTTTGGCCCAGGAGAACCAGGCCTTGACTCACACCGTGCAGCAGCTCAGCGACGCGGTTGTGGCACTTCAGCAACGCTTGGAAGCCCTACCGGCTCCTGGGGCCGACGCCCCGGCTCCTGGCAAGTACCCAGTGGCTTTGCCTGAGAAATTTGATGGAGCCCCGGCCAGCTTTCCCATGTTCCTGGCCCAGGCCAAGCTGTATATTCAGGGGCGAGCCCGGAACTTTCCTGACGACCGCACCAAGGTGCACTTTTTGATTAGTTTGTTAAAGGACCAGGCGGCCAAGTGGGCGTTGCCGCTACTCAGGCAAGACTCCCCCTTGCTGGCAGACTATACGGGGTTTTGCAATCGTTTGGAGGCCGCGTTCGGCAACCCCCAGAAAGAGAGTCAAGCCAACCGGGCGATTCGGCGTTTGAAACAGGGCAAGTCCACGGTGGCCACATATACCACGGAGTTTCGGCTGTTGGCACAGGACTTGACCTGGAATGACTCGGCACTGCGGGACCAGTATCTCGAAGGGCTTTCGGACGAGGTACTGGACCAGTTGGCCACAATGGAACGCCCCACCACGCTGGACACTCTCATTCAACGGAGTCTACAAATAGACGACCGGTTGGAGGATCGTCGTCAGGCCCGGGGTCGCCGACACTTCCAGTTCACGGCACCAGCTTTTTCCGGCAGCCCCACGGTCACAACTGATTTAACGGAGGAGCCTATGCAGCTCGGGGCAGTGCGGCCACGCCTTTCCCCCGCAGAGAAGGCGCGGCGTCGGGAGGGAAATCTCTGTCTTTACTGTGGCGGAAGTGGACACTTCGCTCTGTCCTGCCCTGAGAAACGCCAGCTGCAGGGAAACCGCCAACCCCAGTAGCTGATGGCCCTAGCTACCGGGGGTCCCAAACCGTACAGAATGGGCCCGCACCAATGGACTTGCAACATCTTATGGTTTCGGTACGTTTATACCCTCCAGGTGGGCCCTGGATCCTCACCCATGCTTTGGTAGATTCAGGGGCAACCCGCTCCTATATGGACGCTGCTTTTGCCGCCCATCATCAGGTGCCACTTCGGAACAAGCCAGTACCGGTCCAGGTGGAAGCGATTGACGGACGACTTCTGCGTTCAGGTGCCGTTACTCAGGAGACCCAGCCCCTGGTCCTGTGTCTCCAGCAGCACCGGGAGTTGCGAACTTTGGACATTGCCTCTATGCCCCGCTTCCCCCTGGTGCTCGGGATGGACTGGCTGGAAGCCCACAACGTTCAGATTGACTGGGTCAAATGGACCGTGCACTTCCCAGACCCATGTTCCCATGCTCAATCCGGAACGCTGGCGGCCGCGCCCTCAGAGGAGGCAGCACCCACGCTCCCAGCCGTGTACCAGGACTACCAGGACGTGTTCGAGGAACGGGGGGCAGACCAGCTGCCGCCGCATCGGCCTTTTGACTGCGGCATAGACCTCCAACCCGGAGCGCCTTTACCAGTGAGTCGCTTATATTCCCTAACAGAGCCAGAGCGCGAGGCTTTGCAGGACTTCTTGCGCAAGAACCTGGAGCGTGGGTTCATTAGGCCTTCCACCTCGCCTACCGCGGCACCAGTGCTTTTCGTTAAGAAGAAATGTGGGGAACTCCGCCCTTGCCATGATTACCGAGCCCTGAACAAAATTACCGTCCCAGACCGATACCCCTTGCCCCTTATCTCGGAGCTGCTGGAGCGGGTGCAAGGGGCACAGGTGTTCACCAAGCTGGACCTCCGGGGGGCCTACAACTTGATTCGGATCCGAGCCGGGGATGAGTGGAAGACAGCGTTTGGGACCCGGTACGGGCAGTTCGAATATTTGGTTATGCCTTTCGGTTTGTGCAACGCGCCTGCTGTGTTCCAACGCTACATCAACCACGTGTTTCAGGACTTGTTAGACAAGTACGTGGTGGTGTATTTGGATGACATACTGATTTACTCCCGTGACCCGGCTTGCCATGAGGGACATGTCCGGACCGTGCTGCAGCGCTTGCGTGAGCACCGTTTGTACGCAAAGCTCAGCAAGTGCGAGTTCCATCAGCGGACTGTGGACTTCCTTGGTCACCGGCTCTCTCCAGATGGGGTGCAAATGGACCCGGGGAAGGTGACAGCGGTTCAAGAATGGGCGGCACCCCGGAACCGCAAGGACCTGCAGCGTTTCCTGGGGTTCGCCAATTACTACCGGACCTTCATCGCTGATTATGCTCATCGCACCACCCCGTTGACCCGGCTACTGCGCCCAAAGACGCCGTTTTCCTGGGACAAGGAGGCAGAGGAGGCGTTTCAGGGGTTGAAGGCCTGTTTCCAGAGGGCACCAATCTTACAACATCCTGACCCCTCTCGACCCTTTGTGGTGGAGACCGACGCTTCCAGTACGGCTCTCGGTGCCGTCTTGTCTCAACAGATTGGTCCTGAAGCGCCACTCTTACCCTGTGCCTTCTATTCTCGCCAGCTCCTACCAGCGGAGCGTAACTATACTGTGTGGGAGCGGGAACTACTGGCCATCAAGGTAGCCTTTGAGGTCTGGCGCCACCATCTTGAGGGGGCACGACATCCGGTGGAGGTGAGAACCGACCACCGGAACCTGGAGTACCTCCAGACCACCCGCAAGCTGAACCAAAGACAGATCCGGTGGGCGTTGTTCTTTTCCCGGTTCCAGTTCCGGATCCGCTACATCCCTAGCTCTCAGAATCAGAAGGCGGATGCCCTGTCCCGGAAACCTGAAGACAACACAGACACGGTACAGCAAGCAGAACCCACCACGATCCTACCTCCGGCTGCATTCCTGGCCACCCAGGAGGCGCAGCCACTGCAGGTTCGGGTGCGGGAACAGCAGCGGGTCGACGCTTGGGCCCAGGAACGACTCCGGGAGCTGGCTGAAGGGTCCAGCCCACAGTATCCGGGGCTGGTCCTGCATCAGGGCCTCCTGCTGCACCACGGTCGTCTGTACATCCCGCCAGGGCCACTGCGGCTGGAGGTTCTCCGGATGGCCCATGATGCCCCAGCAGCGGGGCACTTTGGACGGTATCGGACCACCCATCTGGTCAGTCGTGAGTTTTGGTGGCCCCGCCTGAAGGCTGACGTGGCTCGCTACGTTGCTGGTTGTGATGTCTGCCGGCGCGCCAAGGGACCTACCGGGCGACCCCCCGGCCTACTTCAGCCATTGCCAGTTCCACCGCGCCCTTGGCACACAGTTTCGTTGGACTTTGTAGTGGACTTACCCTCGTCTCGTGGCTGTACCTGCCTTCTGGTTTTCTCCGACCATTTCACCAAGATGGTGCACTGCGCTCCCTGTCCATCTGTACCCACAGCCAAGGAAACTGCTCAGCTGTACCTTCAGCATGTCTTCCGCCTGCATGGACTACCTGAGCGCGTGGTGTCCGACCGGGGCGTTCAGTTCACATCCCGGTTCTGGCGAGCATTACACCAGACCCTCGGGACAGAGGTCTGCCTCTCGTCAGCCTACCACCCACAGACCGATGGCCAGACGGAACGGGCGAACGCGGTGCTGGAGCAGTACCTCCGGTGTTACTGCAGCTACCAGCAGGATGACTGGGTCAACCACCTGGCATTGGCGGAGTTCGCCTATAACAACGCGGTGAATGCGTCCACCCAGCAGACCCCGTTCCAGGCCAGTTATGGTTATCATCCACGGCTGTTTCCAGAGGTGCTGCCGGCATCCGCGGTCCCGGCGGTGACGGAGTGGCTTCAAGAGCTCCAGTCCCAGCAACAGCTTTTGGTGGAGCAACTGCGCCAGGCCAAGGAAGCGTACAAAGCCCAGGCCGACCGCCACCGCCAGGTGGGGCCGGAACTTCGCGTCGGTGACCTGGTTTGGCTCTCCACTCGCCACCTCCACCCCGCTCGACCTTCGCGGAAGTTGGACGCCCGCTTCACCGGCCCGTTCCCTATCGTAGACCAAATCTCTCCTGTGGCATTCCGTCTCCGGTTACCCGCAACCCTGAAGGTTCACCCGGTCTTCCACAGGTCCCTTTTGAGTCCGGTGGCCCCACCCGACGAGTTCCACCCGAACCGTCCCCGACCGCAGCCAGTGTTGGTTCGGGGAGAGCCTGAGTACGAGGTGGAACGCATCCTGGACTCCCGATACCGCAGGGGAAAGCTGCAGTATCTCATTGACTGGAAGGGGTACGGACCGGAGGACCGTTCCTGGGAACCAGCGGCCAATGTCCACGCACCTGCCTGCCTCCGAGAGTTCCACGCGACGTACCCCGGCAAGCCGGGTCCGGACCCTCGGTTGAGGGGGGGGCCTGGGAGGGGGGATGGTGTGATGGCCTGGGATTCCGATTCGGAGGATGAAACAGAGGAATCCCAGCCTGCACAGGAGTCCCCGCCTCCAGGGCCGGCTGAACTGGGGCAAGGCCTAGATGCTGAAGAGCCTGCACCTGTGGCAGTGCATCAGGAGCTGGCCCCAGGTGAAGCCCTTCTGGCCCCAGAGGGGCTTGACGACTCAGTGGCCACAGGTGAGCCTCCTCCAGGGCCCAGTAACCCTTCGGCCTCTCCTGATCTGCAGAGGCTTAGGGCAGAGAGGCGAAGGGAACTGGTTGCCCCCAGGAGGAGTGCTCGCCTTAAGGCCAGAGGAGGCGGGGCTCCTGGGGACCGGGACCGCCCCTGGCCTTAGAAGAGGATAAAAGCCCAGTCAGCCCGGCCCCAGGTTGCGGGAGCAACGTCGTTGTTGGCTTCGGACCTTCCTGTGTTCCTGATCCCTGCTCGGCCTCCTGTTCCTGACTATCCGGTACTCCTGTTCCCTGCTCGGCTTCCTGTTCCTGACTATCCGGTACTCCTGTTCCCTGCTCGGCCTCCTGTTCCCGACCATCCGGTGTTCCTGTTCCCTGCACAGCCTCCTGTTCCAGCGTTCCTGTTCCCCGCCCGGCTCTCTGCCTCGGACCTTGCCCCTCTTCGTATGGACTCTGCTACACCCAAGGTACCTTACCCCCGGGACCAGCACATAGACATAAGGACATGTACAGAGAAGCTTACCTTCCTAGCAAATGAAATTTTTGCTATTCGCTAATTTCCAAACAAGGGGGCAAAAGCTGTACAGAAAAGCAAACATGCTGCCAGAAGGGATTAGGCAAAGAACAAAAACACTATCATCAAACTGCAGAATCTCTCCTTTCTCTCCCCTGCCACCACTTCTGTGGGAGATGATTTAAGGGGGGGGGGAATCAGCGAAACTCAACAGAACACACACACACACACACACACACACACACACACACACATAAATGAACTGACCTTTGTGCCTCCTGACCTTGGCTCCAACTCCCTTTTGCTTCTTATCTTGAAAGGATTGCCCTTGTGGTTCCTGATCCTGCCTTCCACTGACCACACCTTCCCACACCCCTCCAGTTTGTGGTCCTAGTCTATTCATCCAGAATCTCCTAAGGGGTTTTTGTGGATCTTACTCTCTCACTCTTACTCCTGCACATTAAATATAAATATTACACTGGCCCTGGCAAAGCTCATTTCCCTGGCCCAGTCCTGAGGAATGTGTCCACAGTCCTAGTTCAACTGGAACAGAGAAGGTATGCTTAGAACTCTCCCCCCCCCCCAACAGCAGCAAGTGAGACTCAGCACTGAATGAAAAGGTAACAGGCCAGAGTCTGACTGAAGCAAATAAAGTTCCATCAGAATTCCTGGAATACTGGATAGTGGCCAGGGGCTTGATGTCCTTCCACTGCTGTCACGCTCCTCTGAACTGCTGGAAGGTGAACAGCTGCTAAATGCTACTCATCATGCACAAACAATATCCTTATTTTGAGAACACAGATGTGCCCATAATTCTTTAGTAGCATTCAGGAGATTCTGATCAAGGCAGGTTGCTGTTATTTGAATTTAGACAATCTGGGTCTTTGTCATTTGGAGCTGCTGTTTTAAATAATTTCCCTCTTAACTCTTCTCTCTTCAGTGCTGCTGGCTGATGTTTCAAGTGTTTGTATGGAGGACAGCATCTAGTGACCATTGCCTGATTTTTTTGGAATCCTAGCCAAGCAGGTTAGGAACCATCCAGACATAACCTCAGAAAATGCTCAGGTGATTTGGCACCAGGCCCTGTCACTCAGCTGCAATGTGAATGAGACTGTAAGGGATACAACTGAATTTTATAAATAGATTTTCTGTGCTGGACAAGCTGCTTGTGTAATTAGTTAAACCTTCCAAGTCTCTACACAGCTGCAAACTATTTTGACCATCACAGATTGTATTACAGTGCAGTGTGTGCTCTGAACAACAACAAGGAGTGTGAACACAGGACCCACTGACATCTCTGTTGGGAACAAAAGTAGGGACGTTATAGGAAACAACCGCCTGCATTTTATCCATCATTACAAAACCTGTTATCCACCTTGCATAAACGCAACACTGTACTCTAAAAATATGACTTAACACCATACATAATGCAACACACATTTAAATGTCAAGGCAAGCTACCACATTGCTACACACAAGCTATTAGCTCCTCCCTGCAGAGACAAAATGAGGGTACACAGCTGAGAGTACATGCTTTCCAGTCAAGTCATAGAAAACAGAAAGCTGCCATATATTAAATTGGACTATTGGTCCACCTAGCTCAGTACTGTCTGTACTGATTGGTTGCAGCTCTCCAGAGTTTCAGAGACAGGGCTTTTCTAACCTACTAGGAGATACCAGGACTGAATTTGGCTTCTTTTGCCGGCAAAGCATGCACTCAACTCACTGAGATATATATGTGGCTTTTGTAAGTCACTTTGAGACCTTTGTGGTATAAAGCAACCAATAAATAAAATAATGATAATAATAAACCTGGTAACTTTTGAAAAAGCATTATGTAAGTTGCTGTGATATCACTGTGAAATAAAATCCACCCCCTTTTCCCCGGTGTTTTCAGGAGGGAGTTTGATTGGAAAATATGGGGAACTTGACCAATAAAAAACAGGCAAAGGTAGGTGGTGTGTGCACATGGGCAGGAGGTGCTGTGCTATGACTGCCCAAGATAAGAGAAGGGCCAGACAGATTTAGCACCCACAACTTCCCCTGAATATTCAAGCCAAAGCTCACTCACTTTCAGAAAATGAAGGAAGAGTTCTCTGGATGGAAACAGGGGTACTTAAAAAGTGATACACCTCCTGGGTGCAGGACCAGATCACAGACAAATATTTCCTGAACTATTGGCAGGGCTGGATAAAGTCATTATAGGTGAAAAACAACTTTCAAATGGTTAGAGTATTAGGCCAGGACTGGAAGACCCAAGCTGAAATTCCCTCCTAAGCACAAAGCTCACTAGGTGACCTTGAGACAGCACTGGCAGGGGAAGGGGGTGCGGTGGGTGCGACCAGCCCTGGGTGTAACCCCTGGGGGGGGGTGACATTGCCTCCCGCCCCCCTAGGACACTCGCCCCACCCCCGTGGGCGGCTAGCCCCGCCCCCAGGTGCACAGCATGTGTGCCGCTCCAGGTGCCAAAGAAGCTAGCTCCGCCTCTGTGAGGCAGAGTTACAGGTTATTTGTGAGGAAAAACCAGAGGAGGAAACTATATATGATGCCTTCAAATCCTTGGAAGAAATGTGGGGTTTAAGTGTGGTAACTAAATTAAAAATGAGCAGTAAACCTGCTCTTATATCAGCCATCTTATATCAACTATAAACATTACAAACTGGGCTGCCTATGTTCTAAAATGTCATGTACAATTTGATACAGGATTTTAATTATTGACAGTGTCGGCTTTTGTTTTTTTAAACCTACCTTTAAATTTATGGAAGTAAACCTGAAAAAGCCTCCTGTGTTTAGAAGACACAGCTTTTATTTCCAGCTTGCCATCCTTTGTATATTTTAATAGTGATTCCCAATATAAAGTCTGGAGTTTCTTTCAATGCAGAGTATGAACTAGGCATGGGTTATTTATTGTAGCATGGCTCTGTCTAATTTGCAGTTGCTCTGCAAGGGACACTATTGTAGCTTTATTTCCTCCTGATCACCCCACACATTATCCAAATGCCAAAGAGTCAGTTGTTTGCTTCCCTGCCAAAGCCCTCTATTTACCAAACAGATCTTCAAACAAAACAACCACTTTGCATATGCTCCATGCAAAGGCCTGGGACTCATTCTTGCAGGAAATGTACTTTCCATTCTGGAAGACTTAACTTCAACAGAGTAAAAATTTGCAGCAAGCCAGTTAAAGGACTCTGACTCTGAAGTTACATATTCAAGTCCCAGAACAAACCAAAATGTTGTGTGACATTCTTCAGCATCTGCTTTCAGCAAATAATAGCCTTCTGTCTTTTTTCTTTCTTTCTGGGATTTTGAAGTTGCCAGTCTTTTATAAGGCAAAAGAGAGAACTCATTGAAAACCTGCAAATACTTGTGTACTTTGGGAAGGATTTGGCTATTTTTCAGGTAGCAAAGTCCACAAGAGACTAGTCATTAAACCTATCAAACAAAGATAAATGTTGTTTTCATTGCAACTTATGTAGTTTCATTTTTCGGGAACTCTCTCAGATTGCAGCTGTCCCTATCCACAGTTGTTTCCCTCTGTCTCTCAAAGCCGAGCACTCTTGAACATATTAGCTGTCCAAGCTTGTTAAGTGTGACTCAACTAAATCACTACAACTCTGGGATAGTGTAGGAATTTGGCGATAAGCCAAACAACAAGGAGAAAACTGCTTAGTCCACAAGGATCCAAAATTACACGTTTCCTTCAACTTCCAGTTACTTTGTAAATCCAAATAGAGGCACATTGTGACTTTTGAACAGGGGGAAGAACAACCATTTTCCTGATGGTGCTAAACTACAGAAAGGAAGCCAAATGGCTAACCAAATGAAAAAGTAAAGATCTGTTTACAAAACTGCACTGAATAATGAGACATAAATGTTTGTTCCATAAACAGAGAGAGGTTAATAAATCGACAAATGAAAGGCACAAGGTGTAGGTCTAGCAAAACATTTTCAAACTATGGGCTTCTTCAGCATTTGCCGTAAACAAACCAATCTAAACATAGTCGGTCATTGTTTATATTGCGGGACACAAAGACATAAGTAAAACTGCTACTTTAAAGGCTCGGGTGGAATACATTGGGGTTTAATTCTGCATCCAGTTTTCAGATATTTTTATTGTGAAAAACATATATATTTTCAAACAAGAGCACATTTGATAACTGAGGAGGAGAAGGATAAGAAAAAAACATGTGTTGGGGTGAACAATACTTTTTATCCCATAGCAGGCAAGCACAACACAGCTTGATTGTTGACCAGAGTTAACTGGCAACACAAAGCGCCACAGATCAGATTGAAAGTGCCAAGGACATTTGGAGAGGGACTGTAAACAAGTGTTTATATGCTAATGCTAGAAGCCTCTGAGCCAAGATGGGTGAACCAGAGTGCTTGGTCTTAGAGGATGGCACTGATATAGTGTGAATAACAGGAACCTGGTGGAACAGAGAGAAGCAAAAAAACTGCCAATATCATAATGTCATCATACAAATCTATGGCGTGACTGTATTTGGAATACTGTGTATAGTTCGGATCGCCCTACCTCAAAAGGGATAATGCAGAGTTGGAAAAGGTTCAGAAAAGGGCAACCAAAATTATCAAGGGGGTGGAGTTACTCCCCTATGAAAAAGATTATAGCATTTTGGGACTTTTTAGTTTAGGGAGAAGGCAAGCAAGAGGTGACCTCATAGAAATTTATAAAATTATGCACAGTGTGAAGAAAGTGGATAGAAAAAAAGTTTTTCTCCCTCTCTTCTAAGACTAGAACTTGTGGACACCCAATGAAGATAAATGTTGGAAGATTTGGGACAGATAAAATAAAGTATTTATTCATGCAGTACATAGCTAAACTACAGATCATGATCCCACATGAAGCAGTGATGGCCATCAACTTGGATGGTTTTAAAAGAGGATTAGACAAACTTATGGAGGATAAAGCTGTCATAGAGTTGGAAAGGACCTTGAGAATCATCTAGACCCCAAACAATGCAAGAATATGCAGTTGTCCCATAGAGGGATCAAACTTGCAACTTGGCATTATCAGCACCACAATCTAACCAACTGTGCTATCCAGGCTATCAAAGGCTATGAGCCACTATGGCTATGTTCTATCTCCACTGGCAGAGGCAGTCTCTGAATCCCAGTTACTGGGAATCCCAAGCCTGAGAGCTGTTGTGCTCAAGTCCTGCTTGCAGTTTTCCCATTGCAGGTTTGGCCACTGTAAGAACAGGATGCTGGCCTAGATGGGCCATTGGCAGGCTCTTTTTGTGTTCTTTTGAATCAAACCTATAATGGGAAAGCTTCCCTTTCTATTATAGAATGTCAGGGAACTGCCATCGGAAGGAAGGGAAGTGAAAGGGCTCACACAGGTTGGGAGAGACTCAGCAGCTGAAGAGGGAACCAGTAGGGGGAGAGGAGCTGGGCTGAGGGAAAGGGAGCTGGAGGGATGGCTCAGAGACACTTCCAGCGAAAACAGTGGGGAGGTTTCAGGACCTCCTGTAGGGACACCCACTCCTCGCCGGAAACTGTCACGCAGAGAGTCCAGAAGACGTGTTTCCGTTAAGGAGCTTTTATGTTGGAAGCGATTCCGAAAGCAACCACTGTCGGAATCTGCCAGCGACTGACGGAGCCATGTTTAAGGGGCTCCGTTACAGACAGAGGTTTGCAAACTTGACCAAACTCTGAGGGACTAGGATTTTACACACAAGCAGCTCATCGTCCCATCACAGCATTCCGACAGTCTTCGTGAGCAGCTTGTGCAGGAGAAGGCATCATGAGCAACCCAGCCGGAACCGGAGAAGCAGGAGCTGGAGCGGGTCCAAGCCTGGAAGAAAGGTACCGGGTGTTGGAGGTCCAGCTAGCGCTGCAGACGGCGAGGCTTGAGGAGAGGAGGGCTCAGGATGCAGACAAAAAGGGGAAAGACACCCAGCTCGTCAGAAAGGTACCAGGATTGGTGCAGAAGTTTGGGGGGGAGCCCAAAGACTATCATGGCTTTCGGACAGAGATGCAATATGCCCTCAATCTGCAGTTTGATGAATTCCCTGATGAGGAATCACGAGTGGCTTTCGTGATTGGGCATCTTGAAAAGGGGGCGAGAGACTGGGTTAGACCCCTGATGGCAGCGAATAGTGACGTCCTAAAGGACACGATGAAGTTCTTTCGCGCCATGGATCTGATGTTTTCCAGCGATATTGAACAGGGAGTGGTCCGCAGACAGTTAATGGCTTGCAAACAGGGGAGCCGATCTGTCCGTGAGTACTGGACTGACTTCACCATGTTGATCCATAAATTGGGGTGGGATCTATCGGCGGAACCCATTCAAATGCTCTTTGAAGAAGGGCTTTCTTCGGCTGTGAAAGACGAACTTTCCCGGGCGCCCAGGGCGGAGTCTATGGACCAGCTGACCAAATCAGCGCTGACCATAGGAGCGCGCCAGGAGGCGAGAGCATTGGAGAGGCGGGAAGGGAAGGGGGAACGTTGGAAGGAGTTCCGCATTCCAGACATTCCAGAGCCAACTTTCCCGCCGGCAGAGCCGATGGAAATCGGAACAGCGCGCGCGCGCGCAGTTTCAAAGCCCAGTGAGGGGGGAAAGAAGGAGGGAAAAGGCGCCCGGAAATGCTATCTCTGCCAACAGCCAGGTCACTTTGCCAGAGTCTGCCCCCAGAGGAAGGAATGGCAAGGGATGGTAGGAGCTGTGGAGGGAAGAGAGGAAGAAATACCGAAGCAAGTAAAAGCCAACGCCTGGCTGCCACCGTCGGGGCACAGCAGCCAGGCCAAAGAGCAGTGAAAGTGCCCACGCCAGAACCTCCTAAACCCGCCCTAGTGATAGAAGTGGCGCTAGAGCTGCCAAACGGACACCCTCTAAAGATAAAGGCGCTGTTGGACTCAGGCAGCTCCTGCAATTTCATGAGCAAAGAGTTTGCAGCTGAACACCAGATACAGACGATCCCTTTAAGCAACCCCCTGCAGGTGACCACGATCGATGGCAGGGAGCTGTTGGGAGGAGAAGTCAGCTTGCAGACCGTCCCAATGATAATGAAGGTGGCAAGGCACACCGAACTGATAGCGTTTAATGTGGCCACCTTGGGAGGAGCTCCCATTATATTGGGGATGAGCTGGCTAGCGTTACATGATCCGCTGGTGGGCTGGCATCAGAGAGTGGTTTCTTTTGGTTCAGCACATTGCTTAGAACACTGCAAAGAGGGAAAGGGTTTGGCAGGGGCCCAAGCCACCCTAGCAGGGACTGAAGTAACGGAGAACGTGAAGGTACCACGACAATACGCAGATCTCCGCGACGTCTTCAGCGAAAGGGAAGCTGACCAATTACCCCCGCATAGACCCTTTGACTGTCAAATCAATTTACTCCCTGGGGCACAGCTCCCTGTAGGCAAGCTGTACGCCATGTCAGACAGAGAGATGCAGGAGCTAAGAGAGTTCATTGACAAGAACCTGAAGAGAGGGTTCATCAGAGAGTCCAGGGCGGTGGGGGGCAGCCCAGTGTTTTTTGTGGATAAAAAAAACACGAACAAGCCGAGGCTTGTGTGTGACTTCAGGGCCTTAAATGCAGTGTCAGAACCAGTGGCTTTCCCTATGCCCAGGATTGACGACATTTTGACAAGGGTCAGGAAGGGAAAGATTTTTACTAAACTGGACCTAAGGGGGGCGTACAACCTGATACGAATAAGGAAGGGGGATGAATGGAAAACCACCATGTTCACCCCTTTGGGGGCATTTGAATATTTAGTTATGCCCTTCGGCCTACAAGGAGGCTCCGCGTGCTTTCAATCGTTTATGAACCACGTCCTGGGGCCTTTGCTTTACAAGAATTGTGTGGCCTTCTTAGACGACGTGTTGGTGTATTCTGAGAATGAGGAGCAGCATGTGAGAGACGTCAGAGAAGTGTTGAGCAGGCTGCAAGCCAACCAGCTGTGGGTGAAACTGGAGAAGTGTCAGTTTCATACCAAGGAGGTGGAATTCCTGGGGTATTGCCTGTCAGACAAGGGATTGGCCATGGATCCCGGCAAGGTCCAGGCGGTGCTGGAATGGAAAACACCCAAAACAAGGAAGGATGTGCAGAGGTTCCTAGGATTTGGGAACTTCTATCGTAAGTTCATCCGAAACTTTGCCCACCTGACGGCGCCCATTACGGACTGTCTCAGCAGTAAGAAGAAGTTCGTTTGGACTGAGGAGGCGGAGCGAGCATTTGAGGAACTAAAAAGGGCCTTCGCCTCGGAACAACAACTCCTGCATGTGGATTTACAAAAACCGATGAGAGTGGAAACTGACGCATCAGACAGAGCTATTGGGGCGGTGCTTCTGCAGCCAGGGAAGGAGGAGTCAGAGTGGAGACCGTGTGCCTTTTTTTCGCGAAAGCTGAACAAATCCGAGAGGAACTACACGGTGTATGACCGAGAACTACTAGCCATTCATGAGGCGTTCCGGAGATGGAGGCACCTGCTAATTGGCGCACAACATAAGGTGCAAGTGTGCACTGACCACAAGAACCTAGAGTATTGGAGGACGGCACGAGTGCTCAACCAACGGCAAGTGAGATGGGCCCAGGAGTTCTCCAAATTTAACTTTGAGATTTGTTACGTGCCAGGCCCAGAGAACATTAGGGCGGACGCTCTCTCACGCAAACCTGAATATTTGGAGGGGGAGGGAGCACCCGAAGAGAGACATGTCATTCCAGAGGACCGCTGGGTGTGTGGGGCGGCATTGGTGGGACAAAGAGAACTGGTAGAGGAAATAGAGAATGATGAATACGCCCAGAATAAGCTCAGAGGTCTTAGGGGTGAGGGAGAGGAACCAGGGGGTTTCGAGGAAAGAAATGGAGCTTTGTATTACAAAGGGGCACTGTATATCCCTGAAGGAGACTTAAGGGGGAGGGTACTCAAGCAGTTGCACGACAGCCCCACGGCGGGGCATTTTGGACAACACAAAACCATGTGGTTGGTCACCAGGGAATTTTGGTGGCCTAAGGTGAGGGAAGATGTACGGGAGTATGTAAGAGGGTGTGAGCAATGCCAGCGAGCCAAAGGGGAGAGGCGGGCACCGGCGGGGCTATTAGAACCCTTACCAACCCCAGAACGACCTTGGGAGGCAGTGTCGATAGATTTTATGACTGATCTGCCGAAGTCCAAGGGGAAAACAGCCATCATGGTGGTGGTAGACCTACTAACAAAGATGTGCCACTTTGTAGCCTGCTCGCATGCAGTCACGGCGGAAGAGACAGCGAAGTTATTTGTAGAACACATTTTTAGGTTGCACGGGGTGCCATTGAGGGTGGTCTCAGACCGAGGAAAACAATTTACTTCCAGGTTCTGGAGGAAGCTCATGAGCTTACTGCAGGTGGAGGTCAACTTTTCGACTGCCCGGCACCCTGAAACCAACGGGCAGGCGGAAAGAGCAAACGGGGTCCTCCAGCAATACCTGAGGTGTTATGTCAATGACAGAGAGAATGACTGGGTAGAAAAGTTGGCGCTGGCGGAATTTGCCTACAACAATGCCGAGAATGTGTCCACAGGGATGAGCCCCTTCTTGGCTAATTATGGGTGTCATCCCAGGGCTTTCCCAGGGGGAGAAGGGGAGAGATGGGGTGTCCCGGCAGCCGAGCATTTTGTAGAAGAAATGGAAGCAATCCATCGTCAGCTCCAACTCAACTTAGAAAGGGCGAAGGAAGAATACAAGAGGCAGGCAGACAAGAACCGAAGGGAAGGTGAAACCATAAGGGTGGGAGATAGGGTGTGGCTGTCAACCCAAGGGTTGCCGTTCAAAGGAGGTTGTAAGAAATTAAGACCCAGGAGATTGGGTCCCTTTGAGGTCATTCAACAGGTCAACCCAGTGGCTTTCAGGCTCCGGTTACCCAACCACATGAAACTGCACCCAGTATTTCACAGGTCGTTACTGTCACCGTATGAGGGGGGACGAGAAGGGATGGCCACTCGGGGACCGGTCATAGAAGAAAGGGAATGCAGCAGCCATGTGGCAGAAATCCTCGACGCCAGATGGAAGGGGGATCAGGTGGAGTATTTGGTAGCGTGGGAAGGAGAACCGGAGTCAGAAAACACTTGGGTAATGGCAGAAGATATCAATGACGAGGTATTGATAGAAACGTTCCATCAAAGGTTCCCAAGGAAACCTCAGCCTGTGGAGAGGTTCCGGAGGGAATACTTTGGGACCACCGATGAGGAGGAGGAGTTGGAAGGATTCTCGGAATCGGAAGGGGAAGGGGAGATGGACTCTGAGGAGGAGGAGTACTTCGAGACCAGGAACCGCAACAGGTGGAGAGAAGTGTTCGGGACATCGGAAGATGAAGGAAGTTCATTCCGGGGTTTTGCCTCCTCACCGCCCGTAGAGGAGGGGGCGAGAGGGGATGAAGGGGGCCCTGGAGGGGAGGTGGATGTCAGGGAACTGCCATCGGAAGGAAGGGAAGTGAAAGGGCTCACACAGGTTGGGAGAGACTCAGCAGCTGAAGAGGGAACCAGTAGGGGGAGAGGAGCTGGGCTGAGGGAAAGGGAGCTGGAGGGATGGCTCAGAGACACTTCCAGCGAAAACAGTGGGGAGGTTTCAGGACCTCCTGTAGGGACACCCACTCCTCGCCGGAAACTGTCACGCAGAGAGTCCAGAAGACGTGTTTCCGTTAAGGAGCTTTTATGTTGGAAGCGATTCCGAAAGCAACCACTGTCGGAATCTGCCAGCGACTGACGGAGCCATGTTTAAGGGGCTCCGTTACAGACAGAGGTTTGCAAACTTGACCAAACTCTGAGGGACTAGGATTTTACACACAAGCAGCTCATCGTCCCATCACATAGAATATGCCGCTTCCATTGACGTTCTCTCTACAACTCACATGACAGAAATATCAAGGCAACAGTGATCTAGCGACTGCATAACATTTACAATTATCACGTGAAGGACAACACAGATCAATTCCTCCCAGCTTTCTTAAAGGCATTTCTAACCAGAAGATTTCCTTGGTGTCAGCTGTGCCTACCCAATATCAATGATGTGCCAACAGGGACTGTGCCAAATCTTGCTGTGCTGATCCTTATTAGTCTAAACTGCAGACCAGGAGATTAGCTGGAACAGCACAGGTGTTCACAGTCCAAAACAACATTTCCCTGCAGATCATGCAAGCCCTCACATATCTGTGCACCTTCATTTTTTTGGACACTGCTTCTAGTTTAAAACTTAAATTATGCAGTACTAGAAGCTGTGGCTTATACACAGCCTAAATTTCATATGTATTATTCCTACTAGGCAACAAGAGCTATCAAAACTCTTTCTATGGGTTGCTGCATCACGAAATGAAGAGATAGTTAAGCTTGGGCATATACTCTCTTACAGATTCAAAGCTCCACTCACTGCATAGTGCTGGGCCAATAAATTCATTGCCAGTCTCTCTGCTCCCCTTCCAGCCATTCTCCCTACCCCTGGCACTTGAGTTCAAGTTCAGACAGAACCAAGCACAAGTGTGTTTAAGTAATGTCTTTATATTTCAGTGCCAGGCTGGAAAACAAACACATCCCATTTATTTCTACTATTAAGCATGGTATCTGCTTAATAAATATTTAATTGTCCTGGGTATGGATGCCTAGGGTCCAATTCAGCACTTTATGCAGTCCAAAACTCAGATGCAAAGGATAGCATCTGAAATATAACTTCTCTCTTGACTGGTTTTCAAACAAGTCTATCCCAGAAGGAATGGAAATGCATTGTGTAAAAAGAAAGTGAGTGGCAACAAAGTGTTAGCAGCTGAGGTTATGCTGCATCCGTTAGAATTTCCTGACTGTGTCTTGAATGGCCACTTGCCAAGACAGTAACTGTTCTATTCAGTTGCAGCCATAGCTAGCCAGCTCTGATTCAGAGGAAATGAAATATGGCCCTTTTCAGTTACCTCTAAACAGGGGAGAATGCTCTCTTTTAAATGTTCAGCTACCACTTTAGCAGGCATCACCATTTCACCCAACCTTCTTACAGATCACTGGCTCATCCAACTCTGATAGTTGCTGCACTACAATGAACTCTGGCGAATAAAAACTATGCAGCATCAACCTACACCAGGCTTCCTCAACCTCGGCCCTCCAGATGTTTTGAGACTACAATTCCCATCATCCCTGACCACTGGTCTTGCTAGCTAGGGATCATGGGAGTTGTAGGCCAAAAACATCTGGAGGGCCGAGGTTGAGGAAGCCTGACCTACACTTTGTCAAGAAAGGCTTGGATTCCACTAACCACCACAAATTATGACAAAACTCTGGTAATTTGAGATTCTGAGATCATAAAGGTTTGGAGGCACCAAGGGTCTGTGATGGTACTTTTAACACATCTTCTGTCCACAAGGCCTGTAGGGAAAGGCCTAAGTCCCTATGAGGGCACGTTGCTAAATTATTAAAACATGTTTTTGTTTTAATTATAAGTTGCATGTCTTTGTTTCTCAATTTCACCCTTTTATTTGGTTATGTATGTATAGTGGTATTTTATGCATTGTGACTTGCTGTTATTTTTTATTGATTATACTTTAGCAATTATTTACTGTAATTGTTAAGAGTAAATTTCTGTGTAATTATTATTTGCTGATATTTTGAGAGTTAATTTTGTTGTGTACTATTATATGCTAATGGATTGTTGAATATTGCTTTATTTGATATAAGGTGTTTATTTTAAAGTTATGTTTCTATTAAGTTTTTTTTGTATTGGATAAGATTATTGTAAAGGGTGTGATCTTTGTGGTATATTTTGTTGTTGTAAACCGCCTTGTGTATAGTAATATAGAAAGGTGGTATATAAATTAAAAGTGAAATGGAATGAAAACGAAATGTTTTCTTATTTCTGTAGTTAACAACTGGGCCAAAAGAGGTTTATTGATGGCCAGCATGATGCTATGGCTAACAGACGCATCCAGAGAAACAGGAATATGTAGATGAGATTATACCCAGAGAGATGACTTCTCATAACAGATGTTGCTCTTTAGTAGTTAATCTAATGTAACTAATCTAGGCAAACTAACTAGAAAAAGGCGAACTCCATTATGAATGGATGAGAGAAACACTGGCTTATCTATTTAGAAACTTTAGATAATGAATATGTACACTGAAATATATACTCCGTGGTAGTTACAGAGGCCACTAACAAATGATAAGGGGTTTCTTTTGTGGGGGTTGGTTAGTCAGCAAATTACTCACTTTTACAATCCTTCCAAACAGCCAATAGTAACCTGCTCTAACATTTAATAGCAGTTTCATAGATGTACATAATATAAAATGGGTAACAACAGGGAGGATAATAGTAGTCTTTAGGATGTTGAGGAGGAGGAGAGGAGAATTTGGCAGATCTCAAATGAATAGGTATCAAAAAAAGAGCAAGAATATATGCTATGAGAAGTATTAGAATATGTTTTACTAGAATCATGTTTACAGGGTTCTTTCATGCTAACCATCTGCTGATTTAAGAAGCTACTGTAGGACTCTGAATCTTCCAAACTAACTTGGAATCTGAAAAAGATGCCAAGAATCCCAAATTAGTTTGATATTGGAAGCAATTATGCTGTTAATTCCATGCATACACTATCTATCTATCAAATAAATAAATAAATAAATAAATAAATAAATAAATAAAATATATATATATATATATATATATCCCGCCCATCTGGGTTTCCCCAGCCACTCTGGGAGGCTTCAAACAAAATATTAAAATACAATAGTCCTTCAGATATGAAAAGCTTCCCTAAACAGGGCTGCCTTCAGATGTCCACTCTGCAAGTGGTACATTCCATACCACTGCTTCTCTTCTATAGCACCCATGATTCCTTGTTCCTATCTAATTGTATAGGGGAATAAAATTAGCTAAAAGTGGCCAGCTCACGCTTAGGGTACCTAAATGCTAACTAAGGTGCATTCTCCTTTGTCCCCCGAGACAGGCAGATGCTAACAAGTTTGCTAGCTATGGTGGCTGTCTGGTGTAGTTGTCCCTAGCCACTCATCATAATTCAGCATACCACCTTTCTCTGAATCATCAAAGAAAGTCTGGTGTGGGTACATCAAATGTAAAGGAACGGAAGTCCCCCCAAAATAGGCACATGGAACTTTTATATTCACAGGTGCTATAGATTCCAAGCCTGACTTCGCTTATAAACAAGAAGCTATTTTTGGTGAGCTTTTAAGGGACTGTATTGAGGCAGCATAACTGCTTATTCCTCACATAGGGCCTTCATTTACCCAACCCTTTCTTCCACTCAGTTGCTCAACTCTAAATTTCAGACAAAAGACTTCTACATTTTCAAACATGCAAATCAATCAACTTTAAGCAAACAGGATATTGTATGGCTCCGTAAAGCACCTTTAAAAGAATTCTGGGCAATGTAGTTTACTCTTCACAAAGCTACAATTCCTAGCACCCTTAACACGCTGTCATTTCTAGCATTCTTTGGGGTAAGCCGTGTACTTTTGTGTGTACATAGCCTTACGTTATATCTGTCTTACTTGGAACATTAGTGTGATTTTTCTTTGGCACAGTATAGATTCAGCTTGGAGGGAAGGCAACATGGAGAAAGAAAGCATCCATAATAGCTGAGGTCAAAGAAAAAAGCTAAGACTGCAGAAGACAGCAACCAATCTTAAACATTATGGAAACATTAAACATTATGGAAAGGGCAGATGGGCAAAAGAACAAGATTCTTCCATCGAAGCAACAAAACAGGACCCTTCAATTAAGCTAGATTAGCATTAAGAATGGTTTAATCTGTCTCAAAGAATGAGACAGATGACCCAATACCCTTACAAGCCCTTTTATTCTATAAATAATCTTCAGAAATATAACTAGATCCCAAGGTGTTGTTGCATGCTGTTCTGGAAATAGTGTTTAGCACCAGAGGGCTGCCTGTGAAGAACAAAACAAAACCTTTGCACTTGGAGTTCAAACAATGTATTTCCATACATAGCAGCAAGATGAAATTAGTCCTTATGTACACCTGGCACAAAAGACAGTCCTGCCAACACGGCTGCAATCACAGCCTAATTTTCATATTTATAAGGAATCTTATTTCTTGTGGTGCATCCATAGACCAGGAAGAACTGGTTTGCCCAAGGTCCACAAAAAATAGTCTGACAAACAGCTGTAGAGCAGATTTAATTATGAACCTACACATATCCAGAACAACAATAATTTAAGCAAAGAGCATAAAGTAGAGGACTTCCTGGTGCACTCTCTATCTATACCTGTACACTCAGAAATAATTAAGAAAAATAATTTATTAGTCTAATAAGTTGGGTACCTCCGTGATTTTGCATTGTATTAGTCTTCTGTTATTCCATTAAGTAGTCAAATTCTAAACAGAAGGGATGACTTCAGACTGTACGGATTGTGGGATTCCAACACATTCAGAATACCTCCCCTGAACTGTGATAGCTGCAGGAGGAATGTAATAGCAAGCTTACAAGACACTCTAGGCCCTTTTACCTTGTTTTGAATGGTGCTGCCCTTAATTTAGCATTTCAGCTGGAAAATCTAGATCAGTGGCTGCCAAACTTTTTTCCCTTTGGACCATTTAAAAACTTCTGAGTGTTTTGGTGGACTACTGAATTATTGGTCTTTGTGTTGTAGCAACTGTGTTGTGCACTGTGCTGGATGCTGCATGATTACACAGAATTACATAGAATTTAAATTTTAATACCATAAAATACAACATAATAAAAGAAGCAATAAAAATACAATTAAAAATTAATATAAATATTAATGGATGAACCACAACCACAAATTCACTGAGTCACCCTGAACCACATGAATGAAGCTTGCAAACCAGTTTGGGAATCCCTGATCTAGACAACCCTCTACACTGTGACATCTGTGTTTGCATCTTATCCTCTCTATAATTTAGAGCTGGACATAAATCTAGTCATTTGAGATTGATGCCCCATTAAAACTTTGCTTCTCTCCCTAAACTTTCATCTACTACATTTAAGAAAACAGTGTCCAAAATCCATAAACAAGGCAAAAGGAACGTAAGTTATTTTTGACTTACTTAAAAAAGCTTTGAGTTCTCTGTGTGTGCTTTTTGGAGTGGGTTGCACCTCTGGGGTGGCATACTGCCCTAAATTTACATTTTCCCTGCTGTGTTAAGCCAAAATAAACCTTTGCTGGCTATTGTGAAATCTCTGGCAAGCTGTAAAAGAACCCTACACCTCATCCTAAGGGCTTTGGTGCCAACTGCCATGTATTTCAGATATCTTGATGTATGATCAGACCAGCATTTCACTGCTATTGTTTCATTGTTGTGGGGTGCAGCCCCGTGTACAACATTTTACCCACAGCAGTTTCCTAGCAGATACTACACATTCCCTTTTATAGCTTCAGCTTCCTTGCGCAGAGAGATTAATTGCAGTTGCTAAGTTTCAGTGGAGTCTGATGGGTATGACCAAATAGGTCTTTGCTGGCAGGTTTGTCCCTGGCTTAATAAGATTATGTCTCCTAGCACAGACCACTGCTCCTAATTACACAACCATATAACCCTGTCAAACTAACAGCTTTAGTTATCCCTTTCTTTTTCTTTTCTTTCTTTTCAAACCTGCTCTAAGAATACAACTTAGCCCTTTTGGAGGGCTAACAAACTTATGCAAACAAGCACTTTTTTCCCCAATCCCCCTTTTGGGTTTCACAAATGCACAGTCTGTTTAAGGATGCTTCCAGCTCGAAGTAACATTGTGAGATTATGCTGGAAAACTCAGCAACATACTGTACTGAAAACCACTTTTATTTCAAGCACAATGGCAACACGTCTTTCACTCTAACCATGTGGATACAGCAAGTGTGGGAACCTTTAGCCCTCCAGATGTTGATGAACTACAACTCCCATCTGCCCCAGCAAGCATGGCCAATGGCCAGGGATGGCTGGGGTTGTAGTTCAGCAATAACTAGAGGGCCAACGGTTCCCCATGCCTGGGATGCATCCTGAATTCTTTGACCCCAACTGCCAGGATCACATACTAAATTTTGTGTAGGCTGCTCTAGGAAGGTGGCTTTCGACAGGATTCCTGTAAGTGTCCACTGGCCACAACATCCACCTGCCTATTCTTATGCTGTGCTGTTTTTCCTTATTGAGAAGCACAGAATCTATGCAGGTGACCAAGAGCCTTTAAAAAGTTTTTGATTTGTTGAGAAAACCTGGTAATTCTAAATTGTGCTAAAGTGATATATAGTTCCGAACCACCTTTCAGCCAAAGGAGACCTTAAAAGTGGCTCAGTTACCATGGCTTAGCACAAATGCACAAGTGTGGCGACTGGCTGCTGCACTCCTCTCCTTCCCCAGGTCTCCTGCTGCTGTGCTCCCATGAGATAAGTCCTGGTTCACTTCGTGTGTCATCTCCTTCAGATCTTGCCTGAAGGAAGCTGTAAAGTCCATGCTTTGTTTGGAGCAAGACAAACCACAAGCCTGTGTTTGGCTTAGCTCTAGGCAACTCTCCAGAGGAGGAGCACAGCAGTCACTACATCCTCTCTGACAGCAGTGGGAAAGCTCTAGCCTTTAGGAAGCCTTTAGTCAGGCCTGGCAGGGCCCTAATTTCATAGAATGATAGAACTATAGAGTTTGAAGAGACCTTGAAGATCATCCAGTTCAACCCCCTGCAATGTGCAGCTGTCCCACATGGGAATTGAACCTGTAACCTTGCTATCAGCATCATGCTCTAATCAACTGAGCTATCCACTATAGACCACAATGCGTCTTTTACCAAGCCATGCCCCACATGGACATGGGGCACAGGAGTATCTTATCAAAGATGACACCTTGATCCCAGCAAAACAGGATGCTAAATCTCCACTGGTGCATGGACTTGTCAAGATCACTGATAATGCAGCTCTTGATGAGCCTGTCTTGAAGACTTGGGTACTGTACACACTTTTATTTCAACTTAACCTAAAAAAACCCATGTGCTTTTAACTAAATGATTAAAACTTTGCTATCACAGATTACAAAATAAAAGCTTTAATTGATTAAACCCTGGAGCCACCTAAAAATACATAGTTAAAAAAAGGTATAAGCGGGTGCACAGTTAATGTGCTTAAATCACCATCGAGTTAAAGGCACTTAACCACACTTAACAATGCTCCCTGTTGTGCCACAGAAGAAAAATGAAGCCTGCAGGAGATTCTTCAATTAGCATTAGTGGCATCCCACAAAACTACACGCCACATTCTCCCGTGTCCGTGCTATTATATTATTTCCATGTTTTGCTCAGAAGCTCAAACTGGATTTGTACATTCTATAAAACCAGAACAATGCACCTACACAAAGTTGTGTGATACATAGAAACACATGGGACTTCATATATATATTACAATCGCAGAATTTGGGTTCAGAGGTTGAAGGAAATGGTGGATTTTGTTACTGAAGGATTTTAGGGCCCCTGGCTTTCAGCAGCATGTAAAATTTTGTTGTTTTGCAAATGGAAACTCTGACTTCACACTCTGTTTTTATGAGAAAGCAATGATGGGAAACAGAACTCAAGAGAAAGCCAGCTTCCTTCGAAAAGCATATTCCAGTCAACTGCTTTTTAAGAAAATAAGTCACTCTGAATTAGTTCTTTCAGGATTTTCTCTCAGTTGCAGTGTGAAGTCCCAAGTGGCACTGCTTTCCAGACTATGGCTCTAAATCCAAGCTGCAGTACGTCTGAAAGAGATAGAATCTTACTGAAAAGTTTCTAAAAGGAACTATCAGAATCATTTAAAAAGGGGCCCCAAATAAAATGTGATATTAGCAGCCACATATTTCAATAGAGGCCTGCCTCAACCACATATAAAGCAGGAGTAGGGTTTCATTTAAAATGCAAAGGTGGGACATGGCAGAGGGTGTCTAGCATTCTCCCGCTTTTGTCATGAGCCCATCCATCTGGGACTTTTCCTCGGGACAGTATCTGATATTGGAAATAGCAACTTGATGGTGAAAAAAGTAGCTGAGCAGAACAGTTGTGGACAGACAAGTAGCAGGCAGAATTTGTGCATAAGCCCTTTTTACTCTTTAACTAGGGTCCCTGCCTCTCCAGCCCTACTCTTGATGTGATCTTGCCTGCATCTCTCACACTGATCAATTTCTATTAGTTGCTTTTGTGTTCAAAGCAACAATCTTTCCTTTACAACATTCTGGACTGTGCAAAAAAGAACACAGCTTCTCAAATATGAATCCATGGGAAGCATTTGTACTGTACACTATCATCAATCTTGCTGTTCATTTTTAGTTGTACCTTAGTGCACTATGACACAGCAGACTGTGGAAAACATCTACCTACATCTGAGAGGACGGCAGATAGTTGCTGCCTTGAATACCCAGAATAAGTCTGAGAATAGGACTGAGCCACATAGATGCAATGCTTCTAAACTTCTTCAACTGGCACCAGATGAAGCATTTTACAATTATCAGGTCTACAGATTCTGTATCTATAACCGGACACCACATGCGGGTTGTGCCAGTCTTCATACTAATGACTACTAGCCACAAAGACAGGATCGGTGTAGATGGAAGAGGCTAAAATAGGTATTGTGGTTGAAAAACATCTGCCCTAGTTTATATCTCTGCTAAAGAATGCTTCCACCTCATGTACACTTCCAGTTTAGCACCGCAGAGGTAAATCACGCATGAGGAAAACCTTCTTTAACTCTTCGTTGAAACATCCAAGACTGAAGGCCTTTTTTGGCTCAAAAGCTTGCAATACTTTTAAATAACTGACCAGTTAATTGGGTCAATAAGGTACCTTTAAAACAACTTTAGTTTCATAGCAAAATATCTAATGCAGGTAAACTTAAAACCCCTCAGTGTGATAAAACGGGAAGTCCTTTCCATCCTTGCTTATGGGTCGCCTTGAGGTTCTAATCTGCATTAGTGTTTGTATGTACTGAAGGGGAAAGGAGCAATTTTAGATGAATTAATATATAAAATGAGGAACAGCTGGATCAATGCAAGGGGGAAGGAAAAAGAAAGCACAGCGGGGGAAGGAAAAAGAGAGTACAGTAAGTTAGAGGTGTTCCCCCTCCAAACAATTTCCTACAGAGACTGAGAAATTGTACAGGTATTTGCCTACTTTTACATAGAAGGGAATGGGCAATTATGCCTAATGATACTTAGTAACAAATAATTTCCAGAGGGGTTAGCCATGTTCGGCAGCTGGAGCAAAACCAACAAAGGGTCTTGTGGCATCCTGAAGATTAACAAATTTATTATGCTATAAGTCCATGCATGTTCACTTGAAAGTTAAGTCCTAATGTCTTCAAAGTTGCTTACGCTCAGGAAAGTGTTTCAGATTGCAGCCTAGCAATAATAGTTGACACTTACAAATGCACTGTGTGTAGGCTTCTGCTCTTGAATTAAATGCAAAGGTAATTTTATATTCCTGCTGAAAAAGCCACTTTTAGCATATAAGGTTAATTTACACATGAGAGTTTAATGAGGCATTAAAAACCTCCAGGTAGACCAACCTAAAAAATTACCCACAGAAACCTTTCATAAATGCAGATTAAACCAGAGCATCATGTTTACCCTAGTTTTAATTTATATTATAAAGGATGACATTACTGGCTGTTTTGACTACCTAAGGCCCTAAGGGGATTTTCATGTAGTATGCATGTTAGAACAAGACACTATTCCAGTGAGGCAACACAGACTTAAGACCAAATAAAGCATTAGGAAAATGTATGTATTCTACCAGCATGAGTTTGACCAGACTGCAGGAGGCAGTGGAAGACAGAAGTGCCTGGCGTGCTCTGTTCCATGGGGTCACAAAGAGTCGGACACAACTAAACGACTAAACAACAACAACATGTATTCTAATGACAGCTAATTGTGAACTAGGAAAAAGGCAAAAGTTGGGGGACTACTAAGGGATATGTGAAAGAGGCAACAGAGGAATACATTTTTTTTAAAAAAATGTGTGTTTACTTTTCAAATATTCAATTGCATTTCAGGAAAACACACAAACAATTTGATAAGTTTTGCATCAACTAACATTATGAGGTTGATGGTGGAAATCTTCTAGATACCCGGTGTCTGTCTACAAAGGATTCTATTTTTTTAAATTTCAGAGGTTGTGAAACTAAGTCCTTGTCAAACAAGTATGCATTATAAAGACAGCTGTCTGTTCCACCATGAACTTGTCCAAGCCTAATTGCATCAGCTTGGGCACTCAGATTCAACAAGTATTAGTGGTACTGTACCTTTAATACCTGCATAGAAGACTTGAGCTGCTCCTTACATAATCCCTCATCTGTGTAATTATTAAAAGCACAGGAAACCAATTCTATACCAACTCTGAAAAATTTGTTCATTAACGTAAGTTACCGTCAATATGAATCTTTTTTACCTGCCATTGTATGATCTGTAGGACTTGCAACATTCTACTTTGCATTCTTCACATCATCACTTTGTTATAAAGTGTTCCATACCAGGAGGCAAATAGGGAGTTGGTTCTAGAATAAGCTTGTGGGCTACATGTCAAATATACAACTGAACACTTACAAGCTGGAAGCATTTCCAATTTTGGCAGAGGGAGTTTTCCTACTTATCAAGAGTAGATGTGGTGTAGCCAGATATTACACTAACAGATTAGGAATTCTTTTTATCTATAGGACAGTTAAGCTCCCTGCATGAAGGTTCTTTCAGCATCAAAAGGACTGAAGAGTTCTTGTATTGGGTGGATACAAGAATATTACCCACCTTCGCTGTAACTTCTGAACAGCTAGAACTGACTGTTCTTTTCAACAAAGGTATTGAGACTGCACCCACAAGGTGCTATCTAATGAGGTAAATGCAGAGGTTTAATTTCTCACAACAGCCACTGACTTCAAAATTCAAATTCTTAGTTTTCTCCATTCCCTTCTGTGTTCAAGCATCCTAGGTGAAAGCATAGAAGACGCTCAGTGAGGCCAGAGCCGCTACACCAAAGGCAGCAGGGAGGGTGATGCAGGGCCAGATATCTGATTCACTTGCAAGATGACCACATTGATAATCAGAGCAGATTGTCTCTCTTGATGCTGTTGCCAAAGAAGGCAAAAAAAATATTGAGTCCCAAGATGACATTATGTAAGTGATTTAATTACTTCTAAGTAAATTATGCTAAGGATTGGGACATGCATTAATTCAATTCAAGTTTGAGGAGAAAGCAGGTCTACCAGGAAGGTAATGATGGGAATAATGATAATTGTAGAATACAGTCCATCATACCAGCCCTTAGCTAATATTCAGTCAAAAGAAGTTCAGTAGCATGAAGGAGCTTATGGCAGCACCTGGTTCTGGATTTAGAAGAATCTTTTAAGTAAAGAAATGCACTTACTAATTTATGCCTCAGCATGAACACATTTATTTGGAAACACATCTCACTGATTTCAATGGGACACTCCCAAACAAACAAGTCTAATAATACTTGGGAATAAGTGCCACTGAAATTGATTTACATGCAAATGTGTTTATGACCAGGCTGTAAATTTTACTTGGCTTTATATTTTTTATACCAGGTAATCAGCGTTGGCTGTTTCTTTTTTGGGGGAGCTGCTGGTTTTCAAGGACCTATGTTTATATAATTTTATCTACTTTTAAACTAGTGTAAAATTATTACATTAAGAACAACTAAACTTAACCAAATTAAGCATTTGAGGTTTTTTGATATTAAAATTATGCTATTATGGGAAGAAATCACTGAAATAAAGGTCAACACAACGGGAAAGGAATGTAGTTCAGTGGTAGATAATATGTGTTGCATCTGGAAGATATTTAATTCAACTCTCAGCATTTTCAATTAGAAGAAAGTAAGTAATCTCAGGTAGCAATACTGAAAAAGATAGTTCTGACCAAGACCCTGGAGATCCACTTCAAGTCACAGAGTAAAATCATACTGGCCAATGTCACAGTGGCTAATGACAAAGTATTAGCCACTGCTAACTCATAGTTTGTTTTAAACTGTGGCTTAACTGTGAATGCACCTTGTGTGCCTTCGCATCGTGGGTGCCATGCATCACACAAACAAAACTTAGTATGGTTTGCCACACTGCACAACCCTGGAATATGATTGCTTATTTCAAATAAACTACAAGAGGTAAGCTAGAAGTAAGTTGTATTTCTGGCTTATTTCTGGCATACCGCTCATTGATTTGTTTGGGGGGGGGAATACCCCAATACAGGGTTGTGCAACACGACAAGCCATATTATGGCTTTTTTGTGCCATGCATGACACCCACAGGATAAATCCTTGCAAGGGGTAGAAAGCACATTCACAGTTAAGTCATAGTGGTGGGAAGTAAATGCTTTGTTTCTGTTTTTAAACTGTGGATCTGTTTTCACTGTAGTTTCCTTCGGGAGGAGGGGAGCTTACAAATTCAATAAATAAATAGTTGAAAACGAATCCTTGCTAAGCGTGAATTGTGAACTAGCTTGGTATAGCAAAGCTTTATATGTTCAGCAGCTATGTGTCTCACCTCAAATAAGGCCCCAAGCCTATTTAGATACATAGCATATTCAGTATTTTCACAACCAAGGCTGAAATATCAGCACTATTTAACTCGCTCTCTAGGTAATGTGGATTATTAACTTTCCTCCAGGCTGAAATCTAATGTCAGGTTCTTCTTAGAGGTGCACACTGATTTGTTAAACCAGTGATTACAGGGCTCCTAAAGCACTTCTTTAATAAAATTAATGTTAAATACAAGAGTCGTCAGATGGACACCACACACGTCATACCAGCAAGCGACACTCAGTGCCCTCTATTGCCTAACACCCCTACTATGACTTACCTAAACTGTTTTTAAACACTACAGGACTAAAACCCAGAGAGGACAAAGTTATCAGAAGGTAGTTTTGATCACTCTGCCACCTGAAAACTGACACATATTCTAAACTAGAAAGTCATTTTGCTTGACAACATTACCCTGGGCATTATTCAGCTGTAAAGCAGGAAGGAGAGGAAGCAACCAAATCTTAATTTCTTTATTTAAAAATTTTTAAAATATACAAAGCTTGGGCTGCAATCCTATATACACTTACCTGGGTTTTGCATCATTGAATTCAGTGGGGCTTATTTCTGAGTAGCCACGCATGTATAGGATTGTACTGGGTAACACGTGACTAGTTAGTCTTCACTCCGTAATACGGATTTTCCTGTTGCACTAAAGTTGTTCAGAAAGATTTACGATACAGGCCATTTGTTCCCTTTTGTTGGACAAGAGGCTCTAATCCTACAATTTGCTGATCTGCACAGGTGGGCAGGCTGTAGGCTAAACACAGACCAGATTAAAGAACGAGCAATATTTATAAAACATGTAAAGGGCTACTTCAAACAGAAAGATTAGGAAAACATGCATTAGTGCAGGCTCATGCCGTTTTTAAAATATATATATTTATTAGGTAACAAACACTACATAGAAATAAACATTTAAAAAGCAGAGAGATACAAGTTATTGCTGAGAGGCTTACACAGCTATTGTTTGGCTATTATCTAGGTAGCTAGCTAGCTATTATTAGTTGTTGTTGTTGTAGTAATAGTAGTAGTAGTAGTGGGAGCAGCAGCAGTATTTCAACAATACATATACTGCTTAATTACAGTCATCTCTAAGCAATGTACAGGAGACGCAATAAAATAAGTCTACAAATGAATTAAAACTATAAAATAACAACTTAATTAAAAAGCCTGCTGGAATAAAAAGTCTTCAGTAAATGAAGTACAACAGGGAGAGGGCCTTTCTGACCTCAACTGGAAGGGAATGCCACAAAATTGGGCCCATAATACTGAATATATAGCTCTTTGTGGCTATGGGCCCTGCATCTGAGCCGTGGGGGACAACTAACTGTGACTCCTGCAAAGACCTCAGTGATTAAGCTGGGATATAACAAATCACGTGGTTCCTGAGGTATCCTGAATCCAAGTTATTAAGGGCTCTGTAAGTTAATACAATAACAAGTTATAGCTGGCCTAGTAGTGTATGGGCAGCCAGTGGAAGCTTTTTAGCACTGGAGTTATGTGCTGGTGATAGCCTGTTCCCATCAACAGTCTAGTTGCAACATTTTGCACCAGCTGGAGCCTCCAGACCAGGTCCAAGGGTAGCTCAACTTAGGACACATTGCAACAACCAAGTCTTGAGGTTACCAATGCATGAATCACTGTGGCCAGACTATCCCTGCCCAATAAGAGCTGTAGTTGGCATACCAGCCATAGTTGCAAAAAGGCATTCATAGCCATTGAGGCTACCCAAACTTCCAGTGACAAAAATAGTCTCAAGAACACACCACAACTCCAAACTTGTTCATTCAGAGAGAGTACAACCCCATCCAGACAGGCAACTGGAAAATTCCCCGGACAAAGGAACTACCAACCCACAGTGCCTGTGTCTTCGCAGGATTCATCCTCAACTTTCTGGTCAACTCCACCACTGTGCCCACACAACAGTCCAGATCATGTGCAGCCTCTCGTGACTCAGATGTTACAGAGAAGTAGAACTGTGTGTCACCATTGTTCTGGTGACACTTTGCCCCCAAACTCCAAATGACCACACACAATGGCTTCACACAGATGTTGAGCAGAATGTACCCTGTGGGACACCATAGTGCAATGAGCATGGGGCTGAAACACAGTTTCTCAATGCTGCTCTCTGGATATGACCCTGTAAGTAGTAGCAGAACTACTATAGAACAGCACCCCCAATTTCCATCCCACAGAGACGGTCCAGAAGGATACCATGGTGAACAGTATTAAAAGATCAAGAAGCAAGAGTTGCATTCCTCCTGTCCTGCTCTCAATATAGGTCATTCACCAGAGCAACAAAGGATGATTCAGTCCCAAAACTGCACCTGACTGAAACGGATCTAATTGAGTCATATTCTCCAGGAAATGCTGCGGCCTTCTCAGCCACCACTACTTCCACCACCATATGAAAAAAAGGGGGTACTTGCAACCAGATGGTAGTTGTTATAATAAACCATAGATTCTGAAGTGGGCATCTTCAGGAGTGTTTAACAGCAGCAGGCAGCTTTCCACTGTGTAAAGTTGTGCTCACCACACCCTGGATCTATCCAGTTAACACCCCCCACCAACTGGCTTTCACCAGCCAGGATGGACAGAGGTCAAGAGTGCAAGAAGCGAACTGCATCACTGCATGAAACCTGTCCACATCACTGGGCTGCATAATCCAAAATTGATCCCACAGAGCATGGGAACACACTGTATTGGATACCTCAGCTGGAACTGCAACAACAATATTTAAGACACTATGGGACTGAGCAACTTTATCCTCAAGTGTCATGAAACTGGTCACAGCATGCTGCCAAGTGCTCCAGAGGCCTATCTACTACTTCTAGTACAATCAGAATACAGAACAAGAACAGGAGAACAACTTGCTTTTTATCTAAGTTTTTAAAATCTCTGCTCTTTTGGTTTGGAGCAAGCAAGACCTCTGTCTCAATCTTATAAAGCTAAAATGTCTCATACGTCAACTGACTTGACGTGTCGTCTTACTGGCACATGTTACCTACCTATAGAAATCTGAATCCAACAATCTATGGCCCAAAGCTGATTCTTTTAATAACAGGAAGTATCAGAAAACTCTAGATGACCCTTGGGGTCCCTTCCAACTCTACAATTCTATGTTTCTATAAAATCTCAAATGTACTTTCTTTAACATATGCCTACAGGTATGTCCCCATATTTTCCAATTAGTTAAACCCATTCTGAAACCTGAACATGGCCCAAATCCCCACATTCCAATAATCCACTGACATCTCAGCTCACATCACCATTTTCAGACTATCTGGATCCAAAGAATTAGACTACATTTCCCACAAATACACAGCTCAGTGAATAATAAACCAGATTGAAAGAATAGTTACCAAAGGTGCACACCAAGTCACCTCCTGGTATTAGGATAGCTGCAGCTTACTAGAAGAGAGGGACAAGGTGGCAGGGAAGTCAGTGCCGTGTGGACACACTGCTGGGAAAGTACACTGGTCCTGGTTGTGCTTCTGCAGTGCCACCATTCCTGCTGCCTTGTTCCTCCCAATAAGCCACTCTTGATTGTAACTAAACTTGAGCTGCAATACAGGAAGAGTTTTGCAGACATATAACCTTATTAACCTCTTAGGTTCTGAAACAGATTGTAAGATGCATCCAGGAGTACTTGGGACAAAAACGGACGAAATAGATAACTACTAGATTGTAGTAAATGTGTGTGTATGTGTGTGTGTGTGTGTGTGTGTATGTTGATCTGATCAAAGCTTTTAGAAATTCATGTATTCAGTAAAATCTAGATAGCGATTAGGATTTCATATTATTTTTATTTTTAAAAAGTATGAGGAATCACCATTTTTGTTTCTTCTTCTTTTGTCCCAATAAGCCTTTACATACTGTGAATTAATAAAAGCAGTTGCTGTGATATTTACTTTGGTCTTGCTTTTAAGAACTTTCTTCCTTTTTCCTCACACAATGCAAGTGAATACCATGGTAGTCAGGGAGGATTCTTTTCAAGGATCATTAACAACTTTGATGTAGACAGGTCACAACATATTTAAACATTGTAGCAGTTTCAAAAAACATGCGTACAAAGCATGTCATTATCTACACTGTTTTACACATGGAGAGGCTTACTCTACAACACTGATCTCTGACTTTTCTATATTTATGGTACACCTTCTGGAAGCTTCACTTTTAACCTATTTTTTTAAAAAAAATAATAATAAGATGACCCCTTCAAACAGAACTGTTGGCTCAGAACGAGCACCTCAAACATTTCAATGAAGACATAATTTTCAAAATGTCAAATGGTGAAACCAATCTAGACATACAAATCACAGCAGTTTATCCTGAATTTAAGAGCTGTAGATATATGACATTGCTGAATCCCTCTGAAGAATGTACATGTCTCCAAGCAGAGTAAAAACAGTACATATTTGGTTTTCAATGTTTCCAAGAAAATGCTCCTATTCAAGTACACGACCTTCACTTTTATCTTGGAAGTAATAGTTCTACATGGGAGTGGGTTACAAAAGAAACAAAAGCACGCTAGCATAAAAGGTAAAAAAAAAAGTACAAAAAGATAAAAGGGTATATCCAAAAGAAGTGCTCAAAGGCCTTTCTAGTACAAACAGCTTGGATCAACATGTTTACATTGAGGTTTCAATCTTGTGCACACTTACTAAGGAGCAAGTCACATGGAAGTAAGTCCCAAAGCCTATATGCCCAGCCTATATGCGCTAAACAGCAGTCCCCCATGTCACACTTGGAAACTAGTTTGAGACACACACTATTGATTGCCATATACCGTATTTCCTCTGTGTGAGTGTGGTGACTGTTCTTCAGAGAAAAATGCCAAAGGCATATTGGGCATGAACTCTTTAATTTAGGCAGTTCTTTGGATCATAGCCCTATGTTGTAGAACAGTGGCTCCCAAACATTTCCTTCATGGACCAGTGGAGAACTGCCAACAATCTTGGCAGACCACTTAAGTTTTCTACCCAAGGTAGAATGCTGTATGATTTTAAATTTGTTTTTATTACTTCCATTGCATTTTACTATATCACAATTTAATTCCATAAAATAAAATTTAAAATACAACAAGATTCCTGCATTGCAGGCGGTTGGACTAGACAACCTTTGTGGTCCCTTCCAATTATACAATTCTATGAATAAATAATAAAATACAATGCAAGAAACAAAAGAAGCAATAAAAATACATTTAAAAATCAACAAGAATATTTACTGCGGACCACAGTTTGGGAACTCTTGTTGTAAAACAATTTACTTCTCCATGTTTTCAAAAAAGTTGTGTTCTGTAAGAGTACACTATCAAGTAAGGATATACTAATGATAAAAAAATGAGTAATGGTATATCTTTTACTGGTCCAGCAACTTCTGTTGATATAAGAGTATGTGCACACATACAAGCTATATTTTTGTGTGTCTATACTACATACAAATCAGAAAGTACAACTACAAACACATGCACACTTATAAAAATAGAATCCATTCCATTAAAAAGTATCAGGTTGCCTATTTTGCATTCCATATTCTGGCACCAACAGCGCAAAGCTGCCTACATCACAGAAGAGAGGCTTGGAAGGTCAGTGGCTGATCAGCCAAACAAAATAGCCTCCTGACTAGTATTGCTAGATCTGTATACAGTACTAACCTATTCATGGATCCCAGCATAGGTTAAAAGAACCAAATGGGTGCCTGTCCCAGTCAATACGTAAGATACACCTTTTCTGAGTGCATGATCAGTCCCTATAGAAGCAACACTACTGTTCATAAACATGTGCATGGATTGCATGCATCTATACTATGTTCCACCGCGGTTTGGAACCCATGACCCTGTACATACATTCCCACATGCCAAGTATGCAGATGGGAAATGGAGTCCCAGTGAGCAGAAGGGGTTTGGTGACATCCTACTGCATATGTCAGCCACGGCATACTGTACTTGGGCTCTGTAGTAACCCTAAACACATGTGATTTCTAAAAGTACCCACTCAAGATCACAATGCAGATCCATTGACCTTCAGCTCCCTTTGTCACGCTCACAACCAGCGTGGTTAACTTAACTTAGTTATGCAAAGGTGATCTTTCCAGCGCTTTTCCGGCCACGGTTCTGGATGAAGCAGAAATTGCAATCCTTGTTAGCTACTGGAAGTATGGCTGGCACCCGGAGGCGAGAGTCATTACAGTACTTGCAAGTGTGCAAGGCTGCAGTCTCAAGCATGATGCACCAGCGCATCATCATACGTTCTTCGCCTATAAGACTATATGCCCCCACCGAAGCAACCACCGACATAGCGCGGTAATCCGCCGCCGCCCAAAGCCACTCACTCCCACGATAAGTCGACCAAAAACCAGAACATGTGAAAATGCACCATGCCACCTTCGTGTGGGGACACTTAGCCGATCTGTGCCGAGGCGGGGGGCGGATTAAACTTCATTTCCAACAGGGTCGCGCAACTGTTCTTTCACCACAATCCCAATACTTTCCCCTCCGCCGCCGCCTCCCGCCCATTGTCCCGCTCCCCTTCCCCCAGTTTTAGGAAATTCCCTCAGAAGACCAAAGCCGACTAAGAGAAGCTCCCGAAGAGCGCCAAGTGCCCTTTCGCCGTTCATATCCCCCCAAACGGGACGCCCAAAAGTTCCCGCACACTTTTCTTTCCTCCCCTCAGCCGCGCGCTCGCCGGGGAAAGGAGCGCGGAATGGCGGCGGAGGCTTCTCCATACTTTTCCCTGTGTCTGGGGCCCAGCCCTGCGCCCCACCCAGCTCAACAGGTAGGGAGGCGAGCGGTCGGACAGGGGATCCCCTCCGTCCCGAAGTTGCTGGCTGGGATCCGACGGCCGCACTCACCTTTCCGCCATGTCCTCCGCTCGGGCCGCGCCGCCCGGGCTTCCCTCCTTGTGCCCCTCCGGCTGAGCGAAGGCTGCTGCTGCTCCTGAGCGAGTCGGGATCAGGATGTGAAACCCGATCCCGCCTGCTGCCGCCGCCGCCGATGCTGCCCCTCCCGGCTTCCCGTGGAGCGGAGGGACCCCGCTCTCCAGTCCCTCTGGTGGGGAAAGCCAGCTCAGGCCTGGTAGTGAAATCTGGAAAGGAAAGGGGACCTGGGATTAAACATTAGCGAGGGGCCGCGGGAGTTTAGTGGGCTAAAAGCGCTTGTTGCTCCTTTCCCGAGTCGGCGAAGCTTTATAGACGCGGCAGCGGACGGTCGGTTCTCCTTCCCCGTCAATCGAAGGTCACGCTTTTCAGCACTACATGCCCAAATCAAAACCACCTCATCTTGTAAACCGTTTTAATAACCACTTTTTCCCCTAAGAGGTAGCTGAAGAGGAAATATTTCATTTATTTTTGCTCTTTCAGAGCATGTTTGTTTTATTTTAACCGTTTTAATGATTGCCTAGACAAGCAGGCGGTAACGGTTATTCTGGATTAATAAGAAGCAAGGTGTCTTTACGCACAGCCATTGTGCTACATACATTAGTAAAGAAGAGGTATTCATGGTTCCGTGATCACAAACAAGGATTAGGCATGAACTAAGTTTGGAAAATGTGTGGAAATGTAACTTTGGGGATATCTTTATAACTTGGTTCAGTATTGCCTCCTTTTTACTTCAGATTAGATTATCCAAACCACTTGGTTCTGTTTTTGCAGTCTTTAACATAGAGGGTGGGTGGGAATCTCAACATTATTATCCCTATAAATAGAATAAATATAAAAGCATAGTTGAAGTAATTTTGCGGATACCAAATCTATATTAAATGATCCACAGTAAAATTATCCTAACTTCTCAGGTATACACTGCGCTATCAACATTACAGTTCCCATATGAGGAATATGGAAAGCTATTTCACTTTACTGTTTTGAACATTAAGACTCATGTCAGAAAATACATGCACAAAATAATGTGTATGTGATGGTATAAAAAGGTAAGTACCAGTTTGATGGCAATATATTGTCACACTTAAGGAAAACATCTAATAAGAATACATATGAGAGACATACCTTTGCTTTATATAGTATGGAACTTTCTTTATAGAAACATTATAGAACTATGTCACTGTGAAATTAGGATATTTCATACAGTTTATTGGGAATTCTGAACATAAAATAATTTTCTCCCTTAGAATTATTCTATATTATTTCCTTATGAACGGCCTAATAAGGAGGATGTGTTCCCCAATTAGTTTTCTGCCAGAACACTGCTCATCAAACAACAGGGTTGTCATGCTTGGAAACATGTGAAATAAAGTATTCATTGTGTTCTATGGTTTATGGGATATAGAGTGCCATATACTAACTGTGTTCTATTGCAGTAAAGCATATCTGCATTACTAATATGAAAGGAGAGTGCTGTGTGTGGAAACCCCAATGGGACATTTATTGAGACTCATTAAACCACAATAATTCAGGCCAGCATCCTATTCTCACTAACAAGGTCTAATGGCCTTGAACAAGGCACTTGACAGCCAACTTTCTTCCTTAGGAAAGCATGCCAATTATTGTGGACTTCTTCCAAATATAATACAATTGCAGCCCCTGGTGGCAGCTCTTTCCAATTAAATTACAACTCTCATCTAGTTAGCCTGGCGTTGTTTTTTTTTAGTGTCAGTAAAAACTTGAAACTAACTTTGGCATATTCTGCATAAGAAACTTTTAGATCCATATACTTTGATAAACTGAACCCCTCAAATATTTATTCCCATTTTGGGAGACTCACTAGAATTGTTTTTCAGGGGCTTTCAAATACAATGCTATAAATACAATGCTATATTTCAAATACAATGCTATAAATAATATTATATTTGTTCAAGCATGCAGTTAACAGTATCTCAAACAGCATAGATCACAATCCTGTAGATTGACACATACAAATATTTAAGCCCCAATATTACAGTTGTACCATATACACTGGTGGGGGACATGCCGTGCTCCTTCTGTGGTAGTTTGTCCACCTTTGGTTCCCACCCTGCACTCAGCTCTCACCTGTAGCTCCTACAAGCTGCCAGCATGCAACAGCAGCCACCCCCAGGTAATGGTTTAACTGGCTGGCTAAACCAGGTGAGAGTAGTCAAACCCTCAGGGAGTTAGGGACCTCCCTGCATGCAAAGACAAGCTGCAGCAGATTGCAGTGGACTTAACCAATAGTGGGTTCAACTGTCAATAACATGGTTTCTACTTGTGCTGTAGAGGGGAGTGACGGGTAGATGGGGCCAGGAAAGGTAGCTCATTTAGGGCAAGGAAACACTGATCCTAAACCTCTGCTGCCTTGTGGGATATCTTCAGGAGAAGAAAAGGCTAAGGAATAAACCTTACACAAATCTGGACTGGAGTCCCTAAGATGGTTGGATGGTGTTTTGTACGCTGCCTTTTGTTAACTTCTGCAGCCAAGCTGGTGACAGACACATTGCTCTGCTTTCCTTTGCACATCAGCAAGGATGAGAGGGCGGGTGTTATCATCTGAGCAGGCCAGGACCTCCATACACACTGCCTAGGCTTGTGTCCCAAGGAGCTCATGTTGGTGCTGTAATGCAGCTGTTTGACTTCTTTCTTAGAGGCACATTCCACTGTCTTTCGAGACAGATTGATGCCAACAATTCTCTGACTAGGAGAATAAGAGAGGAAGCGATCCCAGAAGAGCTTGCAATTTTAAAGACGACAACTTGCAGAGGAACCATTGGCTGTGCATTCTAATGGTCCTCGTTGGTCCATTGAAATGTGGTGACAGATGTAGGAAAGGTCGGTGTGACTGGGGAAACATGGTATTGTGGGCCAAATTAGGATTTCTGCTGGGATTAATATTGTCTGCAGGCCATAAATTCACCATGCCTGTAAGAGGATAAAGTGTACATGTACCAACATGTAGCATTGTTACCAGACCCACCAAGTATCCCTATTTTCCAGGGACATCCCTGATTTAGAGAAGCTGTCCTGGTTTCTGATTTGATCCCAGAATGTCCCGCTTTTCCTTAGGATGTCCCTATTTTCATCAGAGAAATATTGGAGGGTATGGAGTTATTTGACCCCCAAGCCATCTGAAGGCAATCCTGTAGGGAAGTTTTTTTAATGTTTAATGTTTAATGTTTAATGTTTTATTTATGTTTTTATATTTGTTGGAAGCTGCTCAGAGTGCTGGGGCAACCCAATAAGATGTGTGGTGTATAAAAAATAAAATTAGCGTTATGGAATGGGACGTCCTTATTTTCATCAGAGAAATGTTGGAGAGTATGTGTTACTGGAAGAGCTCCAGTACTTAGTTGCTTTTAAAAAATGAAATAGCTAGTTTATAAACTTTGTTGAGGTTCTCAGTGCTGTTGTGCTTTTTTTGGATATCATGTGTATTCTTTGCTTTTTAGTGGTACACTTTGTGCTTTGGTAAATTATTTATCAGGACTTAGAGGAGTCATATTGTGAAATCCTTTTGAATCATTGGGTACTATCTTATGTGCAACGAACTGTAAACAGCTCAACCAGGACATTCTTTAAACTATGTCTGCCTAGATTTGGTTAATAATTTTAAACTGTTTCCCCTCTGTGTGAGAGGTTTTGTTTTTTAAACCCTCTGGAATAGGCAAGGAAGGAGAAAAAATGATTCCCTCAAGAGCTGGAAAGGTATGGTTTATTTTAAAGAGAATATAGAATTGTGTTACACAGTTCTGCATGTTAAATAATTCAGGTTTTCCCCTAAATGCCTCTTAAAAGCCCACAAAGGGGAAAACAGCTTATTAGGGTAGTTATCATACAGGAGAGTACAAGCCGTCCAAATGAAGATGACATATTCTTATAGCTGCCAAAGCGCCCTATGCTTTGTCTCTTAATTCATAAATCTCTTCCTCTGGATAACATGTGCATACACCAACACAGGATGAAATAAAACTGCTTAAAGCAGCTTTGCTTCAGACAGATCCTTGTTGTGTCTCCTGTTCCCCTACAGCTTACCCTGTTTAATTAAAAACCTCCACAATCTGTCCAGGGATGCTACCCTCCCAGGGATAGAGCCATTTCTTAGGGATGAGCTTGGCCAGCTGCTACCTGGCCTATGTTCAAGTCAAGAGCCAAGAGACTGGTTAACTTAAAAAAACAACAACTAAGGCTGTAGTCCTCAGCTATTTTTTTTTAAAGTGCATCCCACTGAATGTAAAAATAACTAGTCAGTTTAAATAAAAATAATCATCCAATGTTTTCATTTTAAACCTATATTATTACTTCATTAATATAACACCATTATCAGGAAACAATATTTTCCCTAACTTAAGTTGTAATAAAACAGATTATATGTAAAATTGTATTAATTTTCTTAACATAATACTGTAACATCTTTGTTTCTGTGCTCATCTGTATTAATGTGTTTGGTTCAAATTTTAATTATGTGTTTTGTATCTGGCTTTAGACCAGTAAACCACGAAGAGGTTATTTTGGCACTTAATCAGCATGTTAATTAATAAGTAAAAATATTTTTGTAAAAATCACAGGGTTGTATCCAATGCTGCATGCACTGAGTTCCACCCACAAAACTGGACTTAGCCTTCCTCACCTTCCTTTGTGCCCCCTGCCTATTTTGCCTTGGAGGGCCCTCCACCTTCTGGATTTTGAGCGTGTGCTGGGGGCTGCAGGGGAAAAGAAATGAGGGTGATGTTCTGTTGAGTAAGTGGAAATCTGTTAAAATAAAAAAATCCTTCCAGTAGCACCTTTAAGACCAACTAAGTTAGTTCTTGGTATGAGCTTTCGTGTGCAAGCACACTTCTTCAGATACCGGTTGATGGACTTCCATTTCATGCGGCTCAATGTGGTGCCTTCCATGGTTCCAGTTACAGATAGGTAGCCGTGTTGGTCTGCCATAGTCAAAATAAAAAAATCCTTCCAGTAGCACCTTTAAGACCAACTAAGTTAGTTCTTGGTATGAGCTTTCGTGTGCAAGCACACTTCTTCAGATACCACTGTTGTGGAAATCTGTTGTGCAAGTAGAAAAACAGCTTCAAAGACAAGTGTACTAAACAAAAATCTGCCCTTATTCCCTTATGGGGGACACAAGAGCCCTTTAGAGCCCTTTGTAGGTTCTCCATCGGTCGGAGAAAATAACAGAGGCCAAACAGAGAATATTGAGAAGCAAAGCAGCTAGTAAGCCTAATCTTTATTGACTGTTGCAACAGGGTGCTCCCCTCACACGCAGGAAAGGAGGAGGACCCAGAACCAAGGTGTGCCTGCCCTTATATAGATATTTTAAATTCCCTGCCCTGGAGCTCAAGACCACCCCCAGAAACATCATACATACATCACAGAAGGGGTGTAGCTCAAGACCACCTCCCAGATACATCATACCTACATCACAGAAATCTGAGTGCGTTATCTCCTGTCTGGCAGGTTACTTGTTAATAGTCACTTGACTGGATTACCTGGGGAGCCTGGCCAGTCTTTTGTAATGATAAATACTTAGTTCCTGAGCCAGGTCGCCCTGTTCATACACAGACATACCCTTAAGACAGGATAAGAAGTGTGAAGAAGTCTGAAGAAGTGTGCATGCACACGAAAGCTTATACCAAGAACTAACTTAGTTGGTCTTTAAGGTGCTACAGGAAGGAATTTTTTTATTTCGACTATGGCAGACCAACACGGCTACCCATCTGTAACCTTAAGACAGGATTTGTGAACAAAAAGACAATGGGGAGGCTTTTCCATTTTCCTTCGACCTTGCAGAGAAATATTTGAGGTCAATTTGGGAGGCACAAAATGGTTTCAGGACTTTTTCTGTGGGGTTATGAACATTTATTTTATCTATCTATCTATCTCACAACCTTCCATCTTCATTCATAAGCATAAGCACAGGAATATATTAAGTATATACTTCATTCCTTTTCTACCTTTTTATCTTTAGCTAAAGAGTTTCGTTTTAATTCTCTTGTTTGTTTTCAACCATTTGTGTACTCATTGGTTGAAACAAGCCGGTTTTATTATCTATGGTTTGAAGCTGTCTCATTTCAAATAGTAATTAAGATTAATCACTTTAAAGTTTGGATGTAACACAAAACTGTGGTTTATTGAAAATGAAAGACAAAGCTTATAAATTCCACTTCATGGTTGTGCCAGAGGAGAAGAGGGGAAGATGGAGATTGTGAACCTGAGGCTCACCTAGGCACATTCTTGACACAATTAACCATAGTTCAGTGTCATGTCTACAGTCAGACAGTTAAATTCCCACAATGGGAGCTAATCATTAGGATATCTTAGGATATCTCCCACCCCACCATGAAAAGGCAATCTACTTGCATAGCCTGACATGGCTGGACAAATACATTTTAGTGCTTTAAACAAAAATGGTTGTGTGAGGGAAAGAGAACCGCAGCCCTGCAGATTTAAATTTAAGAATGAGCAAACTGGAGTTTTCTGTCTTGACTTAACTAAAACTAGGACTGCAGCCTGGGGAAAGTGGTATATGTAGACACAAGTTGCTATTTGCTGTTATATTTGTGGTGATGCTATCTGCTGAAGCTGTGTTTTTACCTCCACTGTGTTTGTGTACAGTGGTACTTCGGGTTAAGTACTTAATTCGTTCCGGAGATCCATTCTTAACCTAAAACTGTTCTTAACCTGAAGTACCACTTTAGCTAATGGGGCCTTCTGCTGCTGCTGCGCCGCTGGAGCATGATTTCTGTTCTCATCCTGAAGCAAAGTTCTTAACCTGAAGCACTATTTCTGGGTTAGCGGAGTCTGTAACCTGAAGCGTATGTAACCTGAAGCGTATGTAACCCGAGGTACCACTGTATTTGTAAATAAAGCAAATATTACAAAGGTGCTATATGTTTCCAGTACTCCCTAATAAAGGGAAACTATAACCTATAATTCTACTCCTAGAACTTCTGACTACTTGTGAAGGTGGGTCAATCAAATCACAATCAGATCACAGTAGCAGCATACAAATGTCACATTCTTTGATCTTCCAAACAATGATTTTGAAGGATTGGGAAGAAGCCATGTGCACCAAAGTGTTTTAGTATTGAAATATTTCCAAATATATAAACGAAAACAGCTTATCGTCTCCAAGAATAGTTGATATTCAAGTTATGAATACATTTGAACAAATAAAGTACCAATGATACTGTTTCCCCACACCAAATACTCGTTTAGCCTTTATTATGTTATACTTCCCAGTTATTCCAAACCCATTTCCATCTTTCCTCTGAAATAGAAGTGATCAGTATTTTATTCCATTTATTTTGGAAGGTATTCACTGTATTATTTAAAGAAATCAACATATCAATGCTCCCTGGAAGGCCTTTTATTATTTTTTTTATTTTTTTATTTTTAAAAAACATAGTTTATTGCTTTTTCTTAAAAGAGAAAAACATATTGGAATAAAACATCAACCACCCCTACGTAAAGTGCAGAGCCAACAACAAAAGGAAAAGGGAAAAGAATTTGCAGCCATTGAAATTTGTCAGTCTTATTAAATAGGTGTGTCATACAAGAGACTTCCATGTGTTCTTGGTGGTTTGCAACCATGTTCAATGGATGTTGCATACACAATAAAGTCGTACCACATTATGTAGTAGGTAGTGAGTCTTTACTAATTCATATCTCCTTTAAATGTGTCATTAATTTGTCCTTGATGATTAGATCCCATGTCTGTGCAAGCCATACTTCAATTAAATCCACATTAAGTGTCCCCCAGTGCGGTGATTATAGTGGCTGTTAGTAAGTTCATGATACACTTTTTATCTGAGAGGTCCTGAAAGGCCTTTAGTCCTCTATTTAACAAGAGATTTTCTAAAGGGAAAAGTTTTCTTAATGGGCCAGAATTTCTCAACAATGTTCTTACTGAATGCCTGGTTTGTTAATACTGAAACAAAGGAGCCTTAGTGATGTGGTTCCTTTTTTAATTTGCCACATCCTCATACTCTCAACTGTTTCTTGGCTTCACTCTTATACAGTGGTACCTTGGGTTAAGAACTTAATTCGTTCCGGAGATCCGTTCTTAACCTGAAACTGTTCTTAACCTAAGGTACCACTTTAGCTAATGGGGCCTCCCGCTGCCGCTGTGCCACCAGCGTGCAATTTCTGTTCTCATCCTGAAGCAAAGTTCTTAACCAGAGGTACTATTTCTGGGTTAGCGGAATCTGTAACTTGAAGCGTCTGTAACCTGAAGCATCTGTAACCCTATACCACTGTATATGTAATTGTAATACAGTAAGACTGCCACTTGCGTGCATTTAACTTGTGTGCATTCAGCACATGGCAAAAAAATAAAGATATTAAAAGGGGGTGGAAAGTGGGTGGGGTTCTGGGGGAAAGACTTTGGCAAGCCTATCTGCTATTGAACTCAATGGATTTTGGCAATACACAATTTTGCCTTTAGATGCAATCCCTGGAATGTAACCTGTGTGCAAATTGTGGGCCTACTGTAATTCTTGTCCTATGTATCAATGGTTCTTCTCCCCTTTTCATCAGTTCTTGAAGGTCCTTAGCTTTTTACTTGGTCTTTTCCCACTTGTAGCTGTCATCTAGTCTTGTAATAATAGTAATAATTCCCATGCCAATAATCTGCAGCTTTGGTTATTTTCTCCTAATTTATCACACTCTGTTTAATCGCTCTTCCTGCTTGCAGCTGTTTCTCTTGCACGATTTTACATAAACTCAATCTTTCTAAAGCTGCACTTCCTTATCTTTGGCTGTGCTTGTTCTTTTCTTCCCTCTTTCTGTTGCATCTATACCTCTTTTCACCTCCTCCTAGGTTATAACTTATTTTATATTTCCTTATCTTTTCTTCTGCCATTATTGCGTATAATGTTTGAAGTTTTACTATGCTTTTATATGTGCTGTAAGCTGCCCAGAGTGGCCAAGGAAACCCAGCCAGATGGGCAGGGTATTATTATTATTATACCCTAGATCTTATAAACTTCTGAATATCTGCAGCCTTTTCTCATTTCACTTCACCATTATGCTGTTTTTCTATTTTCTAATTTATCCCTACATTTTCATTAAGTGTTCCTGGACTGCTATAATTACCCAAATTAATGACTTTAATGATATTAATCAATGTGTTGTATCTGAGAGACTGACAAAGCTTCTGCCACATATGTCTAATTAATCTTGCTAAAAAATGGAAACACAAAATACAGAATTTAGATTTATGAAGTAAAATGATTCACCAGCCATTATTAGGCATGCTACTGGGTTTACTAAACTAATTATGTGACTCATACCTCCAAGTAAGAATTATTATGGCATCAATGCTAAGCCTACTTACCTGGGTGTAAGCCTTATTAAGTCTAAGGTTAGGATTGTGGTGTAAAAGAGAATGTCTAGCATTTGAATTTCAGGAAGTTTGTGAATGCTAAATATAATTTTGATTTTCAGTTAACTTCCCTTGTCTTTTGTTTGGGATTTCAATACAGAATATTAAATACAGTTGAATAGGTCTATCAGGCAATAACGGAAATATTTACATGGAATAACATTTTTACATATACTATAACATATATTATAGTTATTATAGTTATATTTTTACATATACTATAACTATACTATAACATTATTACATATACCACTTTTAAAATGGTTTAAGTGCAATGTATGGTGTGGATGTGACATTTGTTTCATATTTTCCTATATAGAGTTACTTCATATCTCCTAATCGTATTGTATGTTGGCATTTAGTTGTGGCAGCTGTTTGTAACAGAACTCATCTATGGCAGAATCCAGAACAGATGTCCCAACAAATGCCCACTCCGCTTTATTCCTTCTCTTCACGTTTATTGCTATGCATTTTAATTTTCCTCTAATGAGTCTGTCCCCATTCTTCATTAGTTCTTAGCCATTCTCTTTTTGGGGTCTGCTCTGGAAAATACACAAATTCCGTGAGAAGCAGGTGATCCAAGATGACCATTTGGTGGAACATCTCTGTTTCCCTCCTACCCCCATCATGGCATCATGCCTGCACATTTACCCAGGATGTGCAGGAAGAGCAGTGCCAGTGGTGGCAAGCTAAAATCCATATAAGTTTAATTCTGGATACATATATATGTCCAAAGCAAAACTTCTTAAGTAGTAAAGAAAATAAACAAAAACTGTTGTTTTGTCTTTGCCTTTTGGTGTGATTTTTGTAGCATCTCAGAAAAAAAGCATCAATTTTTAAATCAATCAGTTGATTGTAATCATTATATGTGGTCTGCTGTAAAAAAGATTTATCAAGTGCTACTAGCAGATTAGCTCCTCTTTAAACAGAAGATAACATACACGAGTCAAGTAAACATGGGATTTATTGGATGAGATTGATTGCACAAGGCAAATGAACAAGCAGCTTTTATGGGAGTTGCCAACATGGCCTACCAAAACATTCCCTTTTAAAAATGCTATTATAACTTTACCTTTAGCTCAGCATGAACATTATTGCAGTTAACTTACAATATTTATAATATACAAGTATGTGCACTTTCATAATTATATTGCATTTCACTGTCCAAGTAAGTAATAATTTAACATGTTGAACTTCAAGGACTTAATCCTGATACGTAAATATAGTTCTTAATCAGTATAGGTCTCTCAAAGGTACTAGCAGCCCATACGTATAATGAAATGTCAGGGAAAATTAAATTTGCAGTTAAATTATTGAGCTTACGATAATATGCCCACTTACCTGGGCGTAAGCCCCATTGAATTCACTGATATTTACCTCTGAATAGACAAGCCTAGAATTGCATTACAAAAGAATTTTGCCTGGAATGAGATTATTTTTTGACCCATAGGCTCAGCACTTAACCTTTGAACCTTTTATTGTGACGCTCGCAGAGCCTTCTGTTCTCGCGAGAGTCTCAGGCCCTTGAGGGAGACCGTGGTTCTGAATGAGGCTACACAAACAACACGTTACTCTCGCGAGTTACTAGGCGCGTTTGTGCGAGACGCCTTTCCTCGCGAGATGTGCTTGGCGGACACCCGCCATTTGCACAGCATCCAGCCCGCTTGTGCCGAGATCTCGCGAGAGCCCGTGCGGAGAGCTCTGGGTGTCCCCATATCTCCAGCACGGACCCTCCTCCAAGCAGCAGGACGCGGCGGGCGCCATTTCAGGGAGCAGTCGTTTCTGCTAGAGCCGAGTCCGAATCTCCTCGTTGTGGAACTTCCTCGGCTTTGGCCTTATCCGTAAAATATCTTTTGAGGCCTAGATTTTCCCCATCTCTCTTTCCCGTCGTTGACGGGGTAATTTTGCCGTTGGGGGGCCTACTTCCCCACCGCCCGAAACATCCGGAGCCTGAGGTAGTTGCAGCAGCCGCCCTCCTCACAGACACCTGAGCTAGAAGCGGGACCCCCAGCAGCGCAGGTAACTGCCTCCGTCTCTTTGAAGGCCTCCTTTTTGAGGGGCGACTCGAGGGGCCGCGCGCTTTCCGTAAGGCCCGGAGGAGGCCCTGCTTTTGCGTTGGGCCTTCTAGGTGGCGGGCCAGTCTCGTTCCCTTTCCCCCTGGAAGCGTGCGAGCCCGGCCCGACAGACTCGGTGTTCGGTTTTCTGAGGCACGGTATTCGCCTCTGTTTCGCAACGAGTTGCCAGTGGCTGCGGGGTGGGGGGAGGGTAGGAAGGGGAAGTCGACTGGGACTTGGTTATAAGGAATTGGCTTGTAGTCTTAACACGTCAGTTTTCATGGACCCGATCGACTTTACTTCAGGGTGATCGGACCACTTTCCAAAACACAAGATTTCTAGCCACGTTTTAGTTCATATGTTTTCGTGCCAAGCGCCATAAAACTTTGTGTTGTGTGTTTACGAAAGGTTGATGCCGTGAGCTAATAAGGGCAGTTAATAAAAAGCCTACGTAATACATGCTGGAAGGAGAGTAGGAAGACTTGTTTTCTTTGTGTTCCTCCCTCCCCAAGCATATTGGGAGGAGGAATGAATTCCCCCTTTTCTGCATAGTTTGCAATTTGTTTAATTACAAAAGCATGAAAAGCGTGCAAGTTTAAGAGTTAGAATCCTATCAGGATAAATGGATTCATTTTAAGTTAAGTTTTCCATTTTATCATTCTCAAATTATTAAACCATCAGTTGGCAACCAAACAGAACCTTTATATTGAATATGATCATAATTTTTGTTATGTAGTTTATGCCTCTTCAAACCACACCTGCAATTTCATATGCCAATACTGAACATTGGTGTACTCAAAGTAGACCTACTGAAATAATGAGACTTATTTGAGAATGAGTAACATATATTCTCCATAGACATGCCCCTGGACTGGTACAAGCCCATTGCATTGGGCTTGAGCAGTTATTTGGATTCTGGTCTGAAAGTCCACACTTCACACAAGCAAGGGATGAAGCAGATTGTTTCTAATGTTCAGTGAAAAGTAAATAGCTATGCTATTGTTAGGATAGCCACACTTACTCATAATTTTCCATAAGCATGTAAAGTCATTATTGTGACACGTTTATAATGCTTGACATCATCGTTCACCCTTCTACACAGAAAACAGACATTTGACTGCTTTTTTGATAGAGGGTCTTGGATTCAGTTTTAAGGGACTGAAACCGTTGACTTTAACAAGCTTATATTATGTTTCCATTTTCAATAGGATTATTTGTTTTGAAAAAGTTATGCTTAATGTAGCAAATTTTAGACAATGTCAAAATGTGTCTCAATAAAAATGTGAAATGCTAGAAAATTGCAGCGTTCTTTAAAAGTTGAATATCTTGAATTACTTGTGTAATCGGTTTCTTAACCCTTAATTATACAACAATTTTGGCATACCTGCCCTAAGTTAATATGGATACCTGTATGTCCAACTTGTACAATCGGACAGTAATATTTTGCATCTTGTGGCTATCCAAAATCTCTTTAGCAAATTTAAATTATTTTATATCATATTTCAGTCTTCCAAAAGGGCCCCCAAGAACAGCTATGTTTGAACAATGAGCTATACTCACTAACAATCATTAACTTTGCCTAACCTTTGGGCAGTATTATTCCTGTACTGTATTGGTGTTAATGTAATGGGAGGCAGAGAGAGAATGTAAGTTCTTGGCTTAATTAAGATTTCACCAGGTATTTTCAGCTCCTGTTCTTAGTTACCTGCCTCCACTATTTCAGGTTTGTCTAATAGTTTAGTTTGTGGTTTGGCTTTGTTAAATTATAGTAAAAGATCGGTCAGAGTTAGGTCTTTGAGTTTCGTGCATTTTTCAAATTTAAACTGGGATAGAATAAATTTTGGCCAAGCTGTTTTTTGCTTACAAATAATTTCCCTTGCGCCAGCATGTTTTTTGCTTCTGGGGATTTTCTCATGTTTCTGAGTTTGCTTTACAGAGAAGAAATTGGTGTACAGTATCTTAAAATTTATGTTATTTGTTCTACATTGGGTATTTCTGGCATGGCATTACCATTTTACTTACTGGCACATCATCTTTAATAAATGCAAACTTGAAAGACACTTTTCCCAAATGCATCCAACTCCACACATGCTAAGCAAAATACATACCTGTTGGAAATCAGAAGTAATTCAAAGCAGATAAGCTTGCCCTAACATCACTGTACACATTAGTTAGTACTCGCCACTATTTTTAACTTCACTAGCTATCAACACAGTGTTGTATTCTCTGAACTCTCACACTTAAGCAGTGGAACTTCCTCTCCCTTTCTTTCTCACGTGCCCTTCAGATTTGCTCTGAGGGCTCCCCAACAGTGTTTGAAATACCCCTGGCACGTTTTGCGACTGGCATGGGTCCAATTGTGACCATATGGAGATCTCTGGATGCCAGGCTGCCAACTGACATCTCCATCTGGCTGGCCCCTCCAGCTTTCTTTACTAGGTATGCAGAAGAGCTTTTTGCATTTATATCTCACCCTTTTCTCCAAGGAGTACATGGTTCACCCCTCTTCAGTTAATCCTTATAACAACCCTGTAAGGTAGGTTAAGAGGCTGTGATTTGCCCAAGGTCACCCAGTGAGCTTCATGACGAGTGGGGATTTGAACCCTCATTTCCCGGATCCTAGTCCAACACTCTAACAAGTACACAACACTGGCTTCCTAGAGTGCTTCTGCTTTGGGGCAGCTATATAAATTAAGCAGGTAAATAAATATGGGGAAAGCAAAATATCCCTTAGGGAAGCATCTGAAATACTTTCCTTGAAGCTTCAGTTGTTTTATTCTGGACTATTTTATTTGATGTTTTAATGTGCTGTAAATCACTTTGAGATTTTTTTCTTTAAAATATAAAGCAGTACAGAAGTGAAATGAATAAAAAGTAACAAAAATAATAAAATTCACTGCAGGAAAAAAGGTACCTAGACATTCCTATGTGGAGACCATAACCCAGGTTTAAGATGGCATTTGGTGATTAGTTTACATTTCTGAGTTTCTAATGCTTCCCCCCCACCTTCTGAAGGAGATTTGGGGGTCTGCATGTGTGAACAGGAGAGGGAGCAGTTTTGTTGCACAAGTGGGAGTAATTACGTGAGTGCAATTATGTTGCTTTCAACACTCTTTGAAACCCCTAAAACAATATTACTGTGCTGTATAAAAGCAGTCATAAAAAAAGTTCAGTGTTAGAAATTGAGATATGAAAGCTAGGAGCTAAATGCCAAATTAAACCTAGGTTATGAGTGCAGCTACAAAATGTTGAATCACACTTTTTAAATAACAAGAATACAAAGCTGAAAATGAACTGCAGCTAAAATATTATGTTCATTTTTCACATGGTCTAGTCCTTCCCCTGCCCACCCCCTAATATTCTTAAGAGGGTCTTTTCTCCATTCTTCAGAGAGTAGCTTAGAGTAGTCTACCCATAATCCTTATTATAACAAGCTCAGGATTGCTGATATCTTGCAATTGGGGAATCTGCAACAGCTGATTCCATACGAAATATTTTCTGGGATAGTTTAACTAATCTGTTCCGAATTTTTGACCCAAGGAGTCAATGATTCATGGCAGATTTCAGGTGATGGGAAATCATCAGATTCGTGAGGAACTTCTAATCTGAAGCTCTATTGAGCTTTTTTTCACCACAGGGATGTTTCTCCCACACCCTGGAGGTAAGGCAACAACACAAAATGGCTTCCCTTTTATAATTCTGCATAGCTGTATTCACTGTTGATTTTAGGGAAATGTTTTCCATCAGTCAACTTTAACCTTGAGCAAACAGCATTTACAGTAACAAAATGCTCAACCAAAAATGTTAGAGCATTCCAGGGACAGTTTTATGGGAGGGTATATGCATATATACATTTTCAAGAGTTCATTTTTCAAAATGTGGTTAAACAATTGGAATTTCTAGATTATTGTTATGTGTTACATTGAATTGATAATTGAATTGGTTCCAAAAGTTTGATATTAGTGCATATCTGGTTTAACAAGAGTATGTTGCTTGTTTTGCTTTCAGCAGTTGCTTGGAGCCTGCAGCATCTGTGTTCTTGCCCATTGACAAAGTCTGGGCTCTCCATGATAGAGAAATTGAGAGAGAGAAACTGTAACCTGAGCTGAATATCACATTTATTTTAAGAAATCTTTACCTCTGTTAGTCAGAAAGCCAACAGAGAATTATAATAGTTTGTTGTCTTTGAAAGTCAAATGACTTGGTGAGGGGTTTTCAGCAAATTATTATCTTAATTACACAGGTATTACTGGAGTAATAAAACCTATTATGGCTATTTGGAGAAGGGATATTTTAGTATGTTTTATTAGCAAATATGCTTCTGTTTATGTATGTTGGGTAGGTATTTACAAAAGTAATTTACAAACATGGGAACCGGGTTTACTTTTTCTCTGGATAATAGGAAAACTGCGTAGTTTTGTGTTTGGCTGAATGTGTTACATGCTTCCAGAGACGGTGACTTTTTGCAGGCATAATGCTGAAGCCGTGCTTTAGTGTTACAGGATTAAGCCTAGCCTCTCTTTTGAGCTCACACACTTCCCTCTCCTCCAGCATAGCTACACCTAGGAGATTATAAATTATCACTTGGAATTTTAGCTGAACTACAGTTTAGCATGTTTGAACCCTAACCTCTGGTAAATCTTCTCTATAGTTAATGAAAGCCAGCCTGCTATGGTTTAAGGTTGGCTTGTTTCCATTAGCCATAGTTAAAATTAATCACAGTTGGTCCAGAGTTTGGTAAAACAAAAGCTAATGTTAATCAAAAATGGAAATGAACGCTTGTGGACACTGGTACCTTTCATTTGCACTAGAGGAAGAAGAAAGGGTGTAAAAAGTAGGGAGAAGCTTGGTTCATTCACTTTAACAGTGTTATGTCAAAACTGACCTAGAGTTTCAAGAATGTTCAGAATATAAAACTATGAATCATTTGGAAGTGTGGACTGATGCAACTTTTGTCACCATCAGAATCATCAAGCTCTTAATTTTTGAACTAGTCTGGATTAGTACATGCTTGACTAAAGGAACTTTTTCCTCTTTCTAGGTGTTGTGAAAAATGGCTGATGATATTGATATTGAAGCAATGCTTGAAGCTCCTTATAAGAAGGTGAGAAAATATGCTAATAAGGGCTTTATCACTATTCATTTAGCATTATTCATGAAACTACTGCTGAACTGTAAACTAACATCCCCGGAGCCCTCATGATTTATCTTATTGGACGTGCGTTACGTGTATCTTACGAGTAACTATATGCTGTTAATGTAATTATATTGTGCAGTAGTTTCACTTCAGCGTGATGAATAAATGCCCATCTATCTCTCTTTGTAGACTTGCCTAACGATATCTCACCTCTACTCCCATGAATTCACCTTTGATTCCAGTGTGAACTGTCAATCATAAGGTAGTAATTGAGTGACGTATCGCTGTACCGTGGTCCCCCTAGGTAAAAACAAAAAAACAAACAAACGGAAAACACTCCTAAAAACTACCAGCTCAATTTTGGATTAGCAACAAGGTGAATGCAGTGGTTTGAGCAAATAGCAGGGTTCCAAGAATAATCTCTTCCCCAAGTTCATGGCAAGCAAATACTTAGACTGCTTAATGGAAGAAGAATGACCTCTTTTTTTAAAAAAAAGATAGACGGGTGATTAATCTTTAACAGGACAGGAGGCAATTAACTGTTGTGCGAAAGACCTTTCCAAAAATTCTTGGATCCCTGAATAGTTCACATTTTAGTATTAGTAAAACAAAATATTGTTGCAGTCTACCGTTCGTTGTGACAGAGTACTCTTCTATTTATTTAATTTAGCAACTTTGATATAATTTTCTACATTTCTGAATATTTAATACCTAGCTTCTAGATCTAAACAGGCAGCAAATGTATTTAGTTTTTCACTGGATATTGGTGAAACTGTTAAATTATGCATGCAGTAGCACTGGCTTCACAAATCTATATAGACAAAAAATTAAGTAATGTAGCAGTTGAACTCATGGTGTAACTGGTGTGATAACTACAATAAACATAACAGCAACTATTAGTTCATTTTGAAGTATGTTTAGTACAGCTATGCGGTATGAGTTTTGAACAAGTGTTTGTAACCTTTTAAATTTTCATGTTTAGTTTTATGTAATATTTATTAGCTATGTAACATTTTGAAACAAATCATAATTTGTAATGTTAAGAATCTTGTGTGCTAGTTTAACATGGATATTTTCCATGTAAACAGGTATGGAAATAGGGAATATTTAGGCTGGACTGGTTGGATTATTGATGACTGACTTGGGAGTCGACGTTACTAAAGCAGTGTGAATCCCTGTTTGCTTCAGGGCGAGATGTGTGACAGAGGTGGCATCAAGCTCTTACAGTCCCAACCCTCCAACGAAAATGGGCGAAGATCTCAGGACTGGCATCGGTCACAGGAAATCGATAGTGGCTGGCTGCTAGCATGGCCACTTGGGGCTTAGGCAGAGATATAGCCTTGGTACTGGTCAAAGGGATTATAGTACATGAAAATGTTTTAAACGTGAAATTTCTTTTTACATTTTATTTATTTAACCACTTGAGTGCTGAAAACTTCAGGATAACTTTAAAGTCACGTAAGGAAGCTTGTACGATTTAAATATATTTTTTAATAGTAATTCTTGTATTTGTAATTGTATGACTTAACTATAAGCAACAAAGTGGTTAAACAAGTCTACATTAACTAGTAGCACTCCATATTAAATGTAAAATAATTTTAGTATTAAAATTTTTGTTTTGTATTTTCTTATCCCTATTCCCATTACCCTTTTGACCACTTGAAATGTTTCCACTTCGTCCTCACGATGTTCTTCTATCAACCCTGCTTAGGATGAGAACAAATTGAGCAGTGCCAATGGCCATGAAGAGCGCAGCAAGAAGTAAGTATCCATTGGTATTACTGAATTTGTCGTTATTCCTAGGAAACATTCTTGGTAGCCAGGCCCTCTTCCCTCAGTAATATTAGTGTTCTTCAGTTTTTAAGCAAACAGAATATTTTACTCCCAACGTAAACTTTTGAAAGAGACAACTGGAATCCTTGTTCAATTCCAAAAATTTCTGCCGGGTCATCTTTCAAAAGAAATTAAATACAGCTAAATATATAGTCTATGACAGATACATAATTTTAGATTTTTGTAACAGTTTACCTAACTTTAAAAAAAACAGTTAAAAGGTACATTAAAAGACTGATGGCATAATATGTCTGCTCAGAAGTAAGTTCCATTGCGTTCATTGGTGCTTATTTCCAGATAAGTGGACATGGGATTAGCCCAAGTGAATCTGGTATGAACTTTTTAAGGCAAATTTCCAAATGGAATAAATTTGACTGTGGAATCTTGGGTCACAAGAACTTGTATTGTTGAAGCACCTTGGAACTACTTTAGGCTAGCATACCTATCTTTCTGGAATGTTGAGAAGTATGTGTGGGTTGGTTTAAGGTGACTTTTGAGCTAATTCAGTAAGGTTGAAGTCACCACAGAACAGTCTTTGCCTCGAGTTCCAGCCAGTCATGCCTCATAGTGGCAGGACAAAAGAACAGTGTTTGGCAGTATCTTGATAAGCTATTTGGAAACACAGTGAGAGTTGCTGGTTTCCACTAGTTTCTTTCCTCTTCTAGAAAATGGAAGCAAAATATTTTAATATAACAGAGAGGGCTAATGAAACAGAACTGGAATAGTTCTAAAAACTAAATTAAATAGTTTTCCAGTGAGATGATCTGCTTCTTTTAAATAAAAGGGAATCTTGGGGTCAACTTGCATATCCTTTCTTTAAATATCTCCAGGAAAAAAACAGTCAATTTCTGAGGCATCAGTTCCTTTGTTTAGCAATGGTTAGCTGAGAAAACAAACAAACAAAATACCACTTTAAGCAAAACTGCCTTTGCATAGGGCTGTGCTTTTCTAAGCAATAAAAACTCAAATGCTAGTCTTTTACTGTGGTGGAAAACAGAATCATTTCCCCACTCCCTGCTGAACAGATCCTTTTTGGATAGTGGTTTGTTTCATTAATATCAACAGTGACTAAACGTTTACTTAAACTTACTGCTGAGAGACGAGAGAGCACAAGAGACTGAACTTTGTTCTTAAAAAGAATATGTTTCTTCCCAGAGCTATCCCATCAAAAAACCACTACTGGAAAAGTACAGTCTACTCTTGCCTTCTGAGAGCATGTCTTTGCTACCTGTGCAGAATGTGGCCCTTCTTGTGGAAATGAGAGGAGTAAACTAATGTTTAAAAATGTGCACAATATAGAAATAAGACTCATCTTCCTAAATTACACTTGGGGAGTATCTGAGGTAGATTGCCTTGTTCATGTAAAGACAGCTTGTATTGGGAAGGTAGATAGCTCCTTTCTCTTTGCGGTATTTGATAGTGGAAGTAACTGGAAACTTCTAATTTCCTTTCCCTGGTGGTTTTACTTTTATAAAGTGGAACACAGTACATAGAAGAAGGAGTCATGCTGTATTCTCTCTTATCCAAATGTAATGGTGTTAGAAGGAAACCAGCTTCTCTACCAGCCTTGTTGGCCATTTTTTCAGTGGATGGTGTCCAGTGGTGACTATCAGCTGTTGAAAGGTTATTTTTAATTATTTCTGCTCCCCCAACCTTCTGGAGCAGATTTAGATAGTATGTGGGGAACCTTAGGGGGAATGGGAGATTAATAAAACTTTTCTCTCCCTTCCATTGACAGATTCCCTTTTGTCTGCTGACAGTCTCCACTGGATACCACCCAAAGTGAAAATTTAAATACCCTGAATAATACTATTGTGGGCTTCCTGACTTGCTTTTATTAGAGAAAAACCCCTGTTTGTTCATATCTTAAGACTGCAAGCCACAATAATAGGTTGACGGTGTTGTATGAAAAGTTAATAATGTCATAGGTCAGTGGGATAAGAAAGAGGATTTACTCTCAAAAATGATGTTGTTGTTTTTTTTACAAAAGCTCACAGTAAGTTACTTTTCAGAACCTTTTAAATTCCTTTGTAGTAGTTTACTTGAGGAAATATGCGTTAATATTTCATTAAAGCCTTTTGGACCCTTTGCTGTACTAACTTAACTGCAAGGCAGCCTGAAACTCATGGTCTTACAACCACAGCAGGCAACAAAAAACTGGCTGGACAGTCTCCTTTTTATTAAATGTTATCTTGGTGGGAAGATGTTAACTTAGCTTTTTATTGCTTGTCCTAGGTGTTGAGGAATGTTCTGCCGTCTCCTGTCACCCTCAAGAATTTACAAGAGACTTTGTTCTGTCAGCCATTGGGTGAACAGGGAAAAAGTGCTAAACGTTTTTGTTTTTTTAATGTAGTTTTATGTAGCCTCACTGATCTCATGGGCTAAATCTGGGATGGGGAACCTGTGGCCCTTCAGATGTTGCTGGACTACACCTTCCATCCCTGACAATAGGCCATGCCAAGAGGGTAAGAGGTTCCCCATCCCTGAGCTAAACTTTTATGGACATGGACAATTTCATGAAGCTTTTTTCCTGTCTGGGTGCATTAAAAGGTGTAGACTTCATACCCTGTTGGTTTGTTCAGGGCTTTAAAATCCTGACCTTTTGCTTAATTCATAGCTAAAAAGGCCCAAAATGATGGGAAATGATCTACAATATAACAAAGTGATTAGTGAAAGCATTATGCCAAAAAAAGTTTATTTAAATTAATTTAAGAGAATTTCTTGCCCACCTAGCAGTTCGAAAGCATGCAGTGCAAGTAGATAAATAGGTAACGCACCAGCGGGAAGGTAAACGCCATTTCCGTGTGCTGCTCTGGTTCACCCAAACCGGCTTAGTCATGCTGGCCACATGACCCGGAAGCTGTCTGTGGACAAACGCCGGCTCCCTTGGCCTATAGAGCAAGATGAGCGCACAACCCCAGAGTTGTCTGCGACTGGACCTAACAGTCATGGGTAACTTTACCTAACATACAACATTATTAAAGCCACAGTAGCCAAAAGACAGAAATCTCATGTAGGTTCTACATTTATGGATAGAGTTGTCTAAACAGAAATGCTTTAAGCAGGCACAGAGGAATACAACGAAGGAACCTGTCAGGCCTGGAGTTCCAAACTGTAGGTGCTGCCACTAAAAGATTGATTACTACAAGTGTGGAATGAGTATTACGTGGCACCTGTAACAGTGCCAGTTCTGCAGATTGAAGCAATTGAGTGGGTATATATGGGGTAAGATCCTAAAAGTGAAGAATGGATGGTGCAAAACATTCAATATGCATAAAACAACACAGATTTTGTTTATACCAAAACCTCAGTTGCCTATAATGTTCTGATGAACAGTTAGCCATTTACCATATGCAAAAAGGATACATTTTAGTATAAACTAAGCAAAAACTAACGGCAACAAATACAATTTGGATTAAGGTTAATTTTCTGGGCGGGTGACTAATAAACATGTTATTTACCTATTGATACCAGTCTTTTCAGTTTCTTGCAGATGTGTGCTGTAATTTAACTTGAAGCAAAATAGAATCGTAGCAAATGCACAAGCTTTTACAGTCATGATGACTGCATGTATTTTATTAGGAAAACAGCATTATTTGGTTTTATGTAGGGTGGAAAAAGTTCCAGAGCTTTTCTTTCATTATGGATATCAATTGCAAATACAATATTAGGCATGCTTGGCAGTTTCAGAATTTTTGCCTTTTGTTTACTAAATACAAGTAAAATAAACATGATTAGATGACTCTCTAGGGCAGGTGTTGAGGAACCTTTTTGGCTCCGTGAGCTAGATTTTTATCAGAAGCCACCAACCCATCAACCACCTGATGTCACAATGATGCAAAGTGCTTTAAAGTCCCAAAGGTGCAGCTAAAATTAAAAAGTGTTTTCCTACATTCTGGGAAGGCTAAACCCCAGGAAGCGGTTTCTGCTAAAACAAATCCCCCGCTCTGTTTTATCAGGGAGTTCCATGCAGAACCCTTCCAGAATCAGGAATGCGCCCCCCCCCCCCTTTTCGGCTCACAAGTAGGGGTTAAATCTTGCTGCTTTGGCTGTAGACTCATTCCTTGCTCGGAACAGGAATGTGTTAAATCAACCCCATCCTCAAGCCCATTAGATGACATCACAACTATTGTCAGCTGATAGGCGGGCAGTGTGGTTTCAGGAAAATGACCTCATGGACCAACTTGAACCTCCTGACAGGACAAGATTGGCCCACAGGCTAGATTGTCCACCACCCATGCTCCTGGGCATAAAAAATTTTTCTGGTGCAAATGGAAAATTAACCTATGCATATTACCCTAGTTTTCCAGAAAACCTTTGTCACTGTGTGCACTACTGCTTACGTTAAATACATTAATCATTTGTTGCAATTTATAACACCTTATTCTCTAAGGAGCTCAAGATGGTGTGCATAGCTCTCTCCCACCTCATTTATTCCCCACAACAACCCTGTGAGGTAGGTTGGGCTAAGAGGCAGTGACCGGCCTATGGTCATCCAGTAAGCTTCATAGCCAAGTGGGCATTCAAGTTTCAGGTCCTAGTCTGATACTCTTAACAGTTACACCACACTAACTCAAGCTTACAAGTCCAATGGAAAATGTGTAATTTGATACACCCACCCACCCACCCACCCCCTGCAGAAATAATAAAAAAGCAAATCCTCCAAAGTGGTGATCATAATCATAGAATCAAAGAATTGTAGAAGGGACCCTGAGTCATCTAGTCCAACCCTCTGCAGTGCAGGAATTTCAACAGGTGGTCTTCCATCTAATTTGAAACCATATTGGACCCAGCTTAGCTTTGCAAATGTGCTAGCAGTTTTATTGCTGCACCAGCTTGGTTAGGAATTGTTGATTAGAAGGAACATACCTTTTTACCAGTTTGTCTGCTTCATTATAGTAGCCTGATTATGTATGTATGTACATATGTACTGTGTTGTGGAGCATTTTGTATTACTGGCATGCTGTTAAGAAATGAAGATGATTTGAAGCCTCTATTAGGCATGACTGGTGCCCATTTATTACATTTTTCTTTATATTCAGTTTGGGGCAGCATGCTGCACATGAAGTGGTTTTATTTTATTACATTCTTCATAGTTAATCTTTAGGATGCACTATCACTGACCTCCCATGCACAGCATGAAAGTGATTTTTTGTCTAGTTCCAAGCATTAATTTTTTCTCATATAGTGTATAAGGTTTTCTGAAGTGCTTCTTCATTCTCATGATTCGAAAGAAGCTCTTCCACTTAATTGGTCTTTGCTGTTCCCAAGCTATTAAAATATTTGGAAATGAGCGATCTGCTCAGTAATACTTTCTTATTCAACTTGTACACGCACAACAGCGGTTTAGTTTTACATGTATGAATTGAAATGAGCCTGAGTAAAGCTTTGAGGTCTCTTATTCCTCTGCTTCCATGCAGTTGGGAGAAAGATTTCCTCAGTGTTTTGGTTCACTTTCCATAATTTCTGACTTCTTGGAGCGAGCTAATTTCAAACCATGGGTTATGAAGCTGGCTTATTTTAAATCACTGTTAACTAGAACGGGAGTCTGTGAACCTGAAGCTTTTTTCATTCTTATCCCATGTAGCACTAAGCTATATTTTAGTGCTGCATACAAACCAGCCCACTTTTAATGCTATTGCTAGTATACCAGTCTCTCAAAGTTCCAACAGGTCATTTGATACAGGTAGAGTTATTGCCATCAACATAAAAAGCGGGTTGGTTTGCTGCATTTGCTGCAACCATAAGCCTATCTATATACCCAACAAATTGTTTGTTGGATGAAAATCATGTTCTTGAGCTGCAACTTGTAACTGTGTGTTGCGTTCGCAATGTGCTGCAACAAGGAAGAAAGACAATTTAAGAAAGCCCTTATCTTTTCTTTACAGAAGTTCATTCCTGTAGTGTAGGCAGTACTGGGATGAAATCTTTTGTTATGAGAGTAAACTGCAGCTTTCTCCTGATGGCATATGCAAGCATGCATTATGCATTCTTGATGTGACAGATTTATTAGAAATTTAAATTATTTGACTTGTGGTAGAAAAGAGTTGAAACCCTAATTTTCAACTTGGGTAAATTTCACATGCTATGTTTTATATTTTAATGGAGAAACAATTGGTCACACTTGTTATTTAATAATAATGATATGAACATTAATTGTAGGTCCAAGTTTGAACTTCAGTATCTTCTCAGAGTTTCTTTTTATTCCTGCAGTAGGAAAATTCTTGTAGTTCCCATAAATGTTTTACTTGCCACATTCATGTTTGGTACATAACTGATACAAGAGTCTTACAGCTTAAAAGAAAAGGCGAACTAGAAAAAAACCCCACATATCATAACTAGCAGGCAGCCTTATGTTACTGGGCTTGTAGGTTCCAGGTATATGAAAATGTACATGTTGCAATAATTCCTTACCTAGGTATTAGGTCTCAAATCTATACATTTTCCTTGGGAAGGGGGATATTGGCAATATTTCATCTGGTTATTCCTGTATTGACAGTTTTTGTCATCTGGGAATCAAAGAAGAATTGCTTTCTATAAGGATGTTTCTTGAGGATATCTGACTGCAAAGAGGAATACCATCCATAATATCTCACTAATATCATGCTAGGTAAACTCCTTAGGTTTGAGTTGATTATTTAGCCTATGGATTTCTTGAATGTTAATTAACAAATCACAGTAGAAACAAATGGTCCTCCTTGTGATTACAAACCAAGGCCCTGGTTTTTGCTCACTGAAGCTGTCTGATTCATAACCTACTTGTCTTCCTATGTACGGGGTAGAAACATAACTGATTCAAATAGTACTATGAATTCGTTCAATCTCTTTGTTTAGAATAGAATCTGAGTGAGATCTTAACTCTTGAATTAATTCCAGTTGTCCAGTTTAGCTAGTGACCTTACTCCTGGACAAGGTTGAATACTCTGGATGCAATAAACCATGTGAAATGAAAAGTGCAAATTATAGGCAGGTGGTGTTAGCTTAAACAACTTTTAAGAAATTCAGTACTCTTGTTAAGATATTACAGCTTAAGTAAAAAATAAATGCACCACTCTAATAAACCAGGGTCAACAAATAGAGTTTCGTGAACACTTATGCTCTAAATCCTTTAAAGCAGAGGCACAGGAAGGAGTACCTCTGGATTTTTTGCAATAGAACTGCAACAGTTTCTGACTCCCAACTGTTTACCAGCAAACCAAAAGGGCTCCCCATATTATGCTACTGAAAAAAGTAATTAAGGGGAATTAAGGATGAATTTTCATGTGAAAGGATTGTGAGCTCAGTTCTGCTACTAAAAATATCTTCCTGTTCTGAGACGTGTACTTAGAGGCAACCAGTTCCTTAGTTCTTGGTACATGTCTGCCTCTTTACAGTGGAAACATTATTTGTCCCTGCTTTTAAGCATGGAGAAACCCTAATATAGACTAATTATGTCTTTTGGGGCAATGCAGTATGTATATGTTCTTACATTTGAACCTGTCTTTGGGTCCCTATGTTACATCTGTAGGTTTTTCCCCTCTTAAAAACACTTTGCATTTCTGTTATAAGCAGCAAATGGTTTAGAATATATAACTCTTAAGGGGCTAAATCATTGACTTGGATCCAGATAAACGAGGGGAAGAAGACAATGTATTAGTGCTGTTTGAATTTTCTTGCAAGTGATGGTAAAATATTTCTCACAAGCCAGCAGCACAAGGTAGCATACTGTGTCTACAGTATGAGAGAAATAGTGAATAAGGAAGCTGTAGGATAAACTAGTGGGCCGTAATAATGTCTTGAAAATAGCTTATGCAAACAGAAGCAATTCTTTGGATTTGGGGTTGCTTTTCTCATGCAATGCTCTTCCGCTAGGTCGGAAACAGCCCTTCTGTGAGTGGAAGAGGCTTTCCGCTAGCAGAAGGGCACCTGGGATCCAAGCTACTTGCTCCAATGGGACTTATTCCTTCTCCATTTGGAACTTATCTAGCGTGAGCAGGCAGTAGAGTGGAAAGAGAGTCTCATTAAATGAACAGTTCAGAATCAACTATGAACCTGACATTTCTGCAAAGGAACTTGGTAGGTATAGTTATCTGCAGTTTAAACATTTTTGTGTCTTCTGTTTGATAAAATATTCCTCCTCCTAGGAGGGAGGTAGATATTTTAAAGAGTGAGGTACCCGTATGTTTATCCTGGTTGAGGGTATGCTTGTGAATGTGTGCTGTCACCTTGAAGGCTTGTACATACCCAGTGCATTGCTTTTAACTATTGTATAAATGGTTCAGAGAGAATTAAAATAAATTATGTAATTTGATTAAAGAATGATTGCATTATTTAAATAATAATGTACATTATAAAGAAAATTTGCATTCATGCTGCAGTTGCCATAACTTACTTGATGGGGATTTTTTAAACTTGCCTACCTACCCAATTCATAGTCTAACTTTTAAGTGGATCTTATTATTTGCTGCTTTTGAAAAAAAGACACCTAAACTTGTGTTGTTTGTCCTGTTCAGGAGAAAAAAGAGCAAGAGCAGAAGTCGTAGCCATGACAGGAAGAGGAGTAGAAGTAAGGAGCGCAAACGAAGTCGTGATCGTGAGAGGAAGAAGAGCAAAAGTCGGGAGAGGAAGCGCAGTAGAAGTAAAGAACGGAGACGCAGCCGTTCAAGAAGTAGAGAACGGCGATTCAGAGGCCGTTACAGAAGCCCCTAGTATGTTGCGCAAAATTGTCATTTTAGTTCTAATATTTCATTGCTGAATAAGCAGGAAATGTAATAAAAGTATAAGTTTTATTTTTTTAAAAAAGGCAAACTAACCTTTTAATATAGCTGCATAAGCCTCAATTTTAAGATGTATACATTTTTGTACCTTGGCTTAGGTTTTTCAAAATACTTTTAAGCAGACAACTTAAGAGAAATCTGCTTCCAGTATCGTGTGGGATCTGAAATCACAGTATGACTGTAGCAGTGACACAATTTTCTTTCGCAGTATCAGAGTGGGTAATCCCTGTAATGGTGGAATAACAATATTTGGTTCATACATAATGCCAAGTCCATGAAACTAAAAGTCCTTGCCATACAGGGGGAGAATAAGACAGACCATGGAAGCCTGAGACTTTGCTTGCACGCCTTCTTGTTCATATATATGTCACACTAAATCATCTGAGAACTAGCCCAGACTTTCTCATAATGTCAAAATGATATCTCAGGTTAATTTTGGATATGCTTCACATATCTGCCTTACTGCATCCCACTTGCTTTCAAATATACTTGTAAAGTGAACACCAGTTAGCATTTAGTTTCTTTCAAGATTGTTGCTGCCAATAATGAACTTGCTTGGTAATATATTGTCTTTTTTTTTTTTTTAATCTAGTTCTGGTCCAAAATTTAACAGTGCCATCAGAGGAAAGATTGGCTTGCCTCACAACATTAAAATAAGGTTTCCTTCTTTTATTTTATGGTGACTATTTAATTATCTATTTTGATGTATTTAATACCTTCATAATTGGTTGTATCCTTTTTTCCACAGTAGACGACGATCCAGGAGCAAAAGTCCATTTAGAAAAGACAAGAGTCCTGTGAGGTAGGCAGTTGAATACTACTATTTAAATTGACTGTGCAGTGTTGAATATTATATGAGGTGTCTCAGTTGCTTTCTATGCAAATCTCATTCTCACCTTTCAGCTTCCAGAACATGCTCTCTGTGCATGTTTAGTGTGCTGCCTCTGCAAGCCAAGGTTATTGTTAGTATTTTAATTTGGCATGAGTAGCATAGAGTGCACCTATTTTGATTGATTGTGGCAGTTCTGAAGTGTTGTGGATGTTGGTAGCACTACAGAATTTGATGTTCTTTTATTACTGGTAGTACGACCTTTTGCTTTCTCTGGCCATTAATAGGAACGTCCTTTGAAAGGCATCTGTGATACACCTCTGTGTGAAGGTGACTTATGCATTTGACATTAATGAGCTATAAGTAACGGTAAAGGGACCCATGACCATTAGGTTCAGTCGTGGCCGACTCTGGGGTTGCGGCGCTCATCTCGCTTTATTGGCTGAGGGAGCCAGCGTACAGCTTCTGGGTCATGTGGCCAGCATGACTAAGCCGCTTCTGGCGAACCAGAGCAGCGCATGGAAACGCCATTTACCTTCCCGCCGGAGCGGTACCTATTTTTTAATGTGCTTTCAAACTGCTAGGTTGGCAGGAGCAGGGACTGAGCAATGGGAGCTCACCCCGTCGCGGGGATTCGAACCGCCAACCTTCTGATCGGCAAGTCCTAGGCTCTGTGGTTTAACCCACAGCGCCACCCGTATCCCGAGCTATAAGTAGCTTATTGTAAAATTTTCACAGATGGAGCAGCAAGAGATATTGTGCTCCTTTCAGCTGTTCTCCATACCACACTGATGTGTCTCAGGTCTGTGGGAACAACCTCTGCTGAAGGAAGGAACTATCTGGTCAGAGTAGAGGCGCTGGAATGTCTCCCTAAGTTAGGCTCTATGGAACCATTGGGTAAGATGACCCAAATGGCAGCTAAGCTGCAGGAGCTTGGGGTGCAGTTATGGCCTATAGAGATTATTCTTAACTCGCAGTTTCATGGACCCAATGGGCAAATGTCATGTTAGCCTCAGCTGCCTGCTCCTCCATTTTTTGAAAAGCCATCCTTCACTGCTTAATTCAGTACTTGCGGCAGGCAATTAGGGTCATTCCCCATCAGGCCAGGCGAAAGAAAACAAGCATTGGGCTGTTTTCTTGCATTCATCCTAGCTACTATCTTTGGGCTCCTGTGAGCTTAAGCTTGTTAATTCATCTCTCCTGCCAAAATTTGCTAGCGGCACCCATGTATAGATCTCGGCCCCTGTGTGTTCTTGTCTGGCCTATCCACATATAGGGGACTTGCTTTGAAAATAGGGGGATTGATTGAATTAAAGAGTGATCACAATGTCAGGCATAGATTAGCAGTCTTGTAACTGGAGTCATGGTCACTTTGCGAACAGAGTGCTGTTAGGTTTAGACCTTACTCCCATTCTTGCCATAGTCCGCAAAATGTGGACATTTTGCAAGGGTAAGGTGTAAATAATGTTTGGAGGGAGATTGAAACATTTTGTAATATTGCCTTTCAGTTGCAAAGTATATGATAATGCATTTTTGTGTGTAAAAAGTGCTATTCTGCTTAAGCTTGATAAATACAGTGATATGCCTTCATTTTTTCTATGCATCATTGCATTTCTCTTGCTGCCCAGTGCTATACTGATTACTGCCTTTGTATGGATAGAATATCGAAAGACATAAATTTGTAAAATGGCTGAATACGTTCTTTCATTTCAGACATACACAACTATTAAAGTACGTTGAGGTTAAAAGCATTTCCTTTCTAATGCTGGGATTAGGTAAGGTGTACGTACTTAGAAGTATGTCCATTAAATTAACAGATTTTTCCAGGCATACTTGTAGAATCGGGGTGCAAGACCTCTAAAACATCCTTTGTTAACCCCGAGCACCTTCTCCCAACCCTATTTTGTCTTTTTCATCTGCGTTACACATTCTTGCATATTGGGGTAGGAATATACGTTACACAGGAAAGAGCCCTTTTCTGAGGGCAATACCTTTTTTGCACTATAAATAATGAATTCTGAGATATTGAGACATTGACACATCTCATTAAAGGAGACTGTAGATATCTGGTGCAGTTGAAAAACAGGGGTACCTGTCTGCCTTACTTGAAGCATGTGCTATTTGAATGTTAAACCTCCATCTGTGTCTGAGTGTAAATGGATTTAATGAATATCAGAACAAATTTGTTCAAATTATCTTTTAAAATTGAAAATTACTGACCATGGTTTATCTATTATTTTCAGAGAACCTATTGATAATCTAACTCCAGAGGAGAGAGATGCTCGAACAGTATTCTGTATGCAGCTTGCTGCAAGAATTAGGCCAAGAGATTTGGAAGAGTTTTTCTCTACTGTAGGAAAGGTGAGGCGTCAATAACTCAAATTTCTTCTGGTGTCATCCTAATATTTTTAAAGCAGAATAACTGAGCAGAATTTTTTCAAACTTTCTGTATATTAAATTCCATTTAAGATACAGTGGTGTATTTGGGATGATTTGCAAGATTGAGCTGCTGAATTTTTAGCCTAAATCTAAAGAAGCTTCCACGTGAGGACTTGCTAGCTAAAATAACATAGACCAGGCACGACCAACTCACAAGAGACTGCGATCTATTCCCAGTTTAAAATGCAGGCAGTGATCTACCCATTGTCTTTGGAGGGACGAGGTACGTGTGTGGGGTGCGTGTGTGGAAGGAGGTAGCTAAGTGGATGCGGGAGGGGGGAGTTTAAGTGGGGGTGGGAAGGAAAGGGAGGCAAAAGTTCTCTCTCTGAGGAGCCAGCTGGCTTCTCTTCCCACCCCCAGCCAGCCCCTCTCCCTCCACTTATCCAGCTCTCCACCCCCCCGCAGCCCTTTCTCTCCCCCCCATCAAAGGTAGCCGCATAGCTGACGTGCATCCCGATTGTGCCTGCCCCCCCCTTTTACCCCCATATCCGGGAAGACTGGACCAGGCGACATTCCTTGTTCTTTCCACCTGTCCTGGTCTTCCCTGCGGCGGCAGGGGGACCCAGTGCCAGGGCCACCACTGCAGCAGTGACAGCTAGGCTGGGTGACATTCCTTGCACTTGCTGCCCGGCCTGGCCTTCCCGGCGGCAGTGGAGGGACCCAGGGCCGCTGCTGCAGCAGTGAAGGCCGGGCAGCAAGTGCAAGGAATATCGCCCAACCCTGACTTCCCAGCGGTGGAGGGACCCATGGGGCCGCCACTGCAACCGGGCTGGACAGCAAGTGAGCAGGCAAGGAATGTCCCTCCCCCTGGCGCTGGGTCCTGCTGCTGGCGGGAAGGTTGAGCTGGGCAACATTCCTTGTGCTTGCCTTCCCTGCGGCTGCGGCAGGAGCCGGGAAGGGGCGGCGACATTCCTTGCCCACTTTATTTAATCCCACGATCGACTAGGATCACTCCTGTGATCTATTGGTCGATTGCGGTTGACTGATTGGACATGTCTGACATACACAAAACCAAGTTACAGTAGGATTGTCCTGTTCCATTATTTTTGCAACACTTTGGAAACAGGAGAAAGTAAGTAACTTGCGCGTGTTGGCAAAAAAATGTGATTGGATCCTAAGGTGCCATTCTGTGCAGCCTCCATCTAACGTCAGGGGGAAAGGCAGTTTTGTGGATTTCCTTCTCTTCCCCTCTGGAGTAGACTTTCAGGGGTGTGGGGAGAGGGAATTTGGCAAAAACAGAATCTCAGGATCCATCCATAATTTGCTTGCTTTTCTGATGGTGTAAGATGCTGACACTTTTGACTCTGAAAGTTTCACAGTTGTTACTACATAAGATTGTCTAGAACAGGCATGTCCAACCTCAAGTAGGTTGCAATCTACCAACAAGTATCAAAAACTGGCGGCGATCTACTACCCTCCAAAGTTGTTTAAGATAGAGTGAGTGATAAAGGGATCTTTATTTCACAGATACAGTAGTTATGTTTGGATATCATCATGATAGATCCAAATAGTTACTAGATGAACAAGTAACTAAGCAAGTGAGAAAAGTCAAACTATATTTTTATTTTAGTTTGCACAGATCTGAGAAGCCAGCTTTTCTCTCTCTCTCTCTCTCTCTCTCTCTCTCTCTCTCTCTCTCTCTCTCTCTGTTAACTCTTCTGAGTTGCTTCTTCCTTGCTCTGCGATTCTCCTTCCCTGCCTCCCCCCCCCCCCCACGGCATCCTCACTCTTTCCCTCCACCTCAGTCTTTCTCCTTCTGCATCTTTTCGTTTCAAGTCCAGTCATGCCCCATCCCTAAGTTAGTACCTTGCGGGAACACCCCCCCCCCACATAGACACCAGCCCTCCCTCAGGGCACCGTGTCCCCCTCACCCCCCCCCCCGGTGCTCTAACACGCCCCCCCGAGCGCAGTGCAGAGCGGGTGTCAGGAATGAAGGCAAGCTGGCTTCCTCAGTATGTCCTTGTTTTGTGTCTTGCTTTCAAAATAAGATGGTAAGATTATAGCAAAATTTGGAAAATACTTGGCTAATTATTTGAAGGAACAATTGAAAGTCTTTGAGGGACAGTAGGGTACCTGTTAGGGCACTGAAGCACCATTCCTTGAATACTGAAAAATGGCACTGCTTGTATGTTTTCACAAGTTTATCTGCAGGCATGAGAGAGGATTGAAAAATGATTCAATTTTGTTTCAAACATAATTTTTAATTTGAAGGCACTCTGTAGGAAATGCAGATTAAACTTTTCAAATAGGTAAAACAAGTTTTAACTGTTCCCATCTTTCTAGGTCCGTGATGTACGCATGATTTCAGACAGAAACTCCAGACGTTCCAAGGGAATTGCTTATGTGGAATTTGTTGACGTTAGTTCAGTACCTTTGGCAATTGGATTAACAGGACAACGAGTTTTGGGGGTACCAATTATTGTACAAGCATCTCAAGTAAGTTGATACTAATTTCTGCTCTAGCTCCGTTATGATCAGTAAATCTTACTTCATGTGCACTTTATTCTTGCATTGCAGGGGGTGGAGTACATGACCCTCCGGGTCCCTTGCAACTCTACAATTCTATGAGTCACTTGTGATCGAGTCCTTACATTCCATTCTCAACTCTGGATAGATCTGAAGTGTCACTTAGGGTTATACAAGGCGCTTGAATATGTCCAGTATATTTTTTTACTTCAGTTGTTTGAGTTTGTCAACCTGTGCCATACCTCAAAGTGCTGTTGAAGATTAGGGGACTTTTCAAATGTAGTTTGACCAAACAATGATTGATAACAGCTAAGAGACAGAGATGGCAGATAAAAAAGTTTATTAGAATAAACTAGCATGCCTATTTGCAAATTTAAATGCCATCTACTTGAATATTATTGTTAATAATAATAGTATATTTCTTAATGCTTGTGCCTAGTTACTTACGATAAACAGTACTTGATAGTAGACCAAAAGGTGGAAATCACTTCTAATTTATCAACAGTTTTATTTTTAAGATGGTGAATGCTTAGTTAAAACTTGTTTGGCACTAAAAATACTGGTGATTACAGCAAACTCCTAATCTTGAATAATTGGAAGCCCCCCCCTTTTTTTTTTTAGTATTTATTTTTGAGTGCACTAAACATACAGTGAGTTGGTGGGCTTCTGCTAATATGCATGCTTTGTTTTTTTGCCTAATGTAAGAATACAATTTTTGAACTTGACCTACTCTGTAGTGTACTTCTCTCCCTCTCCCTCCCACACCCACCCAGTTTTGAATACAGTCTGAAGCATTCCTCAGTTAAATGTAGGACAGTTAACTGTTAAACTTTATTTAGTAATGTGTATTGTTTCTATTTGGGATAACTTTTCTAGGCAGAGAAAAACAGAGCAGCAGCAATGGCTAATAACCTACAAAAAGGAACTGCAGGCCCCATGAGACTGTATGTGGGATCATTACACTTCAATATAACTGAAGATATGCTTCGTGGAATCTTTGAACCTTTTGGGCGGGTAAGTTTTTTAGTTCATTGGGGACAACTGCACCTAGTAGTAGTGACAGAATTATGAATTCCTGAAAGGTTTAATTGGCTAACTTCCTTTCTCTGATTTTAAAAAATGTTAGTTCAAGTAGAAATAAAAACTACATGAATTCATTTGATCCTAAAGACCATTCTTGATTGAGTAACTTACAGTTGCACTTCTATAGTAGTGGATGCCAAGTTGCGTAGACTGCTTTCATAGCAGATTGTAAAAATTAAAATAATATTTCATCTGTCTAACTGCAATATTATTCTGGTTTGTGCTTTCAACAACACTGTTGATAACATCAAACCGTGGTATTGCACCATGGGATCACATCTTGTGCTCCCTTTCCTCCTCACACCCTCCAGTTTACAGTCCCAGTTTTCAGGCAATATCACAATTGGAATGTTTGGTTGTAACTGCAGTTGATGGTCTGAGAATGGAGCACTTAGGCATAGCACCAAAGTACGATTTAGTATTATGTGTGACACATCTATTCTTTAGGATTTCACGATCCAAATCTTGAGGATTTCAAACATCCAGGGGAGCTATTAGAACATTCTGTGCATATTCCAATTTGCATTATGGTCCTGGACAAACAGACTTTGTTTTCTTCTACATCCTGTTCTATAAAATAAAAAATTGATGACAGTAGGTCTTATATACTAATTAGTACTGGTCTTTGCAGATTGAAAGCATTCAGCTGATGATGGACAGTGAAACTGGACGTTCCAAAGGATATGGATTTATTACTGTAAGTTTGTAAAGTTTATTGTGGCAAACAGGTTCTACTGATGTCAATTGAATATATTGTTTCCAAGTAAAAATTCTTAGATTTTAAGATGTTCTGATTTTTTTAGACTTGTGATGCTTAACTTAGTTTTAGTTTACATGTGTAAAATTACAATATGTACCACACCTTTTATAATGTGCCCTGAAAGAAGTTGAAGATAAAATATTTTAAGTCATAAACATGAATAATTATGAAAGTTAGGTACTAAGCCCCAAGTTTTGGGCATGTTCACAATGGTAGAATCATTCCAGTTTTTATTAAACCTGAGCAACCACTGCTATTGTACTGGACTTCAAGTTGGAGTGTGCTAAATGAAGATGGCTGCTTCACTACCAGATAATAGCATTCAGTAGAGTACAGTCATATCATGGGTCCTGAATGCCTTGGTGCTTGGACGTTTTGGCTCCCAAATGCTGCAAACCCGGAAGTGAGTATTCCGGTTTGCAAATATTCTTTGAAACCTGAATGCCCAACGGGGCTTCTGCAGCTTTGGTTTCTGAACGTTTTGGAAGTTGAACGGACTTCCGGAACGGATTTCGTTCGACTTCCAAGGTACGACTGTATGTTGCTGTGTTGATAAAAGCAAATTGAAAATGAAAGGATGAAGGCAAAATTGTCCATAGACAAGTGTGCAACTTCTCAAGTTACATAAAATTACTAAATGCAAACATCAAGTTGACAAACTCTACAACCCCTTAAACCCAGTGGAAGTATGCCATGGTTTGCATTGCCTGGTAATTAATTTGGGCTCCCATGTAAATGTCTGTACCTATCGGTTTTATAGCAAAAAATCAAATACATTGTGGCTTCTGTCACACTAAACCAGTTATTTGAAGGGTTCTAGTATTAGCTTGATGACTGAAACTTAATAGTTTCAGTTTTTTAAAAATAAATAAATGCTGAAATAAAAGTCTGCTAACAACTGTATTTTAAATGACCATAGATTAATTTGTTTAGTTTTCAGACTCTGAGTGTGCTAAAAAGGCCTTGGAACAACTAAATGGGTTTGAACTAGCTGGCAGGCCAATGAAAGTAGGTCATGTAACTGAACGTACAGATGCATCCAGTGCTAGCTCGTTTTTGGACAGTGATGAACTGGAAAGGACTGGAATTGACTTGGGAACAACTGGCCGTCTTCAGTTGATGGCAAGACTTGCTGAGGGTAAGTACATTTGTAAAAAGCAAAGTACATATGGTATTTTCTTCTAACGTATTTTTTTAGCATACTACTATATGATTTCAGTCTAAAGGAAAGCTCACTGCCAAGTTTTTCTAGCTAAGTGGGACATAGTCATCTCCATGTTGTAGACCTTCTAGTTTGGCTACATTGATTCCCAAGACTTTAAGCTGGTTTGCATACAGTGCTGAAACCATGATTTAGTACTATGGGCATGAGGTGAACAAACCTAAAGCTGCACTTCCTATTTCTCTTTCCTCCTTCTGTGCAGCTGGGAAATAAATGCCTGCTGCATTTTCTTTGAGTTTTGTGAATCCTAGCTTGTCATGAGGTGCTAATCAGAATCAAGGTTTAAAATAAACTTGTAAGCTTCAAAGTTAGTAAACTTTAAACCATGGGTAATGACACTGGCTTTAACTAATCAGAGTTTGTTATTAAACTGTGCTGTCTGGAAATTAAACACAGCAGAAGTCTTCCCAAACCTTGTGGAAGTGGGAAGGGATAACTGTAAAGCTAGTAACTTTGATTGGGCTCATTCTGGTTTGTACTTGTAGCACAAAACAATTTTTCATAATTTTAGTATCCTAGTTAAATGTAGAGCCTCTAGCACAAAATAGATTAATGGCTTTCTATTCCAGGTACTGGCTTGCAAATTCCTCCAGCTGCACAGCAAGCTCTGCAGATGAGTGGATCATTAGCATTTAGCGCTGTAGCAGGTAAAATTGTTTTTTCTAAATACTGTATTCTGGAAATTATTCTTAAGGAAGATAACTTACTCACCTGTTGATTATGATATGTTAGCTGATTTGCACAACCACAGCAATTTTCTGTATCACTTTATTTAATTTATTTCAATTATATACCACTTAGTCACAGAAATTGCTAAGCGGGGTACAAACAGATTACAAAAGTAACAGTGAATAAAATTTTATGCAGGAAATAAAATTAATCATAAAAACAGAATGTATTTAAATGCCTGCTGAAATAGAAAGGTTTTCAGGCACCTGAAGTTCAACTATCAGAGGGCCCTGTATAATATCAGTTGTGAGGGAGTTCTACAGAATCAGGCCCACAGTACTGAATGTGCAGCTCCAGGGGGATATGAACTGCGTATCTGAGCCATGGGAGACCACTAAAACAGATTACTCTGAAGATTTCAGAGATCAAGCAGGGATATAAGGTATCCTGGGCTCAGAATGTTAAGGGCTTTGTAAATTATACAAGAACCTTGAACTTGGCCTAGTAACATGGACAGCCAGTGTGAGCTTTGAAGTGCCAGATTTATGTGCTGATGATAATCTGTCCCTACTAGCATTCTAGCCACAGGATTTAGCACCTGCTGGAGCTTCTAGACTGATGAAGATGATGATAGTAGTAGTAGTAGTAGTAGTAATAATAATAATAATAATAATAATAATAATAATATATTTATACATACTTACATACCCTGCCCAATTATAGCCCCACATAGAGCACATTGTAGTAATGAGTTTTGAGGCTACTAGGCTATCCCTGTCCAAGAACAGCCATAGTTGATAACCATAACTTGTAAAAGGCACTCCTAGTCACTGAGTCTACCTGAGCCTAAAGTGACAGAGAACCCCTGAATTATGAACCTGTTCTTTCAGAGAGAGTACATATAATCGTGTCCAGAATAGGCAGGATATACAGGACACATTTCGCATAACCAGTCTTGAATTGCTTGTGAAATTTTCATATGACCTCTTTCTTTTATTGCTTCTTGTCTGATAGCTTATGCAATACACAGTGACAAATTTTCTTAGAGGAATGGTTGGTACTCTTTAGAGCATTAAGGGGTGTGTGAGAGAAATTTGCATTCCAAATATTATATTGAAATGTTCTCTGCAATATTTTTCTTTAGATTTACAGACACGACTTTCACAGCAGAGTGAAGGTGAGACTGATTTTGAATAGAGTTGTGTATTGCTAGAAAGACAGGCATTTACAATTCCACCTGCCTGAGAGCAAGGACAAGTGCTCCTTACTACTTGCGAGAGGAACTCTCAGAAGCTTTAGACAGTTCCGAACAGTTTGGATAAGAAAAGATACAGCATGAATTTATCCTGTTTCTTTCCCTGTCCAAGCCTTGGACACAGGAGAAAACTTCCACTGCATTCAGCCTATCATACTTGGCTACAGAACTTGGTAGCAAGGAGAAATGTATGCTCACCTAGTTAAGATAAGGTCATATTAGTGGATCCAGTATGAAGATGACATTTGAGCTGTTGTCTTTTGTTAAAGTAAATAATAAAGCACTCGGTCAGATAGAAAAGGTTTATTTCTATTTTCCAGTTCCTCTTCTAAAAGAATATCATTTTTCACCAATTCTGGTGTGGACGTGCTGACACTCAAAAACCTATACATACACTATTGGGATTTTGGGTGTAGTCTTATTGTTCTCAGGCAGTCCACTCAGTTGTACTCTACTTGCTCCAGGGCCATTTCTGAGTTGGATCTTAATTTTGTAAAGCATAGGCTCTTTTGATCTAAGGATATTTATGCAAACTTATTTGTCTGGTGCAAGATGAAGGAAGCAATAAACAGTTGACAGTCTCCCTAGTTAAAGGAGCCATATGTTGTTTTATTGGAGCCCCTTTGACACCCCCCCCCCGCGGGCATTATTTATGACTTTAGTAAAGCAAAATGTATGTGCAATATTCAAATAACAAGCCCTGCCAATGGAAGCCTTTGCAAGAACTTAACCTTCTCCTAAATTGGTTGAGGGGCAGGGAACACCCTGGAAACAGTGCACAGGGGGAGAAAAAGAGAGATCATTGCATCAGAAATTCCAACAGAGCAATCTGCTTAGCACAATGTTGAATTCCTCCCTATATGTTTCAGACAGTATCTTGTCCTCAGAAATGGGGATGGGAGTAGGCCTATTGAAGTTAATAAGGCATGTTAAAATTAGGTTCATTAACTTTGGCACCTCTGCTCTAAGTAGGACTTAGTTTATTACAACCCGTGAATTCAGATCGCTGTTCAAGTTACTTGGTGCTTCTTGACAGGGACATAATGCAGTCAGTTTACTTGTTAGCACAGTGCTCAACAAATTGAATGCAAAATATATCTATTGACCTCCTTGCCCATATTAAAGCCTTTGAACTAGAACTCCAGTTTTTAAAAATTTGAATGTAAAAGACTGCTTATTAGGAACTGTATTCTTGCAACAGAATCATATTTTGTAAACCTTGTTTTTCTATTTTGTAACGTCGTATTATGATAAATTTTCAATAGAGTTTGCCCTGATACTTTTAAAGTCTTAGTTGTAATCTGAGGGTGGAATTCGGCATTGTGATATTACAAATATTCTGCCTGTGCAAGTGTATCAGCTTGCCAGGGGGACCAATCTGCCTCCGCTGGCATGCCTCTCACAGCCAATTGCGGGGGAGGGAAAGAAATAAAGAAAGTCTGTTACGCACAGGGCTTCTGCTGACAGGGCTTTTAGGTGTATCCCACCCTGAATTTTGTGCTTCTTAAAATAAGGAGAAACTTACTCTACACTTTCCTCTCCAGTGTTGGCTGCAGCTGCTTCTGTACAACCACTTGCAACACAGTGCTTCCAGCTCTCCAATATGTTTAATCCTCAAACGTAAGTTAATCTCTCTCTCTCTCTCTCTCTCTTTGTAAAATCTGTTTTATTTCTCCATTTTCAGTATACATATGAAGAATAATTAATTAATTTGTGTATTGTCTTACTCTTCAGTGAAGAAGATGCTGGCTGGGATACAGAAATTAAGGATGATGTGATTGAGGAGTGTAACAAACATGGAGGCGTTGTCCATATTTATGTAGACAAAAATTCAGCTCAGGTATGTTGATTAAATCAGTACCCAAAGGTGGTAACTTCTATCTGTTCCTATACTTCTACAAGATGTGGCTATACACCACTGTACTACTAACAGTATGGTCAAGTACTTGGGGAGCATTTTATGTTCTACAAACAGACCAGACTAAAGTATTCTCTGTGTGATGCCAGAAAACTCTGTTACTCAGTTGTCAGTGAACAAAATGTCTATACAGTGGTACCTCAGATTTTGTACTTAATTCGTTCCAGAGGTCCAGAGCACGATTTCTGTTCTCATCCTGAAGCAAAGTTCTTAACCCGAGGTACTATTTCTGGGTTAGCGGAGTCTGTAACCTGAAGCGTATGTAACCTGAAGCATATGTAACCCGAGGTACCACTGTACAGACATTGATTCAATTACTGTTTACATCATTGCAAGGTTAAAATACATGCTTATGAATCCTGAATCACTGGCTGCAAAGAATATAGGTTCAGTAAGTACTGCATGGACACAGTAATTCAGTTTTACTAGCAAACCGGAGGTTAGACTAACCCCTTTCCAACCCTGGGAGGAGCGTGAGGAGTGTTCATGTGACACACCACACCACAGCTGACACACTAACATGTCATGACACAGTTTGGAAAGCGCTGCCATAGACCATCTCAGTTAAAGGAAAAAAGATGACACTTTGAAACCTAAATGAGATTTGCATGCACCTAAAACTTTGATGGGGAACCTGTAGTACTCCAGATGTTGTTGAACTCCCAACCTACCTCAGCCAACATGGCTAGTGGTCAGAGATGATGGGAATTGTAGTCCAGAAACAACTGAAATACCACAGATTCCCCATCTCTGCCCTACAAAATCATGTAGGAGTGCTCCTTAATCTAGTTCTGCTTTCAGATGCACAGGTGGCTATGTGCTCACCTTTGACTGATATGCCAGATACAACCATTCCTGATGAAACTGGACCATGCCACAGTCTTTCAAGCCTTCGTTACCTCATGCCTTTTGTGGCACTGCCCTTTAAAAGCTTTTGGAAACTTCAGTTGGTACAAAATGCTACCATCAGACCTTTGTATCAGGTTAAACATTCAGAACAAATTGCTTTTCTTTTTTCTTTTTTTCTTTTTATTACTTGCATGATGTACTTTAGCATAAGCTGCCTTGAATTAACTTTGTGGAGTAAAGGCAGGATATAAGTATATTAAATTCATTTGATGGATTAAAATATTTATTCACATTTAATCTGTAGTTTTGTTCCAGCAACTTGAATTTTTGATTTCTGTTGATCTGCAAGTGAACGGTTCTGTTAAATGCAGTAAATGTTGTTTGTATTTCAGGGTAATGTGTATGTCAAATGCCCTTCAATAGCTGCAGCAATTGCAGCTGTCAATGCATTACATGGAAGGTGGTTTGCAGGTATGTGAACTGAAGTTGTTTATTACTATTATTAGAATTAGAATTTATATACCGTCCTATTACCCTCAGGTAATATTTGCCTTGTTGCTGTCTAACAGGTAATAGGTATAGATAAGCAGCTGGGACTTTGAGAAATAAATAGTTAGGGGAGTTGTTTCTTAGAACACCACCTATAAAACTAGGTAATCACAAGTACTTGGGGGAAGTGGTATCAGTTTGCAGGCTTCCACTGAGAACGACAGCATCTCTACCATACTTCTTGCAAATTTATCTTCAGAGCTAGTAAGCCAGTGGCCTTAGAACACATGCTGATTTGGGCTGCTTAAATAAGTTCTAATACTTTTAATTGTCTAGATTGATGATTTGCAGTTGAACTCAGATGGGATTGATGTTTTTGGGAAGAAGGTTATTTCTTCCCACTTGGGCAATTGCTGGGTGAGATATATAACCCTTCCACCTGTTTTCAGTTTGCCATCCCTTACCCAGGATACTTTCCCAACAATTATATTACAAGAGTATCAACAGTTCCATTTAAGTTTAGTGTAGCCTTTGATGCCCCATCCTTCTTTGCCAGACAGACTTGTGTACGTTACAGCAGTGGTTTTCAACCAGTGTGCTGTGTCACCCTGGGGTGCCTTGAATGATGGTCAGGGGTGCCACGGGCAACACTGGCCCCTGTCCGTCTTTCTTTCCCTCCCCCTTCTGATGCCTTCTTGCGTCTCTGCCTCTCAAAAGGCTTGCACAGCTGTTAGTTGCAGCAGACCCGACTACAAGCTCCCCGGTTTCTCTGGGGCTGACCAGGGGGTGCTTCCCAGGCCCCTGTAAGGCAGTGTAAGGAGGCACCTTTCCCTGCAGCACCTGACCATCATTCAAGGCCCCCCCGGGTGCCACGGCACACTGGTTGAAAACCCCTGCCTTACTCAGTGATATTTTACTGTTAACTTACTGTAACCTTAATATTTTTTTCATTGGACTGATTAACAAGTTCTAATTCTGGAAAGTATTGCTTTTGTTGGACAGATGATTTTTATGGTTTTTTCTTCTTTTTGTTGTTGAAAACCTCCCTGAGCATTGCAGATGCATTGTGAGGATAGAAGTTTACTAAAATAGTCCTTGGAGGTCTTGTAATGAACTTCATAGGCATTGCACCTTTCTCATTTTGTTCATTCTTGTTTAAAAAGTAAGCAAGAATTTAAAGCAGTTTTTCCCTCTCTTGTTTCTTTTAGGTAAAATGATCACAGCAGCGTACGTACCACTTCCAACATACCACAACCTTTTCCCTGATTCTATGAATGCAACCCAGCTCTTGGTTCCTGCTCGGCGATGAAGATGGATTTAGTCAGTTTTGTACATAGCTATTTTTGAAGGAAGACTTGAGTTACCTTTTTAATTAGAAGAAGACAAAAGGAAAGGCTGTAAAGTCCTTTTGTGTACATTTCCTGTTACTTTTAAACGAAAAACAAAAAATAGAGTAAGCAGGAATGCTGTGTGTTCATTCTCTTGATTAGCATTCCCACTGTATACAAAGCTGACTACTTGTTCTGCCTTGTAATTCTTGTACATTTAGAACATTTGGCTAAAGTGATCTGTAGGAACAGATGTAGCTTATAGAAAAGATTTTTCTGTAAAAGGTGGACAGGACATAAATTTTAATGTTTCACAAGCCTTTTCTTTTAATGCAGGTATTACATTTTACATTCACCTAAATGTAGATGCTCTGCTAAAGGTTAATATCAGATTTAACTGGACATATTTAGTGTGTTTTGTATGGATCAAAAATTTGAGAGGCTACTGAGTGATTTCTTTGGCCAGCTGTTCTGCTCACTTAATGTTGACCAGTTGGCAAAATTTGGAGGATTATAGAAGATTTTATTTCTAGATGGTAACTTTTGATTGTCTCTGTAAAAGTTTCTTGTAAATAAGGTGTAAGGTGTGTTTAGAATTCCAAACAAAGCTATCTCTGCATTTCCAGATTAAAGTTCCATTGATTGCAGGGAATGTACCTAAGTTTGAAAGTTGAAGTAGGAAATGCAGGAATATATTTTGTCTGGTTGCATATAATCTGCTCTTTTTTAAGCTCTGTGAGCTCTGAAATATATTTTTGGGTTACTTCAATGTGTTTGACAAAACAGCTTGATATTTCTATCAACAAATGACTTTCATATTGCAATGATCTTTGTAAGAACCACTCAATAAAATTCTCCTAAAGGCCTCCAAAAGCATTATTTTTGAGAACTCAAATTAGGTGTAACCAGAAAAATGCAAATTGTGAATACTTAAAATGCTGGAAAATCAGCAACAGTTTGAGCTTCTCTTTCCCTCCCTCCCTCTGTTCACCTTAGTGCACTCAGTTTTTCCTTACACACATCCACCAGAATTTTGTAGTTTAAAAACCAAGCTACATTTGTCACGGTGTAGAGGAGGGGTCCCTAACCACCTTGGGCCTACAGGCACATTTGGAATTTCAGGAGTGTTTGCATGACCACAGATTGACTGCTGCTGTTACTAAATGTTGGAAGCATACGCAGGTATCATCTTCTCTTGCCCAAATGAGACATGGGACAGACGAAGTTCACCAATGGAGGGGGAAAACCTAGTGAGGCCTGCCTGTTAGTTGGAGCAGTGTACTACTCTGCTCATCACAAGTAGTGCAGAAGCAAGTCCATACCCAGTGTTGTATCATCTCTTACTCCTCACAATGACTTTGATGGCCTTTTCTTCTGGACTACTCTATAATGTCTATGTGGATGGCAAAGGTTGCCAGTTGGGTACTTATAACTCCCATGTGTCAATTCCAGTGAACACAAAAAAATCGAACTTAGGTTCACCTCTCTGCCTAACAGCCGCTAACAGCCATGCAGCTGTTAAAGCTCGAAAGCTTGCAACATAGGATACTATATCACCTAAATAACCTATCTGTAAAGTGTGTGGCCCTTGACAACATTTTTAAACTAAAAGTTTTGTTAATTTGGTTATATCTTGAGAAGGCTATGCTCAGACAAATTTGAAACTCTAAATGAGAAACTGTAAAAATGAATTATTTTATAAGTGACACCATTCAGTTGGGTGGCACCCTATATAACTAACTATGCCTATTAAGTGAAAATAGTTAATCTGGTGAATATGCCGAATCAATTCACAACATACCCAAACAAGTTCTCATTTTCTTGTGTTATTTAATTATCCCCTTCTCTCAAAGGCGTAAGAGGGCCTGAGCTCCCCTTCTATAATAGTAGTGATCCAATCCTACAGTAGGAAGTTCTTGTTATCACCAAGTGGAAAGCTATGGACTTCTTTAAACATGCAATGAAAATTACTTTCACTCTCCCAGAATAAGTGCAACTTAAACATGAAACTCTTATTAGGCTTACACTGCAAACACTTGGTACCAACTTCTTTTGATTATCCATGCAATGATTCAAATTAATCCTGTCACATACACGCTTTCGTCCAATTTTATTCCACCTCCATAAACTTGGGATTTTTGCAAAAATTCAAGCCTCCCTGGTTTGGCTTACAAAATCACGGACAGAAGATTCCTTTGATAAACAATGACTGATCTTGTAATAAACTAATCATACCCACGCAGGAAACACTTGATACCAATTAAAAAGCATCTTCTAATAGGTATGATTCCTATAATTGATCATTTATTTGAGGTCACATCCATAGAGATTCACTGTATACAGAGATTCCATTACTTCTAAATCTCCACTGCCTTTGCCACTTTTGTTACGGAGAAAAAGATTTACAAACTCTTGCCAAAGCAATAAAGGCCGAAACTTATTTTGATGGATTATTCAATCCTGGTGCAGAGATTTTTATTCTACTACATAGCAGAACTTCCAACTTGCAGGGGCATTGGTCTTCGTGATAGAAAAGTAACATTAACAGCGGATTCCCATGCCAATTGCCATAAATGTCCCAAAAGTTCCACCACTCTGCATCATGGTTTTGCCAACACCACCCATCAGTTCTCGCCCTCTCATGCCAAACCTAAAAGAGAAGAAACAATGACAGAGGTGGTTACTTCCCACAATAATCACAGGAAAATAATTTTGTATCTGATTACTGGGAAATGCAATCAATGTAAAAAAACTTCACTAATTTTGAGTGGGTACTTTGGAGTGACCTATACAGCAAATTAGCTCATAGTAACCACTGGGTGGTCTGCCAGCCAGTGCAACTTAACAAACAGAAGCACTTCCCATAAACTAAACTCTAATTCAAAGAGAAGAGGTTAATGATAGGTCATTTGAAAACACACATCTTTTAAGATTTCGTATTAATCCCAAACCCCATCCTTTACTTTGCTAGTACATATACACCAACACAGTTTAAGAGTACAAAGTTTTAGTACTAATTATTCTCCAGCTGAAGTAATTTCTACTATAGATTTTATCTAAAGCTTTATACTCATGAATGTGTCTTGCTCTCAGAAATGTACAGGATTGCAGTCATGGTCTGTTATCTGGCAACAATCCGCAGAATAGATGGGGAAGTAAGCATAAAAGATTGTTAAGTACAGGTGGTGGCCGTTTGGGGCACGTCCAATTAACATGCAATCGCTGACACATGGGTCCTTATGGACTTGAAAGAGTGCAGACCATGGCCATAATGAGGGTGGGACACACTTATATCTGCATCTCTGACTCATGCTGGGCTGGAAACTGAATCCCTGCTCAAAATGGTTACCCCTTGTGATATGATCATATTGCATTATTTTGCTCTGTTCCTAAGCCAGGAAAGGTAACGAAGAAGATTCTTCTTAGGATTTATGTTGCATTCAACTACATTCCAACATACCTGAGACAAGAAAATGTGCCGAACAGTGCACCTGCTGCCATACCAACAGCAAAGCCCATCATGAAGCCCATTTTCACTCTGTCAAAGCAACTGGGTTGGGATTGGCCATATGGCCCCACTGTCACAGGCATCTAAAAATATAAAAAAATACTTAAAGAATATCTACCGCTTCCATGCAGAAGATAATCCACATCACCAGTGTGGATGGACCACTCCAAATATCAAAGTGTGATCAATGTACATGACTGTTATGAATAACAAAGGTGAAAAGTCCCTGCACCAAGAAATTTTCAACAGTAGCACCATAAGAATTCATAATTTGATTTGCTTCATCCAAAATAAAACTTGCTACAAATGTCTCTTTTTATGGAAGTTGTAGTTATGGGGGAATGTGGTTCTATTTAGACAACAAAGATTTTCTCAAAATGCCCCAGGTAGGCAAATGAGTTAAACATGCAGTAATCACTACCTGTGTGAAGATACGGTAATTAGTTTCCTGCACTAAACCTAGTACTGTATTATTCTGTCACATTTTCTTTGGGATTGCCAATCAACTGTGTGATAGAAATGTACAAATGATGAATGCGAGTCAGTTAAGGACTAGGCTGAAAAGCACTTTGAACTCAACATTATTAATTTTTTTAAAAAAGTTTTAATTTCATTTTGCAAAATTTAACTGTTACAAATCAACTTCATTGAATGAACAGCAACTTAGAAATGAACTATAAACTTTGAGATTTTAAGCTATTTCCATTTACTACCCTGTCTGGTCTCTTAAGAAATACTTAGACAAAGTTCTACTTTGCAACTGTTTAAATTATTAAATGTTTAAATTAAGGAGCAATACTTTCCCACCATGTAACACTTGTACAGTAGTAGTTTAGCAAGCAGAAGTTCAAACACACAAGTTGCCAAACAATCCCAAACCAAAAGGGCCTGACAACAGGGCAAATATATTGTTAACATTAGCTTGAAGGATCTATATCCCCACTGAATCTTCCAGGGAGTTCAGCTGCCTTAGCCATTATTTGTAATGTGGTGCAATCTAGACCTTGAACTCGCAGACGCTTACGTAATGCTTTTTATATTTAAAAAACAACACACCAAAAAGCCAGCAGCATAGCCATTCTAATTTAAAGATTAAAATCCCTATATTCTTGCTTATCTCTTGTGCGAGTATCAGCAATTTCCTCCAATATGGAGAAACGGACCAGTTTCTGGAAACACTGCCGCTTTTAAAGGGATACAGAGACGAAAAGAGGAATAATTCACAAAAGACTGACAGATCTTTGTTGGGGATGTGCGGGGGAGGGGGCGCAATAAAATGGGCTCCAGAATAACACCCGCGACTTTATAATTTTTAGGTTACGTGGCAACGAACACCGAGGTCTTTAAATATCGTGCGTTTAAGGGCGCGTTATCTTTCTGTCCCACTTGCTTATTGAGTTTCTCAGTTTCGCTGAAACCACCAAGGCCAACGACGCGGGGAAAGGCTCGGGAGACGAGAACGACGCAAACGGCGGCATCGCTATGGCAACCGAAAGAGACCCCACCCCACCCCCACCCGGATACCCAACGTCAGAAAGCCCCCCCTGGACCACCTCGCTCTCTGGGCCCGCCTGCAAACAGCCTTTTCCCTGCTTCTTCCCTCGTCCCCCCTCACCTCGACCACTCCGCGCTTCGTTCCACCCGAGTTTCCCTCAGCGCGGCCTGCGCTTCCGTCGCACTCCGATGACGTCGCAGGAAACGGCTCTCCCGGGGGGAGGCGAAGAGGCGAGCGTCGTTGTTGTGGGTGCCTGTCGGCTGGGCGAAGGACGGGAGGCGGAGTGACGATGATGGCGGTGCGGCCGGCGACATGGCGGGCTCTGAGGGGACTGCTAGCCGGCCAAAGGAGGCGGCTTTCAGGGGCTCCGCAGCAGCAAGGTAACGGCGCTCTGTCCTTTCCCGCCAGAAGGGCGAGCGAGCCTGGCGGGCCGCCCGGCGGATCGCGAGTTTCAGCAGAAGCAGCTGGTAGGCGGCTCCCTTCCGCGGCTGCGATGGCATCTGCCTCCTGGGCAATGTTATGTTTTCCGCGGCTGCGGGCTTGGGAAGCTCGCGCAGGGGAAAAAAACCAAACACGAGTGAGAGTCGCCTGGTCCCTTCTTCCCTAAGGCAGCTTGCTCAGTATTTCATTTTTTTCCTGTTGAGGGCTTACTCTCTGAAGTGGGTTTGCTGTCATCTGGAAACAACCTTGGCTGAATGTGAAAGTAGTAGAGGATCGGGGCCGTAGAGCCGCAAGATCCGACGGGGTAGAGCCGCCGCAGCGACGCTCCTACTAGCCCCGGGCACGATGCGAAGAGCTCAAGCGCAGAAAGAGAACGTGTAAATAAATAGCTACGCCTCCCGGTGTTGTGGTGGTCCGTCCAACTTTCTCTCCCGTCAGCTGCAGCAAACGGCATTGCGATTGAGTCCTACTGTCGCAGCCCAAGGGATAGTTGAGATGACGGGGGTGGGATTACAGCCCTTTGAAAGTTACAGGCCCAACCTTGGGTTTGCAAAAGTGGCGTAGTTAGTAAATGTTGGAAGGGCAGGAACTCATCGCGACAGCTCACATGATTACATTCCTAAGAACAGTTAAAGGGTGGGGAGTAGGCTTCTTTGTTGATCAGCAATACATTGCATAATGCCCATTTTTAGAATGGGAGGGACTTGGGTTCACATCTTCAATCAGCCATGAAGTTCACTGGGTGACCTTGGGCCAGTTAAAGTCTGAGCCTAGCCTACCTAATAAAAGTATTATGTGCCAGACCAGATCCAACTTCCAAGCTTGCAGTGCTGGCAAATACTGCCCAGTCAGATGCCATTGCTCCAGGTATGAATAACTACTGAAGCTCCCATGTTCCTGCTCCGCTGCATCACTGGTTGGAAACCTTTTCTCAGCAATCCTAATAGGAACCAAACATTCTGAATCTGAAAATGTTTTATATGTTACATATAGCTAAGCTATGGAGATAATATTGCTCTTTGAACACTTCACTATTGTGTGAGCTCAGTTCAATTGATTTCTGCTGGTGGTTCAGTTTCAAACTTTTAAAATGCCACTTTCTGGTTGAAATGCTTTGTTATAGCTGCCTGAACAATATAGTCCTGTGTATCAGCTTCTGAAGCTGAACTTAAAGTGGAAGTATTTTTTAAAAATATGTTTTAACCACCTGTCTGAATTGCTTGTGCATTAATTAATCTTCATATTATACTACATACTGGAATAAGTCCTCCACCCCATAGTAGAAATGGTATCTTCTGCAAATTTGCATTTGTCACTCATATAGTTGTCTTTCCCTAGGCATAGGCAGTGCTGATGAAACTTCGCTTCGACCATTGTACATGGATGTCCAAGCAACTACTCCTCTGGTTTGTGAACTAAGTACTGTACTCTTTTGAGGAGCATTTGTTTAAACAAACACATTGTTTACAGAGTAGTCCTGCACTATTTACTCAGAGGTAAATCCTACTATGTTCAGTGGGGGCTTACTGCTAGGTAAGTGCATAGGATCACAGTCCAAGTTTCCTGTCTACCCTGAGATGTTTGATAGGTGAGAGAATAATACAATGTGATATCTAACTAAGATGTACTCAGGCTAGAACTGTAGAAATGATAATTCCTAGAGTCTGACTGAGTCAGATACTTCTCATTGGATCTAGTAGTAAGAGAACATGGCTGAACATTTACAGCCTGTTCTTAATCACATTTTAATCCTATTTACTCTGAAATAAAAGACTGCTGCCATACTGGCCGTACTGTCTTGTGTACACAAACAGAAAGAAGATTGTAGCCTTAATAACAGGTCTGGGTGTGTTCCAAGCATTTGGGTGTGTAGGGGAAAACTCTTCGATACAGATTTTTTTTTTTTAATGATGAAATGAAATAGAATAACTATCAATATTTTGTTCTAGGACCCTAGGGTTTTGGATACCATGCTTCCCTATCTTGTGCATTTTTATGGTAACCCACACTCAAGAACTCATGCTTATGGTTGGGAGAGTGAATCTGCTATGGAAAAAGCTAGACAGGTGAGATTTCTGCCTTTTTCTTATAATTTGTTTATGAACTGCTTATCAGTCAAATCTCATGGCAGTATATGTATGGGAATTTCATCCAGAAGACAAATTGTATCGAGGAGTTAGTGATCTGACATGGTTACCCTTCCTGCCTCTGTTCCTTCCCCCTCCCTCGCTGTTAATTTTTTTTGCTGGTGTGAGAACAGTCTTTAATGTCCTGAGAACGAGAAGGTGATGCCCCCCCAGCTGCCTTAATCAGTTGTGGAGGATAATGCCGGGTACCTTCTTTGCTACTGGACATTGTTTTGAGAAAGTGAGACATTGGGAGGGAGGGAGGGGGCAGCTAATGGATTATCTGCAGGTAGCCAGTCTAGGAAGGCACAAGGCTATCTATAAAATCAGGTGGTTTGGGCAGAGTTTCTCTGAAGCTCATGCACGGACTGATTGGCTGCAGGGCCGTGCAAACTGAGACTACCTGGGGGAGTCACTTTGCCACTTCTTGTGGGCTTCTTTAATCTTCTCACTCACCTGTGTATTTTGCATTGCTTCTGAATCTTATTTTAAAAGAATCACCTTGCCTTTGGCAAGACAGTATACAAAATAAAGAAAAGCAAGATACAAACATAAAACAGTTAAGAGTACATTAAACCCAATGTAAAACCAACATGAACAATAGTCAGTAGTGCTATCCTGAAAAAGCCTGGCATTCACTGCCAGTTGCAGCTTCCAGACAAACCTCAAGGGCAGCTTCACATAGAGCACATTCTAGTAATTCAACCTTGAGGGGATAAATATATGGACCACTGTGGCCAAGCTATCCTTGTGCAGCCAAAACTGATAGAAAGCTGAAAGAAGATGCTCTGAGCCCAAGACTACTTGGGCCTATAGTGACAAAGTTGGAGTCAGCAGTACACCTAAGCTACATACCTGATTGTTCAGGAAGAATGCAGTCCAACCCAGGATAGGCAACTGAGCTGCCTTCTGGACTTGGGTACCAGTTACCCACAGAGCTTCCATCTTGTCAGGATTCATTTTCAGTTTATTGGCTATCATCCATCCCACAACTTCATCCAAGCATGTTTAATATTTGCATAGCCTCATCTGATTTAGATTTCAGAGAGAAATAGATAGAGCAGGGTGTCATCAGCATACTGGTAACACCTTACTCCAAATCTCCTAACAACGACACCTAACAGCTTCATACAGATGTTAAACAGCCTTGGGGTCAGGACGGTTTCCTGTGGCACCCCATAGCACACTTTGCGGGGGGCCAACAAATCTCCCATGCGGTGCTACTCTTTGAAATCAGCCCTGGAGATAGGAGCAAAACCACTGCAACACAGTGCCTCCAACACTCATCCCAGGAGGTTACTATTGTTAATGGCATCAAAAGTCTCTGGGAGATCAAGTAATAGCAACAGGGTCACACTCCCCTGTCCCTTTTTTGATAAAGACAACCCATCAGCAACCGAGGCAATTCAGCCATGAAATCAGACCTGAATCAAGATTGCAGTGGGTTAGTGGGTTAAGGTAATCTGTCCTCCAAGAATGCCTGTATATGTGCTGCTGCTACCTTCCCTCTAAAAGAGGGTACTAGTGAGCAGGCAGTAGGTGGCAAATGCTACTGGACCAAGTTTTGTTTTGTTTTTAATATAAAGAAGTGGCTGCACCACCACCTGTGGGCATAAAAATGCAGTTTAATTCTAAATCTGCCTTTGCTGACTTATGAAGCATTTGGGTTTTGAAAGATGCTACGAAAATTGTCTGGTGAATGTGGTTTTCTGCCTCAAAGTAGTAACATTATATTATTGTGTTCTGTCTTTTTTTAAACAGCAAGTTGCATCGTTAATAGGAGCAGATCCTAGAGAAATTATTTTTACCAGTGGGGCAACAGAATCAAACAACATAGCAATTAAGGTAAATGAGTATATTGTAATGCCAAGTGATGGTGATGTAAAAACAATTCACAGTAGTCTGGATGTTCAAATATTACTGTCCTGTCTTGTGTTATAATTAAGGCAGAAGCTTAATACAATTGCAGCAACTAACAGTGCAATCCTGTGTATATTTTTTGGCTTTACCTGAGAATAAATAAAAGTATTGGCAAGTCTTAAAAAGTGCTAAGCCTATTACCTTGTGTGCAGTTTTTTTTAAAGTCTGTGGAAGACACAATTCTCTACATAAAGTTATTTGGATAATGTTATTGTTTTTGCATTTGCAGGATGAGCATACTGAGTCATGTTAAATATCTAGAGATACTTTGTTGTTTCTGATATAAATGTATTGTAATTGTAACTTGGTTGAGATCGTATAGCGATATACTGTAAGTTCCTAAAACAACTTGGTGTAAACGTAACCAGGTTCACAGCACACTCCTATTCACGTCTACTCAAAAGTAAGTCCTACTGAATTCCGTGGGACTTCTTTGGGTAAGTGTGCATAAGAGCCTCAGGCTGTGGTCTTGAACTCACTTATTAGGAGGTAAGCCCTATTGAACAGTGGGACTTCCTTCTATGCAGACATGCATGTAAGATTGTACTGGTAGTTGAATTAAACTTCTGCCTTCCTTAAAGTAGATTGCACTAATGTTTCTTGATGTTAAGAGGCCTATTGTATAACCAAACCTAATTCTGCCTGCTTTGTACTTAAAACAGTTATGCAAAGAGAGAGTTGCATTATCAAAACTAACCGACAGGTCTCTTTTCAAGATTCTTCTCTGCACTGCAGTTTGTAAGGTTTCTGTGGCTACAGTTTTGCTTTGTAGCTATTTCCCATAATTGCACTGAGGAAAAATGTTGTAAAAATATGTAAAAAATGAAAATATGTAAAAATGAAACCATGACACTTACTTAAGAAACTGAGCTAAAGTTGAAAATTGCCAAGATTACTTGAATAGTTTTTCATATGCAATCCTTTGCATATTTACTCACAAGTAAATCTCATTGTGTTCAGTGGGGCTTACTCCCATGTAAGTGTGTACCATTTTGGGCTGCAATCCTATGCACACTTTTGGGAGTAAACCCCCCCTGCACTTGGTGGGACCTAGTTCTGAGTAAATGTGCCTAGGATTTGTTGTCTATTGCCTGAAGCTTCAAGGAAACTGGGCGTTTTACATTTTTTTACATGATACTTATAGAAACTACGGATTTCCAGCAGTTTTGATCTAAATTTTTTTCCGTTTTATCTGTGTAAAGGGTGTTGGAAGATTCTATAAATCCAGAAAGAAACATATAATCACAACACAAACAGAACACAAGTGTGTGCTGGATTCATGCCGTGCCCTAGAAGCTGAGGGATTTCAAGTCACATACTTGCCTGTACAGAAAAATGGGATTATAGATTTAAAGGTAAATCACTTGTTTCCAAATTTGTATTCATGTGATTGTAGCTTCTCCCTTTTTCAGTCCTTTGCAATGGAATGTTAACAAAAATGCAGTCTTCCACTTAGAATATGGATGCTACAGAGAGCTGTCTAAGTAAAAACTGGTGAAATGTTTGTTGGGTTGCAGTGACAAAAGGGTGAGGTTTACTGCTTACCTAGTATATTGTACAAAATTGGATCAGTTTAGCAGGTGCATTCAAAGAAAGGACACTTTATGTACTAGTAGAATAAATTGATTTATATCTCTAACCATTTAGAGTGCACATCTTAGCACAGGGAGTATGCCCTATTGAATATAATGGTGCTTATATGTTAAAAGTGCAGTGTAATTGTAAAATAAGTTTCATTTGCAGTGCTAATGCAGTTCGAATTAATTCTCTTCTATGATTTCCACCAGGATCTAAAAAATGCAATACAACCAGACACAGGATTGGTTTCAGTAATGACTGTGAATAATGAAATAGGAGTGGTACAGCCAGTTAAGGACATTGGTAAGTTGACAGTTTGGGTGGAATTGATTTTATGAAAGATTGTAAGATGCTTTATGGAAGAAGTTCCTCAAAAAACTGGTTATGAAATTTGAAATAAATACTAAATCAATCAATCAAACAAACAAACAAACGTCATATCTTGAGCTAAAATGCCAAATACTTATAAAGCTCGACAATGAAGCACACACTGTTGAAGCATAGAATAGCTACATAATTGTGGTGACTTAGAAACAAATCACTGGCTCACAATCAATATCTGACAGCTTTTCTATGTCTGTCAATAATTTGTGAACTTCAAAATAGATGTTACATGTGAGATCTATGACCAGATTTCCAAACCTTTTAAAAAAAGAACTTCAAGGTTGTTGTTTATGTGTCTACTCTTGGAGCAGGACCGTGGAGGATTTCCCCCCCCCTTTTTATTTTGAGCCATTTCACTCCCATCTAAATGCCCACCTCCCAGCAGTTGAAAGCTAACAGTACAGTGAAACACAGACATCATTTGTATTATATCTGTTCCCAGATTTATTTTGTGATGACCTCTGGGTTTTAGCAATACATTTGAATTGATTGATAAAATCAGTATGTTTAAAATCTTTCAACATTTTCATAAAATATAAATAATATTTCATTCTGAACCATGTTGTTTTTGCATTGTAGGTCAGATCTGCAGTTCCCATAAAATATTCTTTCATACAGATGCTGCACAGGCAGTTGGGAAAATTCCTCTAAATGTCAATGATATGAAAATTGATTTAATGAGCATCAGTGGCCATAAAATCTATGGTCCCAAAGGTATTGATATTTCTTATATTAGATACTACTTCATTTTTACTAATAAAGGTGGCCAGGTTTATTTGATTTGGTAGTCAAATAAACATTTGGAGAAATCGCTAACCCTTGTCAAGGCACCATGAAAAACAGAGACCTTAGTACAGGGCTGGAGAACCTGTGGCCTTCCAGATGTTGCTGGCCTACAGCTCTAATCAGCCCTAGCAATTATAGCCAATGATCAAGGATGATGGGACTTGTAGTCCAGAAATATATGGAGGGCCACAGGCTCCCTATCCCTGCAATAGTATTTAAGGAGGAAACAAGAATAGCAGAGGAAAGCCTGCAACAGTCTTGCAGGGATGGGCGCTTCATTCAAAATAGCTTTCTTCGAAATAAGTACTTCCAGTGTGGTGTAGTGGTTAAGAGTGGTAGACTTGTAATCTGGTGAACCAGGTTCACTTCCCTGCTCCTCCACATGCAGCTGCTGGGTGACCTTGGGCTAGTCACACTTCTTTCAAGTCTCTCAGCCCCACTCACCTCACAGAGTGTTTGTTGTGGGGGAGGAAGGGAAAGGAGAATGTTAGCCACTTTGAGACTCCTTCAGGTAGTGATAAAGCGGGATATCAAATCCAAACTCCTCCTCTTCTTCCATATGAGCACTTTGAACACAACTTGGTTCCTAAACACTAGTCTGCTATCCAAGATGTGGAGACAGCTATATGTGGAACAAGCTACATCTACAAATGGATTAAGCTATGCCTGACCACATACCTTACACTATACAGATCTATATGCAGCAGCCTCCATGCAAACTACTGCACAGGGCACTAAGGGCACAGTCTATAATAGACTGTGTGTATGGATGTGGCAGTATGCATGACTTTCTGCCAGAATATTAGATTAGGATGCCAGACAGTTATTTTTCATTTTCTGGAGTTAAATAATGACAAAGGAAGATCCTGCTGAAGAACACCTCAAGGATTTTGATAAATTTTAGGAGAAGATACTTATTTTATAGAAATTAGCAAATGAGGATTCTTCCAATTAGAAATGTAAATTGAATATCTGAAGATGAGATCCAACAAAATGTGAATGGTTCTGTTCATGTAACAGGGCTTCTTCTTCCTCTCTTCCCCCCACTGCAGGTCCCTACAGTGATCCCCCAAAAATCTTCTCCAGAGGGTTGGATACCCTCTGGAGTAGATTTTTGGGGGTGCATAGGGGGCTGCAAGCTCAAATGAGAAACTGGAAGTTCTGTTGTGCAACCAGATTCCCATTGCACAAGTGGTGGAACATCACTGGATGTTGCCCTGAATGTTTAAAATGCATCTCTTGCGACGAAAAATCTTGATTAAAAGTTCCTGAAGGATTTTTTCTAAATGTTTCTAAATATGCTAGGAGACATACAGTATGGAAAGTCTACCTGTGTACTGAACAGAAGTAACTTCTTGTTTCTAAGGGGTTGGTGCAATTTATGTTCGGCGGCGACCAAGAGTAAGACTGGAACCTATACAAAGTGGGGGAGGCCAGGAGCGAGGATTACGTTCTGGGACTGTGCCAACTCCTTTAGCAGTTGGTCTTGGAGCAGCTTGCGAATTGGCACAACAAGAGATGGAGGTATAAAGAGCAGTTCTAGTTGTGTAACTTTTCTTGATCCATTTATTTTACCATGTTCTTTGAAGCCTTGTTGATGGTTGAAAGTCTGCAACACATTCCTTTAACAATAATGATTAGGGTTTAATATGATGCCCTTCTCTGTACTGTAGAGAACTAATCATGCTCCATAATTCAGCCTTTATTTTCCTATAATATGTAAAAGCAGTTATATAAGCAAAGCAAACTTGGCCTTCTTGGCAGAACAATTTTCTGAGATGGTTTTGAGTATTTCTGAGATATTTTAGTAGTGCTATGTTCATTCATTAAGTAGTTCTCTGTGCCATATTTCTTACAAACTCTAACCTTACAGTTAGAACCTTTCTGGTCTCTGTCTTGCTGTTGGTAAGAGAAGGCAAGCAGTTTCTAGAACAACTAGTGTTTATTGATTATAATAATTGTACAGAGATGTGCCTCTATTTCAAGGGCATCTCTCTTTCTTCTCGAGCATAGAATTTTCAAACAATTTCTTATAGAATTTTCCTACTACATATTTCTGAATTTTACAGCAGCAATTGTGGGATAGTAGAGCAAACTCAGGGGGTGGAATCCAGTGTTGTGCAAGCAGACTTCTGTTCACATAATGAATCTATCCTTTCTTTCTTTCCTCCATCCCCCCATGTACCCTGAAAATGTGGGGCATATTTGGGGGTATTAGAGCATGGAAGGGAGAGGAGAGGTAGGTGAAGTCTCATTGTGCAGGTGGAAGTCTATTCCACTTGCACATAGCCAGCATCAGCTTGATAACCATAACTCTCATATTTAACTTGGGGCTGAATTTTGCTATGGTTATTATTTGTGTGAGAAATTGCTCTGACAAATATTGTGTTATTTTGCCTTGTCTTTTTGGTTAACAGGCCAGATTTGACTGATAGAACATTTTTAGTACATCAATCAAGGCTCATCTGCATGTTTGTAGAATAGCTAATAAGTTCTCTTGTTTCTTTTTCAGTATGACCATAAGCGAATTAGTTTATTAGCTGGCAGATTAGTTACAAGCATAATGTCTGAAATTCCTGATGTAGTAATGAACGGCGATCCAGTTCATCGTTATCCAGGTATTATTAGCAGAATGTTGAGTTCCTCTTTACTTCAGAAATTGCCTTTGACCATTTAGGGTTTCTTTTTAAAATGAATATAGCATTGGAAATTTTAAAACAGATTTAAGTGTTAATCTGGTACAGCAGTATTGTTTTAGAATTGAAAGCAATCTTGTGCTCATCGGGTACTAGCCCAGAAACTCAACAAATAGCTTGAATATTGCAAAATTCTCATCCTCTGTTATACAATGTTCTATATATTCATGACTAGATGAAAACTGAGATAATATTATAACAGCATCAGTGCTAAAGCTTTGGTTGACTCTAAATAGTTTCACTGTTGCTCTGTTAAGCATATGAACATGAAATTAAGTAGAGATTGTAGTCACTGAAACACAATGTTTAAACTAATTCAGATATGTCTTCTGCTTCTGTACTGACGTTAAATCACTGCATAAATCAATCCCAGTGAATAGCAGATTATGCACAAGCTTTTTTTATTGTTCTACATCTTAGTTCTGACTTGTATGTTTTAGGTAGAGCACTAGGATAAATCACTGTGTTAAAGACTGAATGAAGAATTCTGTAATGGTCCAAAGAGCAGCTCAATATTTTCTTCCACTTCATTGTCTTCTGCACAGTTAGCCAGTTTTAGGTTGTTTAGAAATAAAAATTATGGGTGTGCTGGCGAGACAGTTGTTCTGCATGCATTTCTGGAATTAGCATTTAGCTCTCTAGTGATCAGAGCTGTGGTGACATTCACATTCAAAGGAAATGAAAAAGAAACATTCCTTAAAGGGAAAATAGACTCAGATTATTTAAGAGCAGGGTCTTGAGTTCAACCCCCATGTTGGGCTAAAAATTCCTGCATTGCAGGGGGTTGGACTAGATGACCCTTGTAGTCCCTTCGTATACTATCATTCTATGGTTCTGCAAAAACCCTGTTGTCTAAAGTGCAATCTTAAAAGAAGCTGACACTGCTTTGTTAACTTTGCAGGCTGCATTAACTTATCCTTTGCATATGTGGAAGGAGAAAGCCTGCTGATGGCACTTAAAGATGTGGCTCTGTCTTCTGGAAGGTAATATTGTTGGTGTAAATTGGAAAGAATGGGTGAAATTGCACTAAGCACTTGGACCGTGTCTTGAGCCAACATGGTGTAGTGGTTAAGAGCAGTGGACTCGTAATCTGGTGAACCGGGTTTGATTCCCCGCTCCTCCACATGCAGTTGCTGGATGACCTTGGGCTAGTCACACTTCTCTGAAGTCTCTCAGCCTCACTCACCTCATAGAGTGTTTGTTGTGAGGGAGGAAGGGAAAGGAGATTGTTAGCTACTTTGAGACTCCTTAAAGGGAGTGAAAGGCGGGATATCAAGTCCAAACACCACCACTTCTTCTTCTTCTTCTTCTTCTTCTTCTTCTTCTTCTTCAGCAGCAGGCCATCCCTCATTTCTGGATTCTGTTTAGAGAAAGACTCAGCTACATGGGGTGGTTAGAAACAGTTGAAGGCTAAATACTTAAAACATGACTCATTCATCCTCCCCTTTTCTAAGGAATGTGTGTACATGCAGAGGCAGGTATAATGCCAAGGTTGAATTCAGCAACATTGGCATCAATGTGAGGTATTTGCCAAGTGTGAGGTTTTATCATCTTGGTGAATGTTACATGCTATATGGTTCAGTTCCGTATAGTATGGTGAGCTAGCATGGTAAGGGAAAGTGATCACTACAAGGTTTGTTTCTGGGACTAGAGAACTCTATTATACTAGATTAGTTCATGATGTACCAGCATCTCTTAAAGTTAATGTAGCTAGTATTTATGCTTGTCTTGTGCCATGAGACAATAGACACTACATACTTTGAACTGAACTGAAATGGATAGGGGAACTGTGAAAAAGACTGACTACTAAAAAGCAGGAAAACTCTGATGTTGTGCTAGAAGACTCTGCTGGAGCTGTGCATACTCTGCTGATGACACTGGTCAAAGTGTGTTGTAGTATTAACAACAGATGGTGGACCCAGGTATAACAGGTTATGGGCCAACTGACTTCTATAAGTCTTACATATGTGAGAGAGAAGAGAGAGCCTGGAATATGGTCTAAGGACACATTATGCGGTCTATTGTTAAAGCTACGCAAGTCTTAGTCTGGTCAGTGTGCAGATGAGAGATTGCCTGGAACTCCCATGCCAGATATTTAAACGAGTGCAGAATAAAAGTGGCCTTTTCCACTTCAAGTCACTAGAATTGATGATCTAGAACAAATCTATGAGCCATCTAATCCAGAATCTTTCTTTATTCTGACCAGGGCTGATTTACTTCCATTTATAAGGAAATTATATTAGCATTTCTGACTCCTTTCAAATATTTCAAATATTTCTGATTCCTTTTAAAATTCAATTGGCAAATGTCAAATTACATAATTTAACCAAGCTTTATTAGTTATAACTGGATCTACTAGATGGTTAATTCCTGCTGCTAATACCTTTTTGCCCTTTCCTTCCAGTATTTTAATCCCCCTAAGTTATAAGAAGAACTTTGGGCATTCTTATTTTCCTGACCACATAACACACTTTTTAATATATTACCCACCCTGTCTGATCTTTCCCCCTACCTCACACTTCTTTTTCTAACATCAATCTGTTGCTGTACTCTGCCTTCTTTTCTGCTTCTGCAGTTGAAATGCCTTACCTTCTATTAATTATGCAATTACACACCCTTCTCTTGCATAATTAGTCTTCTTGGTTTGTTTCTGTAGTCAGTAAATCTTTAGGAGGCAGCGATAGAGTTATAATAAGAGCATATTACTCTAGAGCTGTCTGCTATTTTGATTTCTATACCAGTTGTGTGTAAGGACAAAATGCCAACATATTGTTTTTTCTCATTAGTGCTTGCACATCTGCGTCTCTGGAACCATCATATGTGTTGCGTGCAATTGGAACTGATGAAGACTTGGCTCACTCATCCATAAGGCAAGGCTTATAGTTCTAAATTAAGCATAGGCAAACTCGGTCCTCCAGATGTTTTGGGACTACAACTCCCATCATCACTGACCACTGGCTCTGTTAGCTAGGGATGATGGGAGTTGTAGTCTGAAAACATCTGGAGGGCCAACTTTGCCTATGCCGGTTCTAGACAGTCACATTCAATTATATTACATCCATCAAGAGAATAATCCCTTTTTATCTTTTTATGTGTGCTATGTTGCATCTGATAAGCTCTTTGCTTTAATTTCAGGTTTGGCATTGGCCGTTTCACTACTGAAGAAGAGGTAGATTATACCGTAAAAAAATGCATACAGCATGTGAAGAGATTAAGGGAGATGAGGTAAAAAAATATAAATCTGAATATTAGACATTAACCATCACAGGATTTCTTTAAAAGTCTGTCTGTGGTAAGGAAATACTGCCAGAAGTCACGGAATCTCAGTGGTTAGAGCAGATCAAGATAGGGGAAGGAATATACTATTTGTTATCTCTGTAGCTGTGATCCAGCCAGATATTTACAGCAAACTGGCACAATCCTTATAAAGCCCAAATATGCATGCAGTCCCATTATTTAAGTCACAGAATCAGGTGGGTCCTAATATATATATTTCTCAGGTGTCAAAGGCCAGGGTAAATACGCATTTAGAAGGGTGGAAATTCATATATAAATCTCTTTATTTCCATTGCTAGTGTCTCAATATACTGTAATACCCATCGTGGGTTCAGGCATTCAACCTTGGTGAAATTTTGCCATAACAAAACATCTTAATTGGGTATTTCGGAAGATAGGAGGCATTCTTAGACATAATTACTTTATGTAGTTAGAAAGTGTTCTTTGTGGAACTTCGTTTAAAATAATATTTTGTTCTTATTATTTCCTGAAAGTTCTATTGATGTCAAATTATTTGTATTTCTGACTGTCATTGAATTTTCCTTCTCATTTCACAGCCCACTGTGGGAAATGGTACAGGATGGAGTTGATTTGAAGAGCATTAAATGGACACAACATTAAGCAAGGAAATCACTTGTTATCTTGGACTGCTTGGATATAGATTAAAGTAATATTTTCTCTACATTCCTGAGTAAAACCATGTTGTGCTTGTTTTAAAAATACAAAATCTTTGGGTAATCAGTTATGCTTTCTAAATCTAGAGCCTGAAAACTAAATCTAAGGCGATGTTTGTTCAGGTAAATAACTGTGCTTACAAATCATCAAATACGAATGGACATTAGTTTCCTGGAACCAAAGAAGTTGCAGTACTTTTATTTTGGAGGTGACATTGGTGCAGCTTGATATGCCAAATCTTCAACTGTCTTATTGTAAAAATAATAAAAAAGTAGTTTGTTTCTACTGTAGGTTCTCCCTAGAATAATTTGCATCTGTTTCAGCAACATCTGTCTTATTGCAAAACTTGTGTTCAAACAGACAGTATGGTCAGAAGTAATCCTCTTACAGAAGGCAGTCTTCCATCTAAAAAGTCCATGTTTTATATTTGAGCAGTGGCATTTGCTACATAGCAATGAATTCAACTGTGCCTAAGGTTTACTAGCTCCCAAATGCAGATCACATTCACTTTTTCACAAATTCACCTTTTCCTTGATTTGTTATCACAATTTTTTTCTCCTGCTTTCCAGAATAATTTTTTCTGAGCTATTTATTGATTTATTTTTGAGTGACAATGGAAGATTTCAATGTAATGTTTTTCCTGTAGAGCAACATATTTTGGTTTTCGCTGATAAGAAGCTATGGTCTTGAGAATGAGATTGTGTCTGTCTAGAAATCTCCCAGTTATAGAAATATCCCAGGTTGATCATCGCTTAAAAAAATAAAACAATGTCATTGCCTTTCACTTCAGGGTGCCTGACAGTGCTAGATTAAGTTAAACTGGTGAGGCTAGTATTTTTGGTACTCAGAAATGTGTGCCCTCATTTGTATCGGATTTTTATTTTTTTTACTGGTATTACTTTTTCTAATAGTAGAAAGAAAACATCTATTTAAGGGAAGTTTTTAGTTTTTTTACTGCTTTCTGAAATAAATGCAGGAAGGAAATTTAACTGTCTATAATAAATGAACGCTTGTCTTATGCAGCTTTGTGTGCACACCATTTTGAAGGAAATGGCTGCTGACCCTAGGCAATGGACTGTTAGCACTCAATCAATGAAGTATCACTTGCCTTAACTACGAGTCCTATACACACAACGCATATACTCCCATTAAAATTGTATCAGCTTCCTTGAGATAATGTTTATTGCAAACCTGTTCTGGCAAAACTGCTTCATGTAGGAGAGTTCTTAATTTGCAAAATCGTTACAGAAGTTTTCAAAAGCATGGTTTAAAACGGAAGAAGCATTGATACTGCAATGATGACAGTTTTATTACCATATCACAAAATTAAATTTAATTTTGTGGGCAAGCCATTAATTCCCCCCCCCCAGGTAATTAAAAAAAAAAACAGCTTTGGAATACTTCTTACACTGTACACTGTTTCTTACACTGCACACATAGACTTTTTCAGACATTTATTTTTGTTGTTTTAGAGGAATTCTGTGCAATATAAGTACAGTGAAAGAGAAAGGACATATTACAGGCAGACAGAGAAAAGATAATGTGTTAAAAACAAAATACTGAGTTAAAATTGGCACAAAAATGCTTTTCTATGTTTAACTTAGTAATGTGGCACTCATCTATTAATAAAGAGATAAAAGCAGCTTTTACTTGTTTGAGTTGTGAATTCTTGTTCATTGGGATGGAAAATATATACACTGATTTACTGAGCAAGTAGTTCTCATAAGCATATATGAGATGGTAGGAATTTTTGTCTGAATGTGCATCACTTTGTACTTGCGTATATTGCAATATATTTGCTATTGTGCAGAGTTTGGAGAGATCCTTTTTGAAGATCCTCTCAATTTGTTCTTGCCACTTTGAATAATGTGGTAATGTATTATCAGCAAACATGGCCTCCTCACTGCTCACCCCTAATTCCAGGACATTCATGAACAGGCATCTATCTAGTTCCATGATTTCAGAAATTAACCATCAATAAATAAAAATATTGCTGACTTTGAGATTTGAGGGTGCTGTTCAACAGTTTTAGATAATTGGCCAGAAGAGAAAGGTGGATCATTGAGGTCCAACATACTTACAACATAATATATACAATGCACTCGTATACTGTAGCCTGGAAGTTGTAAAAATATGAATGAAATCTAGCAGATTTGCATTTTTTAAAAAAGTTGTGTAGTCCTATTAAGATTGCCGGAAGAAATATTCACAACCTCAGATATGCAGATGACACAACTTTGATGGCAGAAAGTGAGGAGGAATTAAAGAACCTTGTAATGAGGGTGAAAGAGGAGAGGGAAAAATATGGTCTGAAGCTAAACATCAAAAAAACTAAAATCATGGCCATTGGTCCCATCACCTCCTGGCAAACAGAAGGGGAAGAAATGGAAGCAGTGACAGATTTTACCTTCTTGGGCTCCATGATCAATGCAGATGGTGACAGCAGCCACGAAATTAAAAGACCCCTGCTTCTTGGGAGAAAAGCAATGAGAAACCTAGACAGCATCTTAAAAAGCAGAGGCATTACCTTGCCGACAAAGATCTATATAGTGAAAGCTATGGTTTTCCCAGTAGTGATGTATGGAAGTGAGAGCTGGACCACAAAGGCTGATCGACGGAGAATTGATGCTTTTGAATTGTGCTGGAGGAGACTCTTGAGAGTCCCATGGACTGCAAAAAGATCAAACCTATCCATTCTGAAGCAGTGGCGTAGCGTGGGTTGTCAGCACCCGGGGCAAGGCAAGTAATTTGCACCCCCTTACCCGGGGCAAGGCAAGTAATTTGCGCCCCCTAACCTGCCGTCGCTGCCAGCTTCTTCTTGCTGCCTGGTCTGGTCTGGTCTGGTGTGGTTCTCTCCCGCGCTCAGCACTGCGCTGGGCGGCCGCTGCACTGTCCCTCCCCCAGATAGTCCCTCGCTCTCTCTCCGCACTGCACGCCTGGCACCCACCCCCTCCACAGTGGGTGGCGACCCAGCGGCTCGGATCGGATTCGCACAGCCAGCACTGCAGTGAGAGAGAGTGAGTGAGCCAGGTAGGGGCAGAGAGCTGCGAGTGCGCCCCCCCAGATTTTGCGCCCGGTGCGGCCGGCCCCCCCCCTGCACCCCCCACACTACGCCACTGTTCTGAAGCAAATCAGCCCTGAGTGCTCACTGGAAGGACAGATTGTGAAGCTGAGGCTCCAATACTTTGGCCACCTCATGAGAAGAGAAGACTCTCTGGAAAAAACTCTGATGTTGGGTAAGATGGAGGGCACAAGGAGAAGGGGACGACAGAGGACAAGATGGTTGGACAGTGTTATAGAAGCTACAAACATGAATTTGACGAAACTCCGGGAGGCAGTGGAAGACAGGAGTGCCTGGCGTGCTCTGGTCCATGGGGTCATGAAGAGTCGGACACGACTAATCAACTAAACAACAACAGTCCTATCAAGAGGTACCTAGTGGAAAACACTGCTGCCCATTGCTACTACTAATATGAACTTTGAACAAAGGTACATTGAAAAACAGCAAGCGACCCACCCAGGCAACCTGGAAATGTTGCACTCATCTGTTAAATATAGTTTATAACTATATTTTAGTTAAACATGCATAGAAAAGAATTGTTCCATAATCCACCACCGTTCTTCTTAGGAAAAGAAAAGGCAACTCAACTCTCCCCTTATGGCAACACAGATACAGTGATTTACAGGCGATAACACGGGGGAAAGGACTATCTTGGTAAACAGAAATGTCGGGTTAGCAGAAACGTATGACCCAGCTGCCCTTGCGAGGCTAACTTCTACCATGAGCAGAAGAAGATAAACAGAAGCAGGAAGACATTAGCACCCTCCTTGCAGCTATAAGTGAATGGGGCTGCGATTCTGAACACCATTGTGAGTAACCCCTGTGAAGCTCAGCGGAACTTACTGCCGGCTAAGCATGCACGGGACTGCTTTTTCTCTGTTTTTATGTTGTATATATTTGGGTTTGATCACATGGAAATGTGACAGAAGTATTGGCACCTATTGTATTTCATGGCAGGTCGGTCCTAATGTTTACAAAACTTTCCCCACCCCACCCCCTTTCGGCTACTGCTGATTACGTTTCTGTTGTCTTTGGCGGAGTGGCTTTGACCACCTGAAAGCTTTCGCCGCACCAAATGTGCGAAGACTGCGAAGGTACCACAGGCCACCTCGAAGATGCGCCCGCGCTTTTCCCTCACCAGGGACGATCCCCCTCGGTCGCTCCGCTTGCCTTCGCCACACACGCTCTCGCGGCGCCGCCTACCGCAGGCCACACCCTCCTCTCCTCGCCGCAGACGGCCCGGAGGCGGTGCAGGCGGGCGGCCATTTTGTGGCGCTGCTCGGTCGCTGGCGCTGGGGCTCAGCGCGGGGAGCGGGGCCTGAGTGGCGAGTTAGTTTCCTTTCTAACCCACTTTTTTCCCGTACAGGCCCCTCGGTAAGAACTTAGCACTTCCCTGGCGGCGCCTCCGGCTCGCCGGGGAATAATAATAGGTGGGGAAAGCCGGGCTTGTCCGGCTCGGCTGCGAGGGGGAGCGTGTTCCCCTCCCACCTCAGCTTGCACAAAGGGCGGGAGGGCGGGAACGAGGCCTGAAGGGAGCGGGGGGTGAGGGCCGCGCTCCGGAGCCTCGTTGGCTCCTCAAGGCCTTGGCCTGTAACTCTCGCGTGGGGTCTGTAGGTTGGTCAGGCATTTAGCCTCGCTAAGGCATTTTGGGCCTGGTGCGCAGGGTTGCTTGGCTGCGCCTGGGCGACGGTGCTGGTTCGGGGTAGTGGAAGAGCCGCCTATGCGCCCCGTGGGTTTGTGACCCCCGTTTCTTTTGGGGGTAGGTGAGTATCGGCGGCTCCCTTCATAAGTGGCCTGACTAAGCCGGGCTTCCCTGGGAGCATCCCCGGGGCCGGGTCTTAGGGCGGTGCAGGCGCTCCCATTGTAGGGGATGACGGGGGCGAATGGAAGCGAACTCGGTAGTGTAAAACAAAATGGCCTGAGCTGCGGGGATTTTTTCCCCCTTATTTTTTTTGCATCGACCAAAAGCTGCCGCAGTACGCCGGATTCTCTGGCGTCCAAGTCAAATAAAGACTCGTCCTTGTGCAGATTCGAAGTGGTACTGGACTCAGTGTGAACAACGCCGTGATGAATTTTCGATAGCTTTCGATTGAGATCTAGCGTCCTGTTTTCACGGTTTTGTTTTGGTGGGGTGGTCTCCAGGTACACACACCACTGGTTGTTATTTTGGTTAACTGCGCTCTGTGAAATTTCTGGGCCCTTCGTGGTTAACAAAAATTTAAATTCGCGGCATGAAATGATACCTTACATGTGAAACCCGGTGTCGCTGTTTTAAGTTGGCTAAAAAGGTTTTAAGAAACATTTGGTTCTGGAGGATGACTTCAGAGTTTATGGTTGTTCTTTAGGACTCCTGGGGTGGATCTGTTTCATATCTTCACTGACATGGGCGTGCTCATCAGGTTATATAACAAATTCATATGTTATAGAGCGATAAGGATATCATTTGTATACAAAATTAATTTATCGTTCCGAAATTTGACTTCATGAAAGAGAGCTTCATTGTTTGCTGTATTTTCCTAGTTTCTTTATTTCCTCTGAGGGACATAAATGGAAGGCTATTTGCTTTTTAAACAATAGGGCTGCTGTAAGTAGGTAAAGTAATTGATGATTATTAGCCAAAGATAAAGGAAGGTGATAGGAATTAAATTTGCCAATTGACAATAGAACAGCTAAACTTACATATAGGTACAAACTATTAAGATGCTATAAAAAGGCTTTTCATTTTTAAAAAAGTATTTGTTCTTATGTATTTTGATTATTAGGAAATACTGGCTTTAGTTTTGTGTTGACTTTGAGTCTTCAGTTGTGAATCCCTTTATTCCAGCACACTTTCCCTTCCCCTTCCCCAGCTACTGATAAGCATAGTAATCATACATTTTTAATACTGTTTGTTTGAAACAAAGCTCCAAGAAAATGCTTGGTGTTGGAAAGTTACTTTGTACTTAGGAATGTTCTGCTTACCTCATGAGTAAAAAAGAAGCTTATCATAGGTTCTATAGGATTTTGGTGTATATTTCGGAACTCAGGGGCAACATACAAAGAGTATTCATTGGGCATGAAGGAGTCATTAAGACCAGGGATAAATTAATATGACAGAATATCTCAGCATATCTGGTAGTATGCTTTTTTTGAAAAGGTTTTTGATTTCTGAACATGCTTGCTTGGAATTATGCATGTGGCATAAACCACAGAAAATAGTTATGGGAAAAACTGAGCATGATGGCAGAGCCTTTTGTTGAATAGAAATATGCACTGGGAACTGGTTGGAGAAAAATATGTTAGCATTTATATTTTGCAGTGAAATGACCATGTGGAACATTATTAAGCTATTTAGAAATGAAAAATGGCGATCTCTCGAATTGTACAAAAAATTGTCACCAGGATAATTGAAAGATTTCAGATGCTGAAGTTTGGCTTGTGCTGAATAATTCTCACATGAATTAACATATGTCCTAATCTTGAATTGTAAATAGTTTATAAGGTCAGGTAGTGAATGAGTTCTTGGGTTTTGCTGTTCAGACAGGTGTTTTACTTCAGATTTTATGCGGGAATTCACACTGTTTAAGTTTTGTGGTGCTGATATTGATTTGTTCCTTGAAAGTCTTTGTTTCGATTAATTGTTATTTCCTGTGGTCAGCAAATATACGGTTTTCTTTAAATAAGGCATAATTACAGATATCACCTGTTCATAGAACTGCCTGTCAAGCCATTCATGAGATGTGTGGAATTCAGTATTCGTTTTTGTTTCCTTTCTTTAAATGGAAAATATTTTCAGGATCTGCAGATCAGGATTTCCAGATTACATTAGGGTTGTGTGTGTTTAAGTACTAGTGTATATAAACTTGCTGAACGTTGGACACAATGATTGTGAAATACTGTTTGGTCCTGTGCTTTGAGAAGAAGATTGTCCTGTTTGCAATTTATGTTGGATTGTATTTTGATTCTGCAGCTTTAAAATAAGCAAGGTTAAAGAAATAGGAGGAAGCGTATTGTAAGGTATTTGCAGTCTGATTTGGCTTCAGCAAATGTGAAATGACTTTGAAAGGATGTTGTGTTTTGGTTTATTTAAAGTACTTCTTAATTGGGTGAGAAGTTGTAGCATTAGAAAACTATTCTAGTTTTCTTGATCAGGAAAAATAAACTAGCCCTCTTTATGAAATGAGACAAATCAGCTATCCGAAGAGAGAATGCAAAGTTAATTTCTTTAATGAATGTGTTCTGGCTTTTTGTTTGTATTCATTCTCATGTTGAATATTTTTTGTTTTAAAATAAAAGTAATTGTTGCTATCAAAATGTGTGAAGCTGTGGAAAAGACCAAGGAATGTATATTTCATGCACTCTCAAACTTGTGGTTCCCATGTATTCGAGTGCCTTATGATGGACATTGTCCCAGACTGTCATAATACACAGCACATTGTGGACTGCTAACTTTTAGTTATGTGTTGCTTGCATTGATTTTTGCCTCCATTTATTCTTTATTTCAGTCTAAAAGTTGGTTTTAATTGGTTGCCCACAGGATTGCCTTGGCTTCTACTACTTGTTAAGGAAAAAAAACACACCTCTCTTGGCAGGTAAGATACTGAAGATGTCTTTATGCTTACTGAACACGCTTGGATAATTCAAAGTACTCAGGAAGATAGAGCCAGTACATGAGTTACTTTAAAAAGTTTAAATCACCAAAAATATATGGAGGTCCCCCCCCCCCCTTGTTGGCCTCAAGTTGTGATTTTTTTGGTAAAACTTTCTGTGGGTAGAATTCTTTAAGATTGAGGTCTTTTTAGGGTTATGTGGTTTTTAAAACACCATTAACTCTTCTGTATAGCAAGTTTTGGTTAGTTATCCAAATTGTCTAGTCGTGTAGGTTTAAAAACAAACATAACCCAGGTGAGTTCTACTCTCCTAGCTGAAGCTTGGCAGCTAAGTCTTTAATTTGCATTTGGTGTTTGAATACATTTTTATTATAATTGTAGCTCTTTGGTGTTTAGTCTGAAATAATTAATACATTTTGTGATGCACATCAGTGTTAGCTATATATTTGCAAAGTCAGATTTTTATATATCCGTGCCCCCCAAAATACATTCTTTACATATACCATGATGGTTATATCTACAGCCTGTTGTTTTCTGGAGAACTGTACTATTTTGCTGCTCAGTCTTCTATGTAACATTTATGAACTGTTGTTAAATGGCTGTGCAAACATTTGTGTCTTGTATTTTTTAATAAGTATCTCCAGATGAATGAATTATTTAAAATGGAAGGCCATGTTAGGCAGCTTTATGACATTATGGAAGAAATGCATTCTTTGAGATAATGGCCCAAAGATTAATAATTTAGTTTCAAATATTTTTATCCTTCTCTCCATCTAAAATATAATCAAAGCAGCTATTAAATCTAAAACATCAGTAACTACAGTTTGGTATAAAATAAACAGCCCAGCATAGCTTTTTGGTAAGTATAAAAGACAAAAGCTTTGTGAACTACCCACATGAAAACAAATAAAGATGGAGCCAAGTAGACATCTCTCAAAATGACGTTCCAAAATATTTGCACATTGTCAGAAAAGGCCCTGTTCCTATGGTCTACCAGTGACATTTCTGGTGATGAAGTATGGAACAAGACTTTGGTGTCTCAATATTTCAGCAGGTTCCTAAGACAGACTTAATAGTTTTGATTAATAGAATGTATATATCTGGACTGGTTTATCTCAAAACTCCTTATGCTTGCAGAGAAAGATTTGGCTGTAAACAATACTATTGCTTACTTGTGATGATTGAAAGCATGTCCCTGTTTTTGTGTAAGATCAGAATTTTGGTGCACATAGTGCAAGTGAAATACTTATGTAGGTCAGATTAGGAGGCTTCTACTTTTTTCAGACCAAGGACCAGTCTAAAGTGCAGACATGTGTTTGGGCATTTATACTTAATTTTCATCATACAGGCTTTGTCCTATTTGCGCAGGGTTGCATTCCTGGTGCCTGCACACATCGGAGCGTACATAAGCCTACTCTTTTACGCCCCCAACTTGCATTCAGACCACTTCCACAGACCACATTTGTTTGGCAGTAGTTCTGCTGTTGCAGTCTGCTTTAGATCCTGGAGCACCAGTTGAATAACTGTGGTAATAAGGTATGCAACAAGGTATCTTCAGACAATACACCTTGATTTATGGACTTAATCCGGAAGTCCGTTCTTAAACCAAAGTGTTCTTAAACCAAGGCGTGCTTTCCCATAGCAGCGGGGGCCTCAATTTACAAATGGAACACACTCAACAGGAAGCAGTTCACAAACCAAAACACCTACTTCTGGGTATGCAGCATTCTTAATCCAAGTTGTTCATAAACTAAGCTGTTCTTAAACCAAGGTACCACTGTATATTTGTGGTGGGTCTTGAACATGCAAAATTGAATGTTCTTCAAAAACCAGTTGAAGATATTAATAGAACTTGAGCCTCTGTGCAAAGATTCCAGTCATAGACACCCTCAATATTATATAACATGGTTTACAGCTTATTCGATCTTTTAACAAAAATGTTTTAGCCTTTTTATGATGTGCTGAGGTCTGTATTCTACTGTATTCACTCTTTTGATTTTGCTGCTTAGGTTATGATTATAACACTTCTGCAGAATAAATGTTTTGTAGATGTTGCTGTCCAAATAATAATAATAATAATAATAATAATAGTTTATACCCCGCCCATCTGGCTGGGTTTCCCCAGCCATTCTGGGTGGCTTCCAACTGAATATTAAAAACAATACAGCATCTTCCGCTAATATGTTGTACTAGTTTTGAATGCTTGCTTTAACTTGTACTAAATTGTTTGCTTGCATTTGAATAATCTACATTTTCTTATGCTTTTAAATTAGGGATTAATAAACTTTTTAAAAGCCTTTTCCTATTTCTCATTTGCAAATCTATTGCATAGTAATTTGTATCTGTGACTGTCATAACATCTTAAAGGTGACACTGCAGATTTCAAACCTGTTTTATTTTAAACGAAAACTCTTTAATTAAGAGTACTTACTACAGTAAATATAAGCAACATTGTAAAACTGGACAAAATATATTACAACACAAAACCACTGTTATCAGCCTGAAGGGAAGGGTTTAAATAAAACAATAACTATTATAATTATAATTATTTCTACCAGGAACTAAATGAACTTCAGAAAGACTGTGACATCACATTTTCACCAAATATGATGTACAGTATCCAGTACATCAATAGCCCTTCCAGCACTTAGACATTAGGATGAATGTGAAGTACTCTCTGTATCTTCATGAGATTTAGCATTATTAGTGGATGACTTTGAACGTTGCCTCTTTGATCTAGCATAGATATATTGAAAAAAAGTTTAAATGAAATTTGCTTCCAGTATTCTGGTGGCATAAGCTGGTTTCCTGATTTGTTTAGTAATGGGAAAATGTGATTGTAAATCCCAGGCAACATGGGACCGTTGGAGCATTTATTTTTCATACTTCTGGCTACTGGCTACTTGGTTGTTTCAGCTAAAGTTCATTTTATAGTTCTCTCTGCAACCATAAGGAAAAAGGAAGGTTCTTCTGATGAGCTTAAACTAAATCAAAGCCAATTTATTGAAAATTTTATGATACTTCAAAAGCAATTATGTAAGCTTTTATCCCTTCATGTTAGCAAGCTGATGAATGGTTTTAAAAGCATTTTCTTTTAACAAAAAAAGGGTTGTTTTTTAAAAAAAGAAATCATGAACATTTTAAATACTATTTCCTTTATCACATTATTTTTCCTAGAGATGCCAGTCCTTTTTTTAATTTAGGAAGGCTTTTAACAGTACTATGTAGCTATTTCAGAGTGGCATTATCTGGAACAGCAACATAATCAAATGCAGGGTGCAGGAGAGGTGTATTACTGGTTCCTATCTGACTTCTAAAATACATCTTGCAGTGCCTGGTAATTCTAGAGTTTTCCATCCAAACACCAAACCAAGTATTGGCTTGCTTGTATAAAGGAATTAATGGCTTTGTGAAAGCTGCAGAGTAGGAGGAGATTCTTTAAAAAAAAAACAAAAGTGAGGAGCAAGGAATAGGCTGGAGAGATTTCATGTCTCTAGATACCAAGCAATGTGATGTATAGGAATTTTGAAGTAGTTATGCATTCCTGTGTGGGACTGAAGTATAAGATTGTGACATAAGATAAGTGTTTTAAAAATAAAAAGTTCGTTGGTGCACAGGAGCCTAAAATATTCCAGCCTTGCTCTAAATGAGCTTAATGCAAGAAGTTTGCTTTTGGATTGTCATATCTGAAGCTGGTGTTCTCCAGAAGGATTTGTCTTGGTTCCAGTTTTTGACTGTGTTCTTGTCAACAGCCTTTAACATTCCATATTGCAATTTACTGGAAAGCTTTGATGCAATTGTGCTTTAAAAGTACCTTGTAGAGAAAGCTGCATGAATAGAGATCACAAATTGTAAATTGATTTAAGATCTGCAGGAGCTTTTAAACATAAGTATCTAGGTTAAGCATATGGTGTCTTAAATAGTCTGACCTAGCCGTTGCCTTTTCTCATCTGCAGGTGTGTGTGTTTCAGCGCAGCATGGCTGTGGTCATCCGCTTACAAGGTCTCCCAATTGTGGCGGGGACTATGGACATTCGCCACTTCTTCTCTGGATTGACCATTCCTGATGGGGGCGTGCATATTGTAGGGGGTGAGCTGGGTGAGGCTTTCATCGTCTTTGCCACTGATGAAGATGCAAGGCTGGGTATGATGCGCACAGGTGGTACCATTAAAGGGTCCAAAGTAACACTGTTGCTGAGCAGTAAAACTGAAATGCAGAATATGATTGAACTCAGTCGCAGGCGCTTTGAAACAGCAAATCTAGATATGCCACCAGCAAATGCTAGCAGGTCTGGGCCTCCACCTAGTTCTGGAATAAGTAGCAGGGTGACTCTTCCTACGACAGTACCTAACTTTAACAGTCCCTCTCCTAGTGTAGTTACTGCAGCTACTTCAGTTCATGAAAGCAACAAAAACATACCAACATTCTCCACTGCCAGTATGGGAACTGCTCCTCCTAATATTGGTGCTACTTTTGGAAGTCCCACCTTTAGTTCCACCATACCTAGTACAGCATCCTCAATGAACACAGTACCACCTCCACCAATACCTCCAATTCCAGCTCTGCCATCATTGCCCCCAATGCCTTCCATTCCTCCCATCCCTGTCCCACCTCCAGTACCTACACTGCCTCCTGTTCCCCCAGTTCCCCCAATACCTCCTGTACCTCCTGTGCCACCTATGACCCCTCTGCCTCCTTTATCAGGAATGCCTCCAATGAACCCCCCACCTGTAGCACCTTTGCCTACAGGAATGAATGGATCTGGAACAGCCATGAATCTGAGCACTAACTTGAATCCAATGTTTATGAGTCCCATAAATCCTATTCAGATCAATTCTCAAAGTGGTGTGAAATCACTTCCTATCAATCCAGATGATCTGTATGTCAGTGTGCATGGAATGCCATTCTCGGCAACAGAATCTGACGTGAAAGACTTTTTTCATGGACTTCGTGTGGATGCAGTGCATATACTGAAAGATCATGTAGGACGAAATAATGGAAATGGATTAGTTAAGTTTTGTTCTCCTCAAGATACATTTGAAGCCTTGAAGCGAAACAGGATGCTGATGATTCAGCGCTATGTCGAAGTTGGTCCTGCAACAGAGAGACAGTGGGTGTCTGCAGGAGGCCATATAACATTCAAGCAAACCATGGGTCCTTCTGGACAAAATCATCCTTCTCCTCAGTCTCTCTCTATGTCTAAATCACCTAATGGTCAGAAAAGATCCAGATCCAGATCACCACATGACCAGGGCTTCTGTGTTTATTTAAAAGGACTTCCTTTTGAATCTGAGAACAAGCATGTAATAGATTTCTTTAAAAAGCTGGATATTGTGGAAGACAGTATTTACATAGCTTATGGACCCAATGGGAAAGCACTTGGTGAAGGTTTTGTTGAGTTCAGAAATGAAACTGACTACAAAGCAGCTTTATGTCATCATAAGCAGTACATTGGAAATCGTTTCATTCAAGTACATCCCATAACAAAAAAAGCTATGTTAGAAAAGATAGAAATGATTCGGAAAAGACTGCAGAACTTCAACTATGATCAGCGTGAGATCATTATGAATACTGAAGGGGAGACTGGCCCTTCTAAACTCTGTGCACATATATCCAATATCCCCTACAACATTACTAAAATGGAAATCCTTCAGTTTCTAGAGGGACTGGCAGTGGAAGAGAACTCTATACAAATTCTTGTTGATAGTAATGGGCAAGGTTTAGGACAAGCACTGGTCCAATTCAAAGCTGAAGAAGATGCTCGTAAATCAGAGCGCCTGCATCGAAAGAAACTAAATGGGAGAGATGTTGTGCTAAGAGTGATTTCCCTTGAAGAAATGAGAGAAATTGAGAGAAATCCTCCCTCCCAGGGGAAAAAAATGTTGAAAATGCCATTGCAAGGGAGTGCACTAATGCCAGGAGTGCAGAATGCTGGTGGGGATAAACATTCTTTCATAGGTAATAGCCCCAAAGATGCAAACAGTGGTCCTCCTTTTCATTTTCCCAGCAATTTCAGTGGGTCTAATGCATTTGGCCCCCCTCTTCCACCTCCAGGAATAGGAGGTGGCTTTGGTGATTCAAGGCCAGGGATGCCTTCTATTGGAAATAGTGGCCTGCCTGGTCTGCCTGGTTCAGGAATTGATGTTCCGGGTTTTGGAGGTGGGCCTAGCAATTTAACTGGGCCATCAGGTTTCACAGGAGGTCCTCAGAACTTTGGAAATGGGCCTGGTAATTTAACTGTTCCTCCTAACTTTGGTAGTGGACCTCCAGGTCTTGGTGGTGCGCTTGGACATTTAAGTGGACCTCCAGGGTTTGGACCTGGACCTGGAAACTTGCATATTGCTGGGCCACCTGGGTTTGGAGCTGGCTCTGGAAAGCCAGGGCCAACTGTCATTAAAGTTCAGAATATGCCCTTTACTGTATCAGTGGATGAAATTTTGGATTTCTTCTATGGTTACCAAGTAATCCCAGGTTCAGTGTGCTTAAAATACAATGAAAAGGGCATGCCAACAGGTGAAGCAATGGTTGCATTTGAATCTCGTGATGAAGCAATGGCAGCTGTTGTTGATCTGAATGACAGGCCAATAGGCTCAAGAAAAGTCAAACTTGTTCTAGGGTAGCTGGTAATATAAAATGTTTGTAGAATAGATATTAGTGCTGTGATTTATGCATTCAGACTGTTTTATAGTAGCTCCAGGTTAGAACCTATAAATTGTTTAAACTTTCCATTTGTTTTGATTTGACTGGTTTAATTGTTTACAGAGCAATCACTGCAAGAGGAAATGTGCAGTTGTTCTACCAGTACAGATACATAAAGAAGGATTCTCATCAGTAGAAAAAGTTTGCTAATGCTAAATTAACCATGCAATGTTTATCAAGGAGTCTAGATTGTGTTTTTGTTTTTGTTTTTTGAAATCTTGGATGAGGAAAACTGTCTTGGTGAAGTTAGTGATCTCTTAGTGGGTGCTGTTGCAAGCTATTGTAAAATAGGAAGTAGCTCTTTCTAGAGTTGGTTAAAAGCTGGCTGAATTTCTTTGTTTACACAGGTCAAAGTTTTTTTTGTTTTTTGGGGGTTATTTTGCTTAAAAGTCCCGAGTTTAACATTGCAACTGAATAAAGTCTAAGTATACACAGATTGTTTATGTACCTTATTTTTTCAAAGATTCTTGGTGTATGGACAGTGAAATTATGTACATTGAGAAACATATAGGCAGTTTTCCTATACATAAACAGAACAATCTGTAAAATTCCAGCTTTTGTGGAATAATTTTAGTTCATATTTCAACTGACTGTATAGAATAAGGCTTTTGCCACAAGTGCAGATACCTTCATTTATTACTCTGCATCTTTACTGTATGCTTAATATTGAATACATGGAGGTGCCATACCATGCCACAATTTGAAAGTATAACTGTTTGATTAGATGGATTTGTTAGGATTGTATGTTACAGTTGGGATAGGATCCTCATCACTTGGTTTTTGTACACTCTGTATGTTGTGTATATTTTTGAACCACACCCTTCTGAAATCTCTTGGTTTATTAAGTGAACATAAGGGACTGATGCAAAGTGTTAATGTTAGCAATCATTTGTGTTACTATGATTCCATGAAATCTTGTGAATTATTGCTATGATCACTTAATATATTAAAGCATTGAAATGTCTCCCGTCACAAATTGAGTTCTTAAAGTCTTTCCAATAGATTACATTGTTCAAATTCTGTGTAGAATTGTCACTTTCTTGGTAGAACTCTCTTATGAAAGAGGGAAGATGCAAATCAAAGACTGTCCATGATTAGATTCAACAAGTTGCCTGAAAAAACACTTGCAAATCATTGTATATTTAAAAAACATTTTAAGCTATTCTGATCCCAGTTAAAGGGAAACAGTGTCCATTTGAGTTGTGTATGATGGAACATCCGAAGTGCACAGCCTGGCATAATGTAGACATGCAAGCGGCAACCATTCTATTCTAGTCATCCAGTGTGTTAGGTGAATGAAAAAACATGCTGAATTGCTGCATCATGAGAGGATTTTGCAGTACAGTAATTCAAGGATTGTGTGAAAGTGTTGCAATGAAGTGGTGGCTGTATTACAAATTTTGTAATTCATGGATTTGAAACTGTTTTGACAGGAACAGAGATGGTGCATTCCTGAAAAATGACATGATTGTACTACACTGTTAAAATTACTAAGCCTCCTGTTAATAAAACTGTCTTTCTGAAGTTTCTTGCTATCTATTTTTAATTGTCTGGTGTGTTTCAACAGCAGACTTCTTTTATTGAACGGTCAATAAAAATATTACATTTTGAGGAAATGGCCTGAATAGGGAATGAGCATTTTCTACTTCTATTTTTAAAGTTTGTTCTCTAATTGCCAACTAGTTTGCAATCATACGGGTATGACTGCAGGAATACAAATCCTGAAAAGTAAAATCATGAGGTTGAACTGAAAGGTTCTGTTTCATGAATGAAATGACTTCTTTCAATCACTGATGACTATTTCCATGGATGGGCATCCCTTTAATGAGTGGAATGGAACCTTTGGATTTAGCCCAATGTTTTATTTCAAGAATTGGTTGAATTTTGAAAGTAGTATGTAGATGAATTGGTAACCATACTTAAATATTGAAAAATCCTAGCATTGCTTTTGTTGATGTTAACTTCAATTAAACTGGTGGTTTTTAGTCCTCTGTCACTTAATGGTTTTGAACGCTTCGTTTCACTTTGAAGTGGGATTGTTAGGATACTTCTGCAAATATTCTAGAAAATACAGCAGGGTACTAGGAAATTCTTGTAGACGTGTTTCTTCAGATTGTTATGCAGATGGTGTCTGAAATCCCATCTGATTCATATCCTGTATACTGATTAAAAATTTAAAAAATAGTGCACTAGTAAATCTTCTTTAAAATGAGAGGATATATTTGTCTGAAGTTTTTAAAATTGCAGCTGATCTTGCAAAAGCTATACTCAAAGCTTAATATTTATATTTGGTGTTTATATACTGTCCAATTAATCATGTCCTCTGGTCAGTGGCTATATTGACACTTTAACACCTCAGTATACACATCAGATACTGGAAAATTCATGTGATGTTATTGTAGGGGTTTTCTTAGTGGTGTACAAGCTGAAATTAATTTGGGAGCTTGTGTTAAAGTTTTGACGAGAAGACAATGTTTTCCTGGAAAATTCTGCAAGGTGGATTGGATCCTAGAAACCACTTACAGAATGTGCTGTCTCACCCACTCCAGGATTAGAGGATCTTTATGTATATGGAGGAGGGAGTTACAAGACACCATAGGACCCACCTTGCATTAACAGACATTTATTCTTCCCATACTAGAGTCCCTTTTTATTCCAACTCAATGAGTAGAACAAACAGCTAAATTTTGCTTATTTTATCTAAGAAAACTTTTACAGTGCAATCTTATGCCTATTTACTCAGAAGTCAGTCCCATTGAGTTCAATGGGACTTATTCTTAGGTAATTATGTATAAGATTATATTTGCAGTATGATTTCCAGTGTACAACAGATTGTCACCCTCATTGGAGTAGCTAAATAATATTTGTTTAGAGATGAAAGGCCAGAGAAATACAAGCAATATGTCTTTCAGATTCCAGTTAGATTTGTCTTTAATATTGGAGGTCCCAGTGGCATCTGTTAAATGAAACACCAGTTTCACCTAGTGTGCCTGCTGCAGTGCCTCTTGGGCATAATTCGCCTTTCTACAGTTATCTTTGCTGTTGACATCCATACTGCATAGTGTTGTATGTAGGATGTCCAAACTTCACTTGAAATAGCTGCTTGGAACTTATCCTGCCAGTATATATTATGTTTTAATTTTAATTCAGTTGGTTGGATCCTGAGAGAAAATGAGTGGAACTCTGCTCGCACAATGGGGTTTTCTTGGCTCATCTTCCACACATCAATCCTCTGTTTCCCCTGAAAAGCTGTTCCTGAAGGTCAAGGGTCCTTTTGAACACTGTTTGATGGGGCATGTGACTACAGAAGAAAATGGGTACAGATTGAGAGGCTGCCTTGTACAAATGGAAGTGCCTTTCTGCTTTTAGGAAATATCTTTGGATCCAAGCCATTGAGTACAAGTAAAGTACTAGTCTTGATTGAAAGTTCAGAATTGGGGCTTCTGAAGGGCGTCTGATTCTGTGCGAATATCTAAATTCCTTGAGATCTTTAGAGACCCTACTGTGGGTGCCCCTGCTTTTGGAGATTCAGTGGATGACTAATGGGGATAGGGTGCTGTGAGTGGTGATGTCCAATTGATGGAATAAATTGATAGAACCACTTAGCTAGCCCCTAACTTTGCTAGCCTTTAGCTCACATTGGGGAGCATTAGATGGATTTAATTATATTTTTTGCTCTGCTAACGTTATTTAAGGAGCAATATTGTAGAAGGCATAGTGAGTCTTGTTTCTCAACATGTAGCTGATGTTCTCTAAGAGTATGAAATTAATATACATCTATATGAACCAATGGCTTCAAGTTACAAGAAAGGAGATTCCAACTAAACATCAGGAAAAACCACACAGTAAGAGCTGTTCGACGGTGGAACGGTCTCCCTCGGGAGGTTGTGGACCCTCCTTCCTTGGAGGTTTTTAAGCAAAGGTTGAGTGGCCATCTGCTATGGATGCTTTAACTGAGATTCCTGCATTGCAGGAGGTTGGACTAGATGACCCTTGGGGTACCTTCCAACTACAATTCTATGATTCTATAACCCAGTTTTCTAGATTTTGATTAGAATTTTATAAACTGCCTTTCTGCTTTAGAGTGTTTGAAGCAGCGTTCAGGAAAAACACCTAATAGTACACTGCCAGAGTATACGGCACTTTATTAAATCAATACCACACAGTTATTCACCATGAGGAGCCTACTTACTAAATTCTAACTACGAGAAAGAAGAAAAACGTATAGAAGAGAGATAAAGGTGGAAGGAATATTTTTTTGTGTTCAGCTGCACACATTTAGGCATTTTGTCTTTGGGTGAGAAGCCTTTATGGAAGATAGACGTTTTGAGATGTGATGCAATATTGATTTATAAAGAGGAGCAAACAGTAGAGCCATTTAAGTGAGCTAGTGGCTTTTGAGAAGCAGAGGACACCAAACATGATGGTGCCCATTGTTATGACACTTTACTGTTAAACAACTATTTATAATGACTTAAAATAATTTCTGTTAGAAGACGTTGTTGTGTTAAAACCAAGCACTCCCAATTTTTTAAAAAATATATCAGGTATTGTGTTAGAAAATAAAGCTACCACTTGGTGATTCAGTTAAGGAAACCTATGCACATAAGCAGGTTTCTGTGTATTTTTTATTTAACCAGATTTCTGTTTTATTTAACAATTTATATCATGTTTAATTGTAAGCACCTCTAAGAAGTTTACATAAAATATATAATATTACAACAAAGAATAAATACTGCCTCAACGAAGAAGTTTTTAGCAGGCACCAAAAATAGTACAGCAAAGGGACCTGTATAATGCCGAAAGGAATTGCGTTCCAGAGAAGGTGTGGCATTAACAGCATTGTAGGCAGTATTGAGTTCAGTACACTAAATAGGGGTCAGCAGCTGGAAGTGCTTGTGCCAAATTCATTCAGCCAGCAACACAGAGGCAGAAGAGATGTTGAGGCTGCAGTATCTGTGGCATCAGCTTGCTGGCAGGCCACTTTTTAGGGACTGCATGTGGGATTTTGGCAAATAAGCATCCACTCATTAAAGTGAGAGGAAAACACTGCTGACTTGCAGCATACAGAAATTTGTTTTTGATCTGTTGTTGGTCTGCCAATGCATAAGACATTAGTCCTTACACTGCATAAGTGATTGATTGTAAAGAGCATATGGAAGGGACACTGCCAGATTTCTGAAATTGTGATAATTTCTCGTATTGAAAAATGCTTTATTTTGGTGTTTCTATTCTACATAGCATTATTACTTGTGCGAGGAACTTGGCTTTGTGTTTGTATTTTTTTAAAAGCAAAATTCTGCATTAAAAGAAGAAAATTCCTGCAGCCTGTCTAAATTACACAGCTTAATTTTGCTTGCTTCTGCTTCTCTTTATTTATCGCCCATGCACTTAATCTCTGTCCATGATACCTAGAGACCTGGACTTTATATTCAAAGTCTTCATGTAAATCGTGGTTTTATGTATTTATGCAGACTTGTATACAGGCAGCTTTATTTTTTTATTTGTTGTGTGTGTGGCCAAGGACATGTGTCTCTCCCAGTATATCTTCACAGCTGCCTTTATGAAGAATAGTGACTGTCCAAGGATTTACACAGTGATCTTCATGGCTTAGTGGGGGTTTGAATGTGGGTCTCTCATAGGTCCAACAAAATTCTGTTGTAGCTTAGGTGTGTGTGCACAACTGTCCCCTGTTGTTAACTATTATTTTTGGTTCAAGACTTAAGTTCTAATTGGTGGCAATAAAGTTTATTGCAAAATGTGCCTGAGCATATGAAAAGTGATAGGTTGCAGGTACTCAAGCTACAATTGCGGCAATTTTCGGGCAGCCTTTCTTTTGATTTCAGGTCCTTTCTGTGGATTTTGAGATTTTTAGGTTAGCTAGCTTTGGCCTTTGCAGTACAGTGTTTGGTGAAATAGTTACTTGCAACAAGTTTAGAAAATTGTTGTTTTTCCTTTCTTCTGACTTGTACTTCTTTTACTCAGAACAAGTTTAAATGTATTCAGCACTTAGATGGTTTAGCTCACAAGTTTATTAATACATGGGCCTTCCACCAAAAACTGAATGTGTCATATGTGAGAGACAGATACTTTTGTGCTAAAATTGGTTACGATGGTGCAGCAGAACATTAGTTTGCAGGTTCAATATGAGTGTGCTCTACCTTTTAAACCAGGATTTGCTGAATGATCCTTTCTCTTAAACTTGTTTAGGTGTAGTTAACAGATATTTCTCAAATACATATAGATTAATTCCAGAGTAGTTGTTCCCAAACTTTTTCCCCCTATGGGCCACTTGAAAATTGGTTGGCAGACCACTTAGTTATTTTTCTTCCTGTTGTAGCAATTGTCATGCACTTGCAGATGCTGTGTGATTTTTACTTGTATTTAATTGTATTACAACTTGTATTCCAGAGAATAAAATTGTAATACTATATGAGAAATGAAAAGATAAAGTTCAAATGAATATTTATTGTGGACATGCTATGGATCACCTGGGTGAAGCTTGCACACCACAGTTCAGAAACCCTTGCTATAGAACCTTGTTAAAGTTTTCAGAACAGTGAAACTTTGCATACAAGTAATGCGATGCTTAATTTAAGGTGCATGCATGGCCCTTGGGAGAACTATCCTTTTTTGGTTGGATTATTCAGACATTTTTTTCTTGCATTCTTTACTGTTAAACTGTAGGTCTAGTGTTGTGTATTGGATCTGGTTATTACTATGGACAACATAATTAGAATCTAAACTTTGACTATAGAATACTAGAAAATATGCTGTATAGATTGAAAACTTCAGTGTTGTCAGTCATCCTTTGTCTGTTGGCTCTATCACTGGAAAATGGTGGTATTTTGACACTGGCCTATCAAGAATACGGTTGTGATGCTAAAGAATCCAGAGAATAACATCACATTTAATATACATCACGTTAAGGTAGGTAAAATGTCTAGCTACATGGTTGATTGGCAGTCGGTGCATTTAATTTGCTTGGATTAGCTCTCAGGGTTCTAGCAAAGTGTTTTGTTCATATCTATGACTCATGTGGCCCTCATGGTAGTATTCCTAAACCACCTCAAAGGTCTATAAGCTATAAGACAGTTGGCTCTGCTTACCCACTCAGTGATGATGACCAAAAATATTTCTCACTCCATCACAAGACAGTACAAGTGTCAAATCTCCTAAAGAACAGATACTATGATAGATTTGAACTTTGCGGATTTAATACTAGTGCAGAAAAAATTGTGGTCATTGTGTGGATGAGCAGTACCAGCTACCTTAAGGTCATTGTAAAGACTACATCCCTTGAAAAAATAGATTTTGAAATGCACCAGGAACAAAGAATAGTCTGCCCCTCCCATCATTATTGTGCATTTCTTTTCTTCAACATTCCTTATATTTGTTGGATACCTCTTGTAAACCTAAATACTATCTTCATCTAAGAGGTTTATTTATTTATTTTTATGTCATTTATCTTTCACTTAATATTTAGAATGTCTTAAGTGGTGTACTTTTTTAAAAAAGGATAAGGATGATTAAAATTCATAATAGCAGTAAGAAACTACTTGAAAACCACTGCTTTGAGAGTTTCCCCCCTGGCATACAGGTATACATTTTATGAAATAAGAATAATAAATAAATAAAGTGCCTGCTGAAACAGGAAAGTCTGTCAAGAACCTGAAATTCAGTAGGGAAGAGTTCTGCATAATCTCAAATTTGGTAGAAATTCAAATTAGACAAAACCAGAGAACACATTTCCATGTAATAAGGAATGTGCAGTCAACACTGGAAAAATTATTCACTCAAAGTTAACCACCTAAAATTTGGTGCTGCTAAGAATTGAGGATTCTTTTGTTTCATTTCTGTGCAGGGCTGGCTGTTAGGAATTCTTCTTTCGAATGAAGGCTCAGAGCAGCTTAAGTAGCAGCCTTCTGCCTACCCACCCAGTAACTGGATTCACTCTTGCTTAGCTTCACTGGTGCACTCTGTGATCTCCAGTTGAAGGGTGGTATACAAATTCAATAAATAAAAATTATAAATTATAGATTTTCCTGATAGAGCTACTCCAAAGGGAAATGCTAACAATAACTATATGCAAATTATGCACTTGCTTAGTAGGGAGAGTTTTTTATTTAACCAATGCATGATTTTTCTAATGGAACTGAGAGGTGGCCATTGAATTTCCTCACATGTATGCAGAAGCATTTCATGCTGCCTACAGAAGCTGCTTTGTATCCAAGCTTATGATGTTTCCAGGCATTCAATACAGTAACTTCTAAAAGGTGAAGATTAGACATTGATTGCCAGTCGATGACAGGTGAGTTACAAGACTCAGGTTTTGTTAAAATGGTATCTTAAAGACAACCATGAACCATTACCAGTGTTGTCTTTGTAACAAATTTACCATGTAGTACTTGCAGTATAGATCTGGTGCTGGAAAGAAACAAGTGGCTAAAGAATGAACTAAGCATACACAATGAGAAATAGTGGGAAATACACTAAACAATAATACATCCTGGCGTTTGGTCGGTTTTCAGCTAGAGGAGGCTTGCAAAATCCCCCAACTTTCAAACAGTAAATAACAAATAAGGTTCTAAGTTGAGCGGCTGTTTTCTCTATAGTTAGGGAAGAGGATATGCTGATCATCATCACAAATGGGAACTGAAGGTTTCACTGAGATAATGAAACTGCATCTATAATGGCTTATTGCAGGGATTCCCAAATTCACCTGGGGACTGAGCTTCATTCAGGTGGTCCACAGTGTGTTTGTGGATTTGTGGTTGAATGTGGGGGTCTGCACATCCATTTCATTAAATAGTCATACTGATCTTTAATTGTATTTTAATTGCTTCTTTTATTTATTACATTCTATGGAAATCAAATTGTAATACAATATGTAAAATCAAAGATGCAATTAAAATACAATTAAAATCATGCAGCATATATCATAATGCAATACAATTACCACAACCAACAGAAAAGTTGGTAAGTGGTCCTCCAAGACCTTCAGCAATTTCCAAATGGCCCATGTGGGGGAAAGCATGGGAACCACTGGCTTATTGGTTTCTGTGGGATTACAGGACAGAAACTAGCTAGTTTGCATTCTCTGCTGGTAGCCTTTCAGAGAATACAGAGCAGGTGACAGATGACTTGGCAGCTGTTTCACTTGCCTGGTTGCAAATGTGTGTTCCACTCTATATGCCCCATCATACACACATTTTTAGGTTTGTGCGTAAACTGTTTTAAATGTACATTAAGGTGGTTTGGCTTGTGGCAATATCCTTATTGAAATCATATATTACTTGGAAGTAAAATGCTACAAGTATTGTCAGTAATGTGTTGCAAGGAAGGATACAGTAAACTTAAAAAAGTAGTATTGCAATATCAAGGTAGGTTGGGATGGAGGAAAAGTAGAAATGACATCCAAACTGAACGTTTTTGCATAAACATATTTGCTATGTGTAGCTGTATGTTTGGGTATGTATAACATACTCAGAGAAGACTGGTTTATGTTGGTATTTGCTTCTTTCACCTACAGCCATAGCGTCTCCTACAAAGGAGTCCTTGGCATTTAAGCTTGGTGTTTTTATTCAGCGTAGTAGTATTTTAATTGTCAGATTGCACTCTGTGCTGCATTATCCATAGTTACTCTGGTGATTGATTTTTATGTATTCTTCTAAATATATGACCTCCTCAGAACACCTTAGCAGGAGTTGATGAAAAATTAATTCAGCCTTCTACTCTATAACTCTACAAGGGGATCCATTTCTACCACTAGTTGCACAGCTTTGAATCTGGAGCAAGAATAACTAATGCTGTATGTTCTAATTCGAAATCCTTACTGCTAAATAGCAGCAGAAAAATGTAAATGCAGCAGTGATAGGCACAGGGATTACTCCTTTAAGCGTAGTAGAAAACTTGTTCTCATGGAGGAGACTGACTAACCAGATGTCACTGGATTTGCACAGGCATAAGCTTAGCCTATATTCGTGGTTGTTAGATGTGTATAGAGTTTGGATAAATATGCCCATTTAGTAGAACTATAAAGCAAGAGTATCCTGCTTATGGAAATTATTTGTAGTCTTAACTATTGCTGCCAATGTTGCAAAGCTGATTCTGCAATTGGGCTGTCCCTCAATGTGTTCACACTACAGTTTTTGATTAAACGTCTGCTACCGTGCCTAAATTCATGAAGAGTCATGGGTATGCTGGGATTTGAAACTGCTCAAACAATAGGCATTTAGAGGATTAATTGTAAAATAAAACCTTCTGAGTCCAAGTCAAGAAGGAGATTAAAACAGATTTCAGATTCTTTTCTGAAGGCACAGCTGGGGTTTGTATATGCAGCACAAAGCAGTTTGTTATTTTTTTCAAATAGTCACACTGTTTTGCCTGTCGGGCACTTTGGAATCAATAATAATGCAGGAGAACATTGCCCATTGTCCATCGTTCATAACTGCAATGAGAGATGGAGCATCATTTCCTATTGTATCCCCAGCTGTAGTGAGGGAAATGGCCAGATGAGCAATATGCATGGCCAGATGCATTGACTGTGCAGCTAATAAGCATCTCTGTAAACTGAACTTTGAAGTAATAAACATTCAGCTTCCTCTTCAATGTAACCTCTGACAAATTTCCCATATGGAAGGCTAGTTGCATGCTTCTAAACAAAAGTGATCTATATGTTTTACCTGGTCTGTGAAAGAGTGGTCTGTATCTGGAAAGCAGAGAAGCCTGTCATTGAGGTGAAATCTCCCATCACGGTTCCACTGCTTCAGCTTCTTGAATAATACAGGGTATTGTACTTCTAAAGCAAATACACTCAAACATACATACCCTATGAAGTGCCATTTTTGGATGAAACACTGAAGTCGCTGTGCGAGAATGAGAATAACAGAAAATGAGAGGAGGAAACGGATTTCAGTTCAGCCGTCGTATTAAGTGTTGAATGAGATTAGCAGCATGGATGTGTGTTCTCATCGACACTGCGATGCAGACACCAATGAGCATCCTGAAATCAGAAACATGAAATGTGGATAGCAATGTCTTGCTTCCATCTGAATGAGCATTTGCATCAGGTTGCACACACAGCCTGCTGCGATGGGACAGAAGTTCCAAAATTTGTATCTACAATATATTGCAAACATGAAATGCTAATAATATTACACTATATAGGCAGGTTGAAGGAGCCCAGTAATAACAGCAGTATTAAAAGTGAAAAAGGCACCCCCCCACACACACTAGAAAAGTAGGAATGAAAAAAAAGACCTTGTCAAGTGAATTCAAAGACATTATTAAGTAGATAGCTTAAACAGACATGTTTAAGACATGTTTAAAATAGAAAGACCACTCACAAGTGAAAATGTAATTCATCAGAGACTCAATACATTTCTACTTAACTAAAGAACTATTTTGCAGATGAGAGACTCTTAACTTAAGTTACATTCATGCCAAAGCTATGAAGGCAATGAAAACATTGCTGAACTAGGTTGTATACTAGCCACAAATCTCTTCCCACCCCTTCTAGTTAGCAAATATAATAGTTACCTACCAATATTGTGGCTTGTAAGACCAGCTTTTTAGAAAGTCTGAATAGTTTAGCATTGTGCTAAACTGGTTTTTGAAAATGAAATTTGAGCAACATTTGTTTACATGTGCGGCAACAAATCGGAGAATCTAAAATGAGACAGCAACATTGAAAAACGCAAGTGAAATATGGAATTCAACTTAGTTTATTGTGTGATGATTATATCACTTAAGGAATAAACCCAGGCTAGGAAGTGTTAGAAAATAATAGCATTTCTTGATCTTAAGTAGTACATGAAGTTCTGGTCAGCTTAACTCAACTGTATGAAACTGCAAACTACAGATCAGGGAGTTACTGATCTGGAAAGCTTAGGCGGTAAGAGTTAAGAAAACTTAGTGGAAAACTTCTTTTAAAAACCCCTTTCATACAATCAAAGTTCCTTAGCATTCAACAAGCTCATGGCAAAGGAAGTAAGTGGTTCATGACACCATAAACTTGCCGTATTGGCAGTTGTGGGGGTGGGGGGAGCGTAGAAAGCCACTAAAGATGCTCATTCCACCCAGAGTAGACCTGTTGAAATAATAAACATGGCTAACATGCCCATTAATTTCAATGGGTCTACTCTCAGTAAAACTCAAGCCACAATCTATAACCTTAATGAGGTTTGAGAATTAGGAATGGATTAGTAGAGATTGTAGTATGCAGTGGCCTGGGTAATTGAAAACGATTCCTGCATTGTAGGGGTTGGACTAGATGATCCTCAGGTTCCCAACAGTATGATTCTATGATACATTGGAAGCAGTAAATGATGGTTCAACCAAGTAAGGTTTTTCATCTTGCAATACCATAATCTGCAGCAATGTACTTGCTGGTAAGTGCTCACATATAAAGGATTGCTCAGTTGGTTAGAGTGTGGTGCTAATAACACCAAGGTTGCAGGTTTGCATATTCCTGCATTACAGGGGACTTGGACTGGATGATCCTCGGGGCCATTTCCAACTCTACAATTCTATGATTCTGTGACTGGGGGGAGGGATTAGAATGGTGCAGTTGATTCTTTCTGCAGCGCTAAATGAAGTATGTATGTTGTGGGTAGTGTTTTGGGATAGGTCAGGGGGTGGGATGTGAGATGCTTCATTTAAGCATCTAAAGCTCACACAGCAAGTCTTTGAATTCTTAAGCTAATCAAAGTGTGGTAGATAACCTCAAATATAGGCATAGCATTATAGCGTCTGTGGGTAAAGAAAAGGATAGGGGTTTGGGTTATTCACCTAGTTACCTGCCTGCTCTGTTGCCCCATTTCTATAGAATCCACCTTCCTCATAGAAGGAAATCACCTGTTGAGTGCAGCAGACTAAATAACACAGCATTGTGTATTGATTCACTGAACAATGCTGCTATCCATATTCTGTGCATATTGTGACCCTGGGGATTTGTTTAGAGAGTGCAGTAGAAATCTAAATAAAACCATCAGTGTAGTGAAACAAGAAGTGAACTGCTGCTACATAAATTGATCTTTGAACATTTTCACTGCTGTGCTATTCTCTTGAGCAATTTCTTCCACCGCTTCAATTAAGTACTGTGGTGATCCAATGATGCTGAGATACATGTCACATTATTGCTTACTACTGCTTTCCTTTTTTCACATCTGGAAAATGGGTATAAGTATGAGAAATGCATCAAATACAAACCAAAATGCAGAAGGAACATTCTGAACAGTCTGGATTAAGCTGATGAACAAAAAGCAAGCAGTGCTTCTGACTGAGAAATGCAAAATAATGTCCATCTGTTGAGAATTATTGATAATTATTCCAACTACACAGTTTTCAATTTTAAGTAGACAGGAAAGCGATTTACTAGAATATCAGCAGGCCATTTCTGTGGTCAAAAGTTATTAGAAGCTAAAAAATAGTACAAGTATAAGATGTAACCAGTACAACACAGTCTCTGGCCAAATCATCTTAGCTTTGCCTTATCAAAAATATACGAAAATGAAAATAGAAACAATTTAAGATGAGCACCCAAATTCATGATTCTCTATTGATTCTAAAATATAATTAATTGACCAGACTGATGTGTCGGTAGTGTAGTAGGGAAGATTCGTATGCCCATTCTGAAAGAATGAACTTAACAAAGAGGCACAAAGAAATGGCTTTTGCTGTATAAATTACATTATAAAGTCTAGTGACACTATTATATTCAAAAGGTCTAGAAAATGGAAATAACATATAACATCTTATTGGCTCTTTGCCAAGAAGTACCTGAAACCTCATGCATATATGCAGTGCCTTTTTCTGGGGGTACGCAGGGGTATGTATACCCCTAAACATTTTGTGAATCTAACTTTGACCTCATTGGGGGGCAGTATTTCAATATGAGTAGGAAAATGAGAGTACCCCTAAACATTTTTTTATATATAGGAAAAAAAGCACTGCATATATGTGATCTGACTTAACATTACTAAATGGGAGTAAACAAAAGATATATTGCTCCATGATGGCACTTGTTTCAATTTCCTATCTTCTAGAAAAGAAACTAACCTGCTATTCAGTCAGTTAGGGTTATGATGCATAAAAATCCCTGTTCAAAGGTTTAGGTTAGAAACTCTGGCCCGGGTTTAGACCTTACCTAGTAAGCATTTGTGGAAACTAAATCTTGGCACTGTTCAGCTGTAGAAAGGAAATATGGTGAATTCATCGAGGAGTATCAGTCAGACAACTTCTTGGCATATGTGTCACATGCAGAGTTCAAAGAGTGTAACAAACTAGAGCATTTATCCTTTGATGCAGTCGAATGAGATGAGAGTAGCAAATAGTGTAGATTAGGCTATGTTATGTGATAGCTAGCTGTTGGTTTCTCTGCCACATTGCACCCTGCTTTCAGGTTTGCCACCCATTGTATATTTTACCTTGTAAATTAGTGTTCTTAGCTCCTTTCTCTTGTAAACTCTTAGCACCTGTCTGAAATGCAGATTAAGAAACTATTTGGGGTAGATTCATAGTTTAACAGCAGAGAGAAATATGATTATAAAAGGCATCTGTGTCTCATTATTGTACCATTTGACTAGTTAGAATGAGCATTTGAAAGAATTTGTTAGCTTGACCACTGTTGAATCCATGGGTGGCGTCACTCATTTTGGGTTTAGACCTTACCTTACACAGTAATTGTTTACATATTTCTCCTTATTAGACTTTTTCAGTAAAAAGATCAGTATTACTTGTCTGAATGCTTGTAAACTAATGAAATAATTCTTACTGCTTCCAGAACATGTTTTCAGACATATGTTTGTGACTCATTCTTCAGCTTTTAATAAGTAAATGCAAACTTTTGAGCTGATTCTCAACCTTACAAATTGTTGGTGGGCTACCTGTTCATAAACTCTGACATCAAGATAAAAGCAACAAATCTAAAATTTGAGGGTTTAATAGACTCTGAACCTCTAGACTCCAAAAGAGGTCTCTAAAGCACAAAACCTACAAAACAGTTGAAGTGTTGCAGGAAAAAGCAACTGTATACTACAGCAGTCCTGTTTATCTTCATACTCTTCTGTGCTAAAGGGGAGAATATTCAGAAAATCATTTGATTTTGAATGCATTTTACAGTTCTAGGGCTTTTTCAGACTGTCTTATTGCACTGTAACTATAACCCAGTTACAGTTGCATATGTGAGCCAAACATTTTACTGCCATTCTCAGTAATGTGGTGTTTGGGTTTTTAGAAGCTAGCTAATGTACCTTTTGCATTGAATATAGTTTGGTTGGCAGCCTGTGGCTAGTGTCTGTAGCATCACTGGTGATAAGTTACACATTTCTCTCCCCATCCATCCATTCTAAGGAAGTTTTTTTACTTTGATTTTTTACTGCTGTACTTCTTCAGAAGCACTAATGATTGCCAGGCGTTCCCTATTTCCCATTGGCAGGGGTCATCCAACAGCCATTGTAGATGTTCCTGATTTACATTTCCATGAAAAAAGGCCAGTTTAAGTCTCCCTTTTTGAAATCCATGTTTTCTGGACAAGCAATTGCTTGTGGCGATTAAAGCTTTGGTTTGCTACAAAATTGAAACTTGTTATACATCCTAAGTATATGATCCAAAATGTCTGGTCATGCAGTTTGTGTGCACTAAACAATTGTATCTTTTTAGAGACAAAGATCACTTACAGGATCACTTACCTGAAGGCTAAGGCTGCAGATGACTACAAGGGCTTAGTGGACAATTTTGGTGCAGTACAAGATGCCATTCCTGTATTCTCATGTCTCTGGGTCATGTTTCATGACTTTCTCGGTCAAATGGAAAGGCAAAATGATACATTACAAGGCCTTTTTCTTGCATTTATAATGCCTAACCTTGGAAATCAGATCTCTACACATGCATACACACCAACATGAAGGTGTTTGTGATACTGATATATAATACTATATATAATATATATTGGTTGTGTGTTGAAAGCAGTTTGTGGCATAGAAGAGCAGCATGTGGCACTGTGAGAAGACCTGATATAGCCAGGAGAAGATGCAGGTGGCATTCTAACTTTAGCTATGCAAAAGTGCACTTGGCTGCCACTGACACAGGCTTCCAGGTTCAGGGTTGAAGCTAGGAACACACCCAAACTGCAAACATGTGTCCAAGAGGTCTGCTATCTCATTTAAGAAAGAGTAAGGCCAGGACCAACTCTGCTTTGTCTGAATCATACTTCAATGTCTTCACTCTTATCCAGTCTTATTATAGATGTCAAAAACGATTCAGAATCTGAACAGCTTTCTTGGATTTAAATGGAAAGGAAAGGTAGGATTGAGCATCATCAGCATATTGTTAACACGGAACCTCAAAACCACGGATGCTCTCACACAGTGGTTAGCACTGAGGCAAGATGGAGTCATGAGGGATTCCATAGCCCAGCAGCCAAATTATCAAACAGGAGTTCCCTAGCACCACCTTCTGAAACTGACCCTGCACAAAGGACTAGAACCACCATAAATCAGTGCCTCCAAGTCCTATCACAACCAGGCAGTTCACAAAAATAGGATTCCATGGTTGATAATAACAAAAGCCACAGAGAAGTCTGGCAGAACCACCAAGGACATGCTCTCCCTGTCCAGTTCCTGGAGTAGATTGCCCACCAAGAGGATCAAAGCTGCCCCCATCCCATAACCAACCTGAAACTACATTCAAATGGCTCTAGATAATTAGTCTTAAATTTAAAAAAATCCTGAAGTTAAGATGCCACCACATGCCTGAGCACCTTTCCCAAGAATGGAGTATTGGAGACTGGATGGAAATCATTCGGTACTGTCTTCATTATTTCATGAAACAAGATGTAACTGATCATTGACCACCCAAAAAAGTTGCACTGAATGACTGTAGAATGCAGTGGTGGCAGAAACGCAGTTTCTTTGCTGCCATAGAGTAGGTTTTCAGACGGTTTCTACCCTGTATTCATTTGGACTTGCTCAGAGTCTTTTGCCAGTATTGCTCTAGCTGTTGTCCTCCTTCATTGCATCACTCCCTGCTCCCCACCCCCCAAAAAAGAAAAATCCCAGAGAGTGATCTCATGAGTAATTTTGTCAACTATTCAGGCCTTTTCCCTTTTTCGAAGGTGGACCAGTGCTTTAACAGGATTGCCTCTTGAAGTGAAAGGCAAACCCCCAAGAGCCTTCTCTGATGGGCCGTTTTAATTGGTGCCTCACACCAGCAGAGGGTTGGAGCCTCAGTAAGCTTAAACCATACCATGATGATGGGACTGTAGCACTACCACTGAGACTATACCTTAGCTCAGGAATGGAGGTTAATAGACAGCATGGTACACTAGCAAAACCCATATTCTGTCCTAAATACACACCTTAGATAGACACAATGTAAACAGGAAGACAGTTCTTGGGGCACCTGGGTCAGGGGGTAGAATAATGATAGATAAACCACTGTGACTCCAATCCCTCTCTCCTTCCAGGTCTTGCAACTGATGAAGTGAGCTGTAATCCAAGAAAGCTTGTAACATAATAAATTGGTTAATTTTTAAGATGTCACAAGAATCTTTGTTTTTGCTGCAAATGACTAACATGCCTACCCCTCAGATATGTTTAAAATAGAATACTTTTTTCAAGACAGTAATTCTAAACTTAGATTTTAAATGTGATTTAAAAATGTTTTTGTTCATGCTGCTTGATTTTAGTTCTCCCTTCCTAGGGCTTTAACAATATACACCGGTCCGGCTATCCGCTAGCCGAAGATTCACTTAGTCACACATAAAGAATTATGCCCAAACCTGCTGTACACTTTCCAGATTCACTTATCCAAACAAACAACATCCTTGTTTGTGCTTTGCTGGTTGGTGGCAGCCATTTTTGGGTAGAAACCACAGAAAGAGGGCTGGGAGGCGGGGCAAGATAGGACAAATCAGAGAGTAAGAGAGAGTGGACAAATCGGGGAACAGGTGAGATCAGATAAATCCGTTTTCCCCCTTTCTCTTTCTCTTGCTGATAGGCTGCAGCCATTTCAGGAAAAAACCATGGAGAGAAATGGGGAAAGGTTGGAAAATCCTTCATTAGAAATATTTTCATAGGAAATAGTGTAAATTGTAGATCTGGTATGTGAATGCTTGCCTAATGAACAATTTCCAGAGAACACATTCTGTTTGTTAAGTGGGACCTGCGTAGCAAAGTAGCAAATAACACCACCATCCATTGTGTAGTTATAGGATTATGCATTCCTAGAATCACAAATAAGAAGTCAATTTCGTATCGTGTGGAATACAGTGGATGAGGATCTTACCTCTTGCTCAAATTAAATACAAGTTCACTTTGCAGAGTAAGCACCTAACACATTTCCCCACTCCTTTATAAAAACTATAAAAACTTGTTTCTGCCTTGTTCTGTGACCTTAGGAGCTATTCCTTCCTTTGAAAAGAATTACTTGCTTCGGAAGTGTAGCATACTTCATATGAATGTACAAAATGGTATCTTACCTTTAAACCTTTTCCTTTTTTCTAGTGTAATAATATGCCTAGGGGAATATGTTTTGAGGTCTGCATAGAGTTAGAGTTAAAGAGAAGCTTATTTATTCATTTTATCAAAGACAGCAATTATTTAAAACTGAATGAACATAGTAGCAATTAAAGGAATTGCATAATGTAAAAGAAAGATGACAGATTGTTGGTGGATAATTGCAACCATACTGGCCCTGCTTCCAGTAACAAATTGCACATTTGCAGAGAAGGTTTTAGCTTAGCCACCCTGGTATTCTAGCTTTCTATTTGTAGGGATTTTCTCCTTAATTGTGGGGGCGTATTGAGACATTGGCTCAGTTAACATGTAATGGTAAGTCTAATCATGGCTTGGCACTAAGGTGCGGTCCTTGAGAAGAGATAGTGTCTGATTTGCTTGTCCTCACTGGTACTGCTGCTGTGTTACTGTGAGCTAAGCCACAATTTGGCTTAGTGCATCATCTGAACTTGGACATGTGGTTTGTCTCACTCCAGACAAATCATAAGCTGTAACCACCAGTGTATTTGCTGAAATGGTGCAACTGATGCAACATAGGAAGTTGCCAATAGTATGTATTTATGTTCTGCATCTTACACAAATACATGGCGCTCAAAGTGGTCCACAGAAGGCAATTCAAATACAATAGCACAAATAAGAATAATACACTAGATGATACCATTGATCATCTACTTTAGTTTGTGAGCAAGAAAGAGAAGATGTATGTTTTCTTTAATAGGAAGAATAAAGTATTCTGTGTTCTTCTAATGCAAGCTTTCATATATTGCTTCTGTTTGTGTGGATGGTTTTTAATTGTATGTATTCTCTACAGATTCTGTGATCAGACCTTGATCATACAGCATTTATATCAATATAAAATTTAATTGTACTTTATGTTCCCTTAATACCATATGCTAATAATTCAGTATGCACTGGCAATTGGATTAGAGCTTTCGAAGTGAGTAGTTTCTCTTGTTAGCTTACCTAAAACTTAGGTCTGACTTGGATAAGTATTCTTAGATTATTGCTGTGATCAGTTTCTGAGCTGGCTATGTGTGAGAGCAAGACAGGCAAAAATAGCTTAATTTATTTTAGTGCTTACTCTGCACTTTTACATTAGAGGAGCCATGAAACTGGCTTACAAATTTTATTGAAAGGGGACCTTTTAATTTTAAAAAATATATTAAAAGCATCTAATCACAATCAAACATCTGAAGCAAAATTTAGAACAGATATAACCAAACTGCCTGCCTGGATAGACTTGCCAAAACAGAAAAGTTTTCAATAGGCATCAAAAGGAGTATAGTGATGGTTCTAGCTTAATGTCAGTAGTGAGCTGCAAAGTATAGGTGCCAAAGGAAGACTCCTTACAAACGCAGAAAGGATATTGCATGGCACTTGCAGAAGTGCCTCTTCTGCAGATCATAGTGAATCTGCACACATGAGGTATGACAATCCCTTAAGTAAACTGGTTCCAAACAGTTAAGAACTTTATATACCAATAAGAACAACTCAGGCTGGTAGTGAACTGTCAGTCAGTGCAGATCTTCAAGCACAGGTGTAATATGCCAACAGACTCCTGTCAGCAATCATGCCGCTGCATTTTGCACTAACTGCAGTTTCCGGACAAAAACGGGAAATCCCATGTAGAGGACATTGCAGTCGACTAGTCTTGAAGTTACATCCTCTTAAAGCAATAGTCTTCCGTTGAAAAGGATGAATGTGGATGAAACAGGCTTTATCCAGCCTATACCAACACAAAACATGGGATCAGCACTGACCTGCCAGAAATCTTGCCAGATCCAAGTTGAGCCATTAGCTTGAGGACCAATACAATAAGGCTACACCATAATTCCACAGTATTCTAACTCAGCATTTCCTGAAACACTATAAAGCCCTATATGGCCTAGAACCCTCGTACCTACGGGACTGCCTCTCCTGGTACGCCCCACGGAGGACCTTACGGTCTGCAAAGAATGACACCTTGGAGATCCTGGGCCTCAGACAGATTAGGCTGGCCTCAACCAGGGCCAGGGCCTTTTCAGCCTTGGCCCCGGCCTGGTGGAACACTGTGTCACAAGAGATCAGGGCCCTGTGGGATCTAACATCTTTCCGCAGGGCCTGCAAGACGGAGTTGTTCCGCCAGGCCTTTGGTCAGGGCTCAGCCTGACTCCCCTTTTCTTTTTGTATAAGAACTAATATGAAAGAGGCCTCCCAGCATTCTCACAGGCCCATATAAGATCATCATAAACAGTTGGGCCGATGAGCACTTACTGTTCCTAACCCTAACCCTGCGGAAAGCCATCTAATTAGATTTTAATTTGATTTTGACCTGTTTTTAGGAGGTAATTTAATTATTATTTGATTTTATACCAATGTTATATATCTGATGTTAGCCACCCTGAGCCCGACTTCAGCCAGGGAGGGCGGGATATAAATAAAAGGTTGTTGTTGTTGTTGTATGTTGCATCCTGCATTCCTTTGGGCAGTTACACCTTCCCAGGAGTGGTATTGTATTGCTGGGATTAAAGAAATTGTGGTGCAGATTTGACATCAGTGAGGCTGCCTATTCTTTTAGCACACTGCCCTTATTCTGCCTGGGCTGCATTATGTTTATCCCTATTGGCTGAAAACTGGAATTCAGTTGATGCCCCCTGGTGAATTCATCTGTCCCAGGTGAGTTGAGAGAAATACTCCTCTCATGCCAGCCACGCAACAAATACTTCAGAGGTCTGACAAGTATTGTGTAACATTAGGCTTATTAAAAATCCTTATCCCTAGGTATATTGTCGTTCCTTATTATGGTACCTTTTCTGATCTGAACCCTAATCAAGCTATTCTGTATATAATCAACACCATCTATAAACACTACTGATTTCTGTATCTGAAGCTCCAGGGTTGCTGTGTTTGTTCTGTCCCATGATTCCCCTATGGAAGATTGTGAGCTGTGGGAGAGAGGAAGGGGATAATTCCAGGGAGACCTGTGGGACTGCCTGAAAAGCAAACAACACAGGATCAGGAATTGTATCTTTGTGGTTGAGATGGTATATACAGGAGGGTTTTATTAAAGGACTTGACCAAACCATTGGTAGAGCATCTGCTTTGCATGCAGAAGGTCTCAGGTACAATCCTGATCATCTCCAGGTATGGCTAGGAATGTTAGTCCTGCTGTCAGTCAGTGTAGACAGTAAGGCGCTAATTGTCCTGTTTTGGTATATGGCAGCTTCCTAATTTTCCAGAGGCTGAAAATGGTTCCTCTTATGAGACTGTGTAATGGTGATATTAAAGCAAATGCAAAGGATGATTGGAGATAAGCTGGTGGCATACTTCAATCCAGGCAGAAAGATTTACCAACAAGCTATTCCCAGGGCTTTCGTATTATGTGGACACAACTCAAAACAGCAAACAGCATCATCACCCACCACTAGAAACCAATAGGCTAGTCAGTCCAGTCCCTGGGAAGAGCATTGTAAGATGTTCCAGGTGAAATGGTCAACACAAGTAGAAGCTATCTGGGGCCTTACCTCTATAACCTGACCCAAGGTGGGATGAACTTATGCTGGATGGACACATCCTGGTTTATACTTCTGCAGAAAGAAATGTTGCAAAAGGATACTTGAATATTACCTGGATGTGACATTCATGGGTAGCTTGTAATATTTAAAGCACCCTTTGCAAAACCTAATGCCCTCCATATGTTTTGGACTACAACTCTCACCAGCCCCCTAGTTAGAATGCAAGATTGCTTAGTCCAGTCTGCCTTGGGCAGAACCATAGTAAATTGTAGAATGACCAGGCAATCTCAAACAAGAGTTTGATCAGTGGCTGGAAAGAAGATGAGTTTTCTCTGCTTTACTGCTGTTATTGCCCTAACTTGGGGGTGATTTTCAAAGAAAAGTTCTGGTTGAGTGTCCCTTGCCTTCTCAGCAGTAGCACTTGTGGTGAATTTCCTTCCTTTTAGGGTAGGCAGAAGCTAGATCTGTGTCTGCTGGTAGATCTCAGGACATTCTACAAGAATTTCTGACTCCCAGTTGCTTGACGAAATCAGTAACAAAATTAACAAGTGCTGCCAACACATTATACTGCTGGAATGAAGAAAGGTTGGGAAACCTCTGTGGAAGGACTGTGAGCTTTGTTCGATTCAGGTCCTCAAAATGGGTTCCTAGGCTCTGAATTCTTTAATTCTTAGTGTGTGTGTTTTGCATCTGACTCTGGTTCAAGGATCTTGGGGTTCTAGTAAAAAAACAAGATCCCACAAGCCTGAAATCTGCCGGTACCTGATGTAGGTGAGTTGCAGGCTACTTCTAGCAGTGCCATTGGGAAAGTAGCTAATGCTTCTTTAAGTGAGAGGAGAATGGGAACTTTGCAGCCCTTATAAACTTGGTTAACTGCAAGGGATAGCAGATTTGCCTAGAACCTGCATAAACTGATAATAGTGTGATTTAAGAAAAGGACATTTTTGAAGAAACATAGCTGGCTTGGGACTATATGGCAAATATAACAACAGATGTACTGGGTTTTGTGTTGCGTCCATTTATGTTTGTATGCTATTGAAATTTTGAATAAAAATGCTTTTTTTTTAAAGGAGCATAGCTATTCTGCCAAGGCATATGCTTTCAGATTAATTGTTGTATGGTGCTGATATGAGAGGGAAGATAGGTTTTGGTGAAGTCTTTCCCTTCCACCTTTCCAATGTGGGAGTTCTGAAAGGAAGTGAAGATCTATGAGGCTCTGAAACCAGAACAAACTGGCAGGGTTGAATCTGCCATTCCATGAAGTATGAACAAATCTAGCAGGGCCTCAAACCTATTTAGCCCCTTTCATCTGTTGGATTACAGACCAGTCAGAGATATCTGCCTGCCAAACCCTGATATCTCCTCTGAGTGTGCATAGTCACGTGATTTGAGTGCCTGTCTTGTAGAAGGTGTCCTATCTGCCCAGAGGCTTCCTTTTCTTTTGGATATTTCTGAACTCGTGGATGATTATTACTTATGAATCGCCTTTTGTATTTGTGTGAGAAAGTGATTTGCAGTCGTATCACAGGAGTAACAAGTGATGGTCTTATGGCATCTGCTTATCATGTCCTGACTTTGCCAGTTGTGGAGGCAATGTGTGAAGGAGTGTGAGCTACAAGGAATGAAACATGAATAATAAAATATTTAGTGGTGGTTTTCCTGATTTATATTTACCCATGGTAAAATAACTACTGTCACAGGTTAAGCCTGTGTGGTGGCTGGGCCCTATAGACAAGAGAGAGGGTGTCCAGTAAAAAAAATGGAGACAAAACAGACGTTAACTGTTCTTGGGACCTTCTGGTTGCTCTTGCACCTTCTCAGGTGTGCACAGCTATTCTTTGCAGTGGGTTTGGGAAGCCTAAATGGTGTCCCCACACAATCCCTTTTTACATCAGCTAAATTTAGATGCATGAAAGGGTTGGTTGGGCCGGGTGTTGCTTCTGTAGCATCTGAAGCAGGGCTTCATCTCTTCCTGCTTAACTTCCAACCAATCTGAGATTTCCTTAGGGTTATCCCAAGTCAGCCAGCCTCTCCATAACATCTGCCCATGGGCATGTGATGATGTTGAAACAGAAAAGTAATGAGCTATGCGGTCTGAAAGTTTGTCAGTTTGTATGTTAAACCCTGAACAATTTCTGTTGTATATTGACATTAGTGTGAAACTGATGTGCAGATTATCACATTTTGCATTTGGTTCATTTGAATGTTACACTGCATGTTTTTGCAGGAAAATACGCATGTGTACCAGCAAAGTGCAGCTTCATGCAGTTTTCATGTTCTAGAAAACCTGACTGTATGAAGCAACCCTAACACCATCGTATTAAATGGCATTTGGCCAAATCTTTCTGCGAATGTCAGACAAGTAGTTGAAGCAGTGTACCTGATCATTACTTTTTTATTTCTTTATTTTATTTTTGGAGGAAAATGTATTTAGCTCTATGGTCTGTTAAGACAAGAGAATACATGGCAGTCCAAAGAAAGTATTAGGAAACTGAAACAGTTTGCACAGATGACATTTTCTGAAGATTTGTTGTGATTCTGTATGCATATTTTTTATTATTATGACCTAATTGTTTAATGAGTATTCAACATTCTCCTTTCACTCTGTTAATAGATGGCGCACTGCGTGACAAAGGTGGAACTGTCCATATCATGTGATAATCTGCTTGATAAAGATGTTGGCTCAAAATCTGATCCTCTATGTGTCCTGCTTCAAGATGTTGGTGGAAACCAATGGACCGAAGTAAGGAATTGTTTCTAGTAATTTTAAAACTACCAGAAGTTGGCAGTCTCCTTTCTGAACACATCTGAACACTTGGACGTTTTGATTAAAATTAATTAAGGATTAATATTTTACAAGTTTAAGCAATTGAATGAGCTAAATGACAACAAAATCTCACAAGTTTTTTTTGTATGTCCCATTTTTTTAAATAAAAAAATTACAGGGCTTTTACGTAGCCCAAGCTTTTTAATCATGGAAGTTTTTATAAATTAGTTTTAACTGAATTTTGTATTTGCTAATTCATTTCCTCTGGTTTTTGGTGTAGAAAGGAGGCCGGCAACAACAAAGCATCAGCATTTTTAATATTCCCATTGTAATGCTGAAAGTTCCACTATGTTATCAAATCTTTTTACTGTTTGAAGTTGCATTTGGAGACAATACATCTTTAGTTGCCCCAGAGTCAACATACCCAACTTTTTCCTCTCCTCCCCTTCTGGTTTTACTCAACATCCAACCTGAGTAAGTGTTCAGGAGAAATCAGAAGCCTGTTCACAACTTTGGTGTTTTGGTTGTTTTGACAAAAAACTATTACTATTATGCAGCTTGTGGGGATATATATATATATATATATATATATATATATATATATATATATGGGACCAGCATGATTGCCCATAACTCTTGTTATTTTTTGTGTCTTCTACAAGTAATTGACAGTGGAAAGATTGAAGGCAGTATATTTCTGTACTGGCCTGGGTCACATGTAGTGCCAATCCAAAACAATGACTAAGCCTGAGCAAGCAAGAATGTGAGCACACAGAACAAAATCTGCAGCTGCCTTGCTGCTCAACCCAGGCTTACTGCTGCTGCACTAATCAAAACTAAGCCATGCCATGGTTTAGCATATCATTACATGGGAAACCCAGGTTAATGGTTTTGTCTCCTCCGAACAAGCCTTTGAGCAGCAAGCCAAAAACAAACTTTAGCTGCACTTTGTGGTTTGCTTGGAGTGAGGCAAACACTGAGCTTAGGATCAGACATAATTTTAATCTCATACTATGGTTTAGGGAAGGAGCAAAGTGGCCATAATTTTTGCTTTGTGTATTTGCATGCTTGCTTGTTCAAAATATGTCATAGTTTGACTTAACATTCCATGTGACTCAGGCCAGTTTATGACCTAAACAACCTACAGAAAGAAAGGACATTGGTGTTTTCCTTTGTATTTTTGCTTCTTTGGTCCTTAACGAGAAGACCACCATGGAAGATATGCTTCCATGAACTGTTTCCCCTGTAGTAAGCAGCCACAGGAAAGTGTTGTGTAGGAAACTGCTCTATATCAAGTCAGATGATTGGTTCCTCTAGCTCAGTATTTTTGTCACTGGCTGGCAGAGGTGCTCTAGAATTTCAACAGGAGATGCAGCCAAACACCTAAAATTGCAATAACTTTGGCATATTCAACCATTTTTCTTCCTCTTAATTTAAAACGAAGCACTTGTCAATCCACATAGTTTCAGAGGGGTTAAGAACAGGCTTAAATCTCCCCCACTGAAAGTGGAAGTTAGAAAGTACTTAACTTTGGTTAGATCACACCTCTAGTTTTCTGTTGAAGAATGTGAGTGTTAAGCATGACATTTCCCTTTCTTGTTGTATTGTTACAGTTGGATCGAACTGAAAAAATAAAGAATTGCCAGAATCCTCAATTTTCAAAGAAGCTGCGAATTGATTATTATTTTGAGAAAGTTCAGAAACTGAAATTTGGCATTTACGACATTGATAACAAATCCTATGACTTAAATGATGACGACTTTCTTGGAGGGGCAGAGTGCACCTTGGGACAGGTACTGGGAAACAAGTACTGTAATGCTACATGCTATTTTTTAATCTTTTAATTACACAGATGAAAGGAGGAGTTAATCTTCTGAAAGCTTTCAGTTAAGTGTAGAAGTTACTTGCATCAATTGCCTCCTTTTGCGTGGTGGTGCAGGACTCTATGGACCTGCTTGTTTGCTGGACACTAGCAAACATCGGTCTTGCCAACCATAAAACTAGACCTCACTGTGACTAACGCACGTGACAATCATTCCATGATAGAGTTGTTCTCATCTCCACCCCTCGGCTTCGAAATAAATGTTGACCTTATGCCTGATGTATGCTGACTCAAAGTAACCCAAAATGTGAGGGGTGGCATGGCATTACAGGAGTGCTCACTCCCACATGTGCCAATGAAATAAGGTAGGAAAACTTACAATGCAGCAATGTTATGCTGGCAGCAAGGATAATAACAATTATTATTATTATTATTTATTAAATTTCTATACCACCATTTAATCAAAGATCACTGGATGATTTAAAATATAAACACACACACACACACACAGAGAGAGAGAGAGAGAGAGAGAGAGAGAGAGAGAGAGAGAGATTAAAAGGCCATAGAGGAATACGTTTGCCTGCCTCCAAAAGATATATAACAAAGGCACCAGGCGAGCCTCCCTTGGGACAGCATTCCACAAGCAGGGAATAGAAAGGGCCAGTTCTCGTGTTGCTGCCCTCCTGACCATTCCTGGAGGAGGCACATGAAGAAGGGCCTCGGATAGTGATTGCAGGGTTTGAGTTGGTTCGTATGGGGGAAAGCGATCCTTGAGGTATTGCAGTCCTTAGCCGTTTAACGTTTTATAGGTTGAAACCAGCACTTTGAATTGGGCCTGAAAACTAATTGGCAGCCAGTGCAGTTCAGCCAGGATTGGTGCTATATGCTCCAACCGTCTTGCCCTTGTAAGCAACCTGGCCGCTGAATTCTGCACCAGCTGAACTGTCTTCAGAGGCAACCCCAAGTACCAGAACATAGACAACAGAAGTTAGGCTATCCCTGTCCGGATAGGGGTGCAGCTGGGTCCCCAGCCAAAGCTGATGGAAGGCACTCCATGCCACCAAGGCCACCTGAGCCTCAAGCAACAGCAGTGGATCCAGTGGCACCTCCATGCTATTCCTTCAAAGGGAGCGGAACCCCATCAAGAGCAGGCCACCTCCTATCCATGCGGTCTAGGGAACCACCCACTAACAGAGCCTCTGTCTCATCTGGATTGAGCTTCACTTTATTGGCTCTTATCCAGTCTATTACCAAGGCAAGGCAACAGTCCAGCACACCCACTGCCACACCTGTGGATGTAAAGGAGAAGTATTACATTGCTGACAATGAAAGCTCTGGATAAGGGGCTGCTGCGCTGGTGGCAGCAAGTCATTTGCCATAACATGTTGTTACAGCATTGGATGTTGTTCTTAGGGCTGAGTTACACAATCCTTTCAGCACCTTGGCATGTGAGTTTACTTGATCCTTATTGTGTTTGTCCTTTTAATTTAAAATAAAGCATCCTGAGGCTTTAGTAACTGTCTGAAAATCCAGATGATTAAATCACGTAAAACTTGAAATCAGTTTCTCATTACACTTATATATAATGTATCTTGGCAAATGTTTTTGGGATTCATGATAAAATTTCACACTATGTAAATAGTTATGATTGGCTGTTATAACTGATAGCTGCAAAAATGTCTCTTGTGTTGACAGCATGTTAATTGGCTTATTGCCGATGATATTTCTTCCTTCACATTTCTGCCTCAGGGTAGAATATATCACTTTATGTGACTTTTGTAATGGATGCATAGATTTCATTCTTCTTTAGATTGTGTCGAGTAAAACTGTCACTCAGCCTTTAATGCTGAAGAAAGGAAAACCTGCAGGAAAAGGCACTGTTACGGTAAGAAACTCATTTCTGGCTAGTCGAAGGTTCCTCTACAATTTTTTTCACCAATAATTGCTTTGGGGAACCCTTTAAAATCCTTGTTAGTGGTCCCCATAGCTCAGCTGCATGGCTCGTAACTACTAGGAGCCATTCATTCAGTGTTTGGGCGGGGGGTGTTCCACGTTTATGGAATTCACTCCCAACTGAGATTAGACAGGCATCCTTTGCTGAACTTCAATCACATGACAAAGTCTTCCTTATTTCAGCAGGCATTTTAAGGTAATTTTCTGGTTTTATGAACAAATTGAATTGTGAGTGTTTTTCTTTTAAGAATATATATACCATTAATTTAAATATTAAGTGATATAGAACTACCTGAAATAAACAAAAATTTAAAAATGATCGATTTCACAGTTACTCCAGTTTAACAGACAAAATAGTGTTTTTTAAGTGTCATATTAAAAAAAGTGATCCAATACAAAAGCTATTGGGGTACATTGGAAATCTCAATGTCTATTTAAATTCTTTATTGGGCTATTAGGAAGCCCTGGAGGAGAAAAGGGGAACTGTGAGATATTGGCTTATAACAGAAGAGAAAACAACACAGAAACCAAATAATACCTAAGTGAAATACTGGCCTCATAGTAAATAGTGGAAGTGGGCCAATGTCTTTAAGCAGAGGCTTGACAACCATATGTCAGGAGTTCTCTGATGGTGTTTCCTGCTTGGCAGGGGGTTGGACTCGATGGCCCTTGTGGTCTCTTCCAACTCTATGATTCTATGATTCTACCTCAATAACCTCAATGGCCTAATGAGGTTTGCTGTTTGTATTTTCTTTTTCCAAATAAGAAATAAACATTTCAAGTTTAGACTATATTAACGCCTGTGTCAAAGCAAAGCAGAATTAACCCTAGGTTGAAATTTACTCCTGGAGACCAATAAACCCCTGTGATCCTTTTTGTAATTGTGGGTGGGTGTGTTGTGTGTACGCAGGAATCTACAGGCCTTTAAAAAAAACCAAAATAGGTAACTGATAGAGAATTCATTATATAGTCATGAATGCTAAGGGTTTGTCTATCCTACTTTGAGAAGTTGCTGGGAATAGCATAGACATTTTGTAGTTTCCCATTCCCATTCATTTCAGTAGGGCTAAATCAGACCTCTGATAGTTAAACATTTTTTTTAAAAAAAAATGAAAAGATGAGGGGAATGAAACAGGACAACTAACCTCATTATTGTCAAATGTATGTGTGGAGTATGAAGTGGTTCAGGTTTGCTTTAAAAAAACCAAAACCGTTTTGCAAGTAATTCAGACAGCTTCTGGATTCCACAGCAGTCACATTATCACAGGAGGAATTTAGGAAGTAAATAACACTGCTGCTTCATGCGAATGTATTTGGAACATAATAGCTTCACATATTTCTCCTTTGATTAAGCTAATTGTGAAGTACATTGGTGAATTTGTTTTATAATTTGTGTATTTGAACGGCCTGCATTATTCACATTAGAAATACTTTCCAAAATCACACTGAAATTATTTCCCCTTGAATTTTTAGATTTCTGCAGAAGAGATTACAGACACTAGAGTTGTGTCCTTAGATGTTGAAGCCCGGAATTTAGACAAAAAGGTAAATGATATATTGAAAGTAACTCTCTTTCCAGTTCATTCGGTACTTGAACCAACGTTTATATCCCATCTTTCCTCCAAGGAGCTCAAGGTGTTGTACAGAGCTCTCACCACTCCATTTTATCCTCGCAGCAACCTTGTGAGGTAGGTTAGGCTGAGAGACTTGACTGGCCCACTGAGCTTTATGGTTGAGTGGGGACTAGATCCCTGGACACTTCCCCACACTGGCTCTATAGCAGTACCTGTGTGAATAGGTTTCACAAGGTATGTCATGACAGAAACATCAAGAAGGAAATGGCAATAAGTGTAGTAATTAAGGGCTTACATGAGAATGGACCTATCTGTTGCTTCGAAGGAATTGGGGGGGGGGGGGAGGTTGAATGTGAGAGGCATGTGTGTAGACCACACTTGAAATTAAAAGTGATTATTATTTTTATTTTGTAAAGCTTTTTTAATTTATTGAAGTTAATTCTTGAAGTACAGATTTCCTAGAGAAGCATAATAATTTCAGCTCTCGCTACCATGGATTTTGGTGCTTAAAGCACTTTATAGTTTGCCTTAGCTGAGCATAGACATGCATTATTTGCAGGCTACTAAATGAACAAAAGGACCGAACAGAAACATCTGTGACTGAAAATAAGCCATTATTTGTTGAACGCTTGGGGGGGGTGTGTGTGTGTGTGTTGCCAGTAATAATAGATATACTATGAATAGCAGAAAGGTATGTTGCTCTAGAAGTTCTTACAAGCTGAATTATTATTTGTATAAAGATCAAGGTTCTTTTTCTACACAGGATTTTTTGGGCAAATCTGATCCATTTTTGGAGTTTTATAAGGAGAGTGATGGTGGAAAATGGCAGCTTGTCTACCGATCAGAGGTAGGATTTACACAGTGATTCAACTTTTGAACTTCAGGAGCTGCTATATCTTAATGAACTCTGAATGAACTCAGTTGCAAAAAGAATGGAGCTGCTACTTCTTTGGACAAAATCAGGCAGAGGCATTATGCATAAGTGGAGCTCTGCCAATCCAGGATTCTTCAGCCGGACTTTGGGTGATACCTCCTCATCCCACACTCTTCCAGAGGGCTTCCGACCTTCAGAAACACCTTTTCAGTGGGCAAAGTGGGCTGCATTACATAGTAATTTCTTCTGCTAGTGGTTCTCAGACTTCAACCCACTATAAGTTCCTCATATTTGGGCAGTAATGTGCAAGCCAGGTGGGATGTCTGGAAGGCACTGCAGCAGCTCTTAAATTTTGCAGCTGTAGCCACCCAAAATCTCATACTTATGCCAAACTGTGCACATTCAGCTGAGATGCATGTTTAAATTTATCTAGGTATGAAACTAGAAATTGGCTAAATAAATTACAGAAAATACATATATGTTTATTACATATACATCAAGTGTATTAATAGATATTTGCCTATAAGCAATGAGTTATGTCTTATCATAATGGTACTCTACTTTTCATCCAGAAAATTATTATGCAGCTATTGGAACAGAATTATTATTTAAAAAATAATAATCTGCGGAAATTCTAGGTGAGGGAATGCCATTGTCATAATGTACTTGTAGGATGAGGAGAGATCTCAGGTGCTTGGTTGTAATTGGATTTCTTTTATAGGTAATTAAGAACAATTTAAATCCCTGCTGGAGAAAGTTCAGTGTTCCTCTTCAAACATTCTGTGGTGGTGACTTCAACAGACCAATGAAGGTGATGACAATGATTTAACTTTAAAAAATAAAAATAAAATACAGGTTAGAGAACCCATTTGATTTAATTATAAACATCTTTTTCAATATGAAGTCTGACTGTGAAAGAACTAAAACCAAATAATGTGTGGCTGCCCAGTAATTTAATTAGATTGCCATTCTTTTTGCACCAGATTTCCTTCTGTGTGCTTACCCATTTATTTCTTTGAAATATACTTGCAGCACTGAGAATACTGGCAATATGAGCTATTCTCCATCCCTCTAACTGAGCAGGAACCTTTGTTCTGTTTATTGGTTAACCTGGAAACATTCTCTGCCAGAGCTGTCTTTCTGTATAGACTAGTTTTTGCAGTACATCCACTGTGGACTACAACTATGTCTGAAAATAATAAATAATATTATTTAATCCTACACGCTTAAATGTAGTTTTATGGAAGACCAAGATCATGAAGACCTAAATAGCAGCTTGAATTTTCAAAAGTAAGTCTGTAGTATTGCTGGTTCTGCGGGAAAGCTTGAAAATATGACCTGAGTGTACCAAAATGCCCTTTGGAGGATGCTTGGCTCTGTTTTTAAGCTATGGTTTTTGTGGCTTAATAAATGAAATCGTTATCTTCATACCCAAACATTCTAAACTATATAGTGACTGCAAAGCCTCCACGAGTCCATTGCTTTTTTAAAAAATGCACTTCAAAGTATCTAATGCAGTTGTTTAATATGCTTAATTTGCTGGTGTTCAGAAGTGAAGTCATATCCACTGCCCAGTAAAATTGCCATTTAAAATAGGATTTTTAATATGCCGGCCAACCAAATTTCACAACCTGGACTTTCTAGCCTGCTTGCAAGCTTCTCACAGCCCTTGGGTGGGCAACATTTGGCCCTCCAGATGTTGCTGGGCTACAACTCCCATCACCCCTGCTTGTTAGCCATACTATCTGGGACTTATGGTAATTGGTGTCCAATAACATCTAGGTGCCACAGCTCTCCACCCCTGACATTGGCTACTGTCACAACAGAATGCTGGACTTAGATGGTCCTTTGATCCGATCCAGATGGGCAGCTCTTATGTTTTGTGCTGGCTGTCTTGGTAAGTTAAGGCTGCTTGGGAGAAGCTGAGCTGTATATGTGGAAGAGGGAGTATGGCACTCACGTAAAGGAATGGAAGATGCTAGATACCTTTAGTGAGGTAGTCACAATTGGAGGAATAAAACATAAATGTTGAGGATCCTCTCAGCTGTTGCTCATTGTCAAACCTTCCATTTTTGGTGATCACAACTAGATTGGGTATTTCTAACTTGGGTCATGTCCTGGTTATGTAACTGAAGGTGTGTTAGCGGTGTCAGTAGATTATCTCTACTTGGAGATTAATGAAGGAAATTTTGACTTTAGGGGGTTTGTAAGAACACAGTTGATAGTACAACTGTGGGACCCGGCATGTGTAAATAGGCCTGCAGTAAGTTGACTCAGCTCTTAAGCTGCCCAGCCATTCCCAGGGGAATCAGGTGAACAGTCATTCTAATAACCTTCTAGTAACTGTCCTTGGGGTTGTGCCGGAGTGCTCTCATTCTTCTTTATTTATTCAGAAAATGCATTAGCATGCTGGATGACAGCACCAAATTTGCACCCATAATATGCATGTCCTTCCCACCCAAGCAAGGAGAGAAGAGCATTTTACATTCATGTATCTTTCTGGATCTGCACTTGCAAAAGCTTTCCCTGCCTGAGGAAAGGGAGATTGAAACTAAGCAGAGCCAATTGAAACTAAGTCCAAGACAAGAGTGATAATGGTTGGTGTGTAGATAGACCAGGGGATAAAAGATGAAAGGAGCATCGCCTCCTTGGCTCAGTCAGGTTTGCAATTTGATTTTCAAGTGTAAACCAGGAGCACTTGTCACCTCCTAATCTGGTAAGAAGGCTGCGTTTTTTTTTCCTATCTATGCCATTACTGAAAGGTACTGCTTTTCAATTGATGGTGTTCTAGGATGCACACTGTTGGCTTGTGCTGTTTTAAATCTCTAATCTAAAAACAGATCACTGAATGTTGGTCACAAACAAATTAGAGGGATGTGAATTCAAGATAATATATTTACAATTAAGCCATTTATATGTAAGCCATATATTGTATCTAGATGTAATTCCTATCTTTTCAATCTGCTGGTAAACAAGGGCAGTGTTGAAAGCTACCTGTTGTTTAAACTATAGCATTACTCAAAGTTATTTTAAGCACAAAATACATAGCAATTCTCAATTGAGTCCTGTGTTCCTTCCACTGCAGACTATCTGAACTGCTTAGCATGGACATTCAGGTCATATTTCATTTGACTTTTGAGAATGAGGCTTGCAGGTTTTTGCATGGCTAGATATCACCAGGGAAGAGTATTCATGCAAAGTTCTTAAAATAAGAGGGAACTTTGGATTGTACGGTTTGTGTTAAAGCTCTTCTTTGCTGTTGAATGTCTTGGGGTTTTGTGCTGTTTTTGTTTTGTTCCCATTGTTTCTTTTTATAAGGCTTATATAAGACTTAATTTCAGTTGATTGCTTGGCTTCTATAACTGGATTTTTACTTAATTTAGCTTTAGAACAGTCATTTTCTTCTTTTTTTTAATCTGCTTAGCATTTTAGTTGCATTTCCATTGCCTACTAAACAGGTTCGTACCCGTGGCTCTCCTCAAGGACTCATTTTTGGGTCTCTCTCTTACTATTAGGTTTCAGTTAGTGATATGGATGACAGCACCAGTTCAGATTTGATAGGGGAGTTCACATGCGCCACTGCAAAGCTGTTGGAAGCGAGAGACCAAGCGGTGAGCAGCAGTCATTCTCTATTATAAAGTTCTGCTTGTCCATTGCCTGCTCTTTCTTTCCTTTCAGGTGCACTGTTCAGATTATGATAGTGATGGGTCACATGACTTGATAGGCATTTTTGAAACTAACCTCTCCCAGCTACAGAAGGCAGGTGGCAGCTCTCCGGTGAGCTTTTACTTTTACCTTCTTTTATTAACTAATTGAACCTATTTCTCATTGCAAAGAAGAATCATAGAAACAATAAATTTATTCTCACAGAGCTACAATTCCCAGCACCCTTTACAGTTCCTAGGAAGCAATAGATGTTGTATTTTAAGTCATCTGTGTTCTTCAGCAACCCAAGCGAAATGATCCTAGGATCCTAAGATACCTAATTTCTACTTCCTGGTTTACCATGAGGGGGAAAGGAAGCCAGGTTTGCTATCGCAGCGAACTGGTTGCTGCTTCTTAGAGTTTTTAGGCAGCTCGCAGGCAACGAGTGCCCCAGAGAAGGTCCTGGGGACAACCAGGACATTGAGGGTTCCCGCAGAGGTCAAAAGTGAGCTCCCAACAGGTCTGCATGGTTCCATTTGGTGCCGGGCTGACCTGGTGGTCAAGCTGTGATCACTTGCCAGTATGCATGGCTACCATTATTTTTTCTAAGTTGGGTCTTGTCCTGTGTATCTTAAAATGTGAACTATGTGGTTTCATTTCATTAACTAGAAGAAGTTCCTTTCTTTTTAGGTGGAATTTGAGTGTATTCACCCTGAGAAGAAGAGAAAGAAGAAGAGCTATAAAAACTCTGGCATTGTTCGAGTGAAGTCTTGCAAAGTAAGGAGCATTTCATACAGAAGAGTTTGCTATTCTGTGATTGTAGGGTAGAAGTTGTAACAGTTGTGTGCTGTTTTTTTCAGATTGAAACGGAATATTCTTTCCTGGATTACATCATGGGAGGCTGCCAAATTAATTTCACTGTGAGTTGGGTCACCTGTTCACATGCCTTTTCTACCTAAGTTAAAACATAACTCAAGCATTTATATATTCCCATGAAAAAGCCATTGCACTTAAACTGCACAAAAACCTGTTTACTAGATCTGTCAGTGAATAAGTCTGCTGTTGTATATCTGCCAGACTACACAAAATGAATTCACTGATCTTTCTAATACATAGTCTCCCTGGTTGCATTTTGGGGGAACCTAATGTTTGACCTTTCTTCAGCTGCCTTGAGTTTTTTAGTGGTTATTTCAGCAGCATTCTTCACTGTTGTTAGGTATGCTTGAAGTCAGCTTCCATGAATGTTGGGCTTTCTTTGGTTGCCTGTTTCCAGAACGAAATCTTATCTTTGTGTTCTTTGTTATTGTGTCAGGTGGGCATAGATTTCACCGGCTCCAATGGAGATCCAAAGTCACCAGAATCTCTTCACTATATCAGTCCAAATGGAGTAAATGAATACCTGACCGCCATCTGGTGTGTGGGGAACGTGGTACAGGATTATGACACGTATGTTAAAACTATTTTTAGCTGCTCTAGCTGTGAGCATTAGAAATAAGTGAAATTTAATAGAGTTAAAGTGATGTATTTGATTAAGTAACTTCAGTCCCTTCAACCTTTATGGATTATGCATCTCCTGCATCTTGTGTTATTGCTGAGAACGGTAATTCAGTGAGAGTTGCAGTAGATTGTTCTTTGTTTTGTTGGTTCCTTCATGAGAGTAAGTTGTCAGGGAACTGCCATCAGCTCAGAGGCGAGAGATGGAAGGGCAGTTGTGTTATAGGGAGCCTCCAAAAATCTTGGGAAGCAGTTCCTCTTCCGTCGAGGAGGAAAGCCCCACCTCCAGTGGAGAAGATGTGCAGGGACCAGGGGATGCTAGGGAGAGCCTCAACACCGCGCCTGAGCAAGCCGGAGAGGAGGGAAGTACGCCCCTGCTATCGCCCATTCTGCACAGTAGGCTTCGGCGCAGGGAGGGGCGGAAAAGGCTGGGGGTGACGCGACTTTGATGCTGGGGGAGGTACAAAAACCGACCACTCCCAGATTCTGCTAGCGATTGAGCCAGACATGAACTTATGATGCTCTTCACTGTAAATAGTTTGCACCAAGAATAAAGCCTGGAAAAGACAGGTCGGAGTCTTGCCTGTTTACTCTCGAGCAACCACACCAGCATCTGACATAAGTGATTGTTTTCCTTTTCTGCTTGCTCATAAAATGACACTACTGAGTTTCGATACTTGAGAGCAGGAGCTGTAGACAGTCATGTATAAATGAAAATGATCACTGCTCATGGGATGAATGTGCATTTTTTCCTGACATTTTAAACTGAAGGAGGAGTCAACTTGATTACAACATTGGCTCCTGGAAGCCTCGCTCCCCTGCACTCTTACTGCTTGCTTCACTTTTAGCAGTTTTGGTTTCTGAGGTAGCATGCAGTTTCTGCCAGCTTGCAGCAGTGGTAACTATGAATTGTTTTTGTTCCGTTGAAGGTAACATATCTATCTTTCCTCCTCCTCTACCCCCTACATCTTTCAGTGACAAACTGTTCCCTGCCTTTGGGTTTGGAGCTCAAGTTCCTCCAGACTGGAAGGTGAGTTTCTTAGTTCAAGTGTTTCTTAATTCAAATGCATTGGTATTTGGCTACATGACTAAGTGTGTCTCTCTCCCAGGTATCCCATGAATTTGCATTGAACTTTAACCCTACAAATCCCTATTGCCAAGGTAAGCATTTAGTAATCTTCATGACCCAGTAATCGAATTTGACAAAGTGTGCATCAGAGAGTATGTTCCATTAAAAATAAAGAACAGGACCAGCAGGGCTTTTAGAGTTTTTGTCAGGATAAAGTGCATGACTATTGGTATATCTTCTTTGCCACTCCACCTGTTCTGTAGCCACAGTCCTCTTGGCAGCCAGTGACCACCTCTGCAAGGCTCCAAGAATCTGAGTATGTTCCATTAAAAATAAAGAACAGGACCAGCAGGGCTTCTAGAGTTTTTGTCAGGATAAAGTGCATGACTATTGGTATATCTTCGTTGCCACTCCACCTGTTCTGTAGCCACAGTCCTCTTGGCAGCCAGTGACCACCTCTGCAAGGCCCCAAGAATTATGCTATGTGCTGCAGTCAGTACATGTTTTGCCATCCTCTGAAAATAACTGATTTACACACCCTACTAATGTGGTGAAATGGGGGAAGGCATGTCTGCTCAGCTTCAGTTATTGTGCACACATTAGATTGCCATTTCCATTTTGTGACAGAGAAAGGATAAAAGTTGAATAACTGTGGAGGATTTACGGAGAACAGTGGGCAATAAGCAGCATACATACAAACTATTGCAATAACAACTGATGTTTCCATTTTTCAGGAATCCAGGGAATTGTGGATGCATATCGCCAGGCATTGCCTCAGATTCGTCTCTATGGTCCAACAAATTTCTCCCCAATTATAAATCATGTTGCCAGGTTTGCTGCTCAGGCAGCACAGCAAAATACTGCTTCTGTGAGTCTGTTTGATTTAATATTTTGGATGTTTTTGTTTTTAAGTGATGGATTGGGGGGGGGGAGTCACAAGAGGCATTTATTTAAAGGTGTGCTAGTTTTCTTTCATTACTTCACTGTTGTGAAGCCATAGTCTACCATGAAACTTCAGATACTGAATGGATTTGTAATCAGACTCTACCCTCTGAATTCTGTGTTTTCTCGGCAATTCATTCCCATGTGGTAGAGTTAGGACATACTGTACTTCCATTTGTCTGGTGATTTCAAGTCATGGGTCCAAGACACTTTACATTTCTCCCACTGCTTTCCCCGGGAAAACCTGTTTACTGCTGAATCAGAACAAAGTCAATCCACAGAAAACCTGAGTGATGTTTGTTCTGATTCAGCAGTAAACAACGGTTTTTTTTTACTCTTTCATGCTTTACGAAGTTGTGAGACACAGTGTGCAGATCGTTCTTTATATTTGAGCAAACACAGAAGTATAAAAACGTCAGCCCTTCAGTCCCTTCCTTAACTCTTGCCTAAGATTTGAAGTCAACCTCTATTGACTAATCTAATTTTCTTGCAGCAATACTTTGTCTTGCTGATAATCACAGATGGGGAGATCACTGATCTGGACCAAACCAGGCAAGCCATTGTCAATGCCTCCAAGCTGCCCATGTCTATCATTATCATTGGAGTTGGGAGCGCTGAGTTCAATGCCATGGAATTCCTTGATGGAGACGATGGTGTTCTAAAGTCCTTGTCAGGGGAACCAGCTGCACGAGATATTGTCCAGTTTGTGCCCTTCAGGAGGTTCCAGAATGTAAGTTGAAGAATACCTAACTCTTCCAGATAGTTATACTTAGAATCATAGAATCATAGAGTTGGAAGAGACCACAAGGGCCATCGAGTCCAACCCCCTGCCAAGCAGGAAACACCATCAGAGCACTCCTGACATATGGTTGTCAAGCCTCTGCTTAAAGACCTCCAAAGAAGGAGACTCCACCACACTCCTTGGCAGCAAATTCCACTGTCAAACAGCTCTTACTGTCAGGAAGTTCTTCCTAATGTTTAGGTGGAATCTTCTTTCTTGTAGTTTTGTACTTTGTCAGCAGGCAATACTATTTACTTCTTGAAAACTCTTTGGTTCACACATAATGCTACAATGTAGGCAAAACAAGCCAAGTTTCATAATCCAACCACAAACTATAACTTCAGATTGTGGTTTGTTGGCAGTAAACAAATCATAGTGAGACTGTTGGACACAGTTCACACGTAATGCTAAACCATGGTTTAGTAAACCATACTCTGTAGTTTGACCCAGAATTTCTTACAGCATTGTTTGCACATTTTTTTAAAAAAATTAATAATAATGTCCAAAGCCAACTATGAAAACCATTCCTTTTCTTGTTCTTGTCGTCACTGATGTTGTCTTGCTCTTTCTTCGTTACAGGCTCCTCGTGAGGCACTTAACCAGTCAGTGTTAGCTGAAGTTCCTAAGCAACTGGTATCCTACTTCAAGATGCTTGGCCTGAATCCCATGAAGTTGCCTTCAGAAAAACAGCCATAAAGCACAATACCTTTCATTTACAAGGAAAAGAATATTGCATATAGAGCTTTCCAGTGAATAGTCCTTTCCCCTATGTATTACTCTGCATTCAAAACAATATTTCTGTACTTCCAACATATATGGGGAATATGATATATTTGCAGACAATATACAGTGGTACCTCGGGTTAAGTACTTAATTCGTTCCGGAGGTCTGTTCTTAACCTGAAACTGTTCTTAACCTGAAGCACCACTTTAGCTAATGGGCTCCGGCCTCGCCGCCGGAGCACGATTTCTGTTCTCATCCTGAAGCAAAGTTCTTAACCTGAAGCACTATTTCTGGGTTAACGGAGTGTGTAACCTGAAGCGTATGTAACCTCAGGTACCACTGTATAGGAATACTAGTGCTCTTGGCATTTCTTATTAGAAAACTGACGAATACCTTATGGCCAAATCCATTTGCATTCTGTCTACCTGCCCATGCTGTGCAGCACACAATCCTAATGAAGAATTTTGGGTTTGTTTGTTTTTTAAAAGTCAAGATCCTAGCTCTTGATTTAAAAGAAAGCTTTTTTAATTTTAATTTTTCTGCTGAAGTCGCAGAACCTGAATGGAGCTTGGGACATGGCTTTCAGAAGGTGGTGAAACTTCTTATATCACAAAATGGCTGCTAATGCTTGCTTCTGTCCCTTGCTGATTTATATCCCATTCCCATATTATTATTTAATCTGCTCAACTCTTCACTGCATTTTTGAGTCAGTTGTGAAGGTTCATTCATAACAAATTATGAAAACACCAGGTATTTGTACTAAAATTACAAAAAAAAAACCTAAAAGGGGAAAAAATGGCCAGGTATTCATACAGCTCACTAAAAAGAATTGTCTTGTGAGTGGTTGCTTCTCTCAGTTTAGAATGTATTTGAAATCTAGCTGCTATAAAGTTTACATATATAGTTATATATTACTTACCATGTATTGCTGGATGGTCTCTTCTGTGTCTAGAAAGAGAAATCATTTTGCAATGATATATACCAAAATCACTGATTGCCTTAATTTCTACTATGCCTTTATGGAATGCCAATGAATTTTTTAGTACTTTATTTACAATGAAACCTTAAGCTTCAGGTCCCAAAATTGATTGCAAATCAAGAGATTCTTGCTTCAAAGGTGCTGTTTACATATAAAAACTCTTTCTCAAGGGCATTTTGGTCAGTGTGTTTCAAACTGGGCTGTGCACTGATATGCAGGGGAGAACAAGTGAGATAATTTGTGTTTCTGTCTCTGAATTATCACCTGGGAAAAGGGGTGTGTGTGGATGTACTGTTAAGCAACTGCTGCACTATCTGTCACAGGTTTATTGCAATATTTACAATCCTGTAGTTTTATTTGTAGCAAAAGCTTGGATGCTTGCTTTAGACAACATTATTTTAGCTGTATTGTTTATAAAATGTATTACATGCTCCCTACAGCTTTTGGATTTAAGCACTTTAAAACATATAAAATCTTTATTGGATTTAAGAAAAACAGTATATGGAGAACTTTAATATTTAATACTACCAACTAATTACTAATCACTGTTCCAAAATATAAGAAGATTACATTAGAGTAAAATCCCTGCACAATACCTAAATAGCCTCTTCTTTTGAAACTGCAATTTGATCCATATATAAATTTGATCCTATATAAATTAGATATACAAATTATAGAGGTTTCAATTAGAACTGCAATATTTATCATTTCAACAGCTATGTGAAATGTACACTTAGTTCTCCAGGAACAAAATATACAGTGAATACTAGCCTAGGACCTTCCTTTGCTGTTACTTCTGGTGGGTTGCGTGTGTTCAAACAGTTTCTGAGAATGAGGTGGTAGATTTCTAAAGTGGGAGAATGGACCGTATCACCAGACTGCATGTACAGTAAGTAGCATTCAATATTTTTAATGCTTCCTTGCATTTAAAAACAAAAACTAACAAACAAACTTCTTCTTGCAGGTAGAAAACTTAGAGATTTCCTTTAAAAAAATTATCTGGGGTAACATTTAAAAATGACACCTTCTCCAAGCATTCTGAAATAGTATAATTCCTGTTGCCACCTCAGAATGCTGTTCTGTTGCAGGTATATGCTGCACCAGGCTTCCTCAACCTCGGCCCTCCAGATGTTTTTGGCCTACAACTCCCATGATCCCTAGCTAGCAGGACCAGTGGTCAGGGATGTTGGGAATTGTATTCTCAAAACATCTGGAGGGCCAAGGTTGAGGAAGCTGAATCTGTTACAATTGAAAGTTGTCCATTTCTGAACCTTAAGAAAGATGCTATGTGCAGATGAATTAAACTCTAATGTGATTATTATTTTCTTCAGTACAATAAAAGTGATAATGCATTATGATGAAAGCGGCTTGCTTCTTTTTCTTCTGGCCTGTATTAACCACTGTGATACAATGCTTACATTGCTCTACCACTTATTTCTGCCATTCACATTTCCATTTTGCAGATAGTGACTTTTCCAAAGCTAAACAGTGATTTACTGGCTGAACAGGTACTTGTTCAATGCTGGTCTGTACTGGATTATGTTGAAGTCTGAAATGCTGGTGCCTTTCCTTATGAAAGCTGCCATTCTTTTATAGCAGTCCTGATTTTCTGCAGATGTCAGTGTAGTCAATACTTTTGGTGCCTAGGGCACAACATTGGTCTTTTCTCCTGGATTAACAGGAGAAGTGCACACCATTTAACATTCAGAAACATAAATATTCTTAATCAGTTCTGTGGAAAATTGGGAGGTATTGCAAATTGAGTTAATAAAGCATATTAGCATCTTGCTCTCCTTTTAGTGCTTTTTGAGCAATTGTGATGCTTTGTGGGTAGCTATAGTGTGAGCTGTGTGTTATTTTGCAGTATACTAGTGTGCCCTATTGGCACATAGTTTGGTAATCCCCAATACTATACGCCAGAATATATGTATGACTAGCTCTCCAGATAATGCTGTTTATGGATCTACCCCAGTATTGTTGACTCTGACTTGCAACATCTCTTTAAGGTCTCAGGCAGAGGTCTTTCTCATCTGATCCTTTTAACTAGAAATTTTGGTGATTGAACCTGGAACCTTCTGCATGCAAAGCAGATGCACTGCTAGTAAACTATAGTCCCTTTTAAGACAGTCTTGATTGCAGCCAGAATAAGTTATGTCTTTCATACATCATGGTTGTCGCAGTCTGGGGCTCTCTTTATCATTTCTTGCTGGTCTGGCAGAGTTCAGCTGGCATAACTGGCAGGACCTTCTCATGGGGGAGATGCTACACACATACTGTTTCACTGGGAATATTATTGGCCAACTTGGAATGACAGCCTGGTTCTTTGGTAGAAAATGGAGTATTTTACCAAAGTATGCTTTGCTTTTTTGGAAATTATTACGGTACATTGATATTCTATTGCACTGCTTGGTTTGGTTGATTAATGCCGAAAAGAATCAGTTCTTCATGTAAGAATTATCATCTTGTGTACCACAAACTCCATTAAATTTCTTTATCAAACTCAAGGTGTCTTCAGTCTCTTAATTTTAATAAAATTTCACAGGTATAGATGGAAATTGATGTTAAGGCTTCTTTGTTACTTGAAACCCCCATTACCATGTGCAAAGACTCTGTCATTACAAACTGTTAGGTTCTTATTGCAAAGGTTATTGGAGGGAGGGTCGCAGAGCTCCTCAGCACATCACTCTCATATTGACAAACACAGGAGCAAGAATGCCCAAATGGGGGTAATGTCTTTTATGTTGGGCTATGTGTGCTCATGTGTTAATTAAGTCATACACAAGGTGAGCAGAAGAGAGAGGTGTGACTTCCTTGCATTTAGTGTGCTGCAAACTAAAAGGGGCACAGTAAGAAGCACATCTGAGCTGAGTGTATGCAGTTATCTGCCCACTAGTGGTGCTAAATTGCTAAGCTTAAAGTTCCCCAAAATGAGATTTGACTTAGAGCTATTCTCAATGGTGGCAAAGCCTGTAACACAGGATCCATGTTCCTCTGGTGCTGTTCACTTGTGACGCATGCAGCTGCCTTCCTACTTGGCTTATACCTTTAGCCTAACGGGGAGTGGTTGGAATGTAGTTACACAGCATATTTGTAGCCTACAGGTGCTTCAGTTTCCCCTTTTAATGGTCTTACCTCCAGTATGTGTAGAAGTCCTTATAAACTTAATGTCATTCAAGTCAACCACGTAGTTCCTATTTGGCACAGCACTGGAGAAGTACTAAATCACAATCCTTGCGTCAATCAGGTTGCTTCAAGTTACACAAGCTCCTCTTTCTGCAGGTAGCATTCGTTACCATTCTTTAAAAAAAAAATTATTCCTTGTCAGTATTCAGCAAGCAAGAGTACTAAAATAAAAATCAGTAAAAATAACAATGCAGAGCCAATGTAAACCTGTTACACTGAGGTAGTCTGCAAAGGCGGCAAGATGTGTTGATCATTAGCTTAGATGGCTTTAATATGGGATTAGATAAATTCATGGAGGAGAGATCTATTATTCAGTCTTGGACTTGAGCTCACCAGGTTGTGATTTCAAACATCACCAAATTATATGAAAAAAAGCAGCTAACGAAATCAGTCCTAAAACTGATGTTTTTTTGTTGAGAACCCAGATGTAAGCAAGTCCTCTGTGCTACCCTGCTTCCTAGTAGGCAGCTGTTTGCCATACACAGAAGTGGCAACTCGTGACATCGCCCTTTTTCTCTCGATCATAAATCACACTCCACACACCCATGAGCTTTGTTTCCAGAAGGTGTAAACACAAGAAAAAGAGAAAATTGCCTTAGGTATTCATTCCATGCCATATATAAATCATCACTGCTTGGCTCCAACAGAGAAAGGGTGGACCGAGGGTTCATGTGCAATATGAAAACACCCTTTGCCTAGATAAATCCCAGTGTGGCACAGCTATGTTCGGGAGGGGGGAGGGAAGAGAAAACCAATTAAATTAAACTTCCGGGAGAGGGAGCCTCATGGCAGATTGATTTTCTCTCATCAGAGGTAGACTGATGAGAGATAACTCTGCTGAGTACTAGCTAGATACATTTCTGACTGTGAACTCACTTTGCAAGACTGGAATCTGGGGTAAGTGGCGTGAGGACGCAACAGCCATGCATCAATCCCAGTTCCTCAGACCTTGGAAAGTGGTGCAGAGCTGACTTGAGGAGGGCAACATGACCAGCATGCCTCCCCCCCCCCCCAAAAAGGCACCCAGGGCAATCGCTCCAGAAGCGCCCCCCTCCCACATGCTACACCCCTGGTTATGTGTTGGGGGTAAAAGAGACCAAGAGGTCAGAAAGACCAAGCCCCTGCTGCAAAGCAGGACCATTCACATACCTATTCCCAGCACATTGTCCCAACTACACTGAAGTACAACCACAAAGCAGGTGCAATATAGGAAAATGTGTCTGCAAATTTGCAGCTCCTGATCTGATAATTCTTCAGTTCGTTCTGAAGGAAGGTGAGGACAGGTGACCCCACCTAGGCCCGAAGTCACCCCCCCCCCCCAAAGCAGGCTCAAAGCTTCTCAAAACTTTTCAAAATCATTTGCTCTGCTGTTGCAAGGGCAAACCGTTACTTTTTATCTGTACGAGAAGGCTTCAAAAAGCTAATGCATAGGCTCTGTTCAAAGCAGACCTGAGAAACTGAATCTTATCTCATTCGGTTGGACATGCTGAACCACTCTCACTCCCCTTTCCTGGGAAGGGTGCCAAGAGTCCACAATAGTCCCAAGACAGCTTTCTGTTCATGCTCAGAGGAACTCATGGGGCAGGACTCTGGAAGGAGGAGAAAGGAGGAGGGAACTGGAAAGGGGTATATATGTTTGTGCACATGACTGTGAACTTCGTGCATGCTTTTGTGAACTATCACACTTGCTCCTTCTACCAGTTCATGGATGGTAGAAATAAAAGCCTTTTCTCCGAAACTATTCCTTGAGTGTCTGTTGACACCCACTTCCCTTTCCCGGGCGCAATATTTTTCCCACCCGAGGGCAAAGCCTCATAAGGCTACAGTTCCTCAGAACAAAAAGCAGGGCCAGCCCAATACAAAATGGTGCCCCCTTCCCTGCCAGGGAATAAAGGGTGAATGAAGTTCTACAACGGAATCTGCTACCTGAGGAGGTTACCTCACCTTCCCTCACAGATGGGCCAGCCCTTGTGGCTAGAACTAACTAAAATATTGAGAGAGAATAAATGGTCTGAGAAAGAAACAGGACAGAATAATACTGCAAACATGTACATGACAAGGGAATTCATTTTCAAGTTTCTCAGCAAAGGAAGCAAACAGAATCTTGGAACTAAGCAGGAGGCAAGTCACATGTGCTCCACCTATTCTGTCAACAACTAGAAAAGAGAGGGGAAACACAATATGGACTGTGGGAAGTGTTTATGGCACTCAAGCAGAAATTATGGAACCTCCAAATGTATTTAGGATTGGCGGTGAATTTATGTTATTCACTAGATATTCTAAATATATATGAAGAAATGATACTAATACAGTGGTACCTCTGGTTAAGAACTTAATTCATTCTGGAGGTCCATTCTTAACCTGAAACTGTTCTTAACCTAAGGTACCACTTTAGCTAATGGGGTCTCACGCTGCCGCCGTGCGATTTCCGTTCTCATCCTGAGGAAAAGTTCTTAACCTGAGGTACTATTTCTGGGTTAGTGGAGTCTGTAACCTGAGGTACCACTGTATTAGGGCTCTTGCACACTGCTCCAGACCTGAATACATCACTTGAAGTAAATTTGCAGCTTCTGATCTGACACTTTACTTCCACTGGTTGAGTGGAGGGGGCATTATATAGAAGGTCAAGTGGAAAGATAGATGGGGCCCCAGATGTATTGAACAAATAACTGTGGTGGAGTCAGAGAAAGGTGGCAGGGGGGCGGGGGAGAGAAGTCTAGAGCCCCATAGCAGAATGAGGGCCCCCAAACACAACAGGGCCTACTTATCATGAAAGGCCCTTCCAGACTGTTGCTTCATTGTGGGTGCATTCTGCTATATGTTGGTGACACAATAGTAATGGATCAGTGGTGAATTTATTCTGCGTTATTAGTTCTGCAACACTTACCCAGTCCTACCATATAATTACTGTCCAGATGAGCTTTCGTGCAAGAAAAGCATGGCAAAAATAAACCATATTTGTGGTATAAAAAGCCACAAGGTTTTAGCAGAAAGATACGGGACTTGCACTGACTGGAAATGAAGCAGTGTGACCACCCCAAAATTTTTGCAGGCATAAGTAGTATTGAAAATGAGATTATGTATGAGCACCTGGATAGCATGGGGAGCACAAATCATGAATGTGTGATAAAAAGTATGGATGAAAGGGTCCAAAGTCTGTGAATAATACACATATCTGAAGAGCCCCCATCCTCAATCAGACCATTAAATCCAGAGTTTAAAATTACCTCATTGACCTGCTGAGGGGGAAATGGCTGCTGTTCCTCAGCTGGCTGTGACTTATGCTCGTTAGGCACATGGCTTGTATTAAGGAGAATCAGAGTGGTGAGGATAGAGGGCTATAGCTAATGCTAAGAATTCAGTCATGTCTTATTAATTTCAATGGGCCTACTCTGAGAAGCACTACAGTGGTACCTCAGATTAAGTACTTAATTCGTTCCGGAGGTCCGTACTTAACCTGAAACTGTTCTTAACCTGAAGCACCACTTTAGCTAATGGGGCCTCCTGCTGCTGCCACGCCGCCGGAGCCCGATTTCTGTTCTCATCCTGAAGCAAAGTTCTTAACCTGAAGGACTATTTCTGGGTTAGCAGAGTCTGTAACCTGAAGCGTATGTAACCTGAAGCATCTGTAACCTGAGGTACCACTGTAGTACTGAATACAGCCTGGAGTGATTGGTGCCTACCCACTTTGAACGTACTTGCCAATATTGGATAATGTGTGACTTGCAGGTGGGGTCTGGGCAGCCAAACCTGCTTGGTGAGTCCCCAGGCCTGACTCACTGAGTGACGAGACAGGTGGAGCCCTGGACTGTTTAGCAGCCAGCCCTCACGCCTGGTCAGTGCTGAAGCGAGCCAAGCCCTGGCAGCACCATGGCCCTGAGTGTCAGCGTCAAGAGGGTCACCCACCTGCCAGGGACAGGGGAGCGGCAGGTGCAACTGAATTTCCGAGGTGCGGAGCATGGGGAGGCGCGGGGAAGGAAGTCGGGGTGAGGTGGGAAGGAAAGGAAATGCATCCAAGGTTTGGGGAAGGGGAGAAGGAACTGGTAGCCCAGGAATCTGTTTGCTTTAGCCTGAGGTGATGAAAATGCATCAGGGGGCCAAGATGCAGATGTGTGGGACTCTGTGCATTGTGTAGAGGTACCACTGCCTTTCCTTTTCAGTTATATGAACATGTCTGTTATGTGAGCTGTGGTCCTGCTTGTTCTGTCATGGAATATGCTTGTTCATGTAACCTTGAAGAAAGTTCTGAAACCGAGGAACGCTTCACATATGATACATTTTTTAAAAAAAACAACACACATAGCACTCTCTTTTTTGAAAGTGCCTGCATCTGTGTGTACAACATCACATGTAACAAACATACTGATCTCTGTCTGTTTCACTGCAAGAGTGTGCTATGGGAGCTGGCCCCCATGCAGGGCTTCCCTCAACTCTAATATGTGGTGAAATAGCCGTGTGTATGTTAAACACACAGGACTGTATATGCACATAACTTAATTTCTTACAAGGCTGTACTTAGCTGTATAGAAAATTTGTCGTGAGAAGCAGCTCTCTTTAAGAAAAAAAGAAAAACTTTCTCCTCAGTCACATACACACATACCCTCAAAAGAAACACCTCTTAAGTCTTATAACCACCTAGGAGCAAATAGTCATTCCCAGTCCAAGTTTTCTAGAAAAAGAGGTGCCGGAACTCACCATGAACGCTTCCCTTGTTCTCTTGTAATGACAATGGTGCCCACCTGAGCATAGCTGTCAACTTTTCCATTTTCTTGTGAGGAATCCTATTCGGCATAAGGGAATTACTCTTAAAAAAAAGGGGAACGTTGACAGCTATGCACCTGACAGGTACCAGAACTGAGTTCTGGTGAATTCAGCTAATTTTTTAAAAAACCTAAATTACCTTTAAAAAAAGGCCTGTTCGTTCCTCATATATGTATGCATTACTAGTAACAAGGTGTGGAGGCAGAATTCAGATTGTCCAATCACCTGAATGGACAATATTTTGTACTGGAGATAGGACAGCAAAAAAAAAACATATAGAAACCCATTCTGCAATGTTAATCTTAATTGGAGGTTAATTTAATGGAGGTCAGCAAGATATAGGAATTATCAAAAGATCCCACTTTTCCTAGAAGATTACTTCTTGTGCAGGAAAAACCTAATGTATGAAGTAACATTCACCTCCAAGTAACTATGCTCTGGCTACAAGGATTCAGTTAGATCTTTTAGGCAATGCTTCCAGTGATTTGAATTACCCACCTCAGAAACATTTTCACTTCTCTGTCCAAGGAGGGATTTCTCTTGCAGCTTTTTTGTCAGTCAGTCATTTCCTCTTTGGTCTCTATTTAAGTCCAGCAACTCACCAGTAGTTGTTGACTCAGTAGCTGATAACAGCCTAGTATCCTTTGTGTACATTCCACTGCAATGAAATATTTGCTAAAGGAAAGAGGTGTTCCCATCTGCTTGTTAAAAAGTGGCAGTGAATTATCAGGTCATGTCTTAGTTATGGTGATAATCCGTGTGGTAAGCTTTGTTTCCTTTGAACAACCAAGAAACCCAGATAGGTGAACAGTTTCCCCCCTCTAAATTAAAACCAAAAATTATGATAATTTCATCTAGCAACCTGTCTCCCTCCCCTGTGTCACACTCTCTATAATCCCATAAATCCTTGTTCCCTGGTTCCCCCTTATTTAGAGCATTCATGTCATACAACAACTTCTAACACTATGCAGAGGCTTCCTCTCCGTATATCCAGGGATAATTCCTCTTATGCTAAAAGAAAGTTATTTGTGTACAAAAGTCCAGTAAGACAGTGGATTAAAAGCTCACACCACCGAATGCAAGCTAGAGTTTTGCTTTCAATTATGGGAAAAGCTTCTAAAGTCACCATTATTTAGTCTTCCTCCTTGCATGTATTCTACCATGGCTAGCGGGGAAAACTTAGAACATTTTGTTATCTATACAGTGGTACCTCGGGTTACATACGCTTCAGGTTACATACGCTTCAGGTTACAGATTCCGCTAACCCAGAAACAGTACCTCGGGTTAAGAACTTTGCTTCAGGATGAGAACAGAAATTGTGCTCCGGTGGTGCAGCAGCAGCAGCAGGAGGCCCCATTAGCTAAAGTGGTGCTTCAGGTTAAGAACAGTTTCAGGTTAAGAACGGACCTCCGGAACGAATTAAGTACGTAACCTGAGGTACTAGTGTAATGAGGGTACTAACAGTAATTAGAATGCTTGACTTAGATCAGGAATACCCAGCTTCAAATCCCCATTCAGCCACAAAGCTTCATGGGTGATACTGGGCCAGCCACATACTCTCAGCCATCACAGCATTGTTGTGTGGATAAAATGCAAGGGGGCATACACAATGGCAAGGATAACGTTTCTGTTTCTTTTAAATAACAACAGTGGGATGTCTGAGACATCACCTGTGCATATCCCTTCAGACAACTAGTTTCCAAAACACTCTTTAGATAGCAATTGGCTTTAGGTGTGCTATTATGATCAAGTCTGATATATACCTCAAAAAGACACAGGTGGCTTTATCAAAGGTGTCAGTGCTCTGAGTTCTCCCTGCACAGCAGCATGGGAAGTCCTATCAAGGAGACCTTACCAGGTAACTCAAGTGCAAGGCAAAGGGTGACCAGGAATGTTTTCTGAGCTGTGGTGCTTTTCTAGGCAAAATTATTTGGATCTCTGTTTTCTAAACACATGCTAGTAGCAGCATGCTAAGGCTAGAGAGAAGCTTCTGTTAACATCAGATTCATTGAAGTACAACACTCGTCGTCCCTGGCTGTTGGTCAGTCATACTACCTGGGGCTGATGGGAGCTGGAGTCCAACAAGATCTGGAGGGCTAGAGATTCCTCATCCCTGCCATAGGCATCTGGGTTGGCTGTTGTGAGAACGGGTTCACCACTATTCTAGAATGACAAACTCTGCATTTCCCCCCCTAAGGTTTTACTCAGAAGACAAAGAAGATACACTGTGGCCAGGAAGTAGTCTTTGGAGAGGTGAGGAAGCATTACATTGTGCTCAAAGAGGATTGAGTTTTCAGTTATGACACATTAGCATATGCTCCCAAAGTGTTTGTGGACAAGCGTCTTCACACTTGACATGTCTACCACAGCAAAATAGTGTCCCCAGGCTGATGAATAGCTTGAAGCAGCATGATCTGGCTGAAGGCATCTCATTCTGCCCCACAGTCTACTTTTATTAAATCATATATTGTTATAATTTCCCCAGTATATTAAGATAGGTTACTGAGCAATAAGAGAAAGTGATGACAAGCCTTCTCTCACCATTGTTTAATGTGTGAAGTTCTGTGACTCAAAAGATGTGATGACTGCCTTACTCTCATGTGTTGTTTTAAGATACCCTATACCTTGGTACCCATCTAACTATATATGACAGCCCTCACTACCCTCCAGATGTTTCGGATGACTTGCCTCAACAACATGGCTGGGGCTGGTGGGAGTTATAGTCCAAAATATCTGGAGGGCACCAGGTTGGTGAAGGCTGGTATATGCCATAAAGAACTCGGGAAGTGGGCTCTTCAGGAGCTCCAGAAGCCCACCCTGAATTCTGCTGCTCGTCTTTTCTTTTTAGCTTTTTCGCTGGCCACACTATGGAAAGCTGATTATGGAAGAGATGCTGATTGTTAAAGTTTACAACTGCAGTAAGGTATTCAGTAATAGGTAAGTTCATATTTATTTCAAGCGGGTGACTATGAGGCACTAGCTAGATTTAGGCTTAGGGCAACAAGCCTGGCTGATGTCACCAATGTATGTGTCCATTTCACAAATTTCACAGAAATCAACACATGCCTCCATTGGGAAGGTCTTGTTGCTGTACTTTGCCTCAGGCAAATTGTGTTCTTTATGACTTTATGACCTTCCAGTGGACTCTGGATGGCACAACTGGGTTAAGTGGATTTAAAATATATGCCCTTGACTTAAATATCAACAGAATTAAATTTTGGTGATTTGGATGCAGGAGTATTGTGAGTTGTCTAAATCAGAGCTCAACTGAAGCAGATGGTGGGTTCTAAACTGACCTGATGAATCCCTAATCCATATCCACCCTCTTCTTTGCCTACAGCCAAATACTCATGCTTTGACACATACAGGCAGCCACCCCAGAGAGGTCAAATGTCAATATGGGATCACATTTTGTGAAGTCACCAGGGTGTGGGAGGTTCAATGGCAGGTACATAAGTGGACATTGTTGAGAAACATTGCCACTGAACAATTGCAAGGCAATCAAGTTGTGCGAGCATTAGAACTGGTTAAGATTTCAAACACTACTCCTTTGCTTGTACAAATGGCAACCATTTTGAGCAGGGGTTCTGTTCCTTGCCCCCCCTCCCCATGCATCGACAGAGCATGCATAAGCCTGCCCTGCCCTGCCCCATAACAGCCCATTACGCCCCACCCACTGCACCCTATTCTGCCTCCCATTCTGCCCTCTTCCAGGACAAAAGGACCCAGAGGTCAGTGGTCACGTGTCAGTTGGATGCGTGTAAAATGGCCGCTGCCTGAATTCAACACCCACCAGTGCACGGCAAAAGGTGCATTCCTAGGGGGTCCATTATAAGCAGGGGAGAAGAAGGGCTCACATGGTAGTCTAACCTTTCTCCTGTCCCAGCACTTCAACTCAGACACCCTTAAACATTCCAAAACAGCAAGAGAAACAGTAAAGGGACTGGAGAAGCAGTGGCACAAGTGCAGGAGACTCAAGTGCTTTTACCCTGTTAAAGATATATCCATGATCTCTTGGCTGATACCTGGGTACCCTAACGGTCATATGTGTATACATGCCTGCCTGCACACAAAGAAATGTAGTCTTCCTCAGTCTTTTCAATGGGTGGAATAGGAATAGTCAGATGTTGCTGGACTGCTGAGCTCCACATCCCTGATTCCCTGACTGTTGGTCATGCTGGATGGGGTTGATGTCTAATAGCATCTGGAGGGTACCGCACTGGCTACCCATGATGCAGAATTACCAGCTCACACCGATATGTTTCTATTCATGTCTCATCATCCCCCAGCATACATTAGTACTCTGTTTCAACATTGCTTATTCTTTCATTGTAGATTACTTGGTTCCTTAGTTATAAGCCTTCAGCACTTAGTAACATCTGGACGACTAAACATCAGAGAGGCTCTGGTTGACAAAAACCACAGCATCACAGGTGTAAGTAGTTTGACTATCATCAGAATACTGGGATACTTGCATGGGTGTAGCCAAGGGTGGGGCTGGGGGGGGCAACTGCACACCCCCCAGTTCAAGTAAAACAATAGAAATACTTAACTAACTGACCAATCACATCAGTTCTGCCCCCTAACAAAAGTTCTGCCCCCCCAACAAAAATCCTGGCTATGCCCAGGGACACTTGAAAAGCACCAGTGAGCTGGCTTTTGAGTGCCACAGCTAACTTGACAAAGCACTTAATACGTGTTAGGCTCCTATTTCCTCGAAAGAGATCCTACATGAGTTATGGAAGATTCTTTCTGCAGACATCTTCCATTGCTAACATTCTTAGATTTTGGTTTTGGGCATGCACAAAAAATGGTCCATTTATTATATGTTTAATTCCGCCTTTCCTCCAAAGAGCTCAGAACAGCATACATGGTCCCTACCTCACAACCGTCCTGCGAGGTGGGTTAGGCTGAGATACTAGGCCTCCACTTAATTTAGCTCACTGTTATTTTTTACTTACTTTTGTATGTGCATTTACTATATTCTCTTCTGTTTTAAAATATTCTTACATATTTCATGCATGCATTTATCCATACCCAATACTTGTTTTATGGGGGGGATGCAGGGGGATGCATACTCCTAAATATTTTGTGAATCTTTGTACTTTTGTCCATTTACTGTATTTATTTTTCCTTATTTGATCTGTAAAATGGTGTTTTTCCTGAGTCAAAATGAGAGTACCCCTAAACATTTTTTTAAAGAAAAAAAAAACACTGTCCATACCAATTTACATCCTGTATTTCAGGGCAAAAAACCTCCCCAAGCCAGCTGCCTTATAACAGTTGTGGTCTTCCTATGGTTTGCCTTTCCCATATAGATATATATTGAACTAGATCTGCGATACCAGCCTCCTGATGGAGCCGCAGGAACATGGGCTGAAGAAGATTTTGTCTATCAGATGAAAGACAGGTACTGGATATAATGTGAGAAGAAAATTACACTGGGCAGAAGGTAGGACTAGGCAGAAGTGTCCTTCCACTCAGGAAACCTAGCTCAGTCAGCCTCCTCCTAGTTACCAAACAGGTGGGCAGGATCCCTACCAACAGCTGGCAGAATCCCGAAATGGGTGTTCCAAGGGCTGAGAAAGGCTAGAGCTGGACTGAGCTTGCCTGGGAGCCAGTTTATAGCCGGAAAGATGGCATCCACTTTGATCATCCTCCCCATATTTGCTGAAACCAGCAGGGTTACAAATGTGGGAGTGGTTCCACTGCTCCACAAAGTCCCACCAGTGGGAGGGGGGGAGTTTATATTATACCCTTAGTTTTAAAGCACAGACTTAGATGTCTGCTATTCAGTCAGCATTCCTACAGGTATGTCTCCACCGTACTCTCCCCTGTTAGGAGATTTCAAAGCATTTCTACAACAAGCAGAGAAATGTAAGATCAGCAAAGATAAGATTTCAGCACATACAGGGCTCATGCAAGTGCAAAATGAATGACTAGCCCCAGGCAATGTGGGTTTTGAGGCATGAAAGAGAATTTGTCACAGTTAAGCATATTACTCATAATGTTGCTTTGGAAGTAATTGCACCATAACTGGCCTCTCTCAACCACTAATCTGAGGGGTTCTGATTGCCATCAGAATCACTCTGTTGGTATGAAATGTTAGGCCAAGAGAGACTGCAACCCATTAAGAAGATTCACCAGTCAGTGCAGCTAACATTGATATCATTCACTCACTCAGGTTTTCCAGAGAGTGGAGACAAAACAATTGCATTCCAGGGTTTTCACAGTTGACATCCTTTCTTTTTAAATATCTTGTTTATGATGCCCCTGTCCCAACTGGGAAATAGACTAGAGCAACAGTTTAAACTGTGTGTGTACTCATAGTCATTATTCAGCTTCTAGTTAACTGCAGAAATTTAAACCCTCAGCAGGGATAAAGGGCCCTATTATGGAAATAACCCAAGAAAGGTTAAATTGGATAGAGAGCTGTTTTCTGCAGTCAGTGCATGCTTGTCATTATTCATTTTCTCCCCCTGTTTAATATAGCTCAGAGGTTATAATCCGCAACCCTGGATTTGAGGAGCTGGAGTAAGTGTCCTATTCCATTTTATAACCTGATATTCTGAGTTACTCGATCAAATACAAAAGCTTTTATGCACTGGTTCAAAACCACAAGTTGGGGCAGTGGTGCAGCGTGGGGGGCTGGGAGGGGGCCGTTGTCCTGGGTGCATTTTTTTGAGGGGGCACAACCACTATAGTTCCCTTATGGAATGAAGCCGTGCCCAGGCTGGCCTTCGGGGCTGGGGCATGGGGCGTGGGCGGTAGCTGCTCCACTCCCAAGTCAGGCCTGACCCAGGGGCGAAAGCATTGGAGAGGTGGCGGCACTGCCCCTCTCAGATGCTGCGATCACACACAGCGTGGAAGCATCAGAGAGGCGCTGCCACTGCCCCTCTCCAATGCTGCGATGATCTGGCACAGGAGGGAGCAGGGCGCTTCCAGCAGGCTCCAGTGGGTGAGTTTTGCGCCCCCAGCATGTCCCACCCACTTGGTGCATACATCCCCCTCTGCATGCATGCATGCACGCCCTGGGCAGCAATCAGGGATGCAACGCCCTTGAGTTTGGGCATTGCTCTTACATTGTGAGTCAGCTTGGGGCACTACAACAGGATAGCACTGGGAGAGCAACACTGCGAAGTTGGTGACTTACCAGATTTGCTAGATGCAGTGTAGCAATGCCAAACATAGTTGTGATATGACACATAGTGGGCAAAGAGTGCTTGCAATGGGTCTGTGATGGAATACACAGAAGGACCCACAATATGAAAATATTTTACTCCAGAAACTCAAAGTTATAGTATGTTTTGTGTCTGCACAACTTTGGATGTTTCATTGTGTTGTTTCAACACTGGGTTGATTTAAATTGCTTTTATATTCTGTATGCTGTTTTTAGTTGGTTTGTGGCTCTTTTGTTTTGTTTCACTGGAAAGCAGGGGGGTGGGAAACTCCAGGTCTAGCCACAGTTAAGCATTATTATGTCTTATAGATCAAGAGGAAAAGAAGACATCCTTAAACCTCTGACACTGTAATAATTGATTAAAATTGATTAACTTGGAGTGGATTGTGTTGTTATTGATGAAGATAATAAAAATGAATAAAAAGGGAAGAACTAGACGCTCAGTTTTGGTCATGAATGATATAGATAAGATTTTTTTAAAGCTTCAGAGGCTGATAACTGTGATGCTGTAGGAACTGCATATATCTTGTGCTTCTTAAAGTTCCCTTTGCATGTAGCATGAGCTTGTGTTTGTTGCAGCCCTGATGAAGTGAAGCGAGCTGCTGATCTGGATAGGAAGGCTGCAGTACTTGGCAGGAAACTCGTCAAAGGCTTGGAGACTGATGATGATGAGGATGATTATTATGATGTGTCTGACATGGAGTTCTCCGGCATTGTCTTCACTCCTGTCAAGAGGTACTTTTCTGAAAGCACTTTAACACAAAAGGGTCTGTCTTCATGTTCCTAGCTAGCTTGACACTTCATCACATAGTTATTTGATATCCCTTCAAAAAAGGAACCTGGTGTTAGGCACAGAGTACCTTTCAGAACAGTGTGTATGTGCTGTATGAGGGTCCTTCATCATTTATCAATAGAAACAGCATATTTCATAGGATCATAGAGTTGGAAGGGACCCTGAGGAGCATCTAGAATACCACTAAAAATTTGGAATTAGAGATTATCAATTACAGATTACACTTTCTTAATTGTCTGCATAAACCTGATTAGTGTTATTTACTAAATTTGTACACTGCTTTTTATCTGAAGATTACAAGGTGGTTCATAACATAAAAATACAAAATGATGGCACAGAAATGTTTAAAAGTTAAAGCGGAAAGTGCTTTGCTGAATTTCTGTTGAAAGAGCGATGACAATAAAAAGCATTTGATTTTAAGTCAACATTTCGTTTTCTTCTATTATCCTTCCCTTTTAAATTATGTTAACATGGGTCACAGATCAAACTAAAAGCTTTACTTATTTACCCCCAAAATAAAGTAATGGTTTACAGAGAATGGCATTGCTGAAGTGTTTAATCAGTGTTTTCTTTCCATTGCAGCCGTTCTAGGGTCTTTTCCAAATGGGACTTGTATGCTACTCCTAGACCACAGAACTTCCAGGTACTATACTTGCCAGTCTTCTTGTGTAAACTATTTAAGGCAGTGGCTCTCAAACTTTTTAAAATATATATATATATCGAGGCCACACTTTCAGAATAAAAATATGCTCATACCACATCAAATTTTGTATTGGTAGGAAATACATTGGAAAACAAAAAGAAAACTCCTAGCAGTGCTTGATTTATAAGATAGAACACAACTATTTTATAATATGATCATAGGACATCCAGAAAGTATAAAATATTGCAGCTACAAAAGAACATGAACCATTCCCAAAATACAATTATAAATGTGCCTCTGATATACTGTATGTACCTTAAGTATGTATACAAACTCAATGAGAGATGTGAATTTGCTTTTGCCGGGTCTAAACCTCATTTATATTAGGTCTAATCTGAGATAAACTCTCATTTCCTCAACAACAGAAATGAATTGTTCAAATGCCCTTGAATTTTGTGGCCACACTTGCCATTTTCTCCTGCCACACCAGTGTGTCATGCCACACTCTTTAAGAACCACTGGTTTAAGGGAATGTTCATATTGCCTTAAGATTTCTGGGAGGGCATGTGATATTTTATGGGACTATTCCCAAGTTATCAAACTCCTATTAGACTAGCCCAGGACATGTTAGATCAGGAGTGGGGGAACCTGTGCCCCTCTTGATGATGAACTACAACTCCCATCATCCCTGACCATTAGCCGTGCTGCCTGGGGCTGGTGGGAGTTGGATTCCAACAACATCTGGAGGGCCATGGATTCCCCATCTCTGCCTGCAGATTGAAAGAAAATTCCCAAGTGACCCTGACATACCAGTAACTTGTGAAAAAACTCAGACACCTGCGCCTTTGAAACAAGCAATTTTCTCCTTCCTCTTATTTAATTCCATCTCCCATAATGATGACATCCTCAGACTGATCCTAGAAAGTGTATTGTCTCCACAGATTGGCATAAACATTATTGAAGCCCAGAAATTGGTAGGAGTGAATATTGACCCTTTTGTAGTTGTGAAAATCGGAGATGAGAAGAGACGCACAGCAACACAAAAGTCAACCAACTGTCCCTTTTACAATGAGGTATGTAATGTACAGGCAAGATTCCATGACTCCACCACTCAGAACTTCTAGTTTTGTACATATCCTGGCCACTGTTAGGCAGCTGACTGCAGGCTGCAAACTTCTCTCAAAAGACTCGCATGCTCTTGCATATGCCACAAAAGATGTTGCATTAACATGCAAGTCATAACTAAATTATCAAGGTTGGCAGCTGCACACTTGAGTAATGGTTCTGTGTACAGTTGCTAAAATTTTGCTGCAGCCTACTAGCACGTGGAGGCCAGGAGTATATAAATCAAATTACCCTGTGTTCATGATCACCTATTGGATTATCAGCATGTGGGTCAACCATTTATTCCTTCGGGAGAGTGCTTTCTGTACAGAAATTTCGCAACATGTGAGAAAGTCCTACGCTTATGCACCTTTGTAGAGCATGAGTGGGGAACCTCTGGCCTATGGACAAATCTTGCCCTGCCACGTCCAGTTTCCCCTGTGAGGCCATTTCCCCCCAAACCATAACCACTTGTCAATCAGCTCTCTTCACTGGGCAATGCCAACTGATGGGTGGAGGGAAGGGTTCAGTGAGGTGGGCTGGGTATGGGTTCAAAAGTTTAGAGAAGTGGCTGCCAAACTTATTGTAGCCAAAAAGTTTCAATGAAGCCTAACTGTGGGGGTGGGGAACATTTTCAGCAGGGGGGTCTCAAATAGGGAAGGGTGAGTTAATGGTGACCGCCCCCCAGTTGTGAGCCTCCTGACTCAAAATGCCTCCCACACAAGAGGTCCTCTGTTGACTACAATAGAATGTTTCCCCCCAGGCCTAATTACAATGGAAGAGGGATGATGGAGGGGTTGCAGTTGGGGAGGGAAGGGTGTCTTCTCCAGGAATACCACCTTCTGCCTTCAGTTAGACTTGGAGGGGGGCGGGAAGCAAAAACACTTTTGTCAAGCCTAATTGCTGGTATGAGCATTGTTGTGACTGGTGTGTGCAAGATTGCAGCAAATGCATGTGTGTATGCCATGTGGTGCTGTGGGTTAAACAGAAGGTCGGTGGTTTGAATCCCCGTGACGGGGTGAGCTCCCTTTGCTCGGTCCCTGCTCCTGCCAACCTAGTAGTTTGAAAGCACACAGTGCAAGCGGATAAATAGGTACTGCTCCGGCGGGAAGGTAAACGGTGTTTCCGTGCGCTGCTCTGGTTCACCAGAAGCGGCTTAGTCATGCTGGCCACATGACCCAGAAGCTGTATGCTGGCTCCCTCAGCCAGTAAAGTGAGATGAGAGCCACAACCCCAGAGTCGTCCACGACTGGACCTAACGGTCAGGGGTCCCTTTACCTTATGCCATGTGTGCATATATGTGTGGCTGTAAAGTGTGCAGGTGTGAATGGCTTCAGTATGCGGATGGTTGCAGTGCTTGCGTGTTGCTCATGGCAGCTTCCCCAGTTTGCAAATTTGCACATGGGATGAAAAAGTTTGATGACCCCTGCTTTAAAGAAAGCATCTCATGGGGGGGGGGGCACAACTGTGGTCCTTGGAATATGATAGCACTCATGAGTCAGAATTCTTCACCTTTCCCTTCCAGTATTTTACATTTGAATTCCATGAACCGAGAGATGTTTTGTTCCACAGACTCATAGAGATTTCTGTAAGTATCAGCCATTGTGGGTCACTGTTATGGGGAGAGAGCTAACATGAGCCTATTGCATAGCAACATGGGTGCTAAGAACCATAACAAAATAGGTGGGATACTAAGCCATGCCTCTGCTTTAGGTTTCCTTCCTCTTTTTCCAAAGTTTTGCTGATTCTTAGTTTCATAAGAATGACTGCCTCAGTGGAAACCATTACAATCCAAACCAATGTAGGCATTACTGTACTATTTTTGTTCATGATATTTTATAGTGCCTTAAGTGTAGGTGGCACTTTGCAGAAGGATCAGAGAGGTCCCTCCCTGCAATGAGCATGCAATCTAGAAGTGCGAGACACAACAAACAAAGGGGTGGGAGAGGGACAAATGAGATAAAATGTAATTATGTGCACCAAAGTTTTGTTATGGCTGAAAATGAGGATTCATGGGTTAAGCCAAATGTCCAGTGAAAATGGTGTGTTCTAGGAGAAATTTGAAGGAGCAGCTAAAGTAATCTGAACCTCAGCTATACTGGGCTGCCTTGGTCCTAGGAGGTAGGAATTCTAAGTACCTAGGAAACAGTTTTCTAATGCATTCTATATTGGGTGGAAGAGATGAGCTGGTTGCCTTGTAAAATCCTTGCAACATCCCAACCTTGCAACATCTCCATGGGACGGTTTGATCATCTGTGTGACGATGCCTCGTATCTGTCCTCTGGAATGCTGAAATAGAGGCTGCTTTTATAAACGACATACATATGTGTTCCACACTCTGTTTCAAATACTTTATTAATATTTAACATCCTGACATTGCCAGAAGGAAAAATAATTTGATTAAACTTCTAAATTGAAAAGAAGCGCCAGACAAATCATACCATTGTTGATAAAAATAGCTTTACAATTTATTTGTAGACTTATAACACAAGATTAGCGAAGACTGACAACATTGAAATACACCCCTCATCCTTTAAACTTGTCTCTGTTTCATATAGTACAGTTTAACTTGGCCATTTTTTTGCCACTCCCCCTATCCTTTGGAACCACCGAACAATTCTATTAGCTCAGTTCCCTCCACCACTGCTGATAGAGGGCTACTACTGTAGCATTAAACACGTTCTGCACACCTTTTGACAATACTGAGAAAGTGGTTTGTATTACTGTGCAGGTCTTCCATTCAAAGAAGATCCGATTCTTAGGTGCACTCATAGGGATATTCAAGGTTGATCTAGCGACTATATACAACCAGCCAGGTACAGTACTTGGAAGTGATTCTTGATTTCCTTTTCCATTATCTGCTTTGAGCCTATGATATGAGTTGCCCTTGCATTATGGTCTATTTTGAACTCTTTCTTTCACAACAACATAATTTACAATTAAGTAATGAATGAGAACATTGTAAAATGGGTTTTCATCTGCCTAGTCAAGGCAGCCCTGATACATTTTTGCTGAAAACTAAGGATAACATTGTGCCTTTCCCTATTCCATGTACAAAAGGCAACCAGACTGGCAGCAGCTGAATCTTCCTTGAACACTGGTGAAGGGTAGCAGACTTGCAAGTGGGGAGGAGGGTGCAGGGCTGCATAGCTCACACAACTCTGACCTCCAACAGACCCTCCAAGTGTCCCTATTTTCCAGCGATGTCCCTGATTTAGACAAGCCACCCTGGTTTCTGATTTGACCCCAGAATGTCCAAGTTTTCCTTAGGTTGTCCCTATTTGCATTGGAGCAAATGGAGTTATTCAACCCCCAAGCGGTCTGAAGGCAATCCTGTGTAGGGATTTTCAAAAATGTTTTAATATTATTTTTATATGTTGGAAGCTGCCCAGGTTATCATCATGGAATGGAATGCCCCTATTTTCATCAGAGAAATGTTGGAGTGTATGCAGCATTTGTTGTCTGTGACAGCCAATCTTACTTTGCTCTGTGGTAGGGCTAACTTGGCTCTGCCTCCAGCGCTCATGATTCTGAACCCTCTACAGCCCTCTTGGCCAGGATTCTGACTCTTCAGGGGATATATGAGCCTTATTGTGCAAAGTGTTGCCTCATCAAAACTGAAAGCTCCATGGAATTTCTACCGTGCCCATGGAAAGACCTCAGTAAAGCTCATCTTTCCTGTGCATAACCTCCCGTAAATCTGCAGAGCTCTGTTGGTTTCAGGGAATGGATATTGATTTTTGCTTGCTAAGTGTCTTCCCTGGTACTTTGTGAGGATAATACAACTCTGCTGGCTTTTCTCTGAGGCTTTGAACTTGTGATGGAAGTTGTCATCATAATATGTATTGGATCCAAGAAAATTGTAAATCAGATATTCTCCCTTTATGTCCTTTTTAGATCACAGATTTTACCAGAAGTGGGCTGTTATTCATGACCCCAAGGACACCAGGGCAGGAGTCAAAGGCTTTGTGAAATGCAACATTTCTGTCATTGCACGGGGGGATGTAATGAGTTCCCTTCCCACTACCTCAACAAGTCAGAATGAAGACATTGAAAAGTAAGTTTGTGTTATGGAGAGGTATGTAGTGTGTTCTCCCAAAGGATTGGCAAGGGATTGATAGCTAATGTTACTCAAGATTAGAGAACTGATGGAATTAGCCATTGTTCTGATTCAGTGATCTCCTTTCTTTCAATTTTAGTTAGCCTCTGGTTTTCTAGGAGCTGTGAACACTATTTAGAGCTCAAATATATTTCTTTCAGGAACTTGCTGCTGCCTAAAAGAGTCCCAGCTGAAAGGCCATGGGCGAAATTCTGCATCAAAATGTACAAGGCAGAGGGTCTGCCCAGCATGAGTGCAGGAATCATGGGTGGTTTTTCAAAGATTGTGGGTGAGAAGAAAGTCTTCATTGATCCATATGTGCAAGTTGTTTTTTCTGGTCAGCAGGTAAGTTTAAGCTTGAGCAACTGATTTCTGTTAAATGTTTGGTTCTTTGTTCTGTGGCTCACACCAGTCCAGTCTATGTAACTTGAACAAATGCTTTTCTAATGCATCATAGTAGAGAGAGGGTATGTACTAAGAATGTAGGAAGCTGATTAGAAAACTGATTAGAGAGATAACCTTCTCCTCCATTACTTTGCCTAATCCTTTTTTAAACCATCCAAGTTGGTGGCCATCACTACTTCCTGTTCGAGTAAGTTCCATAGTTTAAATATGTGCTGTGTGAAGAAGTGCTTTCAAAAGTCTGTCCTGAATCTTCCAACATTCACCTCATTGGATGTCCACACGTTATTATGAATGGAAAATTAATGTTGTGTTGTTTCAAAGTGGAAACGTCTATTGTTTTCCCTTGCGTGCAATATTGATTCATTTCTTTGGTTCAGGGAGAAACTTCGGTTGAAAGCAGTACCACAGAACCAGTGTGGAATGAACAGATCAGCTTCATTGAAATGTTCCCGCCTCTTGTCAGAAAAATAAAAGTCCAAATGTTGGATGATGCCAACATTGGAGATGTTGCCCTTGCCACACACTTTATTGATCTGCAGCAAATATCTGACCCTGGCAGAAATGGTGAGCCCCCTCAGAGCAGCAGGCACTTCTGAATGTTCAAATGATTCTTTCACTCATTGCCTATTTGTCTGGAGTGGTTTGTTTTTAAAAAAATTTTTTTTTGATTATATCTTTAATCTTATCTTCTGAGCTACCTGTCCAAGGAATATATTTGAAGGATGGAATACATACAAGCATATAATAAATATTAATTTATCTACTACAGCTCAGCTGGCCGGGTATGCAAATATGTCCATCTTTGTGTGTGTAGAAGCAGAAGTAGGGGAGATCTGATGGGCACCCAAATCTAAGGCTGCATATACACAATACAGTTAGAGCACTTTTAAAGCATATACCCGCAAATAATCATGGGAACTATAGTTTACCCCTCACAGAACTGTAATTCCCAGCACCCTTAACAAACTACAGTTTCCAAGATTTGGGTGTGTGCGCTTTACGTGTATGGTACGTAGGCAATCCATGGGATATGGCCACAGTCATTCCTGCTGAATTCTGTTTGGTTATAGCCAGTATCTAGGAGGGTCACCAAGAGTCTCTGCTCTGCTCTGCTCTGATCCGTAGTGGGGAATGACATGTGTGAAATTCTGAACCAAATAACAGTAAATTCAGAAATGTCTTTTCCCACAGGCTTTAATCCCACCTTTGGCCCAACCTGGGTGAATTTATATGGATCACCCAAGAATTCTGCCCTGCGAGATGTACACAAAGATCTCAATGAAGGTCTGGGTGAAGGCATATTCTATCGCGGGCGTCTTCTCATGGCCATTAGTGTGGAGATCTTTAGCACTATCCAGGCAGCAGAGAAAAAGCCTGTGGAAGCTCTCAAAGGTGCCCTAAGTAAGCTGAAGCTGAAGAAAAAGAGCAAAAAGGCCAAGGAGAAATCCAAAGCTTCTGTCAAAGAGCAGCAACGAAGCCAAGCTGAGGGTGACGTCCTGGAGGAGTCTGACCAGCCAAGTGAGGTGATTGTGGAAGTAGAGGACCTCCATCCTCTCCCAGAGGTAAGTCTCATATTTAGATCTTAAAGCAAAGCTCTGGCTGTGTGCATTGCCTTCTTCTATACACACATATATGTGAATTCCAGAATAGAGATGAAACGTTTCCTGGACAGCTACAAAAGTAATATAATTGTCTCTTACAAAGGCACTATGTAAGACAAAGGTACTATGTTGCAAGGTAGGTACTAAGTTGAAATTCTGAAATCTTGAAATTGTAAGCATCTCTTTCACATTTCAAATTTAAAGAGTTGTGATAAATTGTTTCAAGACGCTTAAGCAAATATGTTGCCCCTCCTGTTTGACTCCAGCTCAAAGCTGCTCTAGCCAGCATAGTCAATGATAGTTCAACAACATCTGAAGGACCAAAGATTTCCCCATCCCTAATCTAGCAGATAACGCTCCCCTTAGACTCTGTGGAGGAAAGGAAAGTGTTTGGTACACATGTGCTTTTACAGTAACTATGCAGCACTTTACAATTCATACAGTGTTTGCAATGGGAACAGTGAGCAGGTAGAGATGGTGATTATACAACAGAATTATATAGATAAGGACAAAGAGCTCTGACCTGCTCTATCACAGTGAAAAGGACAAATGAAATGAGAAAAGCACCACACCCATGTCATAGAGCCTTCCCTTCCTGGTCTGGCTGCAAATCTAATAACATTTTATGAAATAAGTAAATATAGTAGGTTGCCTGACTTACAGTTCCAAGGAAGTTTTTTCTTTTTTCTTTTAATAAAAACAGCTACAGACCTTTGAAACTATAGACTTAGGCTCCAGCAAACGTTTCCCTCATTCTCTTTGAGCCATTGGCTTGAGCCTGGAATGTCAATTAACCAGAGGGCAGGCTCAGCTTCCGAGATGCCTAGCAAGTTAGGCTGCACCAAACAAGCAGGTTAGGGGGAGTGAACAAATGACGATTTATTATTTTCATGGAAGATGATGGCTTCAAAAATTGGACAAACAGGCGGACAAACAGGCAAGGGACTCTGTGCCACCAAAATGGGACAAACCTGTATTTTAAGGGATGGGTGGCAACCCTACTTTTGGATCAAACAAACAATTGAGCTGTCTTGTATGACAGATTTCAGATGTGGGGTTAATGGGACTAAGGACAGGATAAATGCCTCTGTTGCTTTGTGTGTCTGTGGCTACCACTAGTTGCTGCTTAAGTCCCATGTGCAGAAGAAAGTGTCATATGGGTCCCAGAATATTCTGGCCTTCACAGGCACTTGCATCCTTTACATATAAGGAAGACAGATCATCTAATGCATCGACTTCTGCATGAGTATTCTTTTGCACTCAGAACTCTAGATCAAGTGGTTGACTTATTTCTCCAATATTCACATCTTCCTCCCAAGATGATATCATCCATATACTGACCTGTAAAACAGAAACGGAGCTGAGCCAGCCAGTCATTAATCTAATCACCTATGGAACCCCACAGCTGTTTGCCCTTGTTTGTCTTGGGTGGCATTTGTATTAAGATTAGTGTGTTGTATTAAGACACAGTGAATTAACTTTGCCTTGTCTCTTCAGTTAGAATCCAGCTTCCAGTTTTCCCCACCCAGCCTTCTGTTGGACGAAGAGAAACCCTACTATGAGTCTCTCTTTAGAGCCCAGCCCAAAGGGGCTATGAATAGGCCATGAATAAACTTGCAATACAAGCAATAGATGTGTGAAGTCTGAATTGGTGTCAATGTTTAGCAGCCATCACAAATTAGTACTTGGATTTATCCACAAGTTAGTTTTCTGAATTATTATTTGAGGAGGTCAATATTGTAAAGCTAGGTTGTTTTGAAACTAAATTTCTTTGTTGTTGTTCAGAATGCCCTGGGCGTGAAAGAAGAATTCCTTCTCTTTGCCTCCTTCTTTGAGGTGACTATGATGGAGCCAGCAATAGGTAGCAAGCCTGTGAAGTTTGAGATCTCCATAGGTAAATTTGACATAGACTTGTGTTCACTTTAAAACAGTTTCTTCCCAATGCGTCTCCTTTTTTGTTTCTCTCTCACGCTTTCTATTCTCGTATTCTCTTATATAAATGCCCCTCTCTTTGTGACTACCTTGTATACGCTTAGCTCTGCAACTACACCAAATATGCAGCCTTGTCTGCAATAGGCCACAGTGAAATTGGCCAGGTTTGCAGCCTGGCACATTTTGCTTAAGGATTAGAACTCGCAAAATGGCTTGGAAAATGTCCCCAGTGGATTATCTCCACACGTAGTTGGCCCTGTTTGCCTCTGCCTTCACTGTCATTGCTCTTAAAGTACCTGAGAAAGTGGAAGCTTTTGGTTACCCATGCAGGTGTTTGTTCACTGTAAGTACAAGCAAGAGAACAGTCTAGGAAAATGGGAACTCATTGCTTTTACTCAGATGAGGGATGGAAGGAACTGTCAGTTTGAGTTTTCTCAGTTTCTAATTTTTCCAGAATTATTAATCTATCCACATTTTGCAGCAATTTGCAGACTTATTTGTTTATTTATTTTTAAAATCCTCATGGAAATTCATCAGTATTTTCATGTGAATTTATCCTAATAAACACATCTTTCTAAGCCGTTTTAATGTACATTTTTTTTTGCAAAAAAAAAATTCCCCTAACTTAATGCATGCTACTTTCACGAAGATCTTAATTTTTATGCAGTTTCCCCCAATATATGCATTTTTTGTAAGCGGTGTTTGGTTGGAGAACTGCATCGCAAAACTCGGAGAAGTAAGGATTTTTAAGGAAAGCTGTGTATTGGTTCTCATATGAGTGTGAATTTGATAGGTTTAGCTTTTACGACAAACTGATTTGAATTTCTCCCGGCTCTCTAACTCAGAGCATAGATTACAATATACTAGAGCATGCATGTTATGAACACAAGTTGTTAATGCTCCAGAGATATTTATAATATTATAAATATTATAAATTTATTTTTATAATTATATAACATTATAAATATGAAATGTTAATGAGAATAAAGAATAACTATACTCATCTTCAAGGGAACTATGGCAAAGCTGAAGAAGTGATGACCAAAATTTCCAAGAAAGATGAGAAGGGAGAAAAGAGTGAAGACAAGCAACCTTTGCTGGAACCCAGTTCAGATGATGAGCTGGATATTGAAGTCATAGCACCAAGTACACCTTTGCTTGATAAATCTATGACTGAGAACCTAAGACCTGAACCCACTGAATATGACAAGTAATTATTCTTCATACTCTTAGCCCTGTTTGTGTCTTCTTGTTCGTTCATTCATTTCTAATGTAATACATTCAAAAAATTATGTTGAGGCATTTGTCTGAACACCTGAGTGCAAAAGTGTATAAGGGGACAGAAACACACTCACAAGTTTTGCCCCCCAATGTCATTGCATGCATCATCTCCCCAAACTTCCTTATTGCATAGAACTTTATAAGCCCTTCTTATAAAGCCTTTTATAAGGAAAAGCCTTTTAATTATTACTGTATTATCCAGTAAGGAACTGTTCAATGCTACTATCTAATTTTGGCATGGGAAAGTGGAATGGATTTTCATCTATGTCAAATTTCTGTAGCAGAAACACAGCTTTCTATATTTCTGTACTTTGGCACTGCTTTTTTTAAAGAAAGAAAACATCAAGGGGAAAGCAGTTCTTTATCCTGTAAAGCCACCCCTACTGATATTAGGGAGTGGGTGGTGCTATGGTTTAAACCACTGAGCCTCTTGGGCTTGCTGATCAGAAGGTTGGCAGTTGAAATCCGTGCGACGGGTTGAGCTCCCGTTGCTCTGTCCCAGCTCCTGCCAACCTAGCAGTTTGAAAGCATACCAGTGCGAGTAGATAAATAGGTACTGCTGCAGCAGGAAGGTAAATAGCATTTCCGTGCGCCAGAAGCGGTTTAGTCATGCTAGCCACATGACCCAGAAAGCTGTCTGCAAACAAACGCCAGCTCCCTCAGCCTGAAGCGAGATGAGTGCCGCACCCCATAGTCACCTTTGACTGGACTTAACCATTCAGGGGTCCTTTACCTTACTGATATTATATATCTGAGTATAACTCTGGTATGCAGACAGTTGTTAGCTATTAGTAGAAGGTTTGTAAAACTTCTCTGTTTGCTGCTCTTAGCTCTTACAGCTGCGTGCCAATGCTGCATGAGAAGCCCTGTGTGTATGTTTGGAGCTACTGGGAAGATTATACCTGGAGACTCTGTAATTCCAACTGGATTGTCAAAATAGCAGAGCGTTTGGTAAAGTATTGCTCTACCTTTAAAGGCTCTGTCAATCCCTGATATACTTGCTTTATTTGCACCACACATCCTTAACTGGACTGAGAAAAAGCATGATTGAGATTAGATTCAGAGTACTCTCAGCTCTGTTCCTGATGAAGGATGACATCCTTGCTGCTTATATATGAGATACTTGCTTTGTTATCTTTGGAATTCCTTATACCAGGAAGTATGTATGGTCCCTGCACTTCCAACTTTTAAGGAGCTCTTTTCCCCCTGCTTTGTTTAGCTTTTCTATTGAACTCTGTTGATTTTATACTGATTTGTATTCCCCACCCCCATCTCTGGGCAGTGCGAGATTCCAGGGTTTCCAGGCACTTACCCAGGATTCATGTTTCCTTTTGGAAATGAGGTACAGCAGAGACTGTGGTGTCTTTATCATATATGGCTTATTTACACATATCTACAACCTTAGTCTTCAGTGAAGGGGTTCACTGCATCTGCACCCCAAAAAGGTCTTGCTTCTCCCATAGCTGCAGCTTTGGATTCAAACAGAAATCAAACATTGCTCTGGCTCTCTCTCCAGCTTGCTGCTTTCCTTCTAGGTTACATCATTGCAAATCAACTCTGACTTTCCCCCCCAAACTAACTATGAGCTGCAGAGGGGCCACACCCATTTGCTGTATCACACAGAGCTCCTTTCCTATGTTTCCATTAATAGCTCATCATCCAGGCTATCACTTCAACACAGGAAGCTAGCCTGGCTTATATTTTAACACTTGCAGGATCCCAGTGGGTGGGAGGGTAACTGCATACAGTACAGTCTATGCATACTCATAACAATATTTTAGCAATGTGGCAGTTGCCAGTTGATTTAGCTCTTGGCTTGTTTTAATTGCTGTTACAAAGCATTGCCCACAACTGCAATGTGAGTTAGGCCAGTGGTTTCTGCAAGCACCTCCCTTTTCTTTTAAATCTGGCCAGAGAGAAAACCCAGAGGTATGGGTTGAATAACTTAATGGACAAGTTAATGACCAGCTAGATCCCTCCTGCTTATGCATGTGAGAACAGCTTGCTTTAATCATTTCCCCCCTTCAGCACAATTATGTAGTGTAATAAATGAACACTTCAATAACATAAGAGAATACATGTTGCTTCTGGGACTGATATCATTATTGTATTTGCCGTAACAGGAACATGGACTAGAAGAGGTGGAGAAGCTCCTGAGGAGACCAAGATCAAAGGCAGATGAGAGGCTTCGGCAGGTGCTAGAGGAGTTTGTAGCTGGATGTAGGTTAGTACTACATATTTGATTTCTTTTCACATAAAGCTGGCTTTTTAGCTCCCTCAGCCACAGATAATTGCAATCTTCTTGAAATAATATCCTGGAGTCCAAGAACTACAAATCCTAGAAGCTAAAAGGGAGAAAGAGGCAACCCTCAGACCATCTTGTAGGTACAGTACAGACCCATGTGTGGTTTGGGCTGTTGATTATGGTGCTTAATCCACAGGCCAGCATTTTGATTCAAGCATGGGTCCAAGGGAGGTGAAATGGGAAAGTTCACTCCAAAATGCAGAGTGAACCGGAATCGTCCCCAACCCTGTATTAAATTCAGCTCATGTTTTCATGTGATATGTGTAGCTACAGCCTGTGTGGTATGTGTGTGCTGCTGTCATGAGCTCAGAACTCACAGCTTCTCTGATTCCAGGCAGTATTCTCTTAACGTGGACAAAAAGCCCATGGCCCGTCCAAACAACCTTGATCGTTGCCGGATGAAATCTCTCCCACAAAACATTGTAAGTCATGTGATCAAGCTGTGTGCATGCACTCTTGAGGAGCCGAAAGGAATCTGAAGGTTCCATGTGACAACAAATACTCTGACCTTCATCTAGCCCAATGTAAACATGGAACCCTCATTGTGTTGCCAGGTTCAGTGGCTATCAGAGTTTCCCCAGATCAGTGCATACCTTTGAAACCCATTGGTGAGGTGGATCTAGATTACCAATTGGCATCCATTAATGTAGCAATTAATTATTCATAGGGAGACTCCCCCCCACTTACAGCTACTAATTGCACTTGCTGAGAAAAATATTGCAAGGGAGAAGCAAATCATAGGAACCCCACATAATCAGGCTGCAGCCAGGTCCTACTTGAAAACATAACTATGTGTCTCTCTAACAAGTAGAGTCTACTTGTCAAAGGACCTCCTGATCAAAGGACCTGAAAAAGTTCCAAGCAAGGAATAACTGCCTCCTTATTCTGAACACTGTGGCTTATTTTTTTCCTATGCTTTATCCTGCCTCTCTTCCTTGTTTTGTTTCCTTTTAACCCTTGGTATCAGTGCATGGCCTCCATCCTTCTTCCTCTTGCTGCATTCTGCCTTGACTGTTCCATCCCATACTATTCTCCCCTTACTGCTCCAATCCCCGAGTTCAAACTCAGGGCCCCTCCAGATGTCTTTTTTTTAATTGTGCATTAATTATGATTTGTCCTCATGATGGTATTGGGGCAGTCATACGTGATCCCACCTAGAGAGGCCCTTTCTCTGAGTGAAATAAACATTTCTAAAATTACACTAGTACTTTCTACTTATGAAAACACAAATTCCTCAGCAATCTACAGCTTAGAGCTATAGAATTTGGAGATTCTCTGCTGTGGGCAGTTTGCAAGGAGGTGTGGGAGAGCAGAAGAAGGGATTCACCTTTTGATGGAGGGAAAAAGAAGATGGGACCTCTCAGCCTGGTCCCCTATGTGGTTAAATTCATGGTTAGAAGATGTGATCTTTTTGTCTTCAGATACTATATGCAAAACAGGGGATGCGCATAAGAAGGCGCCTGACTCGCACCAATGTCAAGGAGAAAGTAAATGAGACAAAGATAATATTGTCAAAGCTGCGCTTCCTGGCTAAAGAGGTATGTAATTGCAGGTGTGGGAATGCAATCAGGTTTGGGAGCTCCTATACTTTATACATTAAAAGCTGGGTAGCTCAAGCAACTGAGAAAGGAAACACTGCACCAGAGAGCATGATATTCTAGTAATACCCTAGAATCCTTAGAATTTCTGTTTATGTTTTGAAAGAAGAAAGCAAACAGGTTTCTGGTCCTTTTGGTAGTGGGGTGGGGAGAAATATGAGTGCATGTGAGAAATTCAGTGTGATGTTTTCCAAACCAAAAGGTGTATGGATGGTGCATGAAAGGATCAAGGGTTGAGATGAATTCGAAGAAGCTCAGCTCTCACTCTGGTCCCTACATCTGTTGCCTACGCCCATGAATCACACCTTCCTTCACTTCTCGGTCTCGTCTCAAACCAAAAGTTCCATTTAAAAACAAAAAACAAAAACTCAACTCTTCCCTCCCCCCACAGATAAGGAAAAAGAATGTTTGCACTTTAAAAAAAAATTAAGCTAGTTTTATTTCAGCTTTCCCTCTCATTCCCGCCCCCAGCCCCAATGTCCTATCCCTGATGTCCTGATCTGGATGTTTAGCAACAACAAGCGTGTCGCATACACTCGGATCCCTGCCCAACACATCCTTTATGCAGTGGTAGAAGAGGAGAAAGGCAAGGACTGTGCCAGGATACAAACGGTCTTTCTCAAGGTGGGTGCTCACCATTTTTGCTCATTAAATTTCTGTTGCATGCACCTGACCCTCCAAGCAGCAAGAGACTCTAGGGATTCCAGCACTTACTTACCAATGGTTCAGTTTCCTTGGAACAACAACAACAACAACAACAACAACAACACGATTATTTATACCCCTCACATCTGGGTTTCCCCAGCCACTCTGAGCAGCTTCCACCACATATAAAAACAAAACAAAACAAAACATTTCTTAAAATTCCTGATACAGTGCTACAGTGGTACCACGGGTTAAGTACTTAATTTGTTCTGGAGGTCCGTTCTTAACCTGAAACTGTTCTTAACCTGAAGCACCACTTTAGCTAATGGGGCCTCCTGCTGCTGCCACGCCACCGGAGCACGATTTCTGTTCTCATCCTGAAGCAAAGTTCTTAACCCAAGGTACTATTTCTGGGTTAGCGGAGTCTGTAACCTGAAGTGTATGTAACCTGAAGTGTATGTAACCCGAAGTACCACTGTATTGGAATGGTCATTGGAGACTAGTATCTTTAGGATATATGGTGTTATTTACACACATATACAACCTGAGCATAGGATAGAGGGGCACCACAGCTCTTGCCTCCCATTAGGTTCCTAGGGATAGCCCCAGGCCATAGCTTTGGGATCTAGCATAGAGCAAGATAAAGCCTCTGTGTCTCCAGCTTCCAGCACCAGCCACAAACTCACACACTCAAAACCCCCACTTGGCCTATTGCTCTCCCTCTTAGGGTGGCATAGCATCCCGCCAGGTGAGGTGAGAAAAGGCCCATCCTTTTTTCCCTATGCAACAGGGCAACCTCTTTTGACACATAAATGGCAGGTTTTCTCTCATAGATTCTAATTTCACATACACAGGATCATAGGTTTGGAAGAGACCCATGTTTATCACCCGGTCTGACACCCCCCCACACACACTTAGAACATTGCTTTATGTGTGGAAGCAGACCTAATAATTTATTTCATGCTTTTACTATATCAACACTTCTTGCCCTCACCATATTTTAACTAAAAAAATATTTTTTTGGGCTTAAAGGTTCCAGGGTCACGGAGTGGTGACATCTTTGCAAAACTGGAAATCTACATGTGGCTTGGGGTAACTAAATATGTGAAGAACAGCACCACAGAGCTACCAGAGGAGTTCAAACCAATATATGATAAGGCTGTGCAGGCCGCAAGGATTCCAGCGTACATCCCACCCAGTCAGCTCAACAGAGATGGTAAGCCCATATTGCTTTTTGTTACCTCCCAGTCCTTTCAGAAATGAAAAGATAACATAACTCAAAACTAGCACAAGATAGAAGATTCTGATGTAAGGGTAGCCAGATGTTGTTGGACTCCAACTCCCATCAGCCCTAACCATCATGGCTGGTTGTACAAAGCTGTGGCACAGCTGATTGGTGGCAGTGATCCTATCCCATTCCAGTAAACAGCAGTGACATCAGTGCTAGGAGAGCGGCTCCACCTTATCACACATGCCACTATTGTCAAACGCCATAGTGAGATAAGAACCTGCAACATACGTTCATGCCACACAGAACTGAATTTTTTTGGTATGTTACTGTTCAACAATTTCATACCAGAGTGAAGAAATACAGCCTCTGATATGTTAAAGGAAGACTCCTTAGTGAGCTCACTGCTAACATCCCCTCATCACTCAAGTGTGTGTGTGTGTTACCTTAGCTAAGTTGGCAGGTGTATGTTTGTGTGACACACACACACAAACATATACCTACCAACTTAGTTAAGGTAGCATTCAATGGATCTGAAGTGGATCCTGGTCCATGAAAGTTTGTATCACCATAATAAATTAGTCAGTTATTCAAAGTGCCACAAGACTCCAATGAGCTTTAAAAATGAAATGTTCATGTGGAGCTTTTTTTTGAGTTCTAGCAGTTTCTCTTTCGTGATCACCGTAAATGCTGTTGGATATACTTATCATTCCGCCCCATTGTAAACCAGTTGGAAACAGCAATGATTCACATAAAAGTCTTGTCTAATGTGTGAGCCTCACACATGGCTGTCATCTTGGAAAGCTGACAGATGCATTTTGCTTTTTGCAGACTTCAGTTACTTTCAGCTGCGAGCCCATTTGTACCAGGCTCGGGGGATTCTCCCAGCTGATGAAAATGGCCTTTCTGATCCATTTGCAAAAGTGGTGTTTTCAACTCAGTGCCAGACTACATGTGTAAGTGTATTTGCAGCAGACTTGTGAGTAAAAAAATTTGATAGCCCAGATGAATATTGAAATGGTACAGGATAGAGGTGGGGAAAAGGCTCAGGGAGATGTTTTTGTTTGTGTTTTAGTGGGGAAATGGTGTTATAGATGTGGATAAAATTAATAAATGGTTATTTTGGTTATTTTTGCTATGAAAGTAGAAATATAAGCTGCAAAGGGTAGCCTGGCCAAGCTAGGGCTGTTAAGGAAACAATAGAGAGCCATTGAGGGTCGTTACAAACTTCTTGCCCCAGGTGTGACCTGAAAATGGGGATTTGGAAGGTTGCCAGGGTAACTGTTGGGGGAGGGGAGCAAGGTGTTTCTGGGAGGAAGAAAGAAGAAGAGGGGAGAACCATCTTTGGAGTGTGCTGACCTCAAGCAGCTTATGCTGCTGCCTCTTGGAATGACTATGCCATAAGATCTGGACCCCCTCCATGCAGACTAAAGGTGTAAATAGGCGAATAAACCATATTTCCTAAAGTACGACAGTCTCTGCCATGTCTTCCATTCTCCAAAGGGTGTGCCTGTGGCCCCATGAGCTCTTGCCACTGCTTGGCAGAGAGAGGGGCAGGCACCGGGCTTTTGTAACAATAGTAAAAGACTATAAGAGTCCTGTTGGATGAGACCAATGGCCCATCTAGTCCAGCACTAGTTTCCAGGTTGCTCAACCTGATACCGATGAAAAGCCCACAAGCAGAATGGAAGGGAAATGTTTAAGCAGTCCATCCCTTTACTTAATTTCACAGACTCCTGGGGCAGCTTTTGTTTTAAAAAGTAAGTTGGGTGAAAGATATACATGACTGTGGATTGCATGGGTCCAGCCTGGTTCTAAAGGAACTGTTTCAACAGCAGCTTTGATCTCTGTTAATTCAGATCTTGGAAGAGACACTCAGCCCAATGTGGAATGAATTACTTCTGTATGACCAGCTCATTATCGATGGAAAGAAGGAGGACTTGAAGACAGAGACTCCAGTTGCTGTTGTCAATATCTTTGACTACAATAAATTTGTAAGTTTGAACATATAAACTCACCTGTTTTGTGTAATTTTCTATTTGGCTGCAATAGCTTCTCGGGGACCAGGAACTCACATCGACCATAACCCCACTTTCCTGCAGAAGCAATTCAGAATGGTTTGGGAACCACCAGCAGGTTGAAGGAATAATATACATGGCATGTTGCAGAAAAACCTACACCAATACAGTTGATCTAGTCAAGCACTTGGGTGGGCTGAATGTTCATACTAATCTAGTTCCTAATCTAAACAATGACTTGGGAGAGAGGTTAAGTCACTCTAGCAGCAGGCTTGCTGAGCAGTGCTCAGTTGTGTGAATTTTCTGCATGAGTAAAGTAAAAAGCAGAGGCAGGATTGTGATACAGTGAAGATGGAGGTAAGGGAGCTCATTGCTCTTAGATACAAAGGGTGCTGCAGTGTGGGTAAAATGCCCATCATTGGATCTAATGGGAAACTGGGTTCCTGAAATAATTTTTCTTGCCATATCTGATAGCTGCTTCCTCTTCTTTCCAGGGCTCACCTGTGTTCCTTGGCCGAGCCTTTGTTACACCACTGGTGAAGCTGGTAGATGAGCCATACAGCAAACCTTCTCTCCAGTTTTTTGACATTTACAAGGGACACAAAGCAGCTGGGGAATTAATTGCTGTCTTTGAGCTGATTGAACTGGATTATAGTGGCTACTTAGAGGTAAGTGGGCTCATTGCCACCTCATGGCTACAGGGATGTGTTTGGCAGCTCGAATAGGTTGTGAACAGCCTGCGAATAGTCTCATAATAATAAAAAATGGCCCAAATATCATGTAACAGTAAAGTTTTGTGCTGATGAGCTGGACTGAGCTTAAGTGAAACCTCATGGACATGTGCTCCATCACCTCATCCTGCGCAGTGCTGGAAGACTTTGCCAGTGTTTCATTTCATTGTAATTAAGGAAGGGGGAGAAATCTGTTTCAGTTTGCATTTAAAGGCAGATCTACTGCATTCACACTTTCCACATGAACCAAAACACAACCATCCTTCAACATTCCCCCGTCTCCAAATTTTGCAATGCAGTTCTCCAGCCAAGAAATGTGTGCAAAAATGTATACACTGGTGTAAAATGTATTTATTATAATGCATTTATTAGTGATAACAACATACAAAATGTGCAATATTTGCTTGCAGCGATGTGCATATTAGGCAAACTATCATATGGACATCTCTATTGTGAGGACTTTGTAAAAAAAGAAACTGCAAATGGATATGGAAATGTGGAGAACTGAATTTAAGATTGGAGTAAGGAGAAACAGAGAGACACCAACACTGATAGATGTACTTATCCCTAACTGTAATTTAATTTTGCCTTGTGTGTAAACCAGGGATTGTGATTTATCATAAACTCTGGCTAGTTAAACAAGCCAGCTTCATATCCCCTGGTTTGATGTTGGCTTGTTTTAAAACTAACCAGAATTTGTGATAAAACCAAGTTCTCAGGTTCATCATGTTCTCCTAGCAGAGGGGCCTTGTGTTTTAGAACAGGATCCTCAAGCATTGATGGGAAAGAATTTTATGGAAAGACTTGATATGAGACAGGTAGTGCCCAAGTTCCTTTCAGTATATAACCAATGACCATCTCTCACTGCTAACCACCCACAACCAGTGCTGCTCATACATCTGGGATCAGAGGGAAAAGGCTTGACAGCTTTCACTTCAGAAAGTGAGGATTGGTTATGATGGTAATTGGTGGATAAATTGACAGGTGGGCATTTAAGTCTACATAGCTATAGAGAAGACTTTAAAATTGTTGTTCTGTGCTGTCCAGCCATCAGTGCCTAGTGATGTAGAACCCAAGGAGCCAGAATATCTGGGAGACCCCCGTTCTGGACGATTCATTATCCCTGAAGGTATCCGACCAATCCTTAAAGAGTTTCGTATAGAGGTAAAATTATTTGTTCTTCTTTTAGCAAAGGATGTATTTAATCTAACCATTTTGTTTTTAACCTGTTCAAATACAGGATTCTCCCCCAAACGTATTGACATGATGATTATTTTTAATCATTCCTAATATGTTATTGCAATTATCATATTAATTGTTGCTCATTTAGCATCTGGTATGAGCCAATTTGTGAAAAAGCAGCAAGGAAATAAACAGAGGAGAGAATGAAGGAATCTAGCTTGACACACAGTAACTAAGAATTCAATCCAAATTCCCTTTGCACCAGGCTGTGGGAGGGATTGGATGGAGGTGTCTCCACCAGTGTCACTCCAATAGCACAGAACTCTCTGTTCTGCCCACCAAATGTGTGGGTGAGTGAAAATGCTGCTGGTGGGATCCTTGCTGGTGGTGTTCTGGGGCAGAGATGAACTGAGGCCACGACCATCATGTGTTTACATGAGGCCTAATCCAGGCCCAATTGCTACATTAGCACAGAGATTTGCCTACTCCCCTGCCTTCTGTCCAGGCCAGCACCACCACCGTGTTAAGATCCATTGTTCCTCAGCTGGGGTTTGGCTTGCAACCGTAGGCTAGTTTGCAACAAACAGAGAACAGGAGAGAGTAGGTGGGTGTCATATAGGTCTGTTAATCTAGAATGCAACTGTGAGTGGGCATTGGGAAAGGTGCTTCAGTGGTTTTTGAGAAGAGGACCATTTTAGAGAAGGAGGGTGTTGGGCCCTGTATGGAGTACCCAGAAGAGTCAACTCTTCTGCTTTCTTTCTTTTTTCAGATCTTGTTTTGGGGCCTGAGAGATCTGAAGCGTGTGAACTTATTTGAGGTTGACCAGCCACAGGTGATCATTGAATGTGCTGGGAAGAAAGTGGAATCTGAAGTGATTACAGTGTACAAAGAGAACCCAAATTTCAATGAACTTGTCAAATTTGTTGATGTGGTGAGTAAGAGGCAGATCTCAAAAGACTGGGATCGCCTTCCATTACCTGATTAACAAAACCAGAGTTGTACGGCAGTAATTTAGAAGCTCCCATTATCTTGAGTTAGCCTCCACATTGTATACATTTCTGCTAAATAATGTTCCCATCCACTGAGAACCTTTGAGGTTTTCATGTGCTTGATTATCAGTAGAAATAGCTGAGCAACAACCTGAATGTTGCTGAATGGCTGATACTTTGGTCTTGAGCAGAGCTGTAGAATTCTGCTATCATACCTGTGGATGCTCCAATGATGGAGCAAGCTGCTGCTCTTGAAAGGCCATGCCACAGTAAAAAAGCTGCATTAAAAATACCACTAGAACACACATGCAAACATGCAACCCAACCAGTATATGTGATTAATGCCTGAATTGATTACTTATAGCAGCTTTGGATTTATTTCTGAGATTTTGACTCTTGATCCATACCTTTTACTTGACTTGACCTCTCTTTCTAATGTTGCCAGGGTTGATGTGAAACATTCATAGTATCTTGTTGAACTAGGATATAGAACCATCCCACCAGTTATCAAATCACTTTATACAGTAAATAATCTTATTTGGGACCTTATATTAACTGCTGACCAAGATTACTAATTCAGTTTACTGTTTTAATTTCTGTTGTCATTGCTGGGCTGTTTTAAAAGGATTGCTTTATTGTATACTTTATTCATGGATGTTAGTTTTAACTACATTGTTTTATTGGGTACAGGCAACTCCCTGTTTGTGCTGGGGCTGCATGCCAGGTCATTGTGCATGTCAGTGGTTATGCATAAGCCTGTTCCGCCCCCACCCTGCCCTTGTTCTGCCCCCTTTGGTCTTGCATCAATTGGATGCACACAAAATGGTTGCCGCCTGTATTTTGATCCTGGTGTATTTTTAAATTTACTGTATATTAACAATGTTGTGCTATATGCGTATGTGCTTTGTACACTGCTTAGAAGTCATCTGGGCATCAAGCAATGTATAATCAATAAATGACTAATAATGAATAAATAATCTGTTTTGTGGCACCTGATTGTATTCCACAGGAGCTTCCAGAGCAGGTGTACTTGCACCCACCTCTCAGTATCTTCGTGGTGGAAAAGAGGGCCTTTGGACGCTCTGTCATGGTCGGAACTCACATAGTTTCCCATATTATGAAATTTGCTCCTAAAGAGCTAGATGATTTGGAAGAGGAAGACGACAGCCCATCCAAAAGTGAGTCTTTAGAATCCCAACTCCTTTAAGGGACCTTTCAATGAGGTGGAATTGTGCGAGGGTCAAGTTAGGGTTTGATGTGCTGGGATTTAACATTTGCAGAGTGTGACACCCTGCACATGGCATTGGACTAGAGCTATCTTCTGCTCATGGCCATATCTAATTTCTTGGCATTCCTATGCCAGAAGGTCAAAGCCAAGGCAGAAAACATTCAAAGCACCATGCTTTGAAAGAAAAATCTAAGTTGAGCATGGTAGCAAGACTGTGCAAGCAACCTGAGCTTCAGTATTTCTCCATTTTGCTTTTTTAATATCTTCTCAGAGCCAGATTGTATTATTTCCACCTAAAACCCATGCTGTGAACATATAAAGGCTGTATTTCATGAAGGAGTTTTAAGATGAGTCATGCCAGTGGTACATCTAAATGCAACATCCTTTCTCTTTGTCAGTTAATTAGAGGAAAGTTGTGGGTGGGTGGCAAAGGGCAGGGCCACACCATACAATTAAAGCACATTAAACACACATTTAAAGCATATGGCTTCCCCCAAAGAATCCTGAGAGCTATAGTTTGTTAAAGGTGCTGGGAATTGCAGCTCAGGGAGGATGAAACTACAGTTCCCAGAAATCTTTGGGGGAAGTCGTGTGCTTTAAATTTGCACTGAATGTGCTTTAAATGTATGGCGTGGGTGTGTCCATAACTGGTTAGTAGAGTGGAAATGATTCAGCAGGTGAAGGCATGTATTCATACTAAAGTATACAATTTATACTGTTTTCTTACAGCACGGAAAGCCTCACGGCCGAAAATCTCCAAATCAGTTCTGAATCTTGGTGCAGCTGCTGGGAAGACGGTGATAAACATTGGTGCAGCTGCTGGTCAGACAGTAATAAATATTGGTGCAGCTGCTGGAGACATAGGTAGCAAAGTAAATCCCCTTAAGCTTGCAAAGGTGAGTGCAGCAATTGGATGGTCACAGGTTCTGCTGTTAGAGGAGTGTTGTGGCTCATAGGAAGTGCCTTTCTAAATCCACATTGCAGAAATGGATTTTCCACATAGCTGAATCATTCAAAAAGCTTAGGTACTTCATGGTGGGGGAACCATATTGAGCAGCAGAAAAGGGGGGGGGTACAAACAGCAGGGGTGTAAATGCAAATAGATATCATTGGAAACAGATCTTCACAGATTTCAGTAGGGTCCCCAGGGAAGATTCTCAGACACATCCTTTTATCCTAAATCCCAGGTATTTATCACAAAAGGGAGTGCTGAGTTGCAGTCCTTTGTTACTGTGTGATGTAGTGGTTAAGAGCGGTGGACTCGTAATCTGGTGAACCGGGTTCAATTCCCTGCTCTTCCACATGCAGCTGCTGGGTGACCTTGGGCCAGTCACACTTCTTTGAAGTCTCTCAGCCCCATGCACCTCACAGAGTGTTTGTTGTGGGGGAGGAAGGGAAAGGGGAATGTTAGCCGCACTGAGACTCCTTCAGGTAGTGATAAAGCGGGATATCAAATCCAAACTCTTCTTCTCTTCTTCTTCTTCTCTAGCAGTAGGCATGGGTTGTGGTGTGTATGTGAGAGAGTTATGCATGTTACACATGCACATCTGCCCCAGGGAAAGCATTTTGATCTTTCCTGTCAGAAATTTCCTTTGTAGGAAAAGCCATGCAACAACTGTGGGAGGTAACCTGGTTTAAGGGATGTGAGTCAGTTCCATATCAGAGCATTAGTAAGCAGTCAACATAAAACTAGGAGAATCTGGGAGATAAGAAGCTCAGAAAATCGGTGGAAAGCATGATTAAAGTTAGAATTATCAAGCCTATAGAACAAGCTTTGCTAAGGAAGACTCAGCATGGCTTCCCCCAAATGGAATTTCTGCTTCACTAATCTTTTAGAATTATTTGAGAGTGTCGGTAGAAGCATTTTAGTAGCAAACATTCTACACAGTCCTTCATGAATGAGTTCTGGGTGAACATAACAGGGATAAGAGGATGGGTCCTCTTGTGGACTTGTAACTAACTGAAGAATAAGAATCCAGTGAAATCCATTAAAAGGATAATTTTCACAAAGAAGGGATATAAGCAACAGGGTCTTCCAATGATTTGCTATTGAAATTGGTACCATTTAATGTATTCATAAATGATCTGGAATTAGGGAAAGCAATGATGTAGTAAAGCAATAACATGTGGACCAGAATTCAGAATCTAGGGGCCCTCCAGGTACTGTTGAACTCCAGCTCCCATCAGCTGTTATTCCAGATTGCTAAATGGAACCTCCATGATTGGGAGCAGTTTACCTCTTACTCATTGCTGCACGAATAGATTAGAGCTTGCCTATAGGCTTCATTGACACTGTTGGAAGAAGGACACTGGACCTGATGGAGCTTCTGGGCCCTTATGTTCACACATGCCATTGATAGATTGAGATAATTTATTCTCAGGCACCTCTGAAGAAACTCCCAATTGATAAACTCATGCCGAAGGAGGAAGAATTTGAGGAGGAAAAGCCTGAGAAAGAAGAGCTGGATTGGTGGTCTAAGTACTATGAATCATTAAAGGAATTAAACAACCAGGTAATGGGATTTCAACTACTGAATTGTATTTGCAATAGAATGTAACCTGCTGCCGTCCATATGCTTTGGACTACAGCTCCATTCATCCCTGAGCACTGGTCATGCTGGCTGTGGCTGATAGAAGCTGTAGTCCAAAAAATCTGAACGGCAGCAGATTGAGGAGGGGGGAGGGACTCAGGTGTGAAGCAAATGACTGCAGTAGAGAACTACATAGGACAGGTAGGAGGAAGCAGGAAAAACCATATCCCATCAGGATACTGCAATCCCCTCACGGGTTTTGGAGAAGGAGAAGAAAGAAGAATGGGAGGGGAGTAGGAAAGGTCCTTAAATAAACTTAGCAAGAAGATGGGCTCTTTTATGGATTGAGAACTACTTAAAAAACAGGAAGGCAATTAAATGATGAAAAAACAAACAAACAGTTTCAAACACTAAGGTGCTTTTTTGGTTAAAAAAATAAGGTGCCAGTAATCATATCTTGATAGAAATGCTGTGTTTGCCAGCCAGCACAAAATGGCTGCTATAGGCAGGTGCAAAAGAGGTGGCCGTATTCTGTATCATCACAAAAAGAGTCCTGCCTTATTGTACTTTGTTTACAATTCAATATATGAGGTTAGGATGTGAAGTAAATGGTGCTGTGTTTCTAGAACATCACACATTAATAAATCAGTTTAGGTCTCCTTAGCATACACAAATCCTTGCAGGATTCCCAGCAAGGCCACAACAAAAAACTGTCATATCCTGTGAAGCTTTGTGTTCTAGTACAGGGATGTCCAACAGGTCAACTTTGCGTGTTCCTCCCCCAAAAAAGCTCAAGACCTTTGATGAGGGCTTCCCAAAAAAAGCTTAACAACTCTGGTCAATCCGATGGGTAGATTACTGCCAGTGTTTTTATAGTGGGAGCAGATCACAGTCTTTGGGGAGTTGGACATCCCTGTTCTAGTACAAAGCAGGATTCTTTAAAGACTGAATTGGAATGAGGGGTAGGTGGGGGTTAGAATGGTGCCCAGAGTCCAAGAGAGAAGCACTGGTGGTGGGAGGGCTCCACTCTGATGGAGGTCCCAGCTGTACCCTAATAAGCTAAAGCTACCCCTTCTGCATTTCTCCTGCCAACCATTAACAAACCAAAGTTGGTCATATTCATTAATTTCAATGGGTCTACTCTGTGTAGGTCTAATACTGGAGACAACTCAAAATTTGTGTTATACAGCTTCTGTTTTCTGCAGCAAATTTTATGGGTTTCTGGAGTGTTGGGGGTGGTGTTATTGTGAAATTCATCTCACATTGTTAATAGATTTGCTCAGTTAGTAGTGACTGATTGTTATTTGTCGTAGTCTGTTTAATGACTATCCTATTTTACAGTCCTACAGTGATGAGGAAGAGGAAGAGGACCCAAATGATCCAGGTGAGATCTTCATACTGTAGAAATTGCCAGGATAAGGACCTGAACTTTCCAGAATATCTGGTGTTCAAATGACATACCCATCCCAAAGTGGTGTTTTTATTATTGTTCTGTCTGTGCTCCGCTTCCCTGAGCTGTGAGAAGCACGGTTCCCTGTGTTGGTGTAATTTGGAAAAATTGGTGAAATTGCGCCTGGATTCTGTTCAGGGTTAGCATGTCAGCTGCACTGGGTGGTTAAAAACATCTTTGGGTTATTTGTATCCACCCAAGACCAAATGCCTAAAGCATTACTCATCCACTCTCCCTTTCTCTAAGGAATGTTTGTACATGCAGTGATCGGTATAAAGTCAAGGCTGGATTCAGCCATATTGGCATGATTGTGCGGTATTTACCAAATGCAAAGGTTACATGCTATATGGTCAAGTACAGCATAGTGAGCTAGCATAGTAAAGTGCTAGTGAATCTCTCTGTAAACTTGGATTTTTACGAGGTTTATTTCTAAAACCAAAGAACTGTATTATAGTAGATTAGTTCATGATGTACCAGCGTCTCTTAAAGTTAATGTAGATAGTGTGTTTATGCTTGTCTTGCACCATGAGACAAAACACACTTTATACTTTGAACTGGACTGTGTGGAAAGGGAGTTTTCTTAACCAGGGATTCTGGAAAAGACTGACTATTGGAAAGTTGGAAGACTCTGATGTTCTGCTGGAAGACTCTGCTGGAGTTGTGCATACTTTGCTGCTCAACCTAGTCAAAGTGTGGTGTACAGTGGTACCTCTAGTTACGAACTTAATTCGTTCTGGAGGTCCGTTCTTAACCTGAAACTGTTCTTAATTAGAGGCACGCTTTCGCTAATGGGGCCTCTTGCTGCCGTTGCGCCGCCAGCACACGATTTCCATTCTCATCCTAGGGCAAAGTTCTCAACTCAAGGTAACTCTTCCAGGTTAGCCGAGTTTGTAACCTGAAGCGTTTGTAACCTGAGGCATTTATAACTCGAGGTACCACTGTAGTATCAACAACAGACGGGGGCCCCAGTATAGCAGTTGATGGGTCTAACATCCTTTGCAGGAGAGAGACCAGTGGTGCTTTTTGTGAATATCGGTGTATTTGCAAATGTACAAAATGAATTATGTACAAATGTACAAAACAGGAATTATAACTGGGCACAGAGTCAATTCACAGTAATAGGTGTTCAGTCTCTCAAAAACCTCTTTCTCTGTCTAGAACCTCTTTGTAACACTGGTTTTGGCTGGCAAACTGCTCCTTTCAGATTTCATAGGATTGGTTCACACTCAGCCATCTTAATGAAGCACTATGCTTGCAGAAACCTCCCAGTGCCTACCTACAGTGTGCCCTGGTTCTGTCAGCTGCGACAGGTGTCTGCAGTGGAACCACTTCCAGCTTTTCTTTGCGCAGTGCTCACACTGAATTCTCAATTGCAAGCATGAATGCCTGATGCTAAAAAGAATAAAGCAGAAGAACGGGGTGGAGAGCGACAATCTCGTCATTGACTTTGTTGGAAATTGTTCAAAGCTGCAGGGATTGAATGGAAAATATGTGTGATATTTGACTGTATGAGTTGAGCAAATTATCCCATTAATTTCTCAATGTCTTATTTAGATGGAGGGAATTTAAATGTTGCTTCTCTTGACGTGGAAGCGGACGATGGCGTGATAGTTGAGGTTGAGCCACCTCGTCCCAAAAGGAAACTTATAGCTACATTAAAGGTAGGTCTTTCAGAGACAGAATCCTGTCCTAAGTAATCAAGGGTATGTCCTATTAAGGATAAGTAAGGGAAGGGCCATGGCTCATTGGCAGAACACATGGGTTGCATGCAAAAGGCACCAGGTTCAATCCCTAGTGTTTCCAGGTAGGGCTGGAAAAGATTCCCACCTGAAACCCTCAAGAGCTGCTGCCAATCAGTGTCAGCAATACTGAGCTAACTTCCAAATGGTCTGACTAGATACAAGGCGCTGCCTATATTCCTATTGGTTTCTGTGAGACTAGGGCTGGTGTATTTCAGTGCCGCCGCCCGCCCCCCCCCCCAATTTGTATATTATGCACATCAATTTGGGCATTTCCTGCCAGTTGATTTGTGTCTGCTCCTGACATTTACCACAAAAAACAAACAAAAATGGGAAAGGAGTAGTGGAAATAATTGTTTACTTCACTATTTGCTCAGGCCAGGAAAGAGTGGCCGGTCTTATTTATGTGAGTATTGATATTTGTTTATAAAAGTATTTATATACCACCGTCTCATAATTTTTTTTGACTAAGGCACCAATGTTCATAATGTTCTATTCTGTCAGTCTTTGAGGTTGAGACCACAGTGAAGAATGATAAGGAGAGATGTGGATGACTGCTCTTTTATTAGCTCTTCAAAACCAACAAAGATCATCTTATAACATCTTAAAGACTACATATTTGTTATGTCACAAGTTTTAATGGATTTAATGGATCCACTTAAAAAATGCTGTAGAGACCTGTAGTGACCTGTAGCACCTGTAGCAACATGACATAACCTATTCACTTGATCAGTGATAGAACTGAAAACAGATCACTAGAGGGGAGAGGCCTCTGGTTGCACTAACTGTTCTCTGTACTACTAGTTTTTATTATCAGCTGTTATGGCAAGAAAGCTCTAAAATTAACACACCTCTCATTTCAGATCTACAGTTCAGAGCTGGAAAACGAGTTCGACAATTTTGAGGACTGGCTCTGTATTTTTCCACTTCATCGTGGGAAAGCCAATGAAGATGAAGATGGAAATGAAGAGGATAATTTAGTGGGAAAATACAAGGTAGCTGGCTGGATTCAACTAACCCTGTGCACTAACGCAATGGCAGATCTAGCCCATAGCTGTCAACCGTCCCTTATTTTGCGGGAAACTCCCTTATCCGAGCGCAGTGTCCCGTTGCTGTCCCTTATTGATGATGTTCCTTAAATTTCCCGGGTTTCAAAGGAAACAGCTCCTCTCCCTCCCTCCCTCCCTGCCGGCCAGGGAGGAGGGAGGCTCCAACTGTGTTGCCTGGCTGCCTGCCCTTCCCCCCCTGACCTCCTCTCACCAGCCTCAGCCCCCAGGAGCCCCTCCCCGCCAGGACTGATGGGAGCCTTGGGCCCTTCCGCCACCATCCTCCTAGCGGCCGCCGAACTGAGCGTCTCTGCCTAGGGCCTTCCCTCTGCCCGCCACCTCCACTCCCGCTAGACTGCACTGCGGCTGCGCCGCCAAAGGACCCAGATGAGATGAGCAGCCTGGCATGGCCTAAGAATTGCTGAGGAGCTTTGAGAGGAGAGCGAGGGCAACCACAGAGAAAGCAGTTCAGAGAGAGGAGGAGGAGGTGGAAGCGGAGGAGGAGGCGGAGGCGCGGGCAGGTGTTCCAAGGGCTAACCATAGAGGGGGAAAGCGGAGGAAGGACCGCAAGCGCTTCTCCCATAGATTTGTAGTGGTAGACTAGCATAGATGGTCTGATCTGCGGGTTTAATTCGGGCGCTATTTCCCCCCCCCCTTCCTCCCACCCCGCCTGATGGAACTGAGAGCTGCAGATGGAGCATGAGAGAAAAGATACAGAACTGCAGCAGCATCTTCATAGCTTGGACTTCGTTTTGTGCAAAAAGTGGTTGCTGCTTGTAGTTATTAAATTGCAGTGTTTCATCAGCTGGTGTCTTGAGCAGCAACCTCTGGAAACGAAGGGCTAAAAACCGGAGCTGCTCTCCAAAATTATCTGGTCCCTTTTAACTTCGCATTTCAGCTGGTTGACTAAAATCTCTTATTTTGGCTGCTGATCCCTTATTTTCAAGGCAGCTGGTCCCTTATTTTCAAATCTGTAAGCTGACAGCTATGATCTAGCCTGCTCCGTAGGATGAAGGCTAATACTTTGCTTAGAATGTAGTAATAAACCTCCTTGTGTCTATTCCTTATGGAGTTATAGCTTTACTTTTACTGTGCTTTTCCTTCTCCTGTCTCTCCTGTGATTTATTGCACTTCCAATATATGTGTCACCAGAGGTGTGGTAGAGCTGTGATACTGCAGGACTCAACATGCTGCAGTCTCCTAGGAAACAAGAAGAAAAATCTTCTGACAGGTGTAGGGCTATTCAAAATATCATTCTACTAGAAAGAGTGATATAGATTGCCTTTTATTTAATCCCTCTTTTGCAGGGCTCATTCTATGTCTATCGGGCTGAAGAGGCAGGTGCAGAGCACAAGATCTCCCAGGGCATCCCCAGAAACAGACCCATTAAGGTCCTTGTCCGAATTTATATTGTAAAAGTAAGTATTTGTATGGAATGGCATGAGTTTTGAAACCTGTGCTACAATTACCAGATAATGAATTCATAACCATCCCACAACCTGCAAAGTCCCCTGGGATTCTGTTGTCACTGTTTGTATCTCCTTTGAGCTATGGCAAGGATGATCTCCCAAGATGGATAGTAGCTCTGTGATTTAAACCCTTCATTCAATTCAAGCTGCTCCTAATAATTTTGCTTTCATGAATTTGAAGATGAGATGTCACAGAAGGAGCCCCTGGAATTTCCAGACTCTGCCTTTAGATTGAGGAGACTTGGGACTGCTAGTGCCATCAATTCCATTCTGAGATGCAAACAGCATTCTAAAATGTTCTGTATTTTGCAGGGAGCCTCCAGACTCCCAGTGTTTTGCAGGAGGCATTCAAGTGCATATGAAAATGTTAGGTTTGCACAGTTAAAGTAGATTAAAGTGCTCTATCATCCCAATGCATCAAATCTCCCTCTCCATTTTAAGCAGCCTTTTTGCAGTTTGGAAAGTGACAGGGAAATGCATTGAAAAGTGAGGGATGGATGAATAATTAATGGGAGGACATGTAAATACCCCACAAGCAAATCAGAATGAACTCAGGCTGACTGCTTATTGTCATATAACTGTCCTATATAGAAATCAGCATGGATGCTGCATAACCTTTGTGCAAAATAATCAGGATGAATGCTAAATAAAGAAGACCCTGCACTATATTCCTTTATCTCAGCACACCATAAAAACATAGCAGTTCTTTTCCACTTTAGAACAGTACTGCTTTTGAAGGAAAGTAGGGTCGTCTCACCCTCAGGAGTTGTCTCACTCTTTCAGTGCATCTAGTATTTACTTTTTGAAGTATGGCAACCCTAGGTTTCCTCCCCACTCCATTCAGGTCTGATTGGTTAGTGACCATAGTTTTGCCTGTAACATGTGTCCTAGCTTCAGCAAGCAAGCCTTCTGAAGTAACAAGCACTTCAGTTGTTGTTCTGCTCCTGTTTGGGACATATTGGTCTGGCTGGCAGGAAATAATTTTTTTGGGAAGGGGAAAAGCGGCTAACTTCTAGGTTGCTCTGCCTCCTGAGGCTGGAAATGATGATCTTCGAGTTCCTTGTAACTCTATGATTTTATAACACTTGATGTTTTGATCACGTAACACAGGTCAGTGATCTTTTGCAATAGTAGTTTTTCATTACCAATTCAAGCTGAAGCTTCATGAAGGTGTTTCCAGACAAATATATGTAATGCTATATGCATAGCTGTCAAGTGTCCCTTATTTGAAGGGACAGTCCCTTATTCCAGGGCCATGTCCCGCTGCTGTCCCTTATTGATGGATGTCCCTTAAATGTCCCTTAAATTTCAAAGGAAGTAGCTCCTCTCCCTCCCTCCCTGCCGGCCAGGGAGGATGGAGGCTCCAACTGTGTTGCTTGGCTGTGTTGCTCACCCAATAAGAAGTCTAAGAACGACTGGGGGTGGAGCTTGCATGCCTTGTGTGTAGCTGGTTAATACAAGCTGAGGGGGTTTTTGAATGCTGGGCACCATTTTGTTGCACGTGCTGCTGCAAACTTTGCAGTGCAAAGCCAGGCCGGGGAGCCATCTTAAGTTGAGGCTGCATAGGCCTTGTGATGCATGTGATTCAGATTCTGTTCAGTTGAACCTCTGGTTACAAAGTTGGTTGGACAGTGTTCTCGAAGCTACCAGCATGAGTTTGACCAGACTGCAGGAGGACAGGAGGACAGGAGTGCCTGGAACAGGTGAGGATGCAGGTTCCTTATTTTGGCTGCTGGTCCCTTATTTTCAAGGCTGATGGTCCCTTATTTTCAAATCTGTAAGTTGACAGCTATGGCTATATGGTTTTGTTCCACCAATGTTATAGTGCCACGTATTATGTTTTTTAGGCAACTAATCTCAGTCCAGCAGACCCCAATGGCAAGGCAGATCCCTACCTTGTGGTTAAAATCGGGCAGCAACAGAAAGACACCAAGGAGCGGTACATCCCAAAGCAGCTGCATCCAGTCTTTGGAGAGTAAGAATGCAGCTTTACTTTGCATCTGAGTTGTATCCTCTCCACATTGCTTATAGCAGATTTTGCCTTACCACTAGGTAAACCTAGGCAACTGCAAAGGGTAGCTTGTGTTGGTCCCATTGTTGGAGATGCAAAAGGGAGGGATTCATATTCTCAGCACCACCTATGTGTGCATGCATCTCTAACAAGATGGTGGTGCAGCAAAGAAGGAAAGAGGGCTGGATCTATAGGAAGATGAGGAAGGGTATAGCAGTTATCAAAGGATAGCGGAAATGAGGGGTGAACAAACAAGAGCATTGTTGGGTTCTGCCAATGACTTGACCACGTGAGATGGGGGAGGGAAATTGGCAAGTTCAGGGTCTTCAAGGTGAAGGGTCTGTTAAAGGGGGCTTGTGCCAGTTGGATGTCATGGATGGATGTGTGTGACTTTACCCAGATATGATACATAGGTTTAAAATGGTGCAGGTTCTATTACAACAAGAATTAAAGTGAGGGTGGAGAGCCTACTTCCATAGGTTGTTTCCCATCCTTTAGTTGCCCATATATATTCTCATCCTGTCTGCCTCTCTCTCTTCTTCAGAGTGCTGGAGCTGAGCATATCATTTCCCATAGAATCAGAACTCACCATATCAATATTTGACCATGATTTGGTCGGATCAGATGACTTAATTGGGGAAACAAAGATCGACTTGGAGAACCGATTCTACAGCAATCACAGAGCCAACTGTGGGGTGGCCTCGCAATATGACACGTATGTAATGTAGAAGGAGTTAGCAAGGCAACCACAAACCCTTCTTGTCATTTTGTTAGTATTTTTTAAATTATTATTTTGCAGAAAGTATTGCTTTTTCAAGTGGCTGGTAGCAACTCTGTAGCCTTCCCAAGGAAGCCTGTTTCTATAGTGGTGGGTAGGGGTTGGACTCTGCTCCCTGCTCTATAGAAACGTCTCCTGGAATGCTAGCACTAAGATGAAATAAACCAGCTTCACATTCAGTTCTATACCCATTAGGAGGTAATGGCTATGGCCTCATGTGACACTAAGCCATCATTTGATGTAACTGTTCAGCAAACCACTGGTCATCTTACAGATGAGCTGACAAGCCACAGCTTATTTCTCCAAAGCTTAGTTTGTTCTCCATCTGATCTTGCCTTGTAGCTTAGATGAGCACCAAATGAAACAAGGTTAAACAAGGTAGTTGGTTCAGACATAATGCCATGCTAAAGTTAAAACAAGCCATGATGAGTTAAGCCAATAACAAACCATGGTTTCACACTGCTTTGTTTTCAGAAAACAAACCATGGTTTCACACTGTGCTTTGTTTTCAGAAAACAAACCATGGTAAATCTGCTAGGTTCAGATGTTCAAACAAACCATACTTTGACTTAACAAACCATGGTGTAGTATTATGTGCAGACCAGGCCAATAAGTTTGATCCTGTTCCTTCCTTACAGAGAGGGCTACAACATGTGGCGTGATGCTTTCAAACCCACACATATCTTGGACAGTTTGTGTAAGAAGAATTCACTCCCCTCAGCTGAGTACAGGCGGGAGGAAGTCAAAGTAAACAACAAGATTTTTAAGATCCCTCCTGAAGCTTTTCCTGAAGGTACTGGTTTATGCTAAAAAAAAACAAAAAACAAAAACTTTTTTTACCCAACTTTTCTGACAAGTTGCTCAGGGTGATATACATTGTTCTCATGCTCCCTATTTCATTTTCACAACAACACTGTGAGGCGGGTTAAGCTGAGAGGCAGTGACTAGCCCAAGGTCATCCAGTGGACATCTCAGCTCAGTGGGGATTCGAATATGGGTCTACCCAATTCTAGTCCGACACTCTAACCACTACAACACACTTGTTCAGTGTTTCAAAGGAGAACATAAAGCTAAAGCTGCTAAAGTGAGCAGTGGTGAGATCCCTTTGAAATTCCTATATAATTTATTTATAATAACGATAATAATTGATTATTTGTACCCCACCCATCTGAATGGGCTGCCTCAGCCACTCTGGCTGGTTTCCAGCACATATAAAAACATAGTAAAACATTGAACCTTAAAAAGCTTTCCTATACAGTACAGGACTGCCTTCAGATGCCTCCTAAAGGTTACCGGTATATAATTCCTAGGCTTTGCCATGACGTTCTTCATTGGTTGATACTGATAAACAGTACTGATTCTGTCTGGTCCCCTTTCTTAGGGGCTTCTGGTTGTTGTTGTTGTTGTTGTTGTTGTTGTTGTTGTTATTATTATTATTATTAATTTATTATAGAAGCCTTTGTAAAAGACAAGAAAGAAAACGAAGATGAAACCTGGTCTGCTTATGATGAGCACAAGGCTTTGTATGTTCTTCAACACTGGGATGAAATGCCAGAATATGGATATAAATTAGTACCAGAACATGTAGAAGTTCGGTCCCTTTACAATCCAGACAGCCCGGGTCTCCTACAGGTGAGACGAGACTGTTGGTTTACTCATAATACAACTTCTGCACATTGGTACTATAGGATCATGTGCAAGGAATGTTGCAATAGCACAACCGCAGCGGGGAAAACACACCCCTGTTATATCCATTGTAGGGAGGGCAAGGCTGTTATACATAGCAGATATAGACAGAAAGGGTGGTATGGCAAGAGGCAGCACTTGAGACCAAAAATGCATACCTTCTTCCACAATCATAAAGGTCTTTAGGCCAGCCATTACCAATGTAGGGCCCACTAGGTGCTTTGAACTATAACTCCCATCAGCCCCAGCCACCAGAGGACACTAGGTTGGCAAAGACTGGCTTAGCTTCTTCCCTTTCCATTGAAGCCTTGGGAAATTATACCTGTGTCAACGTAGACGTTGTTTGTAAAACCTTATGCAGAGACTTTGGAATGTATGAGTGAGAGTTGTTGCACTAATCCCAGGCCACTTCGAAACAAAAAGAAAATTAGCTCCTGAACATTGAAGTTGAGTAAAAATCATTTCCCTGAGTTTCAAAATATGTCTGCAATATTTCATAAATACTTGTTAGCACCATTCTGGACGTTTCCCTCTCCCTTCATTAGATAGATTCAACTGCTCTTGAATCTCAGAAACAAACACCTTGTTTTCTCCCAGGGTGCTCTCCACATGTGGATCGATATGTTTCCAAACGATGTCCCTGCACCACCTCCTGTCAACATCAAACCACGACTCCCAATCAGGTAAAGGCCCTTAGTGAACTGGAAGAGAGCCAATTCCTAAACTATTTGTTGCTTTGCCTTTTATAGAACGTTTTCTTACATTGTGTGCCGCCTGGTAGGAACTATTGCAGAAAAACATCTGCAACAGGCACCTGACCTGCTGGTGCCTGTGCTAATAATGTATAGGAATTGCTATGTGAATGGCTGCCACTATGCAATAGTATCCCCTTAAAGAGGAGGAGTCTCTTCTGTTTTAACGTGCCGGTGAAATGCAAATGAAGCAAGTTTAAACGCAGAGACCTTTGGAAGATGTTTCGAAGCTCCAGCGATCAACTGATTGTTGGGGCTTCAAAGCACAGTGTAAGGTTCTCAACAAGCACCAACTATTGATTAAAGAGAGCCCTAAACAGCTGAAGCCCCAACTACTATATTATTATTATTATTATTATTATTATTATTATTATTATTATTAAAATTTATATACTACCCTTCATCCGAAAATCTCAGGGCCGTTCACAAGATAAAAAATACAGAATAAAAGCACGAAGAAATAGTTAGAAGAAAGCCAAAACAAAACAATAACCTTCCCTCCTATAAACACACTGTCAGCTGGCATTGGTGGCATTGGTGGCACTTGGGTGCATTTCCACCAAGGAGCTGCACCACCACCAACTCAAAGTCAGCTGACAAGACCTTTGTTTGGGCAGGTGACCTGATGCTCTTGGATGGCAGTGGGTGTTACAGCTAGTGCAGCAAAAAGGGAGGAACAGCTTGGACTCTAAATGGAGTATTTCTGCATGCACCCTTTCTCTGCAGAAGGGGAAATTACCTGGCTTTGAAAGCATTTCCTCTGCTGCAGAAACTTCACACTTCACAATCTAGCGATCAGCTGATTGGAAGTTACAGGGAGCCTCTCTGAAGCCACAAACCCAGCTCATTGACACTAAACCTGCTGCTGCAAAAAAAGGTTATTGTAACTGTCAACTGACTGATGGTTACAGCAACCTCTTTTGAGCTTTGATAGGTTTCACCCACCTGATGTCATTACAAGCTGGCCCACAGGGGGTGGAAGAGAGAAGGATCTAACCTGCCTTCCTGATGCAGTTCCCTACCCCTGGTCTAAGGACTAAAATTACTCAGTTGCACCCTGTCTACCCTACGATCATTTGGCATGCTTCTGTTGTGGTTCACATACTGGGTAGTCTGGCCCCTCATATTGGTAAAGGGTACTCTTCATTCTTTGTGGAAAGTTTTGTCCAGAATTTACAGATGCAGAAAATAAGTTTTGAACAGAACTTTGCATTTTCTCATTCTTTCTAGCTATGAGCTGCGTGTCATTATCTGGAACACGGACGATGTGGTCCTTGACGACGTCAATCCAATAACAGGAGAAATCTCCAGTGACATCTATGTGAAAAGGTGCTTTCACCAATAGATTCAGATAGTCCGAAATGATAAGTCCGAAATGATAAAGAAATGATAAGTATAGCTTATCATTTCTTTAGAAACATGAGGATTTTCCTGATGGAATAAGCAGCCAACTGTTCTGGTTTCAATACAGTGGGTTGCTAGTTTAGCAGGAGTTAAATCTTTTGATTAATAAGTAATATTGGGTTGTATCCAATGTAGTGCTAAGTAACTGTCCCATTTTCACCTGCACAATGGGACCCCCTCCCCCTTCTCCCACATGTACTCCCTAAATTATGGGTTTTGTGCCTTTTGTGAGGTGGGGCCAGGAACTGATGCTAAATTATTGCTAGATTCTAATAAAGGTTCTTCTGCAGTTGGATCAAAGGACTGGAGAAGGACAAGCAAGAGACAGATGTTCACTTTAACTCTTTGACTGGGGAAGGCAACTTCAACTGGAGATTTGTGTTTCGCTTTGACTACCTCCCAACAGAAAAAGAGATAACTTACAAGAAGAAGGATTCCATCTTCTCTCTGGAGGAATCGGAATTTCGGGAGCCAGCTGTCCTGGTCCTTCAGGTCTGGGACTATGATAGGATTGCAGCAAATGACTTTCTAGGTATTTTAATGCTCACTGTGCCTTTTAAAGGTTTGGGGCATATATAAATGTTTTTCTTCTTCTTCTTAGTTGTTTCCAGAAGGGTGTGCAACAAATATATTGCAGGGAAGTTAAAAACTGGCCCTACAAAGCTTCTGAAACTCTCCTTTTCTTTCTACTCCTCCTTCCCTGCCTGCATAAAACTCATCCATTTAGAGGCTTTTTTAGCAGTGCAATTTCCTAAAATGGCTAATCTGAATTGAGGAGGCTTCCAGGGATAGGAAAAGGAGAGTGCATGTGCTCGGCAAGCACATCTTTCTATAGTCCATCTGTTTTTCACCTTCATATACAAATAATTTATATTCAGTAAAAGTAATCTAGCCCATTTGTGTCTAAATTCTCAGTACAGCTATTAAAAGCTTGTCTGCTGCAAGCAAACAAATGGTAAAACACCACTCAAAGCCTTTCATTCATGACTCCATATTGTTTTGATTTGGTTTCAGTTCCTGTTGATTAAATTGCATGGAATTGAATTAAAACAATATGGGATAATGGATGAAATTTTGTAAATACACTGGGGCAAGAACAAGCTCTAAAAAGGGAAAACTAATAGGCAGCACCATCTAGTGGTTGATCAAGGTACTGCAGATTTTTGAACTTCATTCTGATTTTGTTGGGGTGAAGTTGCAAATTCTGAACATGGTTTGCTGCCCAGATATCAATTACACTGAATGCATGAAATTGGACAGCAACAAAGAGATCTCAGCTGTATTTCCTACTATGCCATCTTTTTGCATATTTCCTCTTTCTGTACATCCTACTGTTTCCTCATGTAATATGGGGATTTACAACATCCTAGTGGTAAGAAATTGCACGCTAAAGACAAATTTAGGTTGAAGAAGAATGTTTTTAACCAATGAAGATGTAACGTTCTGGAATAGCTGTGATGGCAAAGAACATCACAAAGCTTGAGATGGAAGGAAAGAAGCACGTGGAGGATATCATATTGAAATATACTCAGAGTCGCAAAGTGATTTCATGCTCTTTATTCAGCTCATAGTGGTGAGGAGGAATGAATAAATGTCCCCTCACAGTATCTGCTTTATATACATTATTTACACAATGGGCTGCACATGATTGGCTAATTCTGGAATTCTACTGTAAGCCAATCAGGTTGTGGATTCACTTCTATCTGGAGCAGGATTGGGTGGTTCCTGCCAACCAATCATACTGCTGCATTGTTCTAGGACCAATCAGACTGCTGCATTCTGAATCCTATTGTTCTAGGACCAATCAGACTGCTGCCTTTTGGATCCTATTGTTCTAGGACCAATCAGACTGCTACAGTTTGGATCCTATTCAACTCAGTACATAACACCCCTCCCCTCTAAGTTCCAGTCCTGCCCGGGAGGTCGCATTCATAGTCCTCAAGGTATGCCGGCGGCCTACGTGTGCGTTGTGGCCTGGGGTGTTCCCTGGTCCGGGCTCCGGGTTCTGGCTCGTGTTCCAAGGATGCTGGCTGTGATGCGGCTGTTTGGTCTGGTGCAACCGGCTCGCTCAGTCGTGGTTCTGGTTCCGGTGTCCTTTCGGCCTCACGGGTCCTCTCTGTATTTACTGATTCTGCCTCTCCTGCTGGCCCCTCCTGCTCTATGGGCCTCACTGCCCCGCTGTTCCCTTGGGACTCCTCTGACCTGTCCTCCTCCTGGTTTTCTCCCGGGAATCGTCGCCGTATCTGGTCGCAGTGGCGGCGCCAGCATTGCCCCCCATCCGTTAGCACCTCGTACGACACGGGGCCAGTGACCCTGGTGATTGTGGCGGGTACCCATGCTGGGCCTGCCCCAAAATTCTTTGCGTACACTGGGTCCTGGGCCTCGAAGGTCCGGGGGTTCCTGCCTTCCCCCACCACTACCTCATCCTGAGCTCTATCGGGGTGAAGGCGGTCCAATCTGATTGCAAGGCGCCGACCCATTAGTAGTTCAGCGGGGCTCCGGCCAGTCGTTGAGCTGGGGGTGCTGTGCTGTGCTAGAAGGAATGTGGCAAGGCGGTACTCCCAGTCCCCTTGCGTCATGCGGCGAAGGGTGTCCTTGGTGGTCCGCACCATGCGTTCTGCTTGGCCATTGGTGGCAGGGTGGAACGGCGCCGAACGGATGTGGCGGATGGCGTTCTGCGCTGTGAAGGTTTGGAATTCTCCTGACGTAAATGCAGTCCCGTTGTCTGAGACGAGAGTGTCAGGGAGCCCGTGGGTTGCAAACAGCCTGCGTAGTACCCGGATGGCTGCGGACGTGGAAGTGGACGGTACCAGTGCGACTTCCAGCCATTTGGTGTAGGAGTCCACCACTATGAAGAATGTTTTCCCCTGAAAGGGGCCAGCGAAATCCACATGCAGGCGTGACCATGGTGCTCGGGCGGACTCCCAGGACTGGACTGGGGCCCTTGGGGGGTCTGGGCGGGATTCTTGGCAGGCCTGGCAGTGTTTGACCCAGGCCTCTATCTCTCCATCGATCCCCGGCCACCACACATAACTCCTGGCAAGGGCCTTCATTCTTACTACCCCTGGATGTGTCTCGTGTAGGGCTGTGAGGACCCTTTTGCAGAGGGGCTGGGGAACAACGACTCTGCTTCCCCATAACAGGCACCCCTTGTGGGCCGACAGTTCATGTTTGCGGGTTGTGTAGCCGGCGAATTCTGGCCCGGGGCTGCTGCTGGGCCATCCCCTCCACACCCAGTCCAGGACCCGGGAGATGACCCTATCTTTCTTGGAATGGTGTGCAACTTCTTGTGCCTGAATGGGGCGGTCGGGAAGCAGCTCCAGGCTCATAACCTCTTGTGCAGGTGCTGGGTCAGGGCCTGTTTCCGGTAGTGGTAGCCTGCTGAGGGCGTCCGCATGGCCCATCGCCTTCCCAGGTCGGTGAATCAGTGCATACTGGTAGCTGGCAAGGAAATTTGACCACCTGAGGACGCGAGGAGACAGCACTTGGGGGGTCTGCTTTTCGGGGGCAAACAAGCCAAGCAACGGCTTGTGGTCAGTCACCACGGTGAAGGGCCGCCCGTACAAGAAATCATGGAATTTTTTTACTCCCTTTACGATTGCCAGACCCTCCTTGTCGATTTGCGAGTAGTTCCGCTCGGTTGTGTTGAGTGTCTGGGAAAAGTACGCCACCGGTACCTCTCTTCCATCCGGGAGTTGGTGCCCCAGGACAGCTCCAATGCCATAGGGTGAGGCGTCACATGCTAGCACCACCGGCAGCCTCTCGTCGAAGTGTGCCAAGACCGAGTTTGAGACAAGCAAGTCCTTGACTGCCTGGAATGCGGCCTCCTGGCGCTGGCCCCACACCCAAGGGGCCCGCTTGTCCAGGAGTCTGTGTAGGGGCTCCGCTACCGCCGCCTTGTGGGGAAGGAAGGAATGGTAAAAGTTCAATAGTCCCAAGAAGGCCTGAAGTTCAGTCTTGCTCTTGGGCGCTGGGGCATCACAAATGGCCCGTACCTTGTCCCCAGTCGGGTGGACCCCTTCTGCGTCCACCATAAATCCCAGAAAGTCCACCTGAGGCACTCCTAGTAGACATTTTTCCCGCTTCACCTTGAGACCCGCCGTCTGGAAACGGTGCAGAACGGTGCGGAGGCGGTCCTCAAACTCCTCTGGTGTGGGGCCGGCAATCAACACATCATCGAAGAAGGGGGTGACGCCAGGAATCCCTTTAAGGAGAGAGTCCATTATATTCTGGAATATGCCTGGTGCCACGCTGACACCGAATTGCAGCCGCTTTACCCTGAACGCTCCTCTGTGCGTCACAATCGTCTGTGCCTCTGCTGTGGCCTCATCTACTGGCAGCTGTTGATATGCTTGGGCCAAGTCCAGCTTGCCAAAAATTTTCGACCCAGCCAGGGTGGCAAGGACATGGCTGACCACTGGCACTGGGTATGCGTGGGCCGTGAGGGCCTTGTTTATGGTACATTTGTAGTCTGCGCAGATGCGGACCGAACCATTAGGCTTGACGGGTGTGACGATTGGGGTTTCCCAGGGAGCATTAGGCACCGGCTCCAGCACTCCTTGCTCTACGAGTCGGTCCAATTCCTCGTCTATACGGGGTTTCAAGGCGAACGGGACCCGGCGGGCCTTGAGCCTGACCGGTCGTACTGCGGGGTCAAGCTGTAGCGCAATGGGGGGGCCCGTATACTGTCCCAATTTCCCATCGAAAACCCCTGGAAATTCCTTGCATATGGCGTCCACGTCCACTTGTAAGCTAGTGTGGTTCACCCCGGTGACAGCTAGCCCCAGTGGTCCAAACCATGCCAATCCCAGTAAGCTAATGTAGGGGCCCTTGACCACAAGCAAGTCCAGTTGCCGCGTCCGCCCTCGGTATTGCACCCTGAAGGTCCCCACCCCCATTGTGGGGACCTTACGTTTCTGGAAGTCCCGGAGGGTGAATGGGGCCGGCCTGAGTTTGGGACCCCCAGTGGGACACAGTTTCCTTAAGGTCCTTGCCGAGATTATGGATAGAGTTGAACCCGTGTCAAGCTCCATGCGGCATGGGGCCCCCTCTATCTGTACCTCTACATAAATTTTCTCTACGTTGGGGTGGGGCAACTGGTATACCTGGAAGTCCGTGAGCTCCGTCGAGTTGCCTTGGTGCGTTGGGCCCCGGGACCTGGGGCTCTTGGATTGGTCATCTGATGCCTGGTGTCGGGTGGGCCGAGCCCGACACACCCGGGCGATGTGTCCCGATTTTCTGCACTGCCTGCACTCTGCGTTGCGGAAACGGCAGGTCCTCCTCTCGTGACTCTCCCCGCAGCTTGCGCAGTTCCCTCCTTCTCGTCGAGGCAGCTGTGGTCTGTGCGCTGCTTGAGTGCGCTGCTGTACTCGGTGCACCTCCTCCCTGTCGGATCCTGAGTCGTCGGTGAGGTCTTCATGGTGGACCCTCGGTTGGGATGGCAGGCTCGGCCGTGCCTCTTGGGTCGACCTCTCGGCAGCTTCTGTTGCCAGGGCCTCCTCCAGAGCGACCTGGAACGTTAGGTCCTTCTTAGCGTAGAGGCGTCGTTGCAGCTTCTCATCCTTCAGGCCACCGACGAGGCGGTCACGAAGCATGTTCTCCAGCTCTGAGAAGTTGCAGAACCGGGCGGCTTGGCGGAGAGAGGTCACAAACCCAGTTATGGTTTCCCCAGGGGCTTGCCGCTTTGCGTAGAAGGCATTTCGACGAGCCACCACTGAGGGCTGCGGCGAAAAGTGCCCCTTCAGCTGTTCCATTATTGTTTTGTATGGAACAGTAGCGACGTCTTCAGGCGCAAGGAGAGCCCGGGCGATTTCAAACGTCTCCTCTCCGCAGACGCTGAAGAATATCGCCCTCTTCTTGGCGTCTTCTTCGTCGGTGACCCCTTTGGCTTCTAGGAGGAAGGTGAAACGGGAGGCGTACGCTTCCCAGTCTCCAGATGCTGGGTTGAATGGCGAGAAGCTGCTGTTGGCTGCCATTCTGAGTTCCTTGTGCCCCGGAGCTGAAGCCTGGATACACGGTGCGAGGCAGCGGTGCGGCAGTTGGCGGTGCTGCGGTGCTGTGTGTGGCAGTCAGCTCAGCGGGATCCCACCCTCGTCGCCAGTGAAATATACTCAGAGTCGCAAAGTGATTTCATGCTCTTTATTCAGCTCATAGTGGTGAGGAGGAATGAATAAATGTCCCCTCACAGTATCTGCTTTATATACATTATTTACACAATGGGCTGCACATGATTGGCTAATTCTGGAATTCTACTGTAAGCCAATCAGGTTGTGGATTCACTTCTATCTGGAGCAGGATTGGGTGGTTCCTGCCAACCAATCATACTGCTGCATTGTTCTAGGACCAATCAGACTGCTGCATTCTGAATCCTATTGTTCTAGGACCAATCAGACTGCTGCCTTTTGGATCCTATTGTTCTAGGACCAATCAGACTGCTACAGTTTGGATCCTATTCAACTCAGTACATAACAATATAGTTTTTTCTTGATGCCTCTGTTGTGACCCGTTAGGATCATTTAAGATTTTCCCAGGTATCTTTCTGCTTAGGCGATTGTGTTCCTTCACCCCTCCCCTTTTAATGTAATGTTGTGTGGTGTACAAATACACCAGGGGGTGATTTAGTGGATGCATTTTGCAGTGGTGGATTTGGGGCTCTCAAATTTCTGTGGCACCCTCTTGCAAGGGGCACCAGCATTGTTGTGGTGCCCCATGAACCACCAAGCATTCTTGCATTCAGTTGCTAGTCTGGCTGGCTTTCTTATGTGGAGTTGTGGGGCAGCGCCATCGTGCTCTCTGTCTCCAGAAGTAAAATGTCTTGGTTGCTGAGGAAGAGTTCCTCTGCCCCACCCTGCCTTGGAATGCAGGCTTACTTGAGCTTCCCTACTTTTGTGCCTTCCAGCCTCCTAGTAGCTATTATAAAAGGAAGTGGAAGAGGCTGCTGATTAGTTGGTCAGTAGTTCCTGGGCTATGCCTTGAATCTGTTTTCTGACTCTTTGTTTCCTTTGCCTTGCTGTTCCCTGAATACTGCTCAGTTTTGTTTGCTCATTCCTTGCCAGATGGTCCTTAATTTTCCCCTGATCCAGCTATGCTGACTTGTGTAAGACAAACTGCTGTATTTGGGTTTGGAAATACTTTTTCCACCCAGTCAGGTTGACAATGATCTCAGGCTTCCCTACCCTGTAAGCTAGGGCTGCCATACATTACTGGGATTTTAAAGGCGGAATTGACATACAGTGGGAGTTTCTGAAAGGTGCCTTGTCCTGGATGTTAGGCAAGTCAATGAAAAGACCAAAAGCTCAACAACTTTTGGGGTGTCCTGGTAACCCTACTGTAAGCACCTTTTAGCTGTGCATTTTCTACCTACTTCTATTATGATGGAAGTTCCTGTTTTGAACCAGGGGACTGTTTGCTCCAGTCTAATGCTGTGATCTCTACAAAAATGTAGTGGCTGCATTCTGTAAATCAAATCGTAGCCCAATAGCTTCAAGCAAAATTCCTGCAATTCCCTGTGGGTGGAAATACTGTGTTTCCTAGCCATCTGGGGGGAAATTGTCAAATTTCCCATTATAAGTGGCCAGTATATGATATTATCCCAACTTTGTTGTGTTTCAAGGAGCCATTGAGTTGAAGCTGAACGATATGGTGAGAGCCGCCAAGAGTTCAGAGCAGTGCACCATCAAGATGGCCAAGGAGAAGGCCATGCCCCGCTTCTCTATCTTCCGAAACAAACGAATGAGAGGCTGGTGGCCATTCATCAAACTCAAGGGCCAGGAAGACATTGAAAGGGAAGAGAGGGAGGCTAAGCAGAAGAAGAAAAAGAAGAAGAAGAAGAAGTGGAGGAGCTCTGTAAAACCAGAAGACGTTGAGTTTTCAGATCCTAGTGGAAATATATTCATCCTTACAGTAAGAGAACTTCACTGAAGATGCACTTATTTTTATAATTATTTACATTTATTAGCTATCTGTTAAGCCGTTTCTCTAGGCAGCATACAACACAAATCAAATACAGTGGTACCTCAGGTTACATACGCTTCAGGTTACATACGCTTCAGGTTACAGACTCCGCTAACCCAGAAATAGTACCTCGGGTTAAGAACTTTGCTTCAGGATGTGAACAGAAATCGCACGGTGGTGGCGCAGCAGCAGAGGGAGGCCCCATTAGCTAAAGTGGTGCCTCAGATTAAGAACAGTTTCAGGTTAAGAATGGACCTCTGGAACGAATTAAGTACGTAACCAGAGGTACCACTGTAGTACATTGAGGGTGCAATCCACACCCACTCGTTGTGGCCTGGGCTGAGTGGGACTCCCCTTCCATCAAGTCCTGCTGAGCTCCACTGGCCTCCACCTGCAGAGCGATGCCAACGTCACTCTGCTGGCCCAGAACCCCCACTCCACTCTGTGTAAGGCAGAACTGCCACTGGCAGGATCTCCACCATTGGCAGCAAGTGGGTGAGAGTCTCTGAAGCACAGCAGACTCTTGCAGTATGTCAGACATTTTGCTCACAGTGTGCTTCTCTCTAGGGAAAAGTGGAAGCCGAATTCCAGCTACTGACTGTAGAGGAGGCTGAGAATGCCCCAGTTGGTCGGGCACGGAAAGAGCCTGAACCCTTAGAGAAACCCAAGTAAGTATCTAAAGATTTCTATAAATGACTTTGTAAATGAGAAGACCAGGCTGGTTCAGGCCGTGATCCGTCTAATGCAGCATCCTGTTATCATGGTGGTCAGGTGCCTATGGGAAGCATACAAGCCTATGGGAAGCCCCTGCTCTATACTAGGGATGGAGGAATCTGTGGACTCCAACCCCCATCAGTCCAGCTATCATGGCCATCAGCCAGGGATGATGGGAGTTGTAGTCCAGCAGCATCTGGAGGGCCATAGGTTCCCCATTCCTGCTTTGTACAGTTGTGAATTAAAGGGAATACATTAATATTGTTGGAACACACTATATAACAGGAAAGCTGATTAAATGCAAAATGACCTTTGGATTTCCAGGCTTTCAAGCATAGGTTGACTTGTCTTCACTGTGAGCATTGACCTATTATCAGCTGGGGGGGGCTAGCTATGTGCTACCAACATTAACTTTGTTGCTACACCCTTGTCCAAACCTGCATTGAGTCTTGCCCTTTCTTTTCTCCCCAGCCGCCCAAAAACATCCTTCAACTGGTTTGTGAATCCCATGAAGACTTTTGTCTTCTTCATTTGGAAGCGGTACAAGAAGTACATAATTGCACTACTTATTATTGCAATTTTGACCATATTCTTGGTTCTCATACTCTACACAATGCCGGGATACATCAGCGAGAAGATAATAAACGGCTAAAGACAGTGCTTTCTGTCCTCTTCCCCAAGTTGGGACTTGACAAAGGAAGATAACAGTGACTTCTGTGCCAAAGACATTAAGGAGCATGTGCAGCTGGCTGATTGTGCCTGGAGCACTTTGAAAATGCAACTGTCAGAGTAAGGGAAGAGACTGCCCACATTTAGGCAGTCAGGCATCCTGCTCACATCTGTGATGTGATGACAATTATCTCTGAAGAGCCTTTGGAATTATTCATTAAACGCCTTGCCTTTCATTAGCTCTTAAGATGGTATGCTTGTTCTATGACCCTGCAACTCTTTATAGCTAAAGCAAACAACTGTCACTTAAGAAGAAAATAAGAAGAGGCCACCTATAGCAATAGATATAGAAGCATGGAAACCTAGCAAAATGGAAAGGAATTTATAGTTTTATGCCACTGCTGTCTGTGTCTCCATATCATATGAGTCTGGTATGTGGGTGTGGTTTGCTAGGAATCGCCTGGCATGTCCAATTGATACCCCTAGTGGTTCTCAGTTGGTCTGTGGGTTGGCAGTTCCCCATTCCTTAATGTATTGGTTTGAGAAATGTGGATTTGCTAAATTTGCATTAAAATGCGGATCACATTTCTCATCCATCCCTACACTCTAGTGCAATAAGCAGTATACATGCCATCATGTTTGGAAGTGGGAGACAGCTGTGCTGTTTTCCATTTTTGTTAGTAGAGCAGGGCAGCTAGATCACAAGTTCATCCATCAAATGATATTTGTAAATATATAAATCACAGATTGGAGGGATAAGGAGTAGGGTTATGTTACTCCTAAGCATTGCAAGCACTGCCTAAAAGGTGCCTCTGACATTTGTGCAACCTCATTGTGTGAAAAACTATTCAGCATTATCTAGCAAAACGATTCGATTTTCCCAGCAAGATACTGCACTTTTGGAGCAAAGAAAATGTGTTGTCTTGGCAACAGAAAACTGTCTTTGACAAAGGTATTGCCTGTATTAGCTGAAATGCTGCTTGTGTCTTTTTACCCTGTGAAATAGTGACATTGATATAACATGATTTTTGCTGTTCTTTAAAGATTACATGCACTTTAAAAATAAATAACACTGCCACTTTTGCAAATTACAGGGTGGTGTTTTTTCCCCAGAAATGCATATTTCTACAAATGTGTTTTTTGATACAACCAGAGTGATTCACACATAGAGGCAAATTTCCAAATGCAGATCTGCTCTGCTGGGGCAATTGTGGTGGGGGGGGGGGGACACACACACTGTGTCAGTCCAACAACCTACTTCTGCTCTTGAAAAAGTAGATTAGCCTTCTGTGACCTTGTGCCCTCTAGCAATTTTGGATTAAAACTCTGATGAAGCTCTGGGGTTCCTGTATCTTCTCTCTCTCTCTCTCTCTCTCTCTCTCTCTCTGTGTGTGTGTGTGTGTGTGTGTGTTTCTCTCCCCTGCAGGTGAAGAAGCAACTGAGGGTGAGCAGTATTAAGCTTAAAAAGCAACTCGAGGGTTAAGCAGCCGACTAGAAATGCAATACACCTCACTATAGTGGAGAAAATTGTGACCAGGTAACCTGGTCTGTACTATTCAGGTACTAAGTGTTGATGGGTGATTTCAAGGCCTCTCCTGCTCCCCCATATTTTGATTCTTTATATTTGAAGTAGGACTGGATGGTTTAAACAGAATGTAGCTGTTCAAGTAGTAAACATAATGAATAACCCTACTCCGAGAGACAGAGAGAGAGAGAGAGAGAGAGAGAGAGAGAGAGAGAGAGAGAGAATTACTAGGTTTCAGTGAGGATTCAGAAACAGTCAGGGGTGCCAACTTGAATAAAATATTGGGGGGAGGGGCAGGTAAGCCCCACCCCACATAATCAATCACTAGACATGGCACACACATACCATTTGAATCAACTTTTTTGGGTGGGAGTCCCCTCAAATATTTTATTGGGGAGGCTGAAGGGACCCCAGCCCCTAGCAGTTGGCTCCCATGTTAAACAGTATTTAACAAACTCTGAGTAGTACTGTGTGTGTGTTTGGGGGCAGGGAAGCAGTGGCAAGAGGCCAGCTCTTTGCAACTTGTGGACATGGAGGGACAGCGTCCGTCGCTCTGCCTTTCTGGTGTTTGTGGCCTTCTCAGCTACCCTTAGCTGCTTCCTCTCAATCCTGAGTTCCCCTTTTTCTGTGGCCTGGCAGTCTGACGCTGCTGCTTCTCTGGATCTGATCTGCAACGAGGCGTTAAGGAAGCAGGATGCCTGAGTTTATCTCTGTTCAGGACTTTATCTCCCAGACCCAAGAGGATCTCAGCTCTCCGACCACCTCCTCCTTTTCCAGCCACATGGGCAAATGCAGGAACACCGTTTGCAGCCTAGAGGAGGTAAGAGAGGGTTCAAGGAAGGAGGTGGTGGTGGCTGGGCCGAAGCCAAAGCGGAGGGGGAGATCTTGGGATCCCATGAGGAGAATTTGCTGCTGGGTGTTCCTCACTCTGTGCAAGGAAATAGACAAACTGAGGAGCGAAGATGGGTGCAGTTATTTTTATTTATTTAAGGATTTGTACCCCACATTTCCTTCAAAAGAGGAAGCTAAAAACAGCTTGCACAATGTCCATAGAGATTAACAGAGAACAACCAATTCCCATAAATGAGCTTGAAAAACCAAATAGCACAAGCTTCAGGGAAACTTTTATTCAGTACAAAGCTGCCCATCCAGCCAATGAAATTAACAGAAACCACTTCTTCTAAACAGGCAGTATTCACTTGCCTTCTAATGACCGAAGGACCAGATCTGGGGGAACAGATTCCATAGCTATGTTGCAGGCAAGAGCCTCTACTTGATATCTTGTCAGATTTCTCCTCACTGACAGAAGGAACCCAAAGGAAGGCCCCTTCCATGGGTACCAAAGTCACCTAGGAGAAAGCACATCCTAAGACATGCTGACTTGCCCCTTTGTCACAGTGACCTAGGACATAAAATTGCCTTCGGAATTATTCTCATCCCTATTCAGTGGCTTGGTGGCTTAAGTCCTTGTCCTCAGCAACTTTGCATTTATTAGAAGACTGGCAAGCAAGGCAATTGTATACCTAGGGCTAAAATGGGGCAAGAAAGCATGTATAGGATTGCACTGTTGGTGTTAAAAGAAATAAATAAATTGCACTGTTGTCCATGTGATCTATCTGTTTGCTTTGCTCTGATACTAACTAAACCACATTGTTCTTACCATCTATAAGGGAAGGGCTGTGGCTCAGCGGTAGAGCATGCAAAATGTCCAAGTTTCAGATCTCAGCCTCTCCAAGCAGTCCCATGTCTGAAAACCTGGAGAGCTGCCTGCCAGTCAAAGTAGACAACATTGACCTCGTTTCCTGTGTTCCTATAGGGCACCCTTTCAAAATGCAATTATATCTCACAGCTATCTGTGTAGGAGTGTGGGAGCCACCACCAAACTGTCCTCTGACTAACTTGAAACCACTTCTGCCCTTCTCACCTTCTCATTTCCTCTTATGAAATCCGTTGCATATCTGCTCTTCAGTTTCCAAATGTTGGGCTCATTTGTGAAGCGAAATCCAAAGGCCAGGATACCTGATCAAGCTTTGCATATTGCAGTTTAGCAGAACCCACAAAACAGTAAAAGAGCCTTAGGGCAGTATGTTAAGATAAAATGAAAAGCTGGAAACAGGAAACCATTTGGAAATATGAATAGTTTGAGGGCTGAAAAGAAAAGCTTGCACATCAGGAAACGGAAATGTTGCATGAACTCAGTGTGCACGAGAGGCAGGAATATCGAAAGCAGCATCCATAATTTCAAGAGAGCAGCTTTAGAATGTTAAAGTAATGAGGGTGAGGGGCACAAAGCTTTTGAGTTATCCAGAGTTCCTCCTCAAAACAATGGCGTCGGTATACAGCTGGACGTGATATAGAAGACCAACATGATTTGATTTTCCAAATAGAGGAGAGTGGTCATTTACTGGTTTATTTATCCCAGTAGCCCTTGGGGCAACTTGAATTCTCTTTTGCACCTAGAAAAATATAACCTTATCATGTATAATAATTTTTGTATATTTATAAAGTTTGTTTTGCTTTGGGAGAGCAGCTTGTGCTTAGGATGTCTTTTTCTTTTTTTCTTTAATGCCTTTAGGCTTTAGATTCTGATCGAATCGTTCTGCAAAAAATGAGGAAAGCAGTGAAAGCAGAGCACACAACTGGACAAGGTCAGACTGCCATTGGGGGTGTGCTATGGGCTGCCCAGCCCAGAGGCCCTGAGAATTTTCCTGTACCTTTAAGGGTTGCTTAAAAGGGCTAATTTTACCAGTGTCCACTTATCAATTCTTATAGGAAGACGATCCCTCTCAGAGTCTTACAATGCAATATTATACATGTCTACTAGTCCTATTAAATCCTATTAAATTAATTGAATGGTAATAATTGCTCTTTGGCAAGTATGTATAGGGTTGCAGACAGAATTTGGCAACCATAGATGTAGTTGATAGGGTAAGATCTTGAAAGACACATCTTGCTTTTATGCATACACACACCTGTTTAAACAAGCATTCCCTAATCTCCTGACCGGAGCCTCCTGTTTTAATAGTTCTAATTTGTTCTTTAAATTGTTGTGTTGTTTTAATGGATTTCTTTTATTGCATGCCATCCCAATCTCCTAGTGTTGTGAGATGCCAGGCGCTTACTCAGGGTTCGTGTTTCCTTTTGGAATGAGTCACAGTGGAGACTGTGGGGTTGTGCTTTTATGATACAGTATATGGTTTATTTACCCATATATACCTAAGCCTATGATGGGGGGGGGGCGCATTTCATAGCATCAACACCCCAAAAGGGTCTTGTTTCTCCCATAGCTGCAATCTTGGATTCAAGCAGATGACACTCTCTCTCTCTCTCTCTCTCTCTCTCTCTCTCTCTCTCTCTCGTCTGTCTGTCTGTCTCTCTCTGTCTGCTTTGATTCTGTGTCACATTACTGCTCCAACTCTCCACTCTAAACTCTGACTTCATTTGTTGAGGGAGGGGGCTCCACCCATTTGCCATCTTGTGCCTAGCCCCTTATTCCCTCTTCATGGCCTGTCATCCAGGTTATCACTAGCCTGACTATTCCAAGAATTAAAAGCCTTGATTAAATTCTAACACTTGCTGGATCCAGAGATTAGAGGAGTCTGGCACATACCTTAACACCTCAAACTTATAACAATATTTTAGATTAGTGTGCTAATATTTTTGCAGTTGATTTTGTAAACAACTTGCAAGCCGCTTGGGCAATTAAATGGCATACTGCATTCATAATATTGTTGTGAGTTGTGGGGGGTTAATCTGCATGATGCCTGACTCCCTTCTAATTCCTGGGATCATGGAACCAGCAAGGGTTAAAATATCTTGGAGGATCTCATTGTTGAACTAGTCAGGCAAGGTTTTTTTTGTGTTTGTGAGTTAATGGCCATAAGGATCAAGTTACTCTGTGCCAGAGAACAAATGGGTGGGCCCCCTCCCTCACTTAATTGGTAGTTGGAAGTGCCAGGGCACTTGTGTGTGAGAGAGGAAAACAGTCTGCAGGCAGAAGCTGAAGAGGGAGAGCCATGCTTGATTTCTGCTAGAAACCACGGCTGTGGCTATGGCAGAAGCAAGATCTTTTGAGGTTTTAATGCTGTGAACCCCCTCATTTTAGGCTCAGGTTGTCCATATGTGTTACTAAACCATATATCCTAAAGACACTACAGACGGTGCTGTCCCTCATTCCAAGGAAACAGAACTCTGAGTAAGCACCACTTGGAGGTTGGGGTGGAGTGCAACATCATCATCATCATCATCATCATCATCATTATTTATTGATGTGTGCACACTCAAAAACTTTACTCACAACAAGTCATATTGTGCTTAGGATACTCCATGCAGGGAACCATTACCCTATATTTTAAAATGTGTGATAACCACATTAAAATGATAACGAAATCTTTATAATTTGGCAACAGTGGTAGAGCACATTCCTTGCATGTGGAAGGTCCCAGGCAGAGCTCCTGTTTTTTCCAGATGGAACTAGAAAAGACTCTTGTCTGGAAAGTCACTGTCAGGCAGCATAGGCAAGACAGACCAATGATCAGAACTCTGTACAGTGGTACCTCGGTTTACGAACTTAATCCATTCCGGAAGTCCATTCTTAAACTGAAACCGTTCTTAAACTGAGGTGCACTTTCCCTAATGAGGCCTCCCGTCGCCAGTGCCCTTCCACCGTTCGGATTCCATTCTTAGACTGAGGTAAAGTTTGCAAACCGGAACACTATTTTCAGTTTTGCGGAGTTTGTAAACTGAATCATTCTTAAACCGGACTGTTCTTAAACCGAGGTACCACTGTATCAGTAGTTCCCCATGTTCCTCACTTCCCTGAGCAATGTGAAATCCAGGGGTGTCATCTTTACAACAGCTGTTTAAAATAATACAAGTAGAGTTTCTTGGAAACAAATGGATTCCTAAAAACAGGTTGCAGAATTGCTGGTCCTGCAGTTGGGTCAGGTTCCCAAAGGCAGCAGCTGCACAATGTCAAAATCCTTCATCGTATTGGCAGCTCTCTCCATCTGCCCCTCTCCTCTATTTGACTCTGCCCAAACTGTACCTTTCTTTTGCCATGTACAAACAAATTGTAGTTAATAGCTGCCATTAAGAAAATATCACTCCATAATTTATTGTTTGTTAGCAAGAAAGCAACTTAACAAAGCATAACCACTTGACTTACTCCTGAATCAATATGTGTCAGGGCTTTCATTGCTAATTCAGTCAAACAGGTAGCTCACTGTTTTATCATTTTAGGGAATCTTTTTGTTTGTTTCAGAAAGGCGTACATGAATGTTCAAACAAATTTTGCTTCTGCAGATCTCATTAACCACTTAGAAGCTCACATTATTACCCAGGAGAGGTTTTCAGGGAACTATCACAACAACAGTGATGAGAAGCTAGCTGAAGCCTTCATCACCTTTGCTTCATTCTCACGGGAGCTGCTTGATGCTGTTAAGAGCCTGGTATGAAACTGTTCTCCGCACTCACAGATTTGTCTGAAAAACAGAAGCATGATGACAGGGGCATGGTCAATGGTGTCAGTCTTCCCTTCCGGGCCCTAAGGAGAAGAGCAAAGGCCATGGGAGAATCTCAAAAGGCTACCTTGCCTTTACTTACTGAAATTAGGGCATGCAAATAAGTCTACAGTTTGATTCCCTCCTTTCCCATTCCTTTTTGACAAGCTAAAACAATAATACAATTATTTTTGCTTTATTTGTTCTACTTTATTTTAAACGTTTCCATCCCCACCTTTCAGTTAAAACTTGGATCTCCAAAGGGGGCTTACAATAAAAATCATAAATACAACGCACATTTCTAAAGCACAAAATGCTCCAGGACCTCCAGGACATCCACTGTGAGAAATGGTCCACTGGGTTGATCCAGCAGATTCCAGCATGTGCCTGGACTAGGTGGCATTATAAGCCACATATTACTGGTGTTTTGCTATATCAAATAGACAAGACTATTTGGTGTTAATGCCTCTCATACAATAGGCCTTCTGGTTTTCCTTTACTGAAATTGGTTTGGCATCTCTGAGAAAAGACATTGCCTCTGAAGAGATCTGTAAAGTTTTGGACTGGACTACAGAGATGCTTTAAGAGTTTGGGGTAATACTCAAAAGATTGAGATTGCCTGCTTGTTGCACTTGTTTTTGCATTCCCATAGTGCCAGTTGGATCTCTATGTTTTTATTTAGGTTGTTACAAGCAAACAAAGCCCTAAATCTGCAGTATTGTATTCTCTAAATGAAAATGATGCCTGAGATTATCATCTATTGTTGGAGAGCACTCAATAATACGAAGAAGCTGTTAGTGCTAGCTACATGTTGAACTCTCTCTTTTTATAGTTGCTGAGCCTATATCACAACATTCACTTTTCCCTGGACTCACTGATCAAGGGAGACTTTAAAGGGGTGAGTAAATAGATGCTGAAAAATGTGTTTCTGTCCTGTTATTACTGTGAGGTTGCTTAGATTTTTGTTCATTCATTTTTACATTTGCATTCTGTCTTTCCTCCAAGAACTTCAAGGAGGCACAAATGGCTCTCTTTCCATTTTTTTAATCCTGTGGGATCAAGTATTGAGATGCACTATAAAAAGCATGAAAATAGCAGGCAGGGAAAATACAGTAAAGGTTTGATTCTCTTCACCCCATATAGGGCAGCATAACAGTTTAGCAATCTGTATGAAATATGAGGTGCATTGAAAGTACTGAAATAGGGAAGAAGAAATAAAACAACAACTAGATTTATTAAGTCTTAGTTTCTTTGTCTCTTGATAGGACTTTAAAAAGCCTTTTGAGAAAGCCTATAAAGACTATGAGAACAAACTGTAAGTTGGCCTTTCCCCCTTAACCCAGTGATTGCTTCTGTACCTGGAATTGTTTCTAGCAAAATACACCTACACACAGCCATTAATAAATACTGTCTCTTTCTAAATTTCAGTGCAAAGATAGAGAAGGAAAAACGAGAGCTGGCAAAACAGTATGGGATGGTACGGACAGAGGTTGCAGGAGGGGAGATTGCTGAGGAGATGGAAAAGGAACGAAGGATGTTCCAGTTACACATGTGTGAGGTGAGTGGGGCAGTTGAAAAAGTGCTTCTTCCTTTTGTTTCCTGTGGGGATCAGTCTGCTTGACAACACGTGATATTTCCCTTTATGAGACAGATACTCATATCAGATTATTTAAATTGTTATGTAAATAATAATAGTTGCAAACTATTACTTCATCTAGGAAAAAAGAAGCATCTCTGAACTCCATAAGCAGGGCACTTGCAGGCCAAGTAGATGCAAGAATTTTTTTAAGAAGGCATTCTCCTCTGCTAAAGATTTTACATTCATTGTTGATGGAATGAAACAATGGTTCCTACATGATATTGTGCCCAACCTAGAAAAAAAAATATTACAGTACAAACAGAAGTTGAGTCCAGATGTAGGACATTTCTCTACAATAAATGTGTGCTTGCTTCTATAATAATAATAATTTATTATTTATACCCCGTCCATCTGGGTGGGCTTCCCCAGCCACACTGGGCAGCTTCCAACAAAATATTAAAATACAGTAATGCATCAAACATTAAAAGCTTCCCTAAACAGGGCTGCCTTCAGATGTCTTCTAAAAGTCTGGTAGTTGTTGTTCTCTTTGACATCTAGGGGGAGGGCGTTCCACAGAGCAGGTGCCACTACCGAGAAGGCCTTCTGCCTGGTTCCCTGTAACTTGGCTTCTCGCAGTGAGGGGACCACCAGAAGGCCCTCAGCACTGGACCTCTATTTTGTTTCTGTGCAGTTTTCAGGATTGTGGCTCAGTTGCCAGGTTATCAGATTTCTCCAGCATTTGAAGTCTTAATGCTTTGTGTTTTGTACCTGGGGAAATGCAATGCTTCCCCCAGAGAGTGTATTCCCTTTGGTAAAATGCAATGTGGTTATATAGGTGCTGCTCTGGCACTCGTCACGGTCCTCTGTGCACCAGTAGTGGTTTAGTTATGATGGCCACATGACCCAGAAAGCTGTCTGTGGACAAACGCTGGCTCCCTTGGCCTGAAAAGTGAGATGAGCGCCACACCCCATAGTTGCATTTGACTGGACTTAACTGTCCAGGGTCCTTTACTTTTAAAGGGATATCTTAACAACATATCCACCAGCATCAACTGAATGTGTTTGCTATTCATTGTTAGGGGGAAAATACTCCTTCTACACTAGTAACTGTGGAAGTAAGAATGAGTTTTCAAGGGTAAATTAAAAGACAATGTAAACACTGTATAATATCTGCCTTTTTTAGAATTTGAAGGAGGGGAAACGGAACTGATTTAAGTTATCTAAATACAAAAAGTTTGATCCAGATTTGTCTTTCCATAAACAGAAGGGCTCCTTTCATTCATGGAAGGGACTGAGATCCAGTGGAAGATCCAACTGGGGAAAGGACAGGGGGAGGCAATTTTTCCTGATTGTTGCCCTCTTACTTTGTACCACCTTCCATTTTGTTCTGTGAGTCTCCTGGTCCTTAAGAGCAGCTTTCTGGATGGCACAGGGGCTGCAGAGGGAAGAGGGAATAAGCGGGAAATTACCTATGTGGCCACTTTCCAGCAGCAGGAACTTCCTTTGAGTTCTGCTTACAAGAAATCTAGATATTAGCCAGTTTATTGTGCTGTCTTTGAAGAACAATTAGTGTATTATATAGGTCATGTAGCAAATTAATTATGCTAATGATGCAAGGCACAATTTACAAAAGAAATCTTATGTCATATAAATTGGGGGAAGTATTTTTAAACAAAGCAAATCACTGCAGAACATTGTTTTCTATTTGAGCAGAGGAGGCATAAGTAAACAAAACAAAATAAGTAAACTCAGCAGGTCCATGTTCACTTTCCCTCCAGTACCTAATTAAAGTGAATGAGATTAACACCAAGAAAGGAGTTGACTTGCTGCAGAACAACATCAATCACTGCAACTCCCAGTTCAAGTAAGTGCATTCAGTTTCCTATATTCTCATTCCTCACAACGTTGCAATAAATTCTTGAGCATCTCAACAGTATTACATCATGAGCTTCTGTAGGAGAGCCTTATGATATTCATTTATTTTTCATTTATAGTGTGTGTGAGATCTCTCTCTCCACACACCTGTTTTTATTCTGAACAGTCTTCTTTCCCCATAGCAGAGCTTCCCCACATTACATCTTTACAACCCTTAAGCCTTGCCCTTAAGTATATGTCTGCATTAAGTAACTTGTGTGATTGTGCCTGTGTGTTCAAGATGTGCGATACTGCGCTGCCCTGCTTGCTTATGAAATGTGGCCCCTTACAGTTTTCCACTGCAGCCCCCAGACTCAAAAAAGATCCCATCCCAGCCTTAAGGGAGTTCCAGAACATTCCAATCTGGATTAAGCCCTGGATTATGCAGCCATGTTTGGAATACCTCCAAGGGACATTGTAGAGCTGATAAAGGCTCAGAAAAGGGCAAGCAAAATGATCGAGGGGGTGGAGTGGCTCCCCTATGAGGAAAGGTTGCATTTAGGATTTTATATTTTTGATAAAAAGTGAGTATGAAGTGACGTGGTGGAAGTTTATATAATTGTGCATGGAATGGATAAAGTAGATAAAGTTTTTCTCTCTCATACCACTAAAACTTGTGGTTGTCCAACCAAGTTGAATGTTGGAAGATTCAGGACAGATTAGAGAATGCCCTTTTTTGCACAGTGCATAGTTAAACTATGGAACTCATTCGCACATGAGGCAGTGATGGCTACCAACTCAGAATGTGTTAAAAGAGGATTAGACAAATTCATGGAGGATAAAGGGTATCAGTGGCTACTAGCTATGATGGCTGTGCTTTGCCTCTGGGGTGGGAACTGGGAATATCCTTTTTCTACTTTTGTTCCACAATGTTTTTCTGACAGTTTTTTCCAGGCATGTTTAAAGGCAACAGAGAAGCACAAACAGTTTATAGAGAATCTTACTCCTGAGCTTCAGAATGTGAGTATGCTTTATCAGTTTCAGAGGGTTATGTTCAACTAACATTTGCTGAGAGCAGACTTTGCTGAAATTAATGGTCGTGACTAACTTAGGTTCATTGATTTCAGTGTGTCTAGTCTAAGTAAACATTAGTTGAATACAGCAGCACTAGAGAATATGTCAGGGCTCCTCCAGAAGATCTGTTGATTCACCATTCATCCATAGGTAGTGGAGCATTTGTTCTGTGTTTTTTTTTTTTTTTAGAGGGTAGTTAAAAGGCAATGAACATCCATCCTGATTTGCTTGTTGAGTGTTTAGATGTCTTCCTGTTAATCAGTCATTCATCCCATACTTTTCTATGCATTTCCACGTCACTTTCAAAACTACAAAAACTCTGTTGGCTTTTAAGCTGATTTCTTGTGCTGGGGTGACAGAGCACTTCAATCCACTTTAATTGTGCAAACCTTTAGTTCCAATATGCCCCTGAGTTGTTTGGGCAAACTGCTGATGGTCTGGAGGCACCCTGAGATTTTGAATGGCCATTATTTTTGTATCATTCTCAGAGCAATTTTCACTGTAACATGATGCTTTTTATTCTAAGGTACTAAGGCTGCAATTCTATGCATGCTTACTGGGATAAAGTCACAGTAGGCCCTTACTGTAGAGCTGCAATTCTATACACACTTTCCTTGAAGTAAGTCACATTGAACTCAGTGGAGCTTACTTCTGAGTAGACAGGTAAATGATTGCGCTGTAAAAGATTTATATCCTGCCTTTCTTTCATTAAAAAGGATCTAAGCTGGCTAACAGAATTAAATGAAAGCAACCAAAAACTCAAAAGCTATCTAAAAATCAGAACATAATCAAATCATAAAAGCTACAGCAGGAGAATAGGCAAATTTTATGTATTTCCCCCTTCACAATAATATTGTCACCATGTCTACTGCTTTTAAGGCATAGTATAATATCATTGAACTAAAACCAATAAAACAGCAATATTATAAACACATAAAAGGAAATAAAACAGAAAATGAGAGTATTCAAACATGTAAAACAGGTTCCAATGTTATGAGCCAGGAAGAGGCAAAAAGGTACGGTAAGTCTTGACAAGACTTCTGAAACAATTGATGGTTGCTGCTCCATGTATGACAGAAGAAGAGGCATTATACAGTGCAGGAGGAGGAGGAGCAGAAAATACCCATTGTCAGGTCACTGACCTGTGATATTCTATTCAGGTGCAGAGGACACAACTATTATTAATACAAAATGCATATCCTGTTTTTTCACCTGCCCTGGTACGTGTCAGCCATGTGGATCCATAGAAGAGCACTGTAATAGTGTGACAGAACTGGATGTGGCCCAAAAGTGCAGGCATATGAACATCTAAGCTGGGACTTGTGCAAGTGGTGATCAACCTTAGTTACTTTTAGTCTTTGTTTAAATAATATGAAATAGTGGGAGCTTGGTCATTCCTATAGAGTCTATAGACCAAGTGTGGGAAGCCTATGGCCCTCCAAGTGATACTGGTGTTAGACAGTAGCTCCCATTGGGAGTGAGCATTAACCAAGCTGGCTGGGAACTGTTTTGGGAATTGGAGGGCCACAGCCTCCCCATCTCTGCAGTAAACATAGCAGAGTTACTCAGTGCAGAATGTAAAAAGAGGAAGGAAATGCCTACTGAAGGGATTTAGCAGCAGCAGATGGAAGAACTCCCTTGCTTGATGGAATGTTTGTTGCGCTGCCCTTTCAGATGAAGGCCAAGCAGGATGAGGAGAAGAAGCAGTTGTGCTCTCTTCGCGATCAGCTGAAAGCAGCGCTGCAGCTGGAGCCCAAAGAGGTAAAACTGGTGAGGGAGCACCTCCTTTTGCCTAGGAATAGGGATGGATGAATTAGCTAATTTGGTTTCCCTTAGTTCCACATTGTTTCAATCTTAAGTTCAGTTGCCTCATCAGTGTGATTTAAAAAAAAAAGTTCTCAAAAATCTTCATGCAATTTTGTGCACATTTCTCCTAATATACATATTTTGTATGCATCGTGGCCATTGATATGGATTTGGGCAAGTCATTTCCCCCAATATGTATTTTTCCATGTTACTTTCACTAATAAGCTCATTTTGTCTGCACGCTTTCCCTTAATATGTGCAATTCTGTGTATCTTGTTAGGTTTGAGATCTGTATTGCAAAATTTGGACAGATTTTGAGAGATAGCTGTGTTTCAGTTTCCATCTTGGTTCAGAATGTGCAAATTGAGTGGGTTTACATTAAAATTCTAGTGTGCTGGAGTCAGAAAATAAGGAACTCTATTTCACAAATGTTTTTGGTGAATGTGAACAGAGGTTTGGAATAATTGTAAGGGCATGAAGTTTGGATTTTTGAACCCTGGGCCAATATTAGATTTGTACTTGAGAAAAACTACAAAGTGCTGCAAACCTGTTCTGTTTCCCAACAGAATTCTGTTAGCAAGCCATTGAGATACAGCATGCACCAGTTACAGGGAAATAAGCAGTATGGCACAGAGAGATCTGGGAGTCTCTTTAAGAAAAGTGATGGGTAAGTGAAACCACTTCAGATCTGGCAACTGCAAATATATTTTATGAGCTCAGTTTACAACAACAAAATCATAAGAAGAGCCTGCTGAATCAGGCTAATGGTTCATGTAAGTCCAGTTCTCACAGTGGCCAACCAGATACTTATTGGAAGCCTGCAAGCAGAACCTGAACTCAGCAGCATTCTCCACACTCATAGGTCTGGTTCACACATTGCATTAAACCATAGTTTAAAACAACCAATGGGTTAACGTGGATGCACAGTGTGTTGGCACATGCTGCTGAAAAGTTCTGTCTACTCCTCTTGCACCCATGCTGTTACCATTCTGCCAGGAAAGAAGCCAGAGTTTGGCTTGTTGTGATATTTAAACCATGCTTTTTCTCCTCTAAACAAACCATGAGTAGCAAGCCAAAAGCAAGCCTTAGTTTCACTGCTCATGGTTTGTTTGGAGAGAAGCAAACCACAAACCTGGATTTGGGCAGCATGACAAAACAGACTCTGGCTTGCTTCCCAGCAGTGGTAGTGAAAGAGTAGAGAAGTGTCTACCCTTTCAGCAGCATGCACCAGCACACCATGTGCTCACATTAAACCATTGTTTGTTTGTTTTAACTATGATTTAATGTGACATGTGAACCAAATCATTTCTGTAAGCTTGCCTTGGAAAGATTTTATACGGCACGGCAGACTATAAACAAAACAAAGAAACAAGCGACTACCAAAAAGGCGAAACTTCAATGGATGAAATTTCTCATCATGCATTTCCATGTTGAGAAGAGGGACATGCGGTGCTGAATTCCTGCTTGTTATGCTGCTGGTGAAAGGTCCATGCCTTACCCTCACAAAAATTGGCAGACTGAGTTGTGTCATGTTTGTATGTAACCCGATGTCATTTTAGAAATATCCTATGTGGTTGTACCAAGGGCTAAGTAAGAGATGTGATGTTGCCACTAAGATGCTTGTTCAAGTGAGTCCTCTGGAGAGACTTTTGTGAGTGTAAGAGGGGAAAACAACAGTAGACACTCCTCCCATGAACTTCTGTAAATTAATTTAGGATGACAGCCATCGTGTTTATTTCCACCATGCCCTTTGATGCACTTACCCTAGTGAAGTGGTTGGAATTAGTATTTGACGGGTTGGGTCTCCCACCTGAGACTTTCTGTTTAATGTAATGTTACCTTTAACTTTCAGCTTAAGAAAGGTCTGGCAGAAGAGAAAATGCACAGTCAGGTATGGCTACCTGACCATCTCACACAGCACGGTAGGCATTATGCTTCGTCTTAGAACCTGTTCAGTGTAGATGGATTAGAGAATAAGCTTCTTCAGAAACCAGTTACGTACAATAACTTTATTAGGGTACTTCCAAAGCTCACCTTCCCTACAAAAGTGAAACAGGAAGTATCCCTTTAAAAGAAGTACTTGTTATCCCAGGGGTCAGGAGTGAGTTTTTCCTGGTTCTGGACAATGTTTGCTGTTGCTCTTCATACCCCAGTGTTTGGTCTAGTGGTGATTAGAATGATGAGTGTGTAGTGGAGATCCACCTGATTTCTGTTTCGTATGTGCATAATCCATATTGTATGCAGGTTGTGTAGCTGGACAGTGTTGAAACTGACTTACAATATTCTTTTCTTTTTCATCACCTAGCTAAATCGCACTCCAGTCAAGCTGAATTTGCTCACTTGCCAAGTGAAGCCAAACGTGGATGACAGGAAGTGCTTTGATCTTATTTCACGTAAGTCCTCATTTTCTGAGGAAGCATTTCAAAGAGCACCCTTTTTCTATAGTGCTTCATAGGAAAGGTACAGGTGAAGAGGGGTTTTTTTGTAGGAGTCCGGGAAGGGAATGCATCTTAAACCTTACCTTATCCTTGAATTTCATTCCTTTCTCACTGGGTGACCTTGGCTAGCCATTGGCCTCATTTACACATAATGTAAGCCTAATCAGGTGTTATGTACTGAGTTGAATAGGATCCAAACTGCAGCAGTCTGATTGGTCCTAGAACAATAGGATCCAAATTGCAGCAGTCTGAATGGTCCTAGAACAATAGGATTCAGAATGCAGCAGTCTGATTGGTCCTAGAACAGTGCAGCAGTATGATTGGTTGGCAGGAACCACCCAGTCATGCTCCAGATATAAGTGAATCCACAACCTGATTGGCTTACAGTAGAATTCCAGAATTAGCCAATCATGTGCAGCCCATTGTGTAAATAATGTATATAAAGCAGATACTTTGAGGGGACTTTCATTCATTCCTCCTCACCACTATGAGCTGAATAAAGAGCATGAAATCACTTTGCGACTCTGAGTATATTTCATCATGGTTTAGTGAGAATAAGCAAACATGCAGGTCCCCAGAGCATTTTGCTCCTCCCCAGCTGTGCTGCAGTTGTGCAACCTAGGGCCAAGCCATGGCTCATGTTTCATCACCTCCTAATTAACCATGAGTGGTAAATCAAAAACAAACCTTGGTTTACAGCCCATGGTTTGTTGGGAGATTCCATGGGATCATTTTGTGTTCTGATAATATTTCTAAAACAAATTTTCTTTCTCTCTCTCTCTCTCTCTCTCTCTCTCTCTCTCTCTCTCTGTGTGTGTGTGTGTGTGTGTTTATTTCAGATAACCGAACATACCACTTTCTAGCAGAGGACGAACAGGAATGTACCATGTAAGTATTGGGGAGGAGGGATGGAGCCCTTAAGACCTGTGTGGATTGAAAAAGTGCAACAGGTGACACTTCTCCCATGTTTATTGTTTTCTCATGTTAGGGGAAAGCCCCAACCATTTACTTTTGATCTATTAACAGGGCTTTGAGCAGAACTACACATTATGCATGGTTCTGTTATTCTTCCTGTAGACTTTTAAAAAAACAAAACAAAATATACTGAGACTGAATTTGAAGGGGGAGGCTGACCTCCATCACATTAAACCTACAGAACTCACAAGGATATATGTGTGCCTGCATCCCCCAGCTGCAGGAATGGGGCCCCTGTGGCCCTCCAGATGTTGTTGGACACCAACGTCCATTAGCCCCATCCAGCACAGTCAGTGGTCAGGAATGATGGGAACTGCAGTCTCCTGCTATAGTGGCCCAGGTGCAGGTGGGACCTCTGCTTATGGGTCCAGCATCTTCCATCTTAGCAAAGTGTCCTAACAACATCATAGTGTGGTTTGAAGTGCCATCTTCAAGCTCATCTGTTGCCTTGCATCCCTTTGCTTAAGGAAGTGGCATGCATGGGGAAGGTATTTACTTTGGATTCCTTACAGATTGTGGCTTCGATTTACTTCCACTTGCAGCCATGCATGCAGTCCACAGTACAGAGGCCTAGGCCGACTGAAAGGGTGAGGAAGTTCAGTTTATCTGACAGCAGTTTCCTTCTGCCTTGCAGATGGGTCTCTGTCCTCAGCAATAGTAAAGAAGAGGCTCTCAACGTGGCATTCAAACAAGCACAAGGCAGGGAAGAGTGCAGCATGGACGACCTGACTGGAGCTATCATCAAGGAGATAAAGCGCATGCCAGGAAACAGCATGTGCTGTGACTGCTCAGCATCAGGTGCAAAAGGAGACAGCTGAACTACTTCCCATTTTGACCCTGGATGGCTGGGGCAGGTTCTACAAAGGGGGATGCATTGGGATACCCAATCTCAGTGATCACAAGCAGAAGGAGGACTTATGCTATGACCAGATCATGTCATTATTGAGGACTGTCATTGTCTGAGGACTATCCCTGCCTCAGGGTCTAGTCAATGCCAGGTCAATGATTCATAAGACCACTGCCATCCATGACATGATCGTGGATGAAGGAATTGTCCTGGCAAGAGACTTTGTTGGACATGGCAGATGGGTCTCTTTTGCCGCTGCTTGTCCGCCAGGTTTCACTTTCGCACAGCAACCCAGGGCATGTGGGCGGGGGATGGGGAGGTTGCAGTGATTTTTAGGAAGTCATTAGTTTTCACTAAGCATCCTATTATTTCATTTCATTTTTATGTGTTTGAAGCTTTGAAGATAATTGTTCTATAATGAACTGAGCAAATGTTCACCCCTTCCACTGACATTTTTGAGGGCCCTCAGAGGTGTTGAGAACATTCCATGAGGTGAAAGTGTGAAGATTTCTTACCATACTGTCCATCACCTTCAGCAAGGTGACAATACCTGTTTTGTTCTTGCTTACTCCGCACAGACCCAGCTTGGCTCTCCATTAATTTGGGAATCCTGATTTGCATTGAATGCTCTGGCATTCACCGAGAGATGGGTGTCCATCATTCCCGTATTCAGTCAGTAGCCTTGGACAAACTGGCAACCTCAGAGCTTCTGGTAAGGGTGTTCTGACTGTGTTCTGCACTACTACAACCACCTTCCATTCAAAGTTCATGATGGCATTTCCCCTTCCAAGTACAACTGATTCACCTCTTTAATAAGCTCTGTTTTGGTTCCAACATTCCTTCGGTGATTATGCTGTTTTCCTCTCTACCCCAATTATTTTGCAGTCTGCCACATTCTGTGATGTTACCATGGTTTCACCTTGCCTGCTAACCCAGACCATACATTTAAAGCACATAGCTTCCCCTCAGAGAATCTTGGGAACTGTAGTTTGCCGCTCACAAAGCTACAATTCCCAGCAGCCTTGACAAACTTCATTTTTCAGGATTCTATGGGGGGCATCATGGGGTTTAAATGTACTTTAAATGCATAGTGTGTACACACACACACACACACACACACACACACACACACAGTGTCTGTGTCTGTTGTTACTTTCCTCCTTACTCCTTCCTTTACATTTAAGCTAAGCAGGGCATAAATAACACAGAGGTACTATTCAAATGTTGCCATAGTTCAACATTTCTCCTAATCTAACCTGATTTTCTCTGTCATAAGACCCATCCAGGATGCAGCTTGTGGGTAGGCACATGCTTGGCATTGACGTAGCTATATTTTTATTTCCTGTTGTGTGTTAAATTACATCTTATTTGTTTTGCAGTTGGCAAAGAATATTGGAAACACACAGTTTAATGACATTGTTGAAGCCAATCTTCCCAGCGCATCTCTAAAGCCTTCTACTGATAGTGCAATGTAAATAATCTTAATTCTGTTTTTTCCCCCTGTTTTTTTTCTGGTGAGTGGGAAAGAGTGTTGGGGAGTGGGCAGTGGGAGAAGCACAAACATGTCGGACATTACACCGCAAGCCAAATGTCAAAACAAAACAAATTTTGGTGACACCCATTGATTTATTGTCTATAATTGATTGTGGCAAGAACTTTCAAAGAGGGTTTATTACATCCAGTGCATTAAGTGAGAGATGGCAACTATGGAATCTATTAAAATAGATATTTTATACTTTGTTGGTATACTTTGGTCAGACCCAATCACTCATCAAGTCCATAATCCAGTTGAGAAATGTAAAAGCAGGGAACGAAGGCAAAAGTCCTACCTCTCTGTTTGCAGGGTCCTACTGTCAATGTTATTAGAGTGCATTCTTAGATATGTAGGAGAAGATAGCAGATAGACAATAAGGCAGCATGGTGTCACTATAGGTAAATTTTGCCTGACTAATTTATAGGAATATCTTACAAATGATGTGGGTTAAATTAGTAGAGAGTGAATGTGTAATAAGGATATGAGGTTAACACTTGAGGACTTGGGCTTTAGAGATTGTCTGGACACAGACTTTCCTGCACTGCTGTTTTGATGTAGAGAGCCAGGTATATAGGAAGATCCCTGGTAAAATCCTGGTAGTTTTTTAGCCTACCCTGCCCCCAACCCCTGTTAAACATAGGAACCCTGTTGTGTAGTTGTAGTAGTAGTAAATGCTTTTTTCTGGGGGGTACTCAAGGGTACGTAGGTTTTCGCAGGGCAGAAAGAAAGAGTGCTCAGACACAGAGTTTTAAAGTGTGGACCATGATGAGAAAGCACAGAGGACAGTTAAGTATAGATAAGCCCTAAGACAAGACTATTAAAACAGCACAATTAAAAGAGCTGAAACAGCAATTAAAACAATTAAAGCAGGAGGTTTAAAGCAGAAGATCAAACAAATGCTTGTCTAAACAGGTGTGACTTCAAAAACCGGCAGCATGCCAATACTGATGGGCCTCTCTTGTATTTCAGCAAGGTCAGCGTTCTCAATGACACTAGTGAAAAACCTGTCTCTGTGTTACCGCAAGCCAATAATAATTAGGCTAAGGAAAAAGAAGCCAGGTTTCATATGTTGATCTTAATTCCCTTATCGGAGAACACTTTAAAACAATGATTTATTTTCTGCTTCTGAATGGGCAAGGTGTGAGATGTTTTACATAAAATATAAAGCATATCCTAAACTGGTCCTTACCAGCTTTGTCAAGTGATAAGAGCACCTTGACTTTGGAGTACTAGAACAGGGTTGAAGATTTCTAAGATAAGAAAGCCATAGCCATCGGTCTGTATGACCTTCTGATCCTCTAGCTCTATGGATCTGCAGGTGTGACATTTGGCACTCCACAGAGAAAAATTCTGAAAATGTCTTTCTTCTTCCCACCCGAAGCTGTGATTAGAGGCAAAAAGCAATGTGATGGGGAGCCAGAACAGGGAGTGGGAAAGAAAAGAATAGGTTGCCTCTAGACTGTCAATGTTTCGGAGGAGGAATTCTAGCACATTTCAGGAATATAGGTTTGCACAGTTAAAGTGGATCGTAGCAGTCTGTCACAATGACTCCATTTATTTATTTTTTGTTTGTTCAAGAAAACATATTTTTTGCAGTTAGGAAAGTGACAGGGAAATGAACTAAGATGTGTGGGATGAACAAATTATAAACAGGAAGATCTATAACTGCCGTGTCAGCAAATCAGGACAAATTCAACATGAATGCATTGTTGTATAACCACCCTGCAAACAAATCAGAACAAATGCTCAATAGAGGTCAGGCATAGCCTAAATACCGTGTAGGTTTTGTGTAAGCAAATCATGATGAATGCTCAGTAAATAGGTCATCTGGTGAAGCCCATAGTCTCTACCCATAGACTGAAGCTCTGAACTTTTGCTGCTTGTTGACTTAGAGGCTATTCTTGACATCGGCTTTTCTGCTGGCTTTGCATCAAAATGCCCCATTAGAGCCATGGTTTCCAATTTGTGCTTTGCACCATTACAGGGCTCTCCGGAAGGATTTTATCATCTCCAAGTATGTTGATAGGAAGTATGTTGCTCGGAGGACCACAGAGAGCCCAGCTGCCAGGCTCAAGGATCTGCAGGATGCTGTCAAAGACAAGGATATATTTATCTTGCTTCAGGCATATGCTGAAAAGGTGGATTTAAATCAGGCCCTCCTGGAGTACAAGCAGGTGAGGCTTCTGCAGCCCCAAAGAGCTGACAAGCACACCTACACTTTAGCAGAGATAACACCAATGTTGCAGGAGGAAAGCAGCACACACAGTCCAACCAGAACAGGTTTTATTGAACCCTGTAAGAAGGTATTTGCGCCTAGGCTATACACTAAGGGGATTCATAAACTCTGAGTCACTGAATAGCATTGCTTTAGTTATTTGGCTGTTTCTCCAAGGCCTTTTGCTTGCATAATAAAGCACACAGTTGTTTCCTTTTCATTATTTTTGACTCAGCATTTGGCACCCAGGGTCATATTCCCCTTCGCCTCTGTGTATTCTATTGCCTCTTGCATCTCATATACAGTATTGCCTCCCTTCCCCTTTTTAAAAAAAAAAACCCTGTCAGGGAGAAATAATGGCAGATCCACTGTACTTTATTTATTTAATGGTTATTTAGATTATATTTTTGGATATTGCTGTTGAACTGTCTTGAGTTGCCTGCATAATTTGCAGTGTATAAACATTTTAACACATAGCATGTAGTTTAGCCTGAAGTTTATGCCAGGAACTGATTACAAAATGCAATTAAGAGCCTGCCTAAGCCTTCCCCTGAAGTTTTTAGAGCCATATGAATGCCATCAGGAAGTGATTTCCTTGATGCTAAAGAGCAATGGCTAGGACTTTTCAATAAGCAAAGAAAGCAGCAAAAGATAGTTGCACAATCACTTTGTCTTCTTCTTCTTCTTTGTTTAAAGGAGCCAGGCGAGACACTTCTCCATTTGGCGGTTCTAGTATGTGACCGAACATCTTTGCATATTGTAGATTTTCTGGTGCAGAATAGGTAAGCTGACTCCCTAGGCCTCATGATAAATTGAGGCAAGACCTACTATTGAGGGGTTTTGTTTTGGGATTATTATTATTGTTGTTGCTGTTATTATTATTATTATTTGCAACAACAGAAAGGTCCTGAATGAGAGTAGGAAGACACACACTCTATTTCCTTGCAAAAAGGCTTCTGCATTGTTTGGGGAGGAAGGGAAGCTACTTGGACTTGAAGAAGTGTTGTCTGTTTGGGCTCTTCTGAAGTTTTCTTCAGCCCCCTCTCCCTGCCCCATTATTATTATTTTTAAAGCACTCTCACCATTGAGTTGAAAAAGATGTTAAAGTTCTCTCTATGGTGTTTGAACTAGACTGGCATGTTCCTTCATGTAAATCATCATGAGGCTGAGCATGTCATCCAGTGCTGAGCATGCACGTGTGAATTTGTGCCTGGTGTGTGCCAAAAGGCATTCTCTATATGTTACATGCTGTTGTGCTATCTTCTGAGTCTCCAGTCCTGAAAATGATGCTGACAATTATATGCATGTATTTTAATTTGGTCATGTTAATTAGAAGATTGAGTCCCTGGACAAAAACAGAATTTAATTCTTGGAGAGCTGGATCAGCTGTGTGTGTGTGTATATTGTGTGTGTAATGGCATTTATCAACACCTGGGGAGGGGTGGTGATGGCAACACTAACTCCCTCGGCTAATGACGAAATGAAATGTTGGAGAGAACAAAGCGATGTCAGTTGCTGCTGTTGAAGCTGTGACAGTACAGTGGTACCTGTGGTTACGAACTTAATTCATTCTGGAGGTCTGTTCTTACCTGAAACCGTTCTTAACTTGAGGTACCACTTTAGCTAATGGGGCCTCCCGCTGCCACCACACCACCGCCGTGCGATTTATGTTCTCATCCTGAGGTAAAGTTCTTAACCTGAGGTACTACTTCCGAGTTAGCGGAGTCTGTAACCCAAAGTGTTTGTAACCCAAGGTGTTTGTAACCCGAGGTACCACTGTAATGGCAAGGTCCAGGTATATCTCTTCCTCTTCCTCTTCCAGTTCTCAGCAGTATTTAATTGCATAACCCAAGACTTGCTCCCCATATTCAAGCCATACTCCATTGCATTACCATTGCATTGCTTAGACTCACTGACTGTATATATTGTCAAAAATGTACATTTATCTGGAGTGTGAATGTTAGTAAGGGGGAGTTATTTGTAGATAGATTCCAGTCCTTGGTAAATTAAGCCATCAAAGAAATGAAGTATTCTATAAATGGGAAACAGTCTGCCTGGCTAATAATTGTCTCTCATCCAGTGGGAGCCTGGTGAAGCAGACCTCTAAAGGCAACACCCCACTTCATTACTGCAGCCTTCACAATAAACCTGAATGCATAAAACTCCTTCTGCGGGCCAGAGCCAACATCACAATCAGTAAGTGGTTACCAAACAAAAATTACTGTTTGAGTTAGGAGGGGAAATAACTGCTTACTTGTCACAGACTGGTTGGACGCAGAGGAATGGTGGGGGGAACCTGCTGGGGAACCCACCAAGGGAAGAAGGCTCAGAGCCCAGGGATTGGTGACACTGAGTGGTCAGAGGGAGAAGCCCTGGAAGGAAGAGGTGTCAGAGGTTGAAGGGGGAACAGGGCTTAGTGAGTTAGGAGAGTCTGTGGCAGAGAGAATCAAGGACCAGAGGCAGAAGCTAAAGCAGGTGAGTGGGAGAAGGGAGATCACGAGGCAGAGATGAATCAGGATAGTGAAGAGTCATGCAGTGTCTCCCCCTCCTGCTGTGACAAGCTCCCCTCATTTCTCCCACGCACATTTCCTCCTAATATATGCATTCTTGTAAACATTGTTTGGTTGGAGAACTGAGTCAAAAAATTCAGATAAATGTAAATTTTGACATGTTTCAGTTCCCATATTCTTTTGGAAAGTATCAATTTGAAAGATTCACCTTTAAATGTGAACTGAATCAAATTTCTCCCCCGTTCCTAAAACTATGGTAATATCAATAGAGCTTAGTCTGTTGCTCTCATTATTACTCATTTGGTGTCATCTGATATTTCTTAACAGCGAATGAAGCTGGAGAGACAGCCCTCGATATTGCTAGGCAAATGAATCACGATGTGTGTGAAAATCTGGTAAGAAATGGGAGGTTTATCTCTGCTTTGCCGCTATAGGAAAGTAATGAGCTTGAGAAGTATTTAGAAAGGGCCATAGCTCAGTGATAGAGCATCATTTTTGCATGCAGAAGGTCCCAGGTTCAGACTCTGGCATCTCCATATTGGACTGAATGAGGCCCCTGTCTGAAATGCAGATGAGCCTCTACCAGTCAGTGTAGGCAATACTAAGGCAGATGTACGAATGGTCTGACTTGGTGTAAGGCAGCTTCCTATGTTCCTGTGTCTGGAATCTGGACATACCCAAATATTGAGCTCTTGGCAAAATTAAATATCTAGAGCTCTGTATTTTCAAGAGATTCAAATTACTATGAAACTGTCATTGCCCATTGCTCCTGTGCTTATTTTGTGTGCACACTCTCACTTGGTCTTTGCTGAAAACAAGGTTATCAGGCTTACCTAGCACTTTAAAACTATACCCTGTAAAAGTAGTGCAGTTGTGTGAATTCACCGATGAAAATGAGAGAGCGAAAAACTGGAAAAGTAGTATTGTACCAACAAAAATAGAGTGGCTTGCCAAATTATTGGAGTACTACAATATATCCAAAACAATGGGAGAAATTGGAAGGATCTCAAAAGAGAAGATAGGTAGGGACTGGAAGGTGTTTAAAAGATACTTGCAAAACCATATCGAAAAATCAGAACTCCTATTAGAATAAACAAGTTCCGTTTCAAACACTGAAATACTGAATAAGATGGATAACAATGTGTAATAGAAAAAGAAGTATGAAATTAGGCTAAAGGTGTGTGAAAGAAAATAATAGAAGTGGAAAGAAATTGCAATTGAGTAGATTGGAAGTCTAACACAAAGGTGGGGTGAGGGGTGGTGGATGGTGATGGGAAAAGGAATTATTTGTGGGATTGAGTGTAAGTATGTTTGAACACTTTTAAGGATTGTATGAAATGTATGTTTGTATGCTTGTATATCTGTAATATATGTGGATTAATGATGAACTATTTTAACAATAAAATTAAAATTTTTAAAAAATTTAAAAAAAACGAAAATGAGAGAAGTTGGGAGATGGTAGCCACCAAGTTAGATATATTCCTCTTCTCCCAGGCCTTTGGCCAATTAAACAATCTATGGCCTTCTAAACTGGAAGGGGGTCTTGTTTTTGTTACTATGTTATATAGTTTTGGGTTTTTATATTGTAAACCGCCCTGTGATCTTCGGATAAAGGCTGGTATAGAAATATATATATATATATATATATATATATATATATATATATATGCAAGGCTTCTTTTCATTTGCATTTTGTAAAAGCTTTTTCTGCTTTAGTGAAAAACATGCTTCTGTGCGAGTAGTTAAGGAAGTGACAGTAATACAGCCCCAATTCACCAACAATTTATTGGCAATTTGTGGTGTTGGGATTATAGCCCCCACTACCCCTTCTCTTCTGGGTGCTTCCAGATTGGGTTATTTATTGTGGGATACCTGCTCATCATGCCTGCAAGTTTTAAAAAAATATTGCAGCATCCACACAACATCATTGGCATTAATATGGCAGCCTGCATCCTGACCTGCCCCTCTTTTAATTTGGATTTACATTTTCCCGGGAAAATCTAATAAACTAAAAGAAAACAATGACCCATTTGTGATATCTCAGTGGCCTGTTTACAATATTAAACCTTCTTATTAAGCTGAAAGCACCTTTTGTCCTTCGGCAGTACTATTTTCCACTTTCCCACTAGAACCCTGGAATACAAAAGAGAGCAGCTAGGACTCCAGCAAACTTAAAGTTTGCTTTGGAACTTTTCCAAACTATAATAAGAAAGAATGTGAAGAGATACTAGATACAGATAGGTAGCCGTGTTGGTCTGCCATAGTCAAAATAAAAAAATCCTTCCAGTAGCACCTAGAGATACTAGAGTGAGTGTCATCTCTCTTGCAGCTATTGCAGGCTCAAAATGATCAGTTCAACATGCGAGCTCATGTGGAATATGAGTGGCGGCTGGGCCAAGAAGACATGTTCGAAAGCGATGATGATCTGGATGAGAAGGTAAGGTCCCAGCACTTTTGATCAATTGTTTTGTGACCTGGAAGTCTGTCCATTGCTTCCCATTTCTCAGCAGCTTCCTAAAACACATTTGGTCGCTTAAAGATGCGTGCCTCTTCTGGCAGGGAGTTTGTGAAAATAGCCAAAACTGAATGGATATTTCTGTAGTCATTGAATTATAGAATTGGCAGGATCCCAAGAATGATCCACTACTGGGGTTATTAATGTGAATCATTTTAATCAATGTATTCCAAGGCCACTCAAAGCCATTGATTTCAGCAGATTTAAAGCATGCTTGGTTTTGTGCTAGGTTGCAGCCCATGGGTTGTGGTCAACATAGTGCTAAGGAGGTCATTCCATTCACACAAGCATTTCTGCCTGCACAAGGGAACAACCTCCCCTTTCCTCTCCCACTCACTGTTCTAGGAATTCTCCAAACCATCTGGAACAGATTTGGGGAGGGCATAGGAGAGGGAGCAGGAGAGGGGGGTTGGAATCCTGTTGCATTAGTGGGGATCCTTGCACTTGCTTCTGTGCAACACGTTAGTTGAATACAGGCCTGCATGTTTTAATCAAAGATTGCAGGGAGCGATTCACCACAGAGGAAAGTTCTTTATCATGCTCAAGACTGCAATTATTACTTTTTTTTAAAGGAGAGCTACTTCATCATCATCATCATCATCATCATTATTATTAGAAAATAGGGCTGCAATCCTGTGCACACATGCTAGGCATTAAACATGAATAAGGCTTCAGTCTTCACCATGAGGCGCTTGCCTGAAGAGAAAAAGTTCATTTAAAAGGCCATCACACAATTTAAGTGTTTCAAACTTAGATCCAAAATAGACAAGCTTCTGGTTTCCAGGATCAGGCACTGACTATAATTATTAGTTCTTATTTGAACAAGGACCTCGGAATTGTAAAAAATGAATACGTCTCAAGGAGAAGCCCTTCATCCATTTATTCTACATGCATTGTGTGCATCCTGTCAGCTGGAACTTCCATGTACAGAAGTAGTATACCAAACAACAGGGAACTGCTGTTGCCCTTTGTGACCTCTTGAAAGCGTCCTGGTGGCTGGAGGCTCTTGGAAGCAGAATACTAAATTAAATTGGGCTGCTGATCTAGCGATGCTGTTCTTGGGTAAGGTTTCTAGTATTTTATTCTGCTCTCTATTAACATTTATTCATTTCAGCTTAGTCCAGCGAAAAAAGATCGCTTTCATCGTCCTCAGAGCTGCTACAATCTGCCTGGAACAGCCTCTCAGTCATGGAAAAATCCAGCTGACTTCTCAAAGGGAGCCAGTCCACTATCCCCGGAGAAGCTCCGTGAGCTATACGCTGTGCCACATGTTTCTGCCTCTAAACCCACTGTGGCAACATCGCCCCCTGCCTGTACAGGCCCACCGCTGCCACCGCGCAATGCACCTAAAGGTTAGACAGCATCGATAATGTCCTATTTCATCACTGCCTTTATAGCTACAGAATTATAGTGCTATAACTGCACCATTCCTATGTTGGCTAATTCCCTGATGTACCATAAAGGTAAAGGAACCCCTCACCATTAGGTCCAGTCGTGGCTGACTCTGGGGTTGCAGCGCTCATCTCGCTTTATTGGCCGAAGGAGCCGGCGTACAGCTTCCGGGTCATGTGGCCAGCATGACTAAGCCGCTTCTGGCGAACCAGAGCAGCACACGGAAACGCCATTTACCTTCCCGCCGGAGCGGTACCTATTTATCTACTTGCAGTTTGATGTGCTTTCGAACTGCTAGGTTGGCAGGAGCAGGGACCGAACAACGGGAGCTCACCCCATCGTGGGGATTCGAACCGCCGACCTTCTGATCAGCAAGTCTTAGGCTCTGTGGTTTAACCCACAGCGAATTACTGTACTCCCATTTTGCCTAGGTAGAGATGTTGGCTTCTGTCTCTCCACAATGTGCAAAGTGTACCCTACAGCTTTTTTGCAGGGGTGTGTGGCAAAGGTGCATTATTCATATCCAATTTTCACTCTGGTCAAGAATGTATTTTAATGGGGATTTTGGAGACCTAGAAGACAGGGAGGCAGAGGTTGATATCCTTTCTTTCACATACCTCTGTGGGTGTGAAGAAGATGTAACTGATTGCTACTTTCAAGTGTAAATACTGCCATGGTGAGCAGTGTCGTGCATCTCCTATTTATATGCAAACTATACAATATATCTTAAATTTTGCACCTATGGATGGATGGCCAGCTCCTTTATTTTTAGGGCATGGGTGCAGAACTCATGGCTGTCCAGACATTGTTGACCTACAAGTCCCATCAAGCCTCACCACTGGGCATATTGGCTGAGGTTGATGGGACCTGCAGTCCAACAACCTTCAACAAGAGTGTTATCACTGACTTTTTCTCTTTTTTTGGTCAGCCCCCAGCTTCCCTCCTCCACTGCCCCCATCCAGCTGGTCAGTCCTCCCTGCAGACACAGCACCTAGAAAGATCCTGCCTCCACCTCTGACAATTCGACATAAGCGAACCTCCTCAGAGCCCTCTCCCAGCACACCACTCAATCCTACCAGCCCAACTGCAGGTAAGAGAGCTCACTGAATCAGCTGAAGATTGCTGCATTGATTATAAAAATGAGGAGCAGGAATATATCTAAATCTAGATCTATGGGGGGGGGAGGCTTTATGCTGAGGTATATCGTTGGTCCACTACTGACATTGACTAGGAACATTAACTCTTCTTATTCACAAACTACCACAGGACACCAGTGTGTTAAAATCTGGAAACATAGCTCTAGGTAGTTAGGAAACATAGGCATTTTTTTTCATACGCCTTCCTGCACCATTTCTAAATGTTGATTATCTGTGAATGCTCTGACACACTTTGAATATGTGGGCCACCACATCTTGCAAACCTGCAAAAAATACTATTTTAATCAAGATGTGGCAGGTTCACAAATTCAGTTCATCTGGCTAAAATTCCCTTTAAAAATCAAATTGGGTTTATTTTAGCACATTAGCTATTTCTTTAAAAATGCCCATCAATTAATATACTGAATCACTTCAGAAGCATCCCAAACAATCCAGAATGGAGAGAGGATGAATGCATTCTCTTGAGATAGCAAATAACCTTCAAGTTGATTACATGAAAGTCAGGGACATGGCATGATAGTGAGAATGGACCACAACTATCCTGAATGCATCACTCTAATTCACAGCCATTTTGACATGTCATTGATGCTGTTAAGTGTCCACAAGTTGGGGGTTGTTGGGTTTTTGCTGCAGTGACAGGATTTGTGAATCTTTTGACATGTGGAGACGGCTTTATAATGCCTTCTTGGTGGATTCACATTTGGAAGGATTTTTGAGAGATTGTGAGATGTGTTTTGGGCATGTGCATATCAGAGGCAGGTCAGAACATTCACAAAATTAGTCATCGCGGTAAACAAGGTGGGGGGGACTCAACTGGTTTTACTGTGTCATCAAAGGATTGTTTGCTCATAAGTTTATGCTATAGTAAACTGACCTGATGCTGGCTTATAAACAGAAAAGTCCCTTTGTCTCTGTCTTAGACCCTAGATCTTTCTCGCTTCCAAGACGTTATTCTCCAGAAGGAGCCTCATCTAGGAGGTTGAGGTAACCATGGGTGTCTGGGGGCTCCTCCAGACATCCTTTTTATTGCACATTCATGATTTGTGCTCATGAAGCTATTGGGGCTGTCATATGTGATCCCACTTTCAATACTGTTTGCAGCTGCAAATGTTTTGCAGCAGTCTCCTGGCTTCATTTTTGGCCAGCTCATATATTGTAACTTACTGCTGAAATTCAGCAACTTTGCATACTACAATTGTTCTGGTTTATTTTTGTCCCGCTTTTGTTGCACTGCCGCACCCCCCTGGACAGCAATAATGTGGTAGCATTGGGGCAGCACTGCAGAACAAACTAAAGCAGAATAAATCCACCACTACTGTTGTGTCAAGAACATGTTGCAGAATGCCTCTGCGATAAAACACAGTTGTGGAGGGGCCCTATGATGTAGAGCCGATTGCCTGGTGCACCCCAGCTGTGTTTTGAAATAGGGTGGTTGGGCAATCTTTGTCTTTGTCAATCTGTCTGTCTATGTATATACTGCTCAAGAGCAGAGAATGAGGTTTTAAAGCAGTTCAGTTAGGGCTCTTCCAGATTTCCTGTTTGTTCATCCTGATTCATTTGCACAGAATTTACACGGAGGTTATGTAATGTTGCCCAACTTTGCTGTCATCCCATTCTTTCCAGTATACTTTCCTGACCACCAAAATTTTTGTTTTGTTCTGCAAGAGCACCAAATTTACTTTAATTGTGCAAACTGAAGTTTCTGGTATATGATGGAATCATACCTGCAATATAGTGACAGTATGGAAGCAACTTTAACTTGCATTGTGAATATAAAACTTATATTGGTCAGAATCCTCATTTGCAAGACAGCTGCCTTTCTTCTGCTCACCTGTCAGTTGGTATGAGTTTCTAGGTGGCTGCTGTTTTTCAAGCACATCGATTAGGAAATGAGGGATTCTTCAAGGTGAATGAACACTCCCCCCCTTATTTCCTTTAGTTCTGATTCTTCTGAACTCCCTGAAGTGGTGGTGGATTCCTGGCGACAAGGTAAAACTCACTCTCTCTCTCTCTCTCTCTCTCCAACCCCCCCCCCAGCAAATACCATCTGAGCTACTTCCTTCTCTCCACTACAGTTCTCCAACAATATTTCACATATTCTTTCCTTTTAAAGTTGATTTCTTTTTGAACTTATGGACTTCTACTATATCATAAGTTTTGTGAATTTTATTTCCTTGTATTCAATTGCACAAGGTGTTCCTACATCAGCCTTGTTCTTCCATTTTGACACCATTTCAAAATCTAGAGGCACCTCCAAATGACCTGTTTATTGAGCATTCCTCCTGATTGCAGTATGATGACAGGGCATTGGCTTTTGATGAACATTCAGCCTGACTTGCTTTTGGGGAGATTAAATGACATTGCATCAAAGCAAATGCTATCCACACTTTAAAGTGCATTTTCCTATCACTTTCCTTACTGCAAAAAGTCAAATCTTGGGGGGAAACCAGGTTTGTTGCACATAACTTCCAGTCACCTAGGATTGCACAAGCTAAATTTGCTGTTTTGTAATCCCACCCCAAAACAGCAACAGTCTGGAAGTGCCTTAGGTGATATGTTCCCCTAACTGTTGCATCCCTGTGTTTCCTCACCCAAGGTATTGCTCTGGTTTGCAAGTACTTTGTGGGGAGCTTCTGCTGAATTGTAGTTCAATCCTTTCAGATGTGAACCAGTATAGTACCATTGTCTCACTTGGTTACGAGGTGCTTGTTGGTGATGCGTAACCTTGCCTCTATTTATTACCTGACTGCACCTCCACTACTAGGTGTTTTAAAATGCCATCCCTCTTGTTCTGGATTTTCCTGAAACTGTGTAGAAATCCTGCTATACTTGCAAGGTAAAAACCAGGTGTAAATTATTAGTTCTGTGTCAATTTTCTTTTTGTCTTTAAACTGTGTGTGGACTGGCTGCAGGGGTAAACTACAACACTTGCTAATTTCATTTTTTTTTAAACTGAAATATGTAGTATATGTAATGCAACCTTACTCTAGTGCCAGATTCCACAGAGAAAACATAATTTGAGCAGAAAGGGATGGAGAGGTTTGTTTTTCTTACTTCAGGCCTTGCACATAGCAGGGAGACATTTAACCAATCATACAGAGGAAATCTCCTGCAGAACTACACATTCAATAAGAGCATGTTATACCTCAGCAAACAACATGGTACTCTGCATGGTTGCTAAGCAACACCTTAACCTGTCCTCCTCTTAGCTAGTTGACTTTAACACTGACAGAATTCACCTACAAGTTGCACACAGAATGATCACCACTGTTGCACTTCCAACATGAAATAACACAACAGGGCTGTGTTTTGTGTTGCAGCTGCCTTAAAGGAAGAGGGGACAATTTGTGAGCAAAATCAACATGCAAGAAAAAGCCAGTGGACTTCCTCCCCCTCACTGGAATCATCCTTTGAATCATCAGATGATGTCCCACCACCACTGCCAAAAAGGGGGGGTTTGGTGTGTTCTTCATTTAAATTTACATTTTCTTACTAAGTGCTTTCATTTTCCCTCTTCATTTTAGTGTACTATTAGCTAAGGATGGTTGCCTTTCAGCGACCTAAGCTGCCTCTGACTACTGTAGGAGTGTGTGTGTGTGAATTAAGCTTCTGAAGAATGGGGGGTAGTCTGTACTTTGTATCTTAATGTGAAATTGTCAACCCCAAGGATGTTATAAATCACCAAGTGAGCCAAAGCGATGAGGTAATGAAATCTGTCTGTCACTAACAGGATTCAGGGGTGAAGAAATTAATTGCATGGTGGTGGCCCCTCTCCTCAGCCATATTGTGATGATGTCTGCATCACAATATAACTGAGGGGAGACTTCACTCACTAAATTGATGCCAGTTGCTTGCAAATGTACCGTTCAGCCCTGCTTGATAAGAATCCATAACAAGTTGCCAAAAATAACAATACAAAGACTCCTTCCATTCTGAGCATTTCCTTCTTGCTATAAAGCTTCTTCATGTGTAAGTGACTGAGGCCTTCCACATGAACTACACCTGGGTTGGGGGAACCTGTGGCCTTCCAGATGTTACTTGACTACAGCTCCCATCATTCCTGACTATTAGTTGTGCTGGCTGGGGCTGATGGAAGCTAGGAGTCCCAAAAACATCTAGAAGGCCACAAGTTCCCCCAACCCTGAACTACATTATCTGTGTCTGCAAGCTTGACATTGCTTTCTGGTGTCCATTTTCAGAAACACTCCAGTGTGTGTCGGGTCAGAGCTCTTTATGACTGCCAGGCTGACCATGAAGATGAGCTAACCTTCCAGACCGGAGAGATAATTGTAGTAGAAGGACAGGAGGACTCCAATTGGTGGGTATGTGACAGTTTCTTCTGGGTGATTGCTGGGGATTCCTTATCATGGCACTGATCGTTACCCTACCCCATGGGACTAGCTCCAGGTTTGAGGGGGTCCTCAGCAAAGTGCCCTGTGGTCAGTGGGCCTTGGCAGGAGTTAGCATTGATGGGCTGTGTCATGCAACAGCTTCAGCACCAGACAGGGGATCTATCCACCATTTATTTTCAACAATGCTGCCAGACACAATTTTAATTTCCCACAATGCCCTGGAGCATGAGGGAATATTGTGTATTGAATATTAAAATGGCAGATAGACCCAGTACTGCTCAGAAAGTCAGGTCTGCATTGGCAACGACCCTGGTCAGGGCTCTGGAGCTCCAATTGCTTTCCAATGACGCCGGGTGCTGCCTCCAGTCATCATATTGCATCGCATCCCAATCCCATAAATATAGGGAATGATGGTCTCAGAAATACAGTCGTTGTAAGACTTGTAATTACAATGCACTGAGGTTTTTCTCTCTGTGTTAAAACTGCCTCACCTTCTGCTCTTTCTTTCTTTGCAGTGTGGCAGGATTGAAGGGCAGCCTTCCAGGAAAGGTTTATTCCCAGCATCCTTTGTTTACATTCTGCATGAATAGAAGGATGGGTTGATGAAAGAACACTGTATTATTTACTGAAAATATAATCCTCTGCTTTAAGAGTGGCCTCTGAAGGCAGCATGCCAAGACTTCAGTAGCGTTCCTCTCACATTTACTAACTTGGTCACCAATCTGTAGGACGACATGCTGGACCAGGAATCAGGCTCACTGATGCAGAAATGTCATCATAGACTAAAGTGCAATCCACTTCTCATTCAAGCCACTGGTAAAATGTCCATTGATTTAAATAGAATTGTAGCTACGCTGTATTATCTGACAAACTCACTGGCCTCTTTCATACACACTCAGAGTGGCACAGGAGCCCTTTTTTTGGTGGTTCAATCCGTCATTGCTATGGTTTACTGTATGAATGCCAGACATCCAAGAGTGAAGCCAACTCCTTGCATCTTTTCCAAGTGAATCATTCTCAAACCTCACAGCTAGGTAATAATTGGGTGGGAAAGATCCTCTAGGTTACCTCTCTAGGTGGTTGCTTCATTCATGCACACTCGGGCAGTGGTTGTTCCATAGGAAAGCAGCTTCCACACTGTGTATCTGTGAATGGGATCAATATGTTCCAGGTATTCTATTAGGAAAGCTCCACCTCTTCACTGTTACTCCCTTCCACTGCATGGAAAAATAGGCATTTTCAACAATGTGGAGCTCCCTTTGTGAGTTAGAATCATATAACCTGAAGGACTAAAAGGCTATGAAGCTCAACCCAAATGTTAACCAGCGGAAGATACTTGCTGAGCCTATAGTTCCTGATGGCAGAAACAAGTGGGACAAAATCATAATAGCCCCCTTTCATTGCCCTCCACAAGCTATGGGAAACATTCTTTTTGAATTCCAACATAGCAATCAACCAGTCCATGAAGCAAAATCCATCAGCTAAGTCTCCAATCCCATGTGCACCCCATGCAGCAACCTTTTTCTAGTGATGCAAGGAGCCCCACCTTCCTTTAAAAACAAACAAACCCTCACATAAAATATATTGCAGTTTTTGCAAATGTATCCCACCCTGTGAATAAATTCAGATTTTGCTGCTTATATAACACAAGGATGGTGAATCTTTAGCCCTTCAGATGTTGTTGGATTTCAACTCCCGGCATCCTTGCCCTTGCTGACTATGGCTGATGGGAGTTGGAGTTCAGCAGCCTCTGGAGGGCCATTGGTTCCTGTTCCTTAGAAGGCTTTCCAAGCCATCTCTAATCCCACTCCAATCTTAACGGGACAGTTTTACCATTCATACCAGTGATTTCAGAAATAATAGTTCTAACTGATCTAATTACAGGGTGAGTCCTTTAAAAGAGGCCCTGTGGATACAGAGTACACATGTTCCACGGAACCTCTATTAAAAGACTCACCCTGTATATCCTTATTGAACAGCACAAGCATTAAACACTTCATTGCAAATAAAGTATTACCATTTCTTTACATAACAGTAACCCTATTTATCTATTCTTACTAAGACTGCCCAACCTGAAATATCCAAGAATTGCAGTTGACATCTTTACAGCTGCCTTGCGTTAATAGATGTAATCCGGATTGCCTGAATCATCAGAGCTCTTTCCTATCTATCTTTTCAAATGATATGATTCCACCTGAGAAGAAAATGTACTGCAGTCCAAAACTGTATACTATTTAATTTTTGTCTCATGTTTCTTTATTTCCTAAAATTTTTGGGACACCTGAATGCATGTTTTATCACCACCACCACTCCTGTAATAAATTTTCTTTTGCTTACGTCTCATGCTGCTTACTCAAACTACCAAGGGAGATTGGAAATCACACTTTTCCTGTGTTACTTCTGAGTGGAAGGTTTTGAGGGAAGTTGAAAACCTGCTTTGTGTGTCAAATAGTAAAAAGAAATGTAGATATTAAATAACTTTGTACACCTGCACCATATATAGTTCAACTCAATAAAATTACTATTTAAGAGGAGTCAGTTGTAAATAGGTGGATCTTTGGGGCTTGCTTAAAGGTCTACAATAATGGAGCCTTATATATTTCAGCTGAAACAGAGTTCCACAGGCATGGGGCCACTGCCAAAACGGCCCTCTCCCAAATTCCCATCAGCCTAATTGCTCTTACAGTCAGGCACACAAGCAGAGTCTCTGAAGCAGATCTCAAAGTGTGAGCAGACTACAGGTGAAGGCAGGAAGAGTGAACCTCTAGGCCTTGGGACTCTCCAAGAATAAGCCCCCTCACAAGTACCCATACCCCCTTCCCACCAGCCTTACTGCACACTCTCCGAGTGCTTTTGCCTGGATGAAGGATGGAGACTTTTGCATAGCTGCAATGAAGCCTTCTGTACAAAAGGTAAGAGTCATATCTGTTGCTCCACCCACTTTATATCTTTAACCCTACCCACCAGTGGCATGCAGTTTAGGCTAAAAAGGGTTTCCTAGCCCTACTCTAAGGTAATCTGGTCCCAAACCTTTAAAGAATAAGCTCAGTACTTTAAAATGGACCTGGAAATAAACTGGCAATTCATGTACCTGGTACAATCAATCAATCATTATTTGTTTGTCTGTTTGTTTGATTAAATTTGTATATCTTCATCCATAGATCTCAGGGCAGTTCACAACAAAAACATACAATATAAAAAAACACAAGAATAAAGGTTAAGTTTCAATACTTACATATGATGCATTTACTTACTTACTTACACATAGATAAATGCCTGAAAGCTAAAATACAGTCTAGAGTTACTGACCTCTCCCTGAAAGCATAGTAAGAAAAACTGACAAAAGAGAATTACATGTTCTGATGGCCTCCACATCTGTGGATGTTCCAGGTAGTCTGAAGTTCCAGCTTCATCAGATACTTTGCCCATCACCATCAAACCACTATGGACTCCCACACTCACATATACAACCTCATCAAATTCGGTTTCCCCCCCTATTATGTGAGGGGGAATGTGACACCTTTTTATAAATCAAACTTTGTTAAGAATGGTATCATGAATGTTAATTAGTGACAATTTTTTTCAGCATTTTATTTTTCCATTTCCAAAGTTCATTGGTAACAATGAATGAATGGCAACTACAAATAAATATTAGACAAGTTTGGCAGTTTTAGAGCTTTCAGCTTTGTTTACTAAATACAAGTAAACTAAACTTACTAAATTATATCACTCTCTATGGTGAGAAACTCGGATCTGGCCAGTGGGTCAGATCCTTATCTCTTCCCACCTGCAGAGGCCAAGTCTGACAGTCACCTTTCATACAGTGGACATCACCACTTTCTGGAAAACCCAAAGCATTGCTGTTATTGTGTTGCTGTTATTGTGTTGCTACAAAAGAGAAGAAACTCTAGGAAAATGAGGGGGGAAAGCAGGTTAGGTTAATAAATTGGCTGATGACTGAAAGCCTATATGATGATGTTGCTTAGTCGTGTCCGACTCTTTGTGACCCCATGGACTAAGGCACGCCAGGCACTTCTGTCTTCCACTGCCTCCTGCAGTTTGGTCAGACTTATACAGCCTATATAGTCTGCATAAATTAATGGCTTTTAAAACTAAACATCCTGGTCTGGAGTGTAACACACACACACACAGACGACAGATTACATTTAAAACAAGTATTTTCAGGCAGCTGAAATGCCACCTTCAGTTTTTAATCAGAAATGCAATCTAGCTTGCAGGCGAATAAATGTTATTGTTCAAACTGTTGTCCTAAAATAGGAAACCTATAAGAGAAAGTAAAAGTATCTGACCTCTGTTTAACCATGTTCCTTCTTTTGCACAAATGAAACCTGTAAGAACAAGGATCAGGGATTTCTGTTTGACTCCTCCTGTCTTATAAAGGAAACTCACTTAGCTACCTCTCTAGCAAGCAGCTAGAGAGGTAAAGGATTCATGTTGCAGGAAGCTTTTGCTGGCAGATTGCTATTAGGACCACCTGTTTGCATACATGCCTCTCAAAGCCCTAAGATCTGGTAAGACACCACTTGGGGGTAGGGGGGGGGCTCCCTTCACTTACCAAGATCCACTGAGTTAGGGAATGGAGAACAGGTCTTTTCTGTAGTGGCAGCCTGCTTGTGGAGTACCCTCCTCTTAACTCTGTATGTTAAAGAGGATTTTGGTATGTATTCTGTGGTACATGCTCTTTTCTTACAGAGTGCTGGGTAAGCCTGCTGGAATTAGCCATTTCCCCTGGCAAACTGAGAGTGTACCTAGAATACACCCAACACTCCCCAGCTGTTGTGAATTCCAATGGATTTCCTAGCAGTGATGAAAGGTGTGGTGAATGCCCACCATTACTGATCTTCTCACTGTGGAGCCTCCTGAAACTTTCAAGGAATTCCAATATTTCCCACCAACAGGGCTTGAAAATATATGAGATAACCTACTATCAGAAGACAAATAGGGAGAGTTGGGTTGGTGCCTATTGCGGCCAAAGTTGGTTGATAATTCTGATTGGTTAAGCAGAACAGCTGTGTGAGCCAATTTTGCAACAGCAGGAGGAGAGTGTGATTTGGGGAAGGATTGTAGCTCAGTAGTTAGTAGTTCAGTCTCCGGCATCAGCAGATACAGCTGGCAAACACTCTGGCCTGAAACCCTGGAGAGCAGCTGCCAGTCAGTGTAGATGGACCAATGATCTGACTCAGTATAAGGCAGCCTCCTATGTGCCTAATGCAGTCAACAGTGGCTGCCTGCCTGCAGGTGTGACCAGCCACACAGTGGCCTCCTCTATGCTGCAGGAAGCATTTCCTGCAGCTTAAACAATACCATTTGCTTTTAAAGCATGTGTCCTCAGTCTGATGTGGTTGGCATTGGGTTGTTAACTTCCCCTTCTATTTTTGCAATAGTTCCTGTTCAAAAGCACTATTTCAAAATGAGTCACTTACCGCATGCAGCCATGGGCAGTGGCTTTAATCTTCATTAATATTCTGAGTGCAACCAAGGAAGAGGAAGAACAATAATTCACTTTGCCCGGGCTGTGTGATCTCCAACACTTGGTTAAGGTAAGCAGGTGGTAACACTAGCAAACTATCTTTCAGCAGCTACAGTTAGGATTCTCAGTGTAGGGTCTGTGACACTATTCAGTGCAATGAGTAGCATCAGACATAGTGCATGTATCTCTGTGAATATGTGTTTCAGGAGTAATTGTGCTCTGCTTCACAAGCTGCTGTAAAATGTCAAATTATACTCCAAAGCAATGCTGCTTTGACACTGCACAGAAGGGAGAGGCCCTATTAAACTAGCATTTGGACACACATAAATGTTGCTAATGCAGGAAATATCCCTTTAAAATCAATGGGACATTCTGGCAGTTTGTAAACTGAAAGTAAGTATTTGCATAAGAAGAGCAAATGTTCCTTTGCAGTATTTGTAAAATGCTCTGAGGGTGGTTTAAACCCCCCCCCACACACAATCAGGCAGTGTATAAATTTTATTAAATTAATAAAATAAATACATAACCATGTACCAGTAATCTGACAAGTACTCTGCCTAATGCCTTAAATTATTTTTAGTAGAAGTTGCTTATCTGTAGCCCATATTTCCACAGTGCTTGGAAATAATGAATAAAAGCTTGTCTTGACAACCAGCACGAACCTCTCTTTTCACTGTCAGCATTATTATTATTATCATTATTAATTAAATTTGTATACCGGCCTTCATCCAAAGCTCACAGGGCAGCTCACAACATAAGAAATGAAAAATGAGAGCACAAAATATGCAATAAAGCAAACCAATAACTCCCCTCCCACAAACACATTTAAAAGGCCATAGGATGTTAATCAGCCAAAGGCCTGTCTATAGAGAAACATTTTCACCTGGTGCCTAAAGATGTGTAATGGAGGTTCCAGACGAGCCCCATTCTCATGTTGCCACCCTCCAGATCTCTCATGGAGGAAGCACACAAAAAAGGGTCTCAGAGGATGATCATTTTTGCATCCTCCACCCTTTAAGAAAGGATAGATGAGGATAGGACTTGCCTTGTAGCATTTTTCACAGTGCATTTGCTAGCTGTAGTGCTTTCTGATGAAATGTGCAAAAATCCATGTAAATGTGAATAAACAAAAATAGGAGATGTTAACTCTGATTTGTGCGAAATGATAGGGTGCTTGGCCATTATAGGTTTTATGCTTACCTTACAGAGTGATTTAGACTAATCAAACAATGAAAGCTTCGTGTGGGAAAACAAACTCCTGCCTCCACTGAATCACCTCTTGCGGTAGTTGGCGGGGTGCAAGCAGGATTTCCTCCTCCCACACAATTCCTTCCCTAGTTTTTCCCTCAGAAGTTGAGGACTGTCACGCAGAGCTGCCTTGGAGAGCAGTAATTGACTCTCATGGCTATGTTTTTTGCTTGAAAGATAGTAGCAACATGTCGCTTGACTTGACTTCAGGGACACGAGATAACGTAGCTGCAGACTTTGAAACAACAGCCTGTTCAGTCTTCGCTGCAGGTCCTTGTTTTTTGAAAACACTGTAGAGTCTGCTGAGGTGTCCTTGAACTTGTTGAAACATAACCTCAATTATGCTAAAAAGTTTGCCTGGTTAACAAAGGAGAGGAAAGAGCCAGAAAGTGTCTGCATTAGTTTTTGTTTTTGAAATGCAAATACCCTTAGTGCAAGGTGGGGGGCCTAGTGATTATCTCAGCCAGGTGGGGAAGGGGACAATCTCCTGCTGAAGTCCTGAAGAAGATCCCTCCTCGGAAGCTGTTATTTGCAGTGGTGCCAAGCGCAGCAACCTCCTTTTCCAAGTGAGTCATAGTTGTGCTTGCAGCAACTTTCCACGCTGCAGCGATAAACTAGCAGGAAATGGGAAACAATTCCCTCGTTGCTGGAACCAGTGCTTCTCCCTCGATAGAGGAACTCCACTATCTCAGCTGAATTTGCAACAAAACTTCCGTTTGGGGCAGCCACCGGTGCCTGTGCGTGTTGACTCTCACAAGTAAATCCCAATGCGTTCAGTGGGGCTTGCTCTTCCCGGGTAAGTGTGCAGAGGGTTGTGTCTTTCTTTCATTTTTGTTAATATCCCCCCTTGCCTTCTTCCTCTCTCTTATTTGCTTGTTCATTGCTCACAAACTGGTCTTCATTCACTTCCTGCCATCCGGTTAGCATATCTTTAAAACACATTCCGAGTACATTTCCTCCCCTCAAATAATTTTGGGCACAGTAGTTTGTTCAGAGTGGCTGGGAATTGTTTGTGATGGATAAACTACAATGCCCAGAATTCTTTGAGTAGGAAACGTGCTTCAAACGTGCATTAAAGGTGTAGTGTGTTTGCAGCTGTAATTTGTGTTTTTAATTCCTTCCACACACCCGTCCCCCCTTCAGTTACAGCCAGATCCTAGGCACCTTTTATTCAGAAGAATATATTGCTGAGTTTCATAGGACTTGTTCCTAAGCAATGTGCCTAGGATTGTGAAGTCATTAGATGAAAGTCCCAAAACATGTACAGAGTGTGTTTCCTTCAGTCCTGCATAATTTAATTTCAGGTCCAACAATGTTCTTGACTATTGACCCAGGGAAACTTATGCACTTGATTTGTAACCAGTTACCGTACATAAGTCTTCCTGGTTCATTTATGTTCATTTATAACATTTTATACTTTAGCATCCTTAGCATCAGAGCAACAAACACGGGTCCCATTTTAAAATGTGAAGCTCTGCACATTATCTCTCTTTTTCATTCTTCAGAGTTGTCTTCTTTCTTTCTTTTGCTCTAACAACATATCAGTAGTTGCAAAGTATAGAGTTAAAGGGGTGGGTAAGATAAATGCCCCTCTTCCTGGCATTGTGTGTTTTGTTTCTTTCTGGTGTCCCAGCTCAACATTTCACTTTGTGCGATGAGGCTGTGATTTAATTGTTGTAACCTGACACAAACTTTTACTGTGGAATAATCCCTACTGAGCATAGTGGGATTTATTTTGCACAGGATTCACACCATGTGAATTGTGTCCAATTAAGTTATACTCAAGAGCAGACCTACTGAAATCAATGTTAGCCATGACCATTATTTTTAATGCATCTGAGTAGGACTAACATTGCATACAACCCTGTGTAGGTGGCACAGTGCATTCTGTACCTTTGGAGGTGATGGGTGCATTTTGTGTTTCTCATTTGCAGTAACTTTACCACCGAAACCCTTCTCTCAATATCATTAGGTCCAGAGTCCAAAATGATCTAGTGGCACCAGTGTGTATTTGCCTTGCAGGGATTTTTGTTAGCTTTCGATCTTCTTGATAACAGCACATATATTACTCAGAGCATTTTAAAGGAACATTTCTAGATAACCTTTCTGCATCACTATTTTAATATTTAGAAGTCTTTCCTGAAATGAGAACATTTCACATTACTAAGGCTTTCTGTTAAAATCCAGGCTTGTGCAAACATACCCAAAGCATTCTATTTTCATGTTCTTCCAGTTTAGTTTGATTTCTCCTTTGACAGTACAGGCTGTAGCCTGTAAGCAAACCAACCTCTCCTCCTTGCTAATTTCACTGTTGCCACCAGGTGAAAATATCTCCCCACCCACCCAATTTCCCCTAACGTCCCCCCCCCCCATTACCCCCATTACCCACTAAACAGCTTTTTAACCACCTGGACTTCAGCTGACCCATCCTACTCTCAATACTGGGTAGTGTGTGATGGCAGTTGTGTGTGGAGTGAATAACAAGACTTCACACCAAACTTTCCCAAAACACATTGTGTATTTACTTACAGGTTTAGCAAGGCAACACATTTTTGAGAAAATGGTTTACATTTTTAGCAGTTGCCCATAAGAGTAGTTGATTTATCTATTTTGTTTTTTTAAATCTTTAAATGCTTTATTGAAACAATACTTTAAAAACAAACAAACAAACAAAAAACAAACCAGTCTGCTTCTCTGACCAAACCAATACTTAAAATTTGCATCCTCAGTTCAGCTTCTGCATCCCTTTGTAGTTTTCTCTGGGCTCCTTTGCTGTGGTTCCTAACTGTGGTTTCCTAACACTTCCCATTGTTTCAGGTCTCTGAAATGGTTTAATCACTTTTTCCCTCTTGCAGCTTTTTACATTTCTGACTCCACAGCCTTTTGTTGAACTCCCATATTCTTTAGCTGGACCTGCAGACCATATTTTCACTCCCCCTTCCACCCTTTTAACTAGGCACAAGGGGAGAGTCTTGGTTAAGAAGAAGGATTAACCTTTGACCTTCCTTTAAGGAAAAACCTTTGACCCTCCTTTGAACGACTTCCAGCACAAAACAGCCCCTTGTGCTTTCTGCTAATATTTGACTGACTTACACGTGGCAGTTTCTAAAGCAAAAAAGCAAGTTTTTGATGAGTCTAGTTTTGAAACCAAAACCCCCCAACACAAAATGACATGCTCTTTACAAGTCTTTTGCTTTATTGCTTTGGAATAGGTTATTTTGAGTCATCTCGGTTTTTAGTGTGGATACGCCAGTGTATATGCTTACTGGAGTGCTAGAGGAGAGGAATCTCCATCTAAAAATAACTAGGACCGTATAATATCATAAAAATCTACAAACCCTGCAATAAGAGGGAAAGGAAAACGCAAGTATTGATGGGAATGGGTGAATAGGTGAACAAGCTGTCTTTTTAACTGGCTGGGATATGGGACAATACAGAATGTATGAAGCAAATTATGGAAATGTCAGGATGTGTTTAATGAGATGCTAACTTTATTACTAACACAAATCTTGGATATGACCAGAAATAGATACTGGATGGGTTGCACACAGTGCTTTACAGTTGGGTACAAATCACACTCGAAGTGGCTCACCCAGAGCCACAATTCTAGTTTCCCGGCCATGGTCTTGCTGCTGCTTACCAGAACATAGATGGGGAGGCAGGAGGGAGGTTGGGGCTGTGCAGATGCACCAGTGATTTGGGGAGTTGAGGGATAGCTCAGTCAGTAGAGCATGAGACTCTTAATCTCAGGGTCATAGGTTTGAGCCCCCTGTTGGCTGAAATATTCCTGCATTGCAAGTGGTTGGGCTAGATTACCCTTGTGGTCCCTTCCAACTCTACAACTCTGTGATTCTGAAGCCTGTAGAGTCCTGTAGAGCACCTTTGACCTGTTCACCAACTCAGCCCTTTCAGTAAATGGCAGCAATGCTACTGCTGGGAAGGTAGTGTTGCAGTTCTGTCCCATCTGGTAAACTGCTAATGAATTGCATGCAGCATAACTGGAGGAAAGCTTGGGACCAACAGCATGGACATTTAGGAAAATATTGCACCATTAAACTTATTAATGTACAGAACGATGTCTGAAAATAATAACTTTATCTTGCCACAAGCATTTCCCTCTGCCATTTGTAGTCCATACTAACGTCATATCACACTTTTTCCTGTGTGTTTCAGCATTCGTTTGATGTGAGGCTTTAACTGGTTCACACCCACAGAACACTGGCTGGCTGAATAAATGGAGAAGGAGTCGAACCTTGATTTTTCTGAGTTTTTAGCTGCTGGGCTGTGCATCTGTGTGGAGCAGTATCTACTCAAGAAGCGACCTGCCCATCATATGTGAACAGGAAACTCGCAGAGCAAAAAGTCTGACATAGGCAATAAAGTTAAACCACACTGCATGATGCTTTTGCCTCATAGAAGGTTTTTTAACTATGAGATCCAGCTGACTGAGTGAAGGATGCAGTTCAGGAAAAAGCTGTGGTGCATCCTGGCCCTCTGCTTTGCATTTTTCCTTTGGAAGGTTTACAAGGCTGTGTATATGGACCCTTCGCCTTCCTCTGGAGAATGGCCGCTGATGGAGTCTCCCTGGGAGGGAAAGATGTGCAGCCAGAACAGGTGCACAGAGCATAGCAAGTTGGACTGGTTTTGTGATCACTTTGATGCCTCAGTAAACTGCCTGCTGACTCTTAGAAATCCAGAGGTCCCCTCGGAGGTTCTGCAGTGGTGGCTGGTGAGTGTTGCACCACATTAATGACAAACACGCAGAAAGGCTCCTCTCTGCTGTGTCCATTGAGCGAAATGAAACACAGAGCATCTCCTTACTTCTTTGAGTGCTCAGAGGTTCTAGCAGTGCACTGCATGCCTTTTTTTTGTTTGGTGTTTGTTTTGTTTTTAACTCCCAACTTCACCAGGAGGTCCAACATCAAGGCCAGCTGCTGTAAATTACTTTGAGGTGGGTCCCTTCTCCAGAAATGGTCCTGCAGTTCCCCTCTCGTACAGGAATAGCAGCACCAAATGCAGAGCAGGAAGAGTTGGCAAATGTTTTACCTGCTCTGCATTTGTTCAGGCCACTAATCTTCACCTGTCTGTGCTGGAGATCCAGCCCATTGAAATTAGGCAGGCTCCAACATCTACATTTCATCAGATCAGCACTGGGTTTTGGGTGGTGTGGGCAGTTTCCCCCCACAGGGCATTATGCCGAGGGGGCGCAAAATTGAGAAGATCCATAACTGAGATTATCCATTTGGGGGTGCCCAATTTTGGCCCTGCACAGGGCATCACATTAAAAAATATTAATGAAGTCCAACCATCAGATACCAAAGTCTCTCCTATTACTACAGGCTTTCTTAGATGGCGTTTCCGTGCACTCTGGTTTCCGTCATGGTGTTCTGTTGTGACAAAAGCGGTTTAGTCATGCAGGCCACATGACCTGGACAGCTGTCTGTGGACAAACACCGGCTCCCTTGGCCTGAAAGTGAGATGAGCACCACAACCCCACAGTTGCCTTTGACTGGACTTAACCGTCCAGGGGTCCTTTCCCTTTCCCCTTTACCTTAGAAGGATAAGTTGACTCATGGATCAGTTTTTCTGGGAAACCATTTTTATTTATTGCAGTGTTGTACACTGCTATGATATTTGCTAATATTTAGCCGAGCAAACTGTCTCCCTGAGCAACTCTGGGAGGAAGGCACGGATATAAATTCAATAAATATAGTCACTATTTATTGCTTTATAACTATTAAAGCAACCATTACTCATCATTTAGCCCATGGTCATAATTTCCCTAACAAAAGGACGATCTGGCCAGCTGGTTTGACCAGTCTTAAGCAGTCCTTCCAGCTCCATTAACTCTCTCTTGTACATATACCCAGGAGTCTCTCAATAATGAGGAAAGAGTCCTGGCTGCAGCACCAGGAAAGCCACTGGGTGGGAGATGTACAGAGGCCAACTGCTTTACCCAACGAGAGCTCCTGTGCTTTCATAGTTGCATGGCAGGGAGAAGCCACCCAGCAGAAACGTCTTCCATTTCTGAGATGATAAAAGCAGCAGTAACAGCACATGAACAATGCTTTCCTGATTGACAGCACAGGAGCCACCTTTGCATGAGGCATTCTCGCTAGAGATATTTGCCTTTGTTCTGTATCTCTATTCAGAATAGTTTGCAGTCAGTCAATTGTACCATCAAATATTTCTCTTTTGTGATCTGTTTAAGCAGGCGGTTCCATTTTTTATATATAAAAAATATGCTATTGGAAAGCAGGTTCTACACCCCCTTCCTTAATGTCCTCTGTTAGTATTTATTAATAATAAAAATAATTATATCTCATCCTCTTCAAGGAGCCCAGGGTGGTCATAACAACATAAAAGGTAAAGGAACCCCTGACCATTTGGTCCAGTCGTGGCCGACTCTGGGGTTGCGGCGCTCATCTTGCTTTATTGGCCGAGGGAGCCGGCGTACAGCTTCTGGGTCATGTAGCCAGCACAACTAAGCCGCTTCTGGAGAACCAGAACAGCGCACGGAAACACTGTTTATCTTCCCGCCAGAGCAGTATCTATTTATCTACTTGCACTTTAATGTCCTTTCGAACTGCTTGGTTGGCAGGAGCTGGGACCTAGCAACGGGAGCTCACCCCGTCGCAGGGATTTGAACCACCAATCTTCTGATCAGCAAGCCCTAGGCTCTGTGGTTTAACCCAAAGCACCACCCGTGTCTCTGGGGGGAAATTACTGGGGGGAAATTACAACAACAACAACAACAACAACAACAACAACAACAAAAAGCATACTTTGTTTCATTAGAGGCTGCAAGGATATCAGGATGGAAGCCAACTCCAGAAGATAATAAAGCACTTGTTTGACATCCTTCACTCCCCTCCTGTTACAGCCCAGGATTTTAGCCAGTGTGGAACATGTGCTGTGGTGGGCAATTCAGGGAGGCTGAAGGGCTCCAAATATGGAAAAAAGATTGACTCTCACCACTTTGTGCTGAGGTAAGTGGAGTAAAGTATATACGCCCTACCTTGGGCTTCATAAAATTAGTGTGAATAATGCTGAAAAGTATTTTTGTGTGGCTGCTATAATGTAGTATTATGGCTGATGAGAAACCATTCCTTTGTTAGGGAGATTATTTGTTAATAGGTCAGAATGATGGGCTGATGAGAGATAATTGTTGGGGATATGATCTCTTGATACTTTAAATCTCTCTCTCTGATGGTTAACACTGAAGGCTCAGCCACAGAATCATAGTTGGAAGGGACCATTTATCATTAACTAATTAATGCTTCTCAGTTTGTATTTTTTTAAAAAATAATGAAGCCTTCACCTTCCAATAGGGTTAATAGGATTATTACCCAACAAAATATTGTTGAGCAGTAATTGTAATTCAAAAGGATTACTATGGTTGCTGCTATTCTAATCATCAGCATCATTTAGACCCTTCGAGTGCATAAGGCAGGGGTCAGCCGGTCCACCGTCCCTCAGACCATGTGGTGGGCTGGACTATATTCCTATGCCCCACAAATAACCCAGAGATGCATTTTAAATACAAGGACACATTCTACTCATGTAAAAACACGCTGATTCCTGGACCATCCACAGGCCGGATTGAGAAGGTGATTGGGCTGCATCCGGCCCCTGGGAAGAACAGTTCCTTGTGCCAGAATGGGGATTAGTCTAAATTCTGAAATGGTGGGGAAATGCAAAGGCAGAAGCAGCTAGAGAAGTTGGGATGTGTGTGACAAAAGTTGCATATGCGAATAGTTGCTGGGAATAACAATCCCAACTCCAGATTTGAAAATAAAATCTGGTAACCTAGAGTCCTGAAGAATGGCATCTGATTGATGTCCCTAGGCCTCAGCCCATCAAGTGTCAGATTCAGACTTTGACCGTCCCCATGTTTCTGGACTGGATATTTTGTGAAGCATCTGATCATGTTTCTTATGTCCTTTGAGGATGAACACAGCACAAACTGCAGGCTTTGAGGAAGATGTTGGTACAAGAACCACGCACCATTTCATGTACCCAGAGAGTGCTGTGAACCTGCACGCTGGCGTCCATCTTGTGCTCGTCCCCTTCAAACCTCTGGATCTCAAATGGCTAGCTAGTGCTTTTTCCTCAGGAGAAATTAAGCGGTGAGCACTTTGTCTAATTGGAGTACAAAAAGCTAGGCATGTACTACAGCAGGAACAAAACCTTAAGCATTCATTTATGGGGCAGGTTCCTTTGGGCGCAACTTCAGCACTGTGAGAGGATATTTTGTACAGGTCTGCTTGAACCCCTTAAAAAGACAGCATGGAGCTGGAAAAGGTGCAGAAAAGAGAAATCAGAATATCAAGGGGCTGGAGCATGTCCTATGTGAGTAAATGTTACAATGTTTGTGGGGTTGGTGTTTTTTAGTTTAGAAGGGATTTATAAGGGAGACATCATAGATAAAATATAGATGAAGTAGAGAGAGAGAGAGCTTTATTTCTTCCTCTCCCATGGTATTAGAATCTGGGGTCACCAATGAAGCGAAATGGTGGGAGTTTCAGGACAGACAAAATGAAGTACTTCTCCAAACAGTGCATGATGAGGATTTCATTCCTCACGATAAAGATCCCTTGCTAAGAGCAGAGTTGGTTTCTTTGCGCCTTTACATTCAGTCAGTAGGGAAATCTTGAAATGACCCTTAAAAGCTTCAGTGAGACTACAAATTTGTCCACTATGGGCTTAGGTCAGTGCTGCAAATGTATGGAAATATGCTTGTAATAACAGGAGCGCACCCGGTCATTCATTATTCAGGGAGTTGCGTGACTCTCCAGGAATGGGTTTTATGTATACTGAACACTGGAGGGGAAAAAATAGAAAGTTTGATGGTAAAAGTAATAAAATTATGAATGCTATTCTTCCATTTCTTTTATAGTACATACCAAAGAGTCAAGCCCTTCATTGAAGCTGACAAAAGTAAGGTAAGCTGTGAATGCAGGCAATACATTGATTCAGATCTGACATTGCTTCTTTATTCTGTGAATTTAAGGACTGATATGTGCAACTGCAGTGTTTTGGTTGTTTTTACAAAAATTGTCAATGTGGACCCCACAGTCTTATTCCAGGACCCTAGAATGGAGGTAGAGGAGCTTTAATCTCCTCCTGCCCCAACTATGCTCCCAATCCATATCCTCCCCTGCAATTTTATGGGGGGTGGAAGGAATAGCATTGAAGCAAATGGAAGATTTCACTGCAGTGCAAATTGAACGGAGGCCTTTTCATCCTCAAGTGAGGATGGGTAGTGGGTATAAAGCCATCCAACCCCTATGCTAGAATCCTGATCCAGACTGGGGGCCCCACACTGGCAATTTCTGTAAACAAAAGAAGACAAAAAACACCACATTGGCACTTAAAAGCACAACTACAGAGCTTACATAAAATGTAATTTTAATGGGCCAGCTTTTAGGGGTGAGGAAAAGGTTATGGAGTGGAACAACGGAAGTCTTGAGGTTTCCGTCAGAAAATGAACAGCTTCATTAATTTCAACAATCCAAGAGTAAAATTCTGTTTTACCTTCTGAAATAAATCGTTAGGCCAGAGGTTTTCAACCTTTTTGGGTCCATGGCTCCCTTGACCAACTGCATTCTTCCTGCGGCACCCCGTGGGGCTCAGAGGCCCAGTTATGTCAACCCTTGCCTGCAAGAGCTGGCAGCCCCTCACCCTTTTTTGAACACCCTCCCTTGTGGAGTGTTCTCTCAGCTGCCTCTCTTCTCCTTGGGAGTCCTCTGAGCAGCTGCAGCTGCCCCCCCCCCGGTCTCTGAGCTGCCCCCCACAAAGAGAGCGGTGCCTCCTCCCACTGCCCCACAGGGGCCTGGGAAGTACCCCCTGGCCAGCCCCAGAGGCACTATTTGCCTGAGGAGCTCATAGCCAGGGCTGCTGCAACAAACGGGTGTGCAAGCCTTTGGGAGGCAGAGACGCGACAAGGCATCAGAGGAAGGAGGGAAGGAAAGAGGGGCAGAGGGCAGTGTTGTCCACAATACCACTGACCATCATTCAAGGCACCCCAGGCTGCCACGGCACACTGCTTGAAAACCACTGCATTAGGCCTTTGAGTCTAATGAAACACTGTACTGGAAAACTTGTATTTGTATTATTATTTACATCCTTTCCTCCCTCCAAGGAGCTCCAGGTGGTTTCCCTGCTCCTCACATTGTCATCACATGACCTCTGTGAGGTGGGTTAGGCTGAGAGATGGTGTGACTGATCTCTGACAGAGATTCTCGACACTGTGAGGATTTGAACCCTGTTCTCCCAGGTCCTAGTTCAACACTCCTAAGCCCTATAGCACAAGTTCAGAAATGAAAAACTAATACAAATTGGGCTTAGGTTACTCTTGACTGGAGCAACTAATGTTTAAAAAGGCAAGGGCTGTTGTGATTGCTTTTACTTAAGTTTTAAGGAAATATTTATTGAAATACAAAATATTTCGTACTTTTATATGAACTGATGTTTCATTTGTTTATGTGAACTTCTTGGGAGATTTAATTTTATCAAGCAGCATGAATTTGCTTTAAGTAAAGACCAACACCTTTGCTTTTAATATGCTGAGCATCAGAGTCACAAACCATCTCATTCTCATTAGCTATGCTTGTGGCAGGTGGGACAATTTGAGGAAGAAGAGGCTATGACAACAGGCGAGAGCTTCTCAGTCCAAATGTTTTTCTTCTCCTCAGGTCTTAATACTGAACCCTGCCTTCCTAAAATATATTCACGATAAATGGATGAAGCGCTTTGGAAGGTATCCATCCACTGGATTCGCTGCACTGCTTTTTGCTATCCATACTTGCAAACAGGTATGTACAGTGATCTCCAGATGTCTACAGATACAGGCTGCTGTTGCTATTGGGGTGTAGTGCATTTGGTTGTGAGGCAACTTGCCTCTTTGGGCCATGTTTAAAAAAGCAACTTTTCTCACAACTGATTTGGTAACAGAATGGTAGTTCAAAAAGTACATGGGCAGAGTCCTTCAGAAAACAAGATAGTCCTCTCCCATGTTTTGAAACACTAAAGTTGACTGAAGAGATTGCATGTGGCTGGTATTGAAACTGTGCTGGATGTCTTATGTCTTGATCACTAAGTTGCAATATAGTAAGAATTTTTTTTTAAAAAAAACACCCTAAAAATTACTCAAATTATACAGAAACAAGCAGGCCCTGATAATAAGCTGAATATGCTACAAGCTGGCAGTGTGACTTTCCATTTTTGTTTCATTGTCTTTGCATAAAAATCCATCTCTTAAAGAATGAACTAACTAAACCTACCAAAATTCCACAAAGCCCCAAATTAAATTAGGAGTGACACTGGAGGAAGGGTATCTATTAAGCAGCTATTACAGTAAATTCTGCTTGTTAATGTAGTAGTGTATGTTTCACATTTAAAAATCTTTGCCGAAATTAACCTCGTCACTGCTATCTTTCTATAATGGAGTCTGCTTCCGTAAAATGTGGCCACTCCTTGCAGGGTTAGATTATCGATTATTAAATTTACGACAGCTTTATTGAGAGATAACAAAACAAGTAGGAGAAGTTAATATGTTATGAACCAAAAGAGGGAGTTGAGGAAAGTCATGGGGAGCAGGGTGGGGGAACTGTATTTATCTTTTTTTATTGCAACAATGTTATTGTGATGAACAATTTTTTTAAAACGTGTTTTTTTTTGTTTTAAATAATTTTTATTATCGATGGCTGCATGTAGCTGACCACCACTCACTGGGAAAGGTCTGTTGCCCTTGTGCCCTGCCTGCAGACTTCTGAGAAACAGAATGCTAGATTAGGTAGCAGCTTTTGGGCTACATAGGCCTCATAGTCTCATTTCCTTCCCCATAATGTTTTGTGTGGCAGGTCTCTGCATTTGGTTTCGGCGCAGACAGCAGAGGGAACTGGCACCACTACTGGGAAAAGAATCGGTACGCTGGAGCTTTCCGCAGGACTGGAGTCCACAATGCCACTTTTGAACTAGCACTCATTGAGAGACTAGCAGTTGAAGGCAGAATAACATTTTATAAATAGCTTGCTCCAGTGCCCCACAGACTTCAAAGTCACTAGTCCAAGAAAGAGGAACCTAGGACCAATGATGGTCTTTTGAGCCACAAGAGAAACAAGGTGGATGGATTAGAGATCGAAGCACAGTTCAGCAGCCCAGCGCTACTGCACCCGGCGCAGGTATGTATGTATATACACAAACATACACATGTAACACCACTTCTGAACAGAATACTTTCTTAGCAAGAAAAACTTGAAATGTTTTTTCTTTAAATTTGGACAACAGAGGCTATCCCCGATAGCTGACTTTGTGCTTCTCTTTCATTGCATTTTATGGACAATGTAGGATGCTCTATCCTTGGACAGAGATTTCAAAAAGCTGATATTGACAGTACCTCCCAGGCCTACATTTGTGCTAAAGCCACTGTTATTTAAGTGGTTAAGAAATGCTAAGTATAAGGTATCAGAGGAGCAGGGAAGCAAGCACAGACTACTGAGCAATATTCTTGGCTGTAATGCTATTTGATACAGAGTGTTGAAATGTAAGTAAAAAGAAAGCAAATATTACACGACTTTATTAAAACTTTTTCCTGAGAATTTGGTCCAAACAAACATCCTAAGGGTAGCACTGTGTACAAATTAAATAGAAAATATTTGTTTTACACATGTAAAAGGTCTTGTGTTCCATATTCTTCATTTCATGATCTAGAAGTTGACAGATAGGCCAACATATAAGACAAGTACTGAAATCTAGGGTATACAGCACTGCCACAAAAGATGGATGTTTAAATTAATCCCCCATTTTACTTGTGAAGAGAGACGGATGATAGTTCCAGTCTTGGTACAAGTCCAGGGGTCTTCTTGGCACCCTCAAAATGACCACTGACCATTTGTTTTTAATTCCTTCAAGTTCTTCAGAGGGGATTGCACCTGATAATCTATGTTGTTTTTCCAAGTTCTATTTTCTTTTGAATGACCCGAGCTGAATGATAGATCAAAGAATCAATGAGTCCTGCCACTGGAAGAAGGAGGAAAAGGAAGGTCAGGTTATATATGTTCCCTAAATTAAAAAAGAAACCCCCCTCTTTCTTCCAAAAAGTTGCTTTAAGGTGTTCGGGGGGTGGGGGTGGGATTCCTAAATTTGTCAAAGCAGTGAGGAAATAGTGCACTGCCCAAAGAGCCATATCACACAACCAAAATATGCTGCTCACTAAATACTAGTAGGAGACACTTTTTGATAAGCACCACTCAGTTGCATTTTGGCTCATTTTATATGTATAGAAAACAGATGTACTATAATATTTCAACAATCATTGTACTACTAGTGATGATTCTGCCATCTTTGTAAAAACAAGTTTTGAAAATGCCTAGGATGTATTGATCAAAACATTTGCAAGCTAAGCTTTAGATCCAAGATGGATGAGAACAATTAAAATATTCAAATACCTGTAAATACCCCTCCAATGATGGCACAGACTCCTGTGAGAAAATGTGTAAAGGACCTATATGGGGTGACGGGGGAAAAAAAAGTTGATTACCATGTAATGTGTACATTATGAATGAACAAGTTAAAACTTGGGGGGGGGGGGGGTGAAACCCATGGATTACCGTATTTAATCTAATGCTCACCTTTTTTCGCCAAATCACGTTGCAAAAATTAAGGTGCGCAATGGATTCAGTGGTGCATTAGACTCGAGTAAATACAGTAGTTCAATCCCACTTGACCATGTCCAATGAACACTTAGGTTCAAAAGGCAGTCAAAATGTTAACTGCCTCAAATGGAAGCTTTTTGCAACTACCTCTAGAACCTATTTGTATGCATCACGTGATGAATAAATGAAACGTAATTTTATAAGCAAGTTGTAAAATGGGTTCATGTGAAAACTTCTCACCTGTGTTTCTCTGTTAGTTTCACCATCATGGGAGAAAGCTCATAGAGCACAAATACTCCAGGGAGACCCTGGTCTCCAATTAGCCCGTTAGCTACTTTCTCATGTCGTGTTACTGAAAACTGATTTGATCTCACCACCTAGTAGAACATAAGTAGAACATAATGTTACTCTTTCTAAATAACAAGTTAAGACACACAATTGCCTATATAGGATTTGGAGCTGGGTTGAATCTTGCCACAATGCTTCTTCCCCGGCAGGAAGCATTATGTATACCTTAGTTTGGCCTCTCTCTCCACCCCCCTCTGCCCAACACAAAGAAACCACTTACCCAAGTCCTACAATACACTCAAGCTAATTCCCCCCATGACTCATAACTGTCCTGTCGTCACACTACATTCTCTAGCCTGAGGAAACTGGGTCCACAGCAATAAAGACCTCTCTCTTTCAGAAATCCCCATGTGGTTGTCATCCACACTTTTGCAAATCTGGAGCTTTGATTGTTCAGAGGCTTATTGGTAATAAGATATACAAAACTCTTTGCAATTTCATTTCCTCATGTCCCAACCCGTAATTACACTGCAGTAACCTGGACAGCACTGTTCTATATTAAAATATAATGCTAGGTTTTGGTGTGTGTGTTTGTTTTTAAAAGAAAATGTGGGGATCTTACCTCACCATCGACCTTCATATACACTGTGGGGACCACTTTTACGAAGTACTGGAACATCATGGATGCTAAGTGCAAAATACGGTGTTAATAGGAGCCATTCGGGGGGGGGGGAGTCCCCTTATACAGAACTTAACAAAATTGATACGGGGCAAGAAGGAATTTGAATAGATAATTAGTAAGCAGCAATAACTTTGAAGTGGGAAGTTAGAATTCTATTGAGGTCCAAGCTACATAGTAATAATATCTGCTATAATGACTTTAGTCTACAATCTTACCAGCAGGGTCTTATGAAAGAGCAGGTGAGGGAGGGAGAGAAAAGAAACTCGAGATTTCATTCCCAGGGAAGAAAGGCAAGGCTAGTTCCCTCTCCCTATCCAGATTTATTTTGCTGTGGGGTGTGGGGAGAAGAGTCTCTGTCCCTATAACTCCATCTTTCTGAGCTGGGAATGGCTTAGAAAGTAAAGAAAGGGGGGGGGGGAATGGAGAAAAGAGCAAAGACAATTCTTTCATGCATGCACCCCTGCCTGTAACTTACTGTCAGCCAGGAGGAAGAGGAAGCTTGCTGGCATCTTTCCCATTTTACTGAGCCAGAAGCTAGTCAGTTAGTTGCCCAAATTTATATTAAAATAAATGCATATATACATAACTTGTGTGGCATTACCACAAATGTGATAGTCTTCACTTACAAGGTTTTATTCCCTTCTCATGCAAACCTAAATTTAATATTGTTAACTAAAATATTTTATTTATTACAATTATTATTTATAACATAGGCTGTTAACCCTTCAGTGCATGTAAGTAGAAACACCCAAGCGCTGTGTCTGTGGTGAGAGCACGACTACAGCCCAAGAAGCAATGTTCAGTATGATTTGTGGGTGGCATTAGAGGCATGCATTTTTGTTTTTAATTTTTTATTATTTTAAATCTCCTATGGCCTATTGTTTAGAAAATAGATTACCAGGATCCTGCACACTGGACCAGCAAGCAGGTTGATGAACTAAACATGAGGGTCTGCTTGCTTACCCTGATGTAGTGAGAGGGAGATAGAAACTAAAAAGAGCTAAAAGATGGTGACTGGATTAAGTGAGACAGTCCTAAGTTAGACAGTAGCCATCATATTTTGGCCAGTTCATTGTTTAGGTTCTATTATAAGGGAAGGGAATTATTATTACTACTACCGTACTTTTTTGTCTATAAGACGCCCCCTATTTGGGGGGACTCAAATTTAAGAAAATGGGGGGAGATGGCACAGAGTTATTGAGCTTCTGTTGCGAAGGATTGCCCAGGGTGGTTGAGCTTTTTTAAGGGGGGGATTGCCAAGAATCACTCACCCGCACACGTCACAAACTCCACCTCACGGCTGTCCCATCAATGGCAGGAGCTGCCAATTGCCCGCCCAACTTCCCCAGCGCCAGCCAATCAACACCACCCATTGACACAGCAACCAATAACACACACAATAGCTGCTGACAGCTGCAGAAGCAATCAATCAAACGTTCACCCTATGCACTATCCATGTATAAGAAGACCTCCACTTTTTAGCATGATTTTTAAAGAAAAAAACAGCGGTACCTCGGGTTACATACGCTTCAGGTTACAGACTCCGCTAACCCAGAAATAGTGCTTCAGGTTAAGAACTTTGCTTCAGGATGAGAACAGAAATCGTGCTCCGGCGGCGCGGCAGCAGCAAGAGACCCCATTAGCTAAAGTGGTGCTTCAGGTTAAGAACAGTTTCAGGTTAAGTACGGACCTCCAGAACGAATTAAGTACTTTTTTTTTTTTTTAAAGAAATTTATTGGGTTTTACAATAGAAATGAACATAATAAACAATGTAACATATATCTTAACATAATTTCACATTTTCTTTGGACTTCCTCACATCTCCCGCTCCCACTTTCATCGTTATAACATTTTGTCAGCAATTTATTATCTTATTTACATTCTTATATCCCTTCTATGTTTCATAATCTTCTAGTTCTCAAAAAGAGTTATATTTTCACAATCTTACTTATTTTCTTAAAATCATCTAAATTTAGTGGTGCTCAGTTATTTGATCTAGCATCCTGTTTAGCATTCACTCAAGTTACAATATTTTTGTAAATAATTCTTAAATTTCTTCCAATCCTCCTCAGTCCTCTCTTCTCCCAGGTCACGAATTCTGCCGGTCATCTCAGCCAGTTCCATGTAGTCTATCAGTTGCATCTGCCATTCTTCCAGTGTGGGTAGATCTTGAGTTTTCCAGTGCTTTGCGAGAAGTATCCTTGCTGCTGTTGTTGCATACATAAAAAATGTCTGGTCCTTCTTTACCACCCCTTGGCCGACAATACCCAAAAGGAAGGCCTCTGGTTTCTTAGTGAAGGTATATTTAAATACCTTTTTCAGTTCATTATAAATCATTTCCCAGAACGCCTTCACTTTAGGGCAAGTCCACCAGAGGTGGAAGAACGTTCCCTCACACTCTTTACATTTCCAACACTTATTGTCAGTCAGGTGGTAAATTTTTGCAAGTTTGACTGGGGTCATATACCATCTATAAATCATTTTCATTACATTTTCTTTCAAAGCGTTACATGCAGTAAATTTCAATCCAGTACTCCACAACCTTTCCCAGTCCTCAAACATGATATTATACCCAATGTCCTGTGCCCACCTTATCATAGCCGATTTAACCGTTTCATCTTGTGTATTCCATTTTAACAGCAAGTTATACATCCTTGAAAGTACCTTGGTCTTTGGTTCTAACAATTCTGTTTCTAGTTTCGATTTCTCCACCTGGAACCCTAGTTTCTTGTCATTTTTAAAAACTTCTTTAATCTGAGCGTAATGTAACCAGTCTCGCACTTTATCCTTCATTTTCTCCAAACTCTGCAATTTCCAGTTGTCTCCATCTTTCTCTAGTATTTCCCAATATTTTGGCCATTTAGCCTCCATATTGGGTCTTTTTCGGGCCTTAGCTTCCAAAGGTGAAAGCCACCTTGGGGTTTTATTTTCCAGCAAGTCTTTATATTTTGTCCAGACATTAAACAGTGATTTTCTGACAATATGGTTCTTAAAGGCCTTATTTGCTTTAACCTTGTCATACCATAAATATGCATGCCATCCAAAAGCATTGTTAAACCCTTCCAAATCTAACACATCAGTGTCTTCAAGAAGTAGCCAGTCTTTTAGCCAGCAGAACGCTGCGGCTTCATAATACAACTTTAAGTCTGGCAGGGCAAAGCCCCCTCTTTGTTTTGCATCAGTTAATATCTTAAACTTAATTCTGGGCTTTTTGCTCTGCCAGACAAACTTAGAAATATCTCTCTGCCACTTCTGAAAGCACTCCGTTTTGTCCAAAACCTGAAGTGTTTGAAATAAAAACAACATCCTTGGCAATACATTCATCTTAATAGCAGCAATTCGGCCTAACAAAGAAAGTTTCAATTTTGACCAACTATCTAAGTCTCTCTTAATTTCTGTCCAGCATTTTTCATAGTTGTCCTTAAATAGACTTAGATTTTTTGCTGTTATGTTTACCTGAATTAAGTACTTAACCCGAGGTACCACTGTAGTATTATACACAGAAAAGTATGGTATTATTATTATTAGCTATCTTATATTGCTTTTACAGCTGACTTACTGTATTTTACTGCACCTTTCTTTTTATTAATACAGTGGTACCTCGGGTTAAGCACTTAATTCGTTCTGGAGGTCCGTTCTTAACCTGAAACTGTTCTTAACCTGAAGCACCACTTTAGCCAATGGGGCCTCCCGCTGCCGCCGCGCTACTGGAACACGATTTCTGTTCTCATCCTGAAGCAAAGTTCTTAACCCGAGGTACTATTTCTGGGTTAGCGGAGTCTGTAACCTGAAGCGTATGTAACCTGAAGCATATGTAACCCGAGGTACCACTGTACAGTATTCATCACTTTGGGGGCAAAAGCTGTATATAAGCAAACTATAACAAAACTTATTTTCAGACCAGTACCTTGGTGTGCTGTGACAACTGTCCCATCAAGTGGGTTCACAATGCCAGGATAATCCCTCCCAAATGACAGGTGCTTGATAAAATGGGTCATGTTTATCTGAAACAAAAAAAGGGAAACATGTTCAAACAGAACCAGCAAAGGGCAGAGCAGGCAGAGTACTAAGCCTATGATCAAAAGGTAGGTAGGTGTTTTTCACCAACTCTCTCCAATAAGAGCAGCAGGATTTTAGCACCTGTGCCTGCTTATGCAAGTTGAGCACAGCTAATGATGTTTTCTCTTCTGCGCAATTTTCATGCATTTACCACCTTAGGGTAGAAGCCCTGCTAGAAATACGCTCCTCTCCCTGTAATTACACACCTCTTCTCCTCTGGGAACTGCAGTCACAGGAAGGAGATGAGGTGTTCGTGCTCAGTGGCATACAGGGTGAGAATAAAATAAGGGAAGGAGCTCAGGATAGATGCTTAGTGACTCACTGGATTCTGAAAGCACCAGTATACAATGAATTATGTGGTCACCTTTTGGGGGGAAACAGTTTTGTTCTAAATGTTGCTTTTTGTTCTTTTTGCCTATCATTTACACAGCTGCTGCCAAAACTAGAGGTGCCACACCAGTAAGCACAAGGGGAAATCATCTGCACTGACACTTTACTCCCTTCTCTGCAGATGTGAATCAGTATCTCAAACTCAATATGTCTCTCCCTGATACTTACATTGTCAAGTCCAAAGCTCTGCAGATCATGAACTGTAAGAGATGCAAGACAACAAAATGTTACATAAAGGAAAAGACTTCCTAAAGTTATTTAACTGCTCTGTTCTTTTTTAAAAGAAAGAGAAAAACCTGCAAATTTTCACAATCCTAGCATGTTTCCAAGTAAAGGACACAACAAACTTCCTTGCGCAACTGGAAGATATTTTATTTGTTGAACAAAATATGTATTCCTGAATTGTAAACAAAACCTCAGAACAGTTTACAACTTCTCAACTCATATGCCACATTCTAAGCATATGTACAAGGATTAGAATACACCTATTTGTTCCATCACCAGATACTGCCCACCATAATTCTCAACTGTGTTTTCAAGGTTGCAGCTCTTTATTCTTTCCCAACCTGCAAATACAGCTTATGTTAATTTCTGAATGCATTCAGAGCAGGCTTTTAACTTTGCTAAATTATCCCAGTTTAGTTGTAATTCCACTTTAGGAGTTTTCAGATAGCAAGTTGTTAATCCCTTTAAATAGGTTCTTCTAAATAAATAGAATACTTCCCGCTTTTTTATGCTATTTAGCTCTATGCAAACTAACATTTGGAAATCTAAGTAAGTGAAATCCACTGCAAATTATCAACCAAATCTATAATAGTAATACAATATTATGATGACTGTAATATAAGATAGGGATTTGAGCAAGGCAATTCAGCAGTAAGTGTCAGATCCAACTGGGAATGAAGCTACTAACATTTTGAGAATTTAGGACAGAGATACTAGATGTTCCACTCTCAGGCTTACAACTAAGGGGTATCTGTGTGTATATGCATGTTCTACTGCGTGTAGATGTGGCGGCTAAGACCAATCCCTGCTGTCTGGAGTATGTATTCCTATCAATTTCTTTTTTAAATATGCCATGCAAGGTCTTTAGGTTTGCATTTTTAAAATGTGTGAAGCTGCCTTCAGTTGTCTGCAAAGCTTCCCAAACCGGTCAGTCTGCCTAGGTCTTCGCATTTGCAAACTAAAGTAAAATATGTATCTATAGAGCAGTTTCAGAAGGCACATTCACACTTTAATGGGAAGAAAGAAATGTGCTGTTCAAGCATTACGGCAACACAGATAATGCCCTCAGAGCAAATTGCACTGGCCCTGCCTTCAAAATACCCTGCACCGCAAACCTGCTCCACCCCCCAGTTGCAGAAGAAAGTCTCCAAGGGGCTTCTGTGCTTGGCTGAACATGTATAGCCTGATATACGTCCCAAGGTCCTTGCACGCATTAGGTGTCCCCTGTCTAGGCATAATGTCTTTATAGGGTATGGATACATTTCATTCAGTATTAAGATGAGCACAATATAAAGCTAAGCTAAATTTTGTTTCTGACTTTTTAAATATTATATGCTGTCCTCTTTTTTCCTACATGCTGTGAGATCCAATTGGCTGGGCAGAGGGCTTAATCCTGCACTCTCTTCCGTATGTTCAACGAACATTATTTTGAAGATAAGAACGGAAATGACCTGACATTTTTTACACAAAAGAGACCTTCTAAAGCCACGTGAAAACCATTTGCAGTTCCTTGACTGAAAACATGCAGTGTCTACTGATACTTTAATTCTGTCAAATCTTTAGGGAGCACCAAGGTTGAATTGGAGAAATTAACTGGTTTAATTACAGACAGTACAGAAATAGTAAAGAAAATAAGTCAGCAACACTTACTCTCAACAGCGTGAACTGCAAAAATGAGCAGGGTTAAGAAAAGAAAGAGAGAAACATTCAGAGCTCCATACTGAAAAGCAAGGATGTAAAAACAAAGGCAATACTTGGCATTAGTTTTGCTTTGAAGCAGCACTGGCTACTCTGCCAACAAAACTCTGGGCTTGGAGCAATTTGTGAAGGGGCACAAAGCAGCACTGAATCG